>NC_031972.2:42318972-42918972 GCF_001858045.2 Oreochromis niloticus | reverse complement strand
AGTGCATGTCTGTTGAAGCTGGACTTTGAATTGATAGCTTAAATTTTAGTTAGCTAAAACTGACCTCCGGCAAAGAGTTTTTGTTATGTTTGCACTTGCGTGTGTGCATTTCATACTTATGCATACTTATTTCATACAACATGATAGGTTGAAAACTTTTGGAGAATTCCGATAAAGGTTTGTAGGGATGCAGAGTGGGGTCAAGTTAACAATTCAGGAATTTAAAATATGAGGATTTAAAATATCATGTTACGTTTGACCTCTGACCTCTCTTTGAAGGTCACTAGGTTGATCTAAAAGCGATACTATTGCAGTAGCTGTTTAAAACTATATTTTTCAGTCCCATGTTTTTGTTTTGACAACATATCAGTATATAGGGAATGATATATGGGGACCATAAATATCTTATTCTGACTTGTTATGTTAGTTACAGTAACTCTTTCAATACAGAACAGTTTACATAACAATTTTGTACATGTACAAAATAAATGTGTTATCAAAAACTTTTTTCACTTGATATTCATTACTAAACATTTAAACGTATTTTACTAAACAATGAAATGATTGCTACACATGTGTGTTCCACATAAATGTCTCTCTTCCAAAGTATGTCTATTATCCTGTTTTCCTTCGCTCACCCCAACCCGTGCGGCAGATGGCCGCCCCTCCCTGAGCCTGGTTCTGAGGTTTCTTCCTGTTAAAAGGGAGATTTTCCCTCCCACTGTCGCCAAAGTGATTGCTCATAAGGGGTCATATGATTGTTGGGTTTTTCTCTGTATCTATTATTGTGGGGTCTACCATACAATATAAAGCACCTCGAGGTGACTGTTGTTGTGATTTGGCGCCATATAAATAAAGTTGAATTGAACTGAACTGCATTGAAATAAATAAAAAAGCATGAAAAATAATGATGCTCAAACATCATTTGGGAACCACTGATATAGGTTATACATGCAAACTCCATCACAGTATCATGATAATCAGTCACTGGAGACTACAGTATTTAATTCTAAAATACCCAAATCAATAATGTGTTGTCAAGGTCAATTATTCACAGATAATAGCCATCTTCTGTCCTCGTTAGTCTAATCCCTCATTTCCCCTCAGGATTGTGATGGCTTTAAGAAGCAGCTTTACTGAGCAAACACTCTCCCCACTTCAATCTCTCCCAGCAATGACCCTAATGAAGGGAGGCTTAAGGGGGCAATCCAGAGGCCAGCATCCCACGAGGCAAAGCTCCCCGAAAGAGGGTGGGTCGATGGCTACAACAGCCACCTTTGCTTTGAGGGAACACAGAGGAAAGGGTATGAAGATGAATATTTTCCTCTTGGCTCTCAGGCACTGCAGTTTGAAATGGCAACTGGCGGGACATGTTGGGATATTGCACTGGTATTGAGTATTGGCTGATATCATCTGAATGAAGCACTGTTGTGTTTACATTTAGAACAAAGATTTGTCATTGAACAGCAGCAGCCATCATTATTAAGTGACGTCTTCGAGCTATGCTTTGACCTTTGTATTTTAGCAATAGCCGGTTACACAAGAATAAATCATTAGCAAGCCACAAATCTAATTATAGCTAATCCGATATTAAACATGATTGGAGGGCAGCTGTGTACTAGGGAATGGAACAGCAGATTTATATCACATTTATTTAAATATTGAGTCGGCTACGAAAGACAAAGCATGTATGTGCTGATAAATATACATTCAGTGAGTCATCTGCCAACTGAGGACGGGGAACATCGCGGCGAAAGATGTAAAATGTGCAGGCTGTAGAGAGAGGCAGCTTAGTGGTTCGAAACTCTGAAGCAGAGATAAATCTCATTCATTGTAAGAGAATGGAGATGTAATTAGCTATAAATTTAAACTGGAATAAGTAACTGCACAGAATAGTAAGCATTAATATGGCGCTTACTCTGCTAAGTGGGGTAAAAAGCTTCAGAGTGATCATCAGATAAGATATGAGTTTTAGTTTGACTCTACCTAGGCAATTAAAGATATTAATATCTTTAAAATACTACTGAATCCTGTTTCCTGTTTTTTCTGCTTATTTGAAAGCCTCTTAAAAACCACTCTAGTTCTTGAAATGTCCTTTGTTGGAGATTTGTCAGGCAGCGGTGAATAACACAGTGATTCAACCCAAGTGGCAGATTAGTCACAAAGCTAAAGGTTTGTTAATTATTAATTCTTTTTTTTTTTTGTGATTTACTGGATGACAAAGAAGCATAAAAAAAAGCCTAATGATAAAATGTGAACATTTGAAACTGTTTCCAGAATCTCCTGGTTTCTATCAGTCCAAAAATGTCATTTTAAAACCATTTGCTCGGTTATATCATAGCATCACACCAGGATGAACCCATCTGGATTTACACAACCAATAAAGCCCCGAAACACTCCCGTCATCATATGTTTAAAAAAAAAAGCAGATAATAATAGGTTTGTTTTCCAAAGGAGGGGAAGCGGTGCACTTCAGCTTGCAGGGCATGACAAATATTTACATGTGGGGCCAAAAGAGGGTCAGGCGACAGCAACTCTATTATCCCAGACAGGATGTCTCTGCAGTGATGAAGCATCAGTACTTCTCATCTGCTAGCAGCTGGCTGGCAGAAAACTGAGCGATGGTGGCAACGAAAGAGACAGGAGCTGGTTAAAAGGAGATAGCTGCGTTTTTGTTACACGATTCTGCTGTTGTCGGTTTTTCATTTTAATGTTCATTCTGCATTATGATGAGGTAGGCGGGACATGGGCTACTGTCCAATGGTGCTAATTCCATTTTTCAACCTATGCATCTTTAAGGATAGAAAAACATGCAGTATCAACAGGTTTTGCTGTTTAAAACGAGGGTAAACTTGGAGACTGCATAATCTATTTAAAAAAGTGTAGTTGGTAAAAAAAAATGAGCAGTACGATCTCTGAATGTTAAGATGAGTAGCCGAGCTTCATCAAAAAAAGGGCGAATCCTCTATAGATTTGCGAAGGAGTTCGGGCTGGTGTGCTGAGCTGGTGCGCCACAGTGAACTCACTCTTCCTGTAACACATCAGGTGAGAATTATAACCGGAGCTTTTAGATTAGTCCCACTTAAACTTTTTATGTACTTGAGGCACATGGAGTTCTGCTGCATGAGTCACTGTCAGGCTGCTGCTGTCTGTTGAGCCCCATAATGATCTATCCCTTAGCTCCACTGCAGATTTATGAAACAGTGAAGCTTGTGACCGCAGAGTCAGTTTGCGAGTGTGTGTTCTTGTGCTTTTCTTATTTGAAGGGTTATGTTGACTTTAGATTAAGATAAGGGTAAGAGTTGGGCTACGCTCAATCACAAACAGTGTGTTTGATGTTTTCTCGCACATAGGAAAATCGTCATGGACGTTCCACACTGCCATGCTCAAAGGCCGAATGAAAAGCCAGCCGCCGTGGTACTCGGTTGTTGAAATAAAAAGCGACAAAAATAGAAAGGGACAAAAAAAAAAATCAAACCCCACATATCCACTTCACATGAAAGTGAGTGTGAATGTCATAGTGTTGGTTTTGAAAAGTGGGGTTGTGTTGACGCAAGAAAATGCATTATGTATGTACTGTTTTTAGGAAGGTTTTTTGCATGTTTTTGTTTTAAAGACACTTTTTTTTCATGCAAACATGATGCCAGTGATAAAGGCTGCCATCTTTTTCTGATCATCTGCACGATCAGTTTATGAAAATAACAAACAAACTGAATATTAGTTAACAGGCTTGCTTGCTAGACATCAAGGATACTTCTCAAGAAGTTGAGAATTATATGAATATTTTACCTAAATGAGCAGCTTCAAAGCCATTTTTGATGCTACATTGACCCAAAATATTAAAACTGCACAGTGCCACACATGATTAAGATTACAGACCCGAGCTAATTATAGGAGAAGCTAGGACTCTATTGTCATGAATTGAGACCTAGCTTCTTCTAGCTTCTCCTTCTATTGACAGCATGGCATTTGCTAGGAGACCAAACAGGAAGTTGACTGAAGAAGCTAAGAATACAAAAAAAAGTAAATAAGCAAGAAGTCAGGTAAGAGCAAATCTTGTACCAACAAGATTTATCAGCCCAAAGATGGCAAGACACAAGCTGAGTCAATCTTCCTGCTGACAGCAAGTAACACAAGACAGTGGGTGGTAATGTGGCCCCCTACAGAGAAACAGTAGGGGGCACCCAGAAGCAAAAATATCAGTTTCATAGTGTTGCTCAAACTATATTAGCCTTTGAAAGTTGAGTTCTGGTGGCAAACTTTTATGCCAAATTCTCATACAAAGGTCAGTGCCTATACAACTTTAGTCAAAGCAGCTGCCAATCACATATGCCATAACATGTCATAACATTTAAAATACCCTCACTCTGTGCGCTCTACCATCCCAGCAGAAGGAATGTTCTGCTGACAGCTACGCTTTGCTGAGGTACATCATTACCCACCACAGTGAAAAATGACAAAAGCATCACTTACACGTATGGACTCTCGCCTCATTAGAGGCTGTGAGTCATTTTGTTTGAGGCTAAAAATAGACATATCCACATGAAAGCACTTTGTAAACTTTAAACTCTTTGCACCCAGTCTGTGGGTCTTTCACTTGCATCTTGAAGTTGGTTACAATAAAAGATAATATAAATGTGCTCCAAATCACAGAGAGCCACAATTTTTCCCCCCCTCAATGCTGTATCAGTTCACAGAGAGCTTGCTAGTTAGTGAGAAGCAGACGGGCAGGTGTGAACTCAAGCATGGGAGCACCTGTTGTCACTCAAGTATAGCAGTTATTGTACAGCAGGAACTAATTTGTTCTTCAGGGCTGGAAGCCTATTACAAGGCTTGTTCCACATATCGCTAGAGGCTTCAAGTGATTCAGGTACTATGTACAACACTTCACAGATCATGACCGCAGGTTGAGTAATGTCTGCTTCTCGTTGCTTGATGAATGGCTTTCGTACACGTAGAGTAACCCTGCTGTCAGATGCAAAAGGATCCCACGCGGATGTTTTGAATTAAAGGGTAGACGTCCTCTGTGGCTCAGGAACATTTAAAGGCAGTGTATTACATCAACATGTCTTAAAATACAGACAAATAAGTCTCCTCTGCTTTTATGGGTAAAATCACAAGAGACTGAATGAAGTTATACGAACACACAAACAGACACTGACAACTGATTAGTCAAATGACAAAACTGCTATCTCCATTTCCTTTGATGTGTCATTCATCTTTCGAATAAGTTTCCAAGTAAAGATGCTATGAAAGCCCTAGTTCCAGACGGCCGTGACTTCTTGTCGTGTCAGAATAAAAATAAAAAGAGAGTTCCAATTGCAAGTTGGCGATATCAACTTAACTTTGAGAGTTTGTTTAATTTGTACTGTTGTATTAGTGGGTAACTAATAGTTGCTGTTCATATAGTGACCTCATTAGAAACGTTAGCACTTACCTACAACCACAGTTATACACTTACTTATACCAGGCTATATTTGCTAGCAGTGACTAGCAAGTTGTTAGCTAGCAGCTAACATAAGACAACTGCTAATCACAAAGCTCAGTATAAGTAATGACTGTGTTCTTTGAACTTTTTTTTAACCTCCTAGGACCTGGCGTCCACATATGTGGAAATCACATTCTGGGTTGTCCAGACCAAAATACAAAATTTTGCTCTACAAGGGCCTGATGTCCACTTACGAGGACATTATACTGCCACTGTTCTATCGAAATTTTAGACAAATGTCCTCATATGTGGATATCAGGCCCTTTTAGAGCAAAATCAGGTAAAAAGATATTTCTTTGTTTTTACATTCATCAGGTCCCAATCAGCCCAAATAGCAAAGAGAAATTAAAAATGCATGCCATGAAAGAGTTTGGGTCTTAGGAGGTTAATGTAATAAATGCTCATACAAAAATCTTTCCTCACTTTGTATCATTCTCATGAAGCTGTTTTACTTGCCAAAATCTGCTTTTTGTGTCTTAAACTTCTCTTAAAAAAAAATCATCTAAAACAAAATAATTTGTACCTGATAACACACAGACTGCTTTCTCTATATTAAAAAAAAAATGTTATGAATTTACACTCTCATGGTACAAGAAGGAATTTAGGATTAACCAACATCTGGAACTGTCCATTAACTCCAGGCAGTATTACTGGCATCCTTTGTGTTTCTTGCTTGGAAAAGAAACAGCAACATGTGTTGGTTTGTGTCATTACGTCTGTCTCGGATCTGACTGCATTCAGTTCAGATTATTCGCTGCATATTCTTCTGATATGGTAGTCATTTAAGACAGTATAAGCAGGAAGGAGGTCTTCACTGTCACCCAGTGTTTGGGGTGCATGGATATCACAATCTGATGACTGATGTAATGGAACTAAATGGAAATCTTTCTTAAATACCACAACAGAACCACAGTCCAACTGGGCAGAGGGAATGGAAATGTGGGCAGAATGAGCTGTTAGATTTTGAGGACCCAGCCATTGTGGCTTTGGCTTCAGCTGAAGGAGAAAACAAGGACACTCTTGTCCCAAACAGAATTAAATATGGAGGCATATAATCAAGTACGATGTTAATGCATTCCTCTTTAGCTTAAAAACCAGAATATTGCTTAAAGGAATCATCTTTTACACAGAAACAGCTTCACTGAAACGCGGGGAGGTTTCTATATAATATAGTTTCACTGTGGCAAGAGGTGACAGATGAGCAAAGAAAATGGTTAAGGCATCTGGCTAATGGCACATTTAAATGCACAAGTCACGCCTCGATTTTCTGGGTGAAGGTTGAGCATGTGCTCCTCCTGAAGTAGCACATGGAAAGGGGATATTGTGGCCTCTGACTGGTACAGCTGAATCCTGGCTAGAGAAGCAGA
This sequence comes from Oreochromis niloticus, assembly GCF_001858045.2. NCBI lineage: Eukaryota > Metazoa > Chordata > Actinopteri > Cichliformes > Cichlidae > Oreochromis > Oreochromis niloticus. The sequence goes on along the minus strand of NC_031972.2, from coordinate 42,912,117 downwards.
CATCTGACTCCCAGATGCTTCAGACAGCCTCTTATGTGTAGCCAAGACTAGATTCTCCTAAGACAAAAAACACAGCCTTTTTTTCCTCCTTTCTTTTCTCTCTCTTTGTCTCAGCCGACTTCTAACCTCAAATTTAATTATCTCAGGCTTCTAAGCACGCCGTGTTAAATGCGCACAACGCATACAAATACAGACATATGTAAAATGCATTAGAATATGATCCATCTCTCTCTCTGTCTCAAACCATCTCCAGTCCATTCATCTTACACTTTGGTTTGTTTCCTCATTTTTCTTAGTCTCACACACACTTTCCCCCACATTACTAAAGCCACACTTTTTGACAACTTTTCCAATTTTCCTAAGTGAGCAGCCACAACTCACTTTAGAAATATACACACACAAACAAATATAAAGAGACAGACACTTGGCTAACCTGTTTGCAGTGTAATGACTCGCCAACCACTTTCAGACTGCGCCCCGAGGCTCTGAATGTGCAGACAAGCCGATCTGGGAAAAGGTTCTGCTGTGGAGATGTTTGTTAGCTGAGTTCATGTACGTGTTCCATCTGTGTTTGCAATTTATTTTAATGCAGTTCAGCCACTTGGCTCGTTTCATCAGCTGATTTACTGACTGTTAGTGCACCGTGCGCAGCACAAATCCAATTTATATTTGAGTGTGTACATGAGACACAGACAGAGATAAGTACGAGACCGTTTTGTCCTTTATTTATGTGCGTGTGTGTGTGTGTGTGCCTATGGCGTGTGAGTTCCCCTGATTTGATATCCAAGTGCATTCACTGCGCATCTTCTGAGACGCTTTGCGAACATTAGTAAACACCAAACTGTCAGAAGATATATATTCAAATTTATTTTCAGTGACTGAAATATTCTAAACCACAGATGCTGACAAAGCGGCTTTTGTAATTGTTAAAAGAAAGAAGGATCAGCATGTGTGACTGTCAGTCGACTGTGAGACAAAACTGTGTGTGATAAGAGCTGATTTGCATTTGTGACCAAAAAGTGGTGGGGGTTTTTGGAAGTCAAGAACAGCAGTTTACTTAGAGTTTTGTAAAGGTTTGAAAACCTTGAGTTTTCTTTGGAGTTCAGTTAAAACATGTGAAAAGAGAAGAGAAGAAGCTAAATAAACTGACAGTTGCCAATTTTACATTTAAAAAGACCAGATCTCCAGCTGAACTCTGTGTTGTTGGTGTCTCAACAGTGAGAAGTGATCAGTTGAGAACAGCTAGTGGGTTTGTGCTCCATGTCAGCTCAGTTTGTCACTGCTTGTTACATGTGGACGTCTCTTTTAGCATCTTGGCCACATGTGTCCTACAGATTGTTCAGGATTTTAGATTTTGAGCTCTGGCTTTATGTGTTTATCAGTAAAGTTTGTAAAGTTCATTTTTCATGTAGCCTCAGTATTATGGGTGGGCAGGAACTCTGAACCCATCCAGACATGGGACTGCATTGTTGGGAAGGTTTTTGACCTTTGCACTACCTGTAATTGAGTACCTCAAATATATTGATCTAGGATCTTCACTGAGGTGCAAATACTAGTATGATCAAACATCAAGTGGAAGATATATCCTAAGGCAGATATGAAGGATTAGTTCAGCAACTCAGGGGTCTGATATAACAACAACAACAACAACAACAACAACAATAATAATAATAAAATAATAATAATGTCACCAAACAGCTCCTCATACATTCATCTACTGGGAATGACTAATGACACAACTGCACCCTGTCACTACTGCAAACCTTAATCCCTGCTTCCATGAGAGGTGGCACACATCTCTCACACCACCACCATTACACTGCATTACCTGCAGAAGATAAGGGGCCAAAGTATTCTGCTTTTTTGGAGGTTCCATTTGCAGATGAAACAGGAGGGTAGTTTCTTGCTATCAGGTTGGTGTTTAGCTGTGATTTTGTGCATGAAGGTGAACAGTACTCTCCACATCTTCACCGGTGGCCGTAATATTAACATGAGTAGTGCTGAGAGACTATAAACTACTGCTAATAACAAACCATATGTTTGGGAAATTGTTCTCTCTGATCTCTGGAAATTGTCTAGTGGAACTATCACATTGTCAAACCTCTTTTAATTTGACTTTTTTCTCCAATGATCTTTAAACAGCTGGTCCAGATAACACACAGAATTCAAGGCCTGCATTGAACACTGAGGTCATTTCTGCTTCTCATCTAACATTCACTGTCTTGTATAATCAGTCATTTGAAAGATATGTTCATATGTTTGGTGGTGTAGCCTACAAACCGTGTTATTAATATTATTATTCATTGAACATTTGGTCAGGTAAAGAGATGTATTTTTAAGTAGCAATAACAAAAACAAAAAAGCATAACAAAAAAAAAGTCTTTCTTACAACGTATTTTCCTAATATTCACATTTTTCCGCATTTTATTTTTTACTTTCAGCAGTAAATTGGAAGAAAAAGTAAAAACCACCCAAGGAATCACAGCTAATATTAATGAGTGTATTTTTTATTCTTATTAAGGCAAAGAAGTGACACATGGACTGGGTATATTACTGGTGTCATTGTAACCTTTGTTCAAAGTCCAAACATCAGAGCCTAACCTGCATAAACCAAGTGTATCTGTGCTTTCAACGACCAGACCTGTTGTTAGCACACATGAGAACATTACTTGTTAAACATGAGGTACAGACCCAGAGTGTGCACACTGGGTTGTTACTTGCCTCATTGGAGATGAAGAGAGCGAGCTGCTCTGTCTGGAGCTGCTCTGAGGACTTGCCATCCTGCCTGAGGCCATCTTACTTCAGCTCAGCACCTGAAATACAGCATGTGCACCGTAAACACCAAGACATGAATGAATACGAATTTGGACGTCTACCTTTATCAATATGTCCCGTGTTGGGGAGTAACGGAATACATGTACCGGCATTATGTATTTAAAGTACAAAATATAAGTAACTGTATTCCGTTACAGTTACCATTTAAAAAGGTGATAATTAGAATACAGTTACTTTGTTGAAATAAATGGATTACATGGTGGTCTTTTCCTGTTTCATATGTGAGGCTATGCCCTCTCTAATTTTGGTAATTCCATGCATTGCCGGAAACCCAAACAAAACATGCAATAAGACGCTCTAATGTAAGTGACCTATTAATGTTGGTGGCGTCAGTTACACAATGGACCTGAGGCCAGGAATGCATTTCTTACTTGGAAATTTCGACACCACTTCACATTTAAAGAAGAAAGGGATGGGAGAAATCTGACCGTGCAATGCAAACTCTGTTTGCCAGCAAAACAGACTCCAAAAGACTTTAACCTAAAGAACCATCTGGAAGTAAGTTCTTTTTAAAAACTAACGTTAGCCTACTGCAACTACCTTGTTTTACTTGTGGTAGCTACCTTATGTGCCACTTCATTATCTTCGATGTACTATTGCTGTGTGATTTATGACTATCAATGAAGGCTAGTCGCCACTGAGCTAACATTGTTAGCTGGCGTTAGCTGAGGTTATTTAATAGGCTGCAGACTGTTAGGCTTGATGGATAGCATTAACAACCTGCTAGCTGCAAATGATCACGTGCAGTTCTGAAAGCAGCCTATGAACTAACCTCAGCTAACGCCAGCTAACAATGTTAGCTCGGTGGCGAGTAGCCTTCAGTAATAGTAATAATTCACACAGCAATAGTACATTCATGTAGTTGTAAAAAGCATTACGATATATTAAGTAATCCAAAGTACTCAGAATACGTTACTCACATTGAGTAACTTAACGGAATACGTTACAAACTACATTTTGGGGCATTTATTCTGTAATCTGTAGTGGAATACATTTTAAAAGTAACCCTCCCAATACTGAATATGTCATACCATCAAGTTGAATATCAAATTTCATTAAATGTCGCGCTGGAAATGGAAACTTCCTTTGCACCACTGCACAGCACCATTCAACATACACACTGTAAATATGCTATCACATGATGACACACGTTGCATCCCCCTAGCTGTACTGCTGACCACCGCACTGTCATCCACTACAGTATCTCCTTATTGATCTACCTCTAAGCTTTCTATTCTTGTCCCCCTCCCTAAGTAATTCAATTATCAATAAACCTCACTGTTTTAAATAGCTTCAAGCTGATGGTGTGCCATGGAATAATATTTCTTATCTTCTAATCTGTTGGCTGGCTGCCAGCCAGTGACTCTCTTCCCTTCTTTGAGCCCAAGCAAGAGGGCTTAAGTGCCCGGAACTTTATTCTGCTGTTTTATTGATGTATCCCATTTAGATTAGTCCATTTTCAATCGGGAGAAGCCACAGATGCCCTCCCGCCTGAACCACACTCTAATCCTTTTAGTTAATGATATCCTGCAGTTGTGTGGTTACAAATTTCGTGTTTACTGCGGGGATATAATTAGCAGGTAGTTACAATGTGAGACGAGCTCTCTCTCACGCACACAAATACACAACTACCCCATGTTGTGAGTTGTGGAGCAGATTTCAACTGTTTTGCTCTGCCTTTTATTAAATGCTTACAGAGAGCGACGGGATCGATAGACATACGCTTACAATAAAGTAATTGAGGCTAGAGGGATGTACGATGCACGTGAAGCGTCGCTTATTGGATCCCACGTCGACTTGCTTCATGAGTGCTGCACTGCCATGATTACAGAATATCTGCTGCTTTTAGTCGGGTTTGAAGATCGAGTGGCTGCACATTAACGGGGTCACCAACTCCGTTTGACTGTTTGCTTCAGTTGCTTCGAAAACGGAGAAATATTTGATTACCGTTGAGTACTTTTTCTTTTTTGGGTGTCAGTAACCGAGTCAGCGACTGAGATAAAGAGATAGGCAGACGGATGAATGGGTGGAGGGATAGACTTGTAATACAGACACAAAGCAAAACTGGAGGAAAAAAAACCTACAAAGAGTAAGATGCAGGAGAGGGGGGAAAGTGGTAGGAGGGTTGGGGTGGGGAGTCTTTTAACTGCAGTCTTGGCATGGCTCCTCTAGGGCCATTTTCAGAGAAAGCATCACAGTGAATCAGAAATTATACCAATACTGTGCCAGGACCATGGAAATCTACTGACAGTAAGCACCCTGTGCTGGGGAAAAGCCCACATCTATTACACTTGGTGCAGTGAGTCATGAAAGTAGAATAGAATATCATAGAATGAGTGCTGATATAATTGAACCGTTAGGCTATTACAATAGAGGTGTAGATGAATTTTATTGACCCTATAATTGAGCACAGGGTCATAGCCATTAAGTCACAGTTCCAGCAGATTCCATTACATGTGCTTGCGGCTTGTTCCAGTGCTCTTCAGTGGATTACCCTACAAATGGAGATGAGTTGTCCAATCAAGCAATTGTCCTGAGCAATTGGAGTGTGCCGCTAAGTGCTGTGTTAAGGACCATTGCACTGAAAGTGATTGCTGTCTGCTGTGAGTGCCCACTGGCTGTTTTTAGACAATCTCCCTTTCAGCCTTGTGGACTGATGTCATTTTGTTATTAGCAGTTCCCTGTTAATTTACATAATCTTGTAATAAATGCTAGAAATTTACAGTCCGGTGAAAAAAACCCATTGGCTCCTTTCTTTTTGTTTATTTGTCATCAAACAAATTTGAATGTTAGAGAAAGATAACCTGAATAGATATAATATGCCGCTTTTAAATGATGATTTCATGATTAATTGTTTTTTTTGTGTTTGTCTGAGCTATTCAGCGGTGAAGTTGCTGGTGTGTTTTGGATTCCAAAGCAAAGCAGTTCCCGACCATCACACCAACACCACCATGTTTGACTTTTGGTCTGATGTTGTTTTGATGAAATGCTGTGTTAATTTTACAGGACTCAGACATTCCAAAAGGTGGACTGAGAGCGATGAGATGTGGACTAATCTAAATGGGATCAATAAAACTTTCCGTGGACTGTCTAGTTTTGGCGATCATCAAGCCTCTGTGTTCTTTGTTGTCAGCAGTGCGTTTTACTTTGGAACTCTCTCATGGATCACATTTTTTCCTCTTTCTTATTTTTCATTTTATGAACACTGACTATAACTGAGGTAAGTTAGACCTGAAGTTCTTTAGATTTTGTCCTGGGTTCTTTTATGAACTCCTGGAAGTCTCTCCAGGTTTTCTCCATTTGTGGATAATGGCTCTCACTGTGGTTCGCTAAAGGTATAAAATGGCTTTTCTGGACTGACAGATGTTGGTGACTTTGTTTCTTATTTGTTCTTGAGTTTAAATCAGATCTTTTAACCTACTTCACTTTGTCAAACACGCTCTCTTTAGGCTATTTCTTTATTGAACAGGTCTGGCAGTAATCAGGCCTGGATGTAGCTATTAAAATTGAACTCAGGTTTCCAAAAAATGTGTTTAGTCACAATTAATTCATGATTTACAAAGGGAATAATTACTTTTTCACATAGCGGCAGGTCAGGTTGCATAGCCTTTTCCCCTTAATAAATAAAAATAATTATTTAAAAACTGCATTTTGTATTTACAACAAATTTATCTTTGTTACATGTCTTTTTTGAAAATAAAATAAATAAGATTTATATTTCTGTGGGTTAAGTATGCCCAAGTGCACAGATGCTGCAAGTGCTACAGAAACTTGAGTTCTGTGAGCAGATGGTCAGGTTTGACTGTATCCTGGCTAATTTTCTTGCTGGGGTGGACATTTCTTTTCATGTCTGAGCTGAAACCTGAGTGCCCAACGAGTTTCCCCATTCAGCTGCAGTTTTAGGTAAGCCAAACAAAGGACAACTCTGTCTCAGCCTCATGTCACATGCCGGGTAAAATAACAACCACTTAGTGACTTGTGCGTGTAAGAGAATTCACTAGGGTGTGCCTTTCAGATTTACTGCAGCATTCGTATTTATTCTTTGCATGTGTGGGAATTTAGAGGACTTTTAAATGTGGTTTGTGCTTGTGTGCATGTTTCTGTCACTTGCAGTTTTCCAGTCCTGTATCTGTTTCAAGTTAATGTCATGCCAAATCTGTACTAGCGAGAGCAATCTTGATTCTTTGTTACTGGCACACTGGAGCCGTTATTAATTCTGTTTGTGAATATAAAACCAGTTGACAAAGCTTGGGAAAAAGGCTTAAAAGGGGCAAAAGTAATTTTCCAAAGTGTAAAGACTTGCAAGCTGAGTTTCAAAGTCAGTACTGGTTCCTCCCATTTGTCTAGACCAATGTAATGTAAGTGTTTGATAGTTGCTGATCTAGCTACAAACTACAGTTAATGGATTTTGCAAAATAAATCTTAGTACCTGAGCTATTTTCTGAGTAACCTATAAAACGGAAGTTCACCTATAAAAGTAACGTGTTACAGTACATAAAGCTAAAGGTTATTTTGTTGCTTGTGTTACCAGTTAAACCTTTGAGGAGTGGGGATATGGACATCAGTTTTACTTTTAAAAGGCGTGATAGTAAAGTGCAAACTGTCAGGACGGAAAATAAAACTTAAGCTCTTTGCACAAGCACACACACTAGCAAAGAATCCAAGGTGGTGTTAAAGCTGAGGGTATACGGACACCAGACTAGAAGTCAGAGCAGTGTTAATTTCTATGACCAATAATTTTCATCGTAATTTTTATAAACTACCTTTTATTTGGATGAAAATAAAACGATAACTAAATAAAAACTAATGGACAACGACAAAAATGACAACGAAATATACTGACGCTAAAAATGAGATGAAAATATTCATTTATTAGTTCTGATTGATCCAGTCAGAGCTAATCGCCTTGTGGAGTGAGCTACAGCTTTTTTTTGGAAGCAGTACAACTAGCTCCTACCCTCATTTCTCATGGAAACTCGATAAAATGTCAACGCTTAGGAGGAAGAGAAGAGTAGCCATACAGATACATTTATCATTTGATGTCAAGAAAATAAAGCGCTTTGTAAACCTTTATATGTACTTGTTTCTAAAGCTAAGTCACTGTGGTGATCACTTTCATGTCTCTTTGGGTTGGTTGTCAACTTTATTTTGTGTTGTCAGTTTTGTGTTCATACGTGAACGTCAAAAGAAATATCATCCGTGTGTCCTCACTAGGATTAGGGATATGTGTCCGTGTTCAGATCATGTTACTGACTGACATGAAAGTAATGTAACGTATTGCATGACTTTTAAGAACAGCAATGATGTGTAGTTTATTTTTGACAACTACAGCTATGAACACGTTTTTTGACTCAGATGAACTCAGCATATGTGCAGCGTAAGATATCACTGTATACCAACTTCTCCCTGTGTGCTCTCTATAACTTCTACATCACTGACTAAAAATACATTTCCAGTCTTTCTAGAATATACTGTGGTAAAGCAGAATGCCTCTTGCCAGATTCTTGGTAAAACCACTAAATGAATACAAAAACTGCTCTGCAGAAAACAAAATACCACAGCACTGCGGTTTAGCTTCGGTGTTGTGCCAACAACAATGAATTTCTGTTCGACGCAAATACAAGAAACTGAACTCTGAGGAGAAACAGAAGAAACGAGCAAAGCCACTCACCATTTTGAGAGGCCAAGACCAGCTTGACTCAATGTGATTGTGTTCAGGACAAACTGAGTCAGGCTGCGTAATCCAAATTTAATGTCCATGATGTTTCAGGGATCCGTCATTGTGCAGCCTGTTCCTTATGGCTTGGCTTTATTTTGAAATTGCCAGTGATTAAACACTCTGGCTTCTTCTCCCAATGCTCTCGGAAACTCACAGACTGAAGAAAGCATATAATATGTGAGTTTCTTTTGGACGCTGGTCTTTAAATACAGTGGACATGCTCTGTATCAGCAAGTCAGCCATGCCGTCCTGCTCACGTCCTATCATTGAGCTGAAGACTGGGTTCACAGGAGGAGACAGCGGTTACAGTCTCACCACAGAGCTGTCATGTGGAGAAGAAAACTGAGCAGGATGGGTACTGTATGAGTGGCTGGGTGGGAACAAACTGGAAGCTGGCTGTGCTCAGCCATGGGCCCAACATTCCCATCCCACACACACTGGGCAGGCTTAAAGTGGACCCTTGTTTTTAGACAGAGAGAAATCCATAAAGGGTGACGGAGAATGTCTGATGTGAACTAGGCATTTGGTGAGTTAGCAAGTATATTGCAAAGTTTAACTACATTACACTATTTTGCTATCAATAATGAAATATTTACTAATGTGTGTATGTATATTGTTGTATTTTCTTTTTCTTTTCACACATATTTTAAATCTTACAGTAAGATTTGTTTAAGCTTCATTAAGAAACCCCCCACCTCATTATCCAGGTAGTGATAATGCCATGCTCAAACTCTTGAGCTAATCAGACAGAGATTTATGCCAGAGTAATTTGACTGCAGTTGACTTAAACTGTTCCAACAGAGTAGAGTAAAACTTTTTGGAACAATTGTGGAGCTAGAGAACAGCAATAGCTTGTTTAACACAACTGGAACTGTATGTTTGTCTGCTGAAAATGCTTCAGTCATGACTTCCTGTGCTCTGTTCTGTGAAAATGATCTATACAAACTGGAATCACAACAGTCACAAAACCAGAATTTCCCACGTGATCTAATAAGTAATTTAAGCTTGTCTAAATAATTTGACAGGATTTCACAGCTCATAAATAGCAAATTATCCTCCAGTTTGTCCTCTTTGGGGTAAAGTATGTAAGAAAACTTGTATATTTGTTTTGCACAGCATTCTATAAATAATGATTATTAGTATTACTATTGTTTCTTTTACATGAAGCAGATTTTGAAACTGCATACTTTACTCTCCAGACACAACCCTCTTGTCCGCTATCTCAGTCTGAGTCTAAATGCAGGGCATTCCACAGATAACATTAGCATGACATAGCAGCCTATTTTAAATGTGGATTCTGTAAAAATCCAAATGTGAAGCATGTTCTTCTGGGGCAGCGTGGCAAACCTTAGCAATTCTGAATTTTTTCATATCCAACTTAAAAATAAAAATACACCAAACTGTGCACATTACCAAATTTTCATTCAACACGTTAATGGTCAAAGTAATATTATTTGAATTAACTTTTCCAGCTCTCTTGTGATAAATGAAAGTTTGTTCTCATGGTTTCGTGTTTATTAGTCTTTATATACTCCTATATTTTTATTTATGTCACTGTTATTTCTGCTGTTGCTCTGCCTGGTTAGATTTAAGTAGGAATACATTCATAGATCATCTTTCTTTGAGCCGTAACTGACAATTAACTAACTGAAAAAAAAAGTGCACATCTTGCACTTGCCAGTCAAAATGTGGGACAAGGGATAAAAATGCGGTTCAGTCACACATACAGAGGGACACCTGGTCACGCTACTCATAAGTGATCCATAAAGTCCAGCTTTGGTCTTTACCTTGAAGGATTTATTTTTGTGAAAGCTTGAGTGATTCTACTGGTATGCTTACACACACCTTTTTGTGTGTGTGTTCCATCTCTGTAGGGATTTGTTTATTTGGTTTGACTTGTTATGACGTGAGGTGTCATTTGAATTGCACAAAGAGAAGAAAAATTGACTTTATCTCTTTTCTAAAGTTAACTGGATGCCAGATTTTAAGATCTATTCGTCGTACGAGCAACTTTAGAGCTTTTCTGTTTATGAGTACTTGATTTACTTATGTGGTTTTACCTTACCAAAATAAACTAGGGTTTCCACTGTCGTTAATATCAAGTAGATAAAACTTTAATCTATCCCCTTTGATATCGTCCCGCATCATTCACTACAAAGCTTCCACTGACACCTGAGAGTTGTTTAGCACAATGAGCATTAAAGCCATTCCTTGACAGTGCTAACTTCGGGTAAGAGATCTGAATGACCTTCTCAGCAAGCATTCTGGCCTAAAGCCAAACCTTGTTCCTCCATTCAGCACTGTTCAAAGAAAAGCTCACAGCCAGAACCAAGAGGAATGTCTCTTCTGAAACATACAGAGATGGATGACAAACCAAAGTGGATCCTACATTTTCCACCGTGGAAACATTTTGTCTTTAGAAGCCGTAGTTTTTGGAAACTGCAAACACAACAAGAGTGGTCACTTGAGGCAACTTCCTAGCAATAATGTGGGAGTAATGTGCCATGAGATAAATCTGATATTACCAGAATTTTCTGATCATTTTGTTCTCGGCCAACAATGAGAATATGTGTAGGTCTTACACTGCTAACTGCTACAGATTAGCGACATGTTTACCAATTAGCTCTAGTCTCTGTTCTAACTTTGAGTAGCTGCTAGTGTACGGAGGGATCTTAGAGCTTTTTCTTCCTGAAAAAGATTTTTATTGCTGTGCATAAAACATAAACAACAAGCAGAAACTGTATACAGGTCTATGAACTCAAAGAGAGCTGCAGGTTTTTAGGCTGCACCGTCTTTAGGCATTGTCGTCCCCGTACTCTGTCAACATGAAACGGCTTTACTGATTTCTGCATCAGCCAAATCTCACGCTGAGGGAGGCACGTTTGAAAACTTCAGCAGCTACCGCATCTAACTCCACTATCCTCAACAACTGTGTTCTTGGCATGTAACAACACATGCAACACACAGCATCAGTGTGGGATGGCTAGCAGAGAAATTTGCCTTTAAAGACACAAGACCCCGTTCTGCAGCAGAGCTATTGTTGCTGTGCTAATGATAGAAAAACAGTGTCAACATCCTGACATGTTTCAGGGGACGGTGACAGGGCTTCATGAGCGTCACAAGTTTGAGTGTGACACACCGTGATGTCAGAAATAAATGTGTAGGAGGACAGAGAGGAAGCACCGTTCCCCTTTCCATATATTTTTATAACAAAAAGTGGCTATTCAGTGTGAAGAGTGAAGAGAGTTGAGAAAGTGGTGGGGATGGTGAAAAATGGGTGATAGGTTGTGGGTAAAACAGGTGCCGCCACGGAGCTGTAAAAACACTTCTGCTACAAACCTGCTCGCCAAAGAGAGTTTTCTGATTCAATACTTCTTCAATGAGAAAAACTCAAATGATTCAGATGTGATGTACTGACACTGTTTTGAAGTTGAATTGTGATTTGGTAATCAAGGTAATCAACTAATCGAATGACTGCAGGAATAAACAAGCCGATTTACTGATACAACATGCTGACGAGAAGTCAATAAGAGTTATCTTTAAGGTTTTCATCAGTTAACTGGGTATATTAAGAATATGCTTTCTAACTGATATGTAAAGAAAAGATGGGAGAATTAGAGGCAATAGAAAGTTTACATAGCAGACATATAAACTGCAGTTCTACTACTGATAGTTTTGCATAATGCAAGTAGTAGAAAGTTGACAGCAGTTGGAAAGTATTAGAGTGTGTCATTCAAGTCTTTGTAACTTAAAAATCCGTTTTGGAGCAGGAACGATTGGGATATCGTTTAGCTTCTGTCACCAGCTTCTACAGACAAGATCAGTTTGGATAGCATGTGATATTCTCCCTCAATGGCGTGGCTTGACAGGAGAACCACAGTTTTGCTTCATTGTACTTCCGTCACTCATACTGTACCCAGACCCGGAAAAAAAAAAGTTTTCTTACTTTTTCAAGAAACTATCAGTTGAGCAAAAAACTTAAAGGATATTCAGAAAAGAAGGGGGAAAATCCTTTTGTATTAATGGCAGAGAACAGTGTGGCTCTTTCCCACTTAAACCTCAGTTACCATTAAAGCTACTGTTAGCAATTGATATAGTAAAAACATTCCATAAAAAGTTAACTGGAAATTAGGTCAATTTTTTTGTGTAGTAAATCATAATTATCCTCAGGAGTCTCTGCATACATGAGTATGAGATATGAAAACTTCCTTCCCCAAGGACATACTTCTGACTGGACTAAATGAGAAGATGCCCTTGTAAGGCCAAAGAAAGGAACAGTATGTTTGGGCCTGAGGTCATTCTTTCCTTTGGCATAATATTATGGAAGTTAAACTTGCTGCCCTCCTGATGTTTCTAGGCAACCGTGTGGCTTATGGAGAATTCAGATGGGGTCAAGTTGCACACGCACATTTGCGCAGACCTGTAGCCAGAGTTGTGGTCTAAGAACAGCGACCCCATTAGATGTCATGCTAATAAATGTAGACAGATGACAGAGACTGATAGCTCCTACACGTCACAGCAGCAGTAATCACAGCAGCTTCCCAATCCTCCGGCACCAAAGGAGCCATTTGCCTCCCAAAAAGATTACATTCAGCTGGATAAATAACTACACTGCTTCACCACAAGTCTGCTAAAGTGAACACACCATCTTCTTGGTCGGATACTTTATGGTAAGCTATAAAAGTACCCATAATTCTCATTTTCAGAGGGGAAAAAAGATGACAGCAGCACCATACCTCCCGAGAGATGAAATGGCCTCAAGATCACGCCAAGAGAAATATCCAAATGCATTTTAAGCTTCCCAGTTCCATTGACAGCTAGTCGAAGAAATAACAAGGGGGAATCAGCCGGAGAAAAGGCAACATCCAGAGCTAACAAAAGGCTTTAGAGTAGAGCTCAGCAGCTCTGGGAGCAGCTCCAACAGGCCAGAGACTGGAACTGGATCCCTAGTCAGGCTGGTTCAGTAAAGAGGATCGTGTGGGTACCTGACACCAGAGCAGTGACGGCCAGCAAACATCAGGAGCTTCTTAATAATGAATGAGCAAAGCCTGTAGAGAGGCACCACACTCACATACACAGCACATGGCTAATAGAGAGTCACACTGAGATAATTGAAGACAGGCTTACAGCGTGGTCAGGTAAAAGCAGGGTATATGACTATAATCAGTCGAAGCAACCTGACACATGTTACTAACAAAGTAGTCTGTCATCACTCGGCAGCAACCACTTTACGCAGAAAGGACCACAAACGTGTCTATAACATAAGTTTAAGTACAAAAGAAACTTACACACCTCTCTACTCAGTTTTAGTGCATAATAAAAAAATAAAAAGGACAAAAGCAGGAGAAAGGAAAACTGGAAGATCACTCAGTTACAGGCCAGTGTGGTGTTCAAAATAACAAGATTGATGGGTGTTGTCATGTATGACTTAACCCCAACCACACCCACCTCAGAAACAACCTTTGATTGGCTGAGATGCATTTCTTGTGGCAAAGGAGAGGGGAAAACCAATTCAGAGCTGCAGACTGCTTCAAGAAACAAAAGTGGAAACCTGTTTTTTTCCAGTGAAACATCAGCTGAGTCACCTCAGAGCCAAGAAGACTGACAAACACTGAGGTTAAAGGCAGGAGACAGAAGTGAATCCATTTGAAAAGTGTGGTCAGACTGGCTGGGTCCTGAAAACCCAGATTAAGTGGGCACAGAACACCTAACCAGAACTGAAACCCAAAAGCAACATCAAATGGAACCACATTGTCATTAGATATGTGCCTTTTGTTTTTATAAAACAAAACTTGGCAGCAGTTAACTCGATTAACTTGCGGAGAACTGCATACCTTAACATCATCAGTGCTATGCTGCTCACTCAGCGAATCTATAAATCTGATGTACACAGTGCAAGACAGCAAGCCCACCAACTCAGGACATGCTAGTTTTTACATCCTGGTCATAACTTTCTTATTTGTCACTGGCTTGGAAAATCCCTGTAGTAACGAGTACACCTTCTGGGTTTCACCACGTTTTTTCAATCACTTTTACAACTCTTAGTGATTCTATGATTTTATTCAAATATGCTTTGAATGTACCTCTTTCCTCTTAAGTGTGTCTTTAACTATTGCTATGACTTTACTGTATTCATCCACATGTCTTTTAAGGAGAAGTTCAGAACTTTAGCATCTGACTGTACATATGTACATATCTTGTACATATGTAGCCCTAATCCTTGTAATATGACATAAAATTGCCATAGCTTCCACTCAGCGCAGTCTCCTTAAGAATTACATCCAACTCGGGTGCTGCAGTTCTACAGAATCTACTACCTCCTACATACAGAGTGTGTAGGTCAGAGTAGTGGTATGTCCAGCTCTCACGGGTTATCTCCCATCACAGCTATGCAGTTAACTGAACAAATTATCATCAGGATTAGGAACCATGGCACTGTAACACAGAGTCTGCTATCATGAGAGTGAATTGTATTTAAATTATGGAAAATTCCTACTTTCAGCTCTTTGCTGCCTGAGACAGTGCCAGTAATTCCATTCTCATAGACCTCCTCAAGCATGTTGTCAGCATTCATGGGAAGACGTTTCATTCTTTCCACTACTTCCAGAGACAGATCATCAGTGCCAGAGATGCCAACAGAATCACTTTTACTTGAACTTTGTTGTTTATTTATTGTAGATTGTACTATTTTTATTCTTTGTCCTGCTGCTGTAAAACAAGTATAAAGTATCTATCTATCTATCTATCTATCTATCTATCTATCTATCTATCTATCTATCTATCTATCTATCTATCTATCTATGTGATCTAATATCTTTACCATACGCTTTTTACACAAGCAGATATTTGTGAAAGAAGAAGCTCTTAATGTTAGCGTCTGGCATACAAAAGTGACATTGAACATAACCTGGTGATTTTTTGCCTAATAATCCTGAACCATCCATCGCTTCCTGATTAACTATGTGCAGAACATCAACACAGCAACTCAAAGAGCAGAGTGTGCATGTGGAACCGTGAGGGTTCACTGAACTCTCAGCTGCCTTTGTGGAGCCACTCAGACTCAGCACGAGATCTCAGTAAAGCAACAAGCCGAAGGAGAAAACTCTATAAAATAATAAGTGAACAAGTTACCATGGGGGTGTAGCAGTTTAAAGAAAAAAAATATACAGGTGCATCAAGCTACAGATTTTAAGACCAACAAAATCCCTGAAAATCAGCTGCCACGTTTGACTTCTGACATGTGGCCAAAACATTCCTTTGAAGCAGATTCCCAACCACAGCAAGAGCTTTCAAGCCTCAGCATCATTTCCCAGTCTCCTGCTATCAATCACAAACACAGTGACCTCATGGCAGTTATGTCACACAGCTCCTTCAGCTAGATGGAGTGCCGTGGAAATGGCATTGGACCAGTTATGACTTTGCATTACATGTCAGGGAGACCACGCGGCTGCAAGAAGGTATGAGTGAAGCGCACTGTATGAAGAATTTATCATCACCTGTCAGCTCAGCTATCTCCACCCACAGCCACCTGCAATGTAAATCCATGCCCTATGTATCCAGTGCCCAGACCATAAATAAACCAATGAAAGGAAAGCTGAGTTACACACCGTATTTGGGCATGCGAGTGATGTGATATTAGGGACCACACGCAAAATGGCTGAGAAAAAGAATGGACACATGAATGGGAGTAGGGCTGCAATAGCAGTAATTCCATGCTACTCAAGGCTACAGCTGTTTGACATTAGGAGGTGGGAGTAAATTAGGTGGGCTGGGTCCATGTGTGGGTTTAGGGAGAAAGGAAGAGAAGACTAGGAATCCCGGGTGGAGGATAGGTCTGCTGCCCAGACCTAAGCAAGGGAACACAAGAACCACTTCAGGGTAGGGTGGAACTTTTCAAGACTGTTTTTCCTCTAACGGTTATTCCACCACTGCATTAAAAGTGCAGAGTGAACGACACAAGTGGTCATGTTGATAAGTAAATATCGGCTGCAAAAATCTCAAGGTATGCAGGAAAAGCTCCATGTGTACCCACCGTGCACACATGTGGCACCTCTAAAAGACATTTCAGTGCTGTTTTTTGCACTTTGGGCATGAAAAGTAAACACGCAGCAGAGTTTTCTGCGTAATTAGAGCTGAAAAACAGTTAGAGCTAACTCTCATTTAAGATATAAAAGTATTCTCATGCTATAAAAAAGTGTGATTTTAAAATGAGATATGCATCATTTAGAAAGGTGTAACACCACCGCTGGTAGAATTCTTGTGGACATTTAACCTCACCCTCTTTTTTCTTTCTTTTTTTCATTTTTTCATTTATTTTTAAAAGTTCAAATTAAAAGGAACATAAAAGAAAAAGGGTTTGTGGGGATTATGAAAGATCCCAAACTAACGTTAGTCAATTTTCTTAACCACTGATTCAGTTGTGGGTATGAGATACTTGATTTTGAAATGGGTATAAGATCAGTGCAGTCAGCGCAAACATTTTGGACATAATAATGGCTTTTATTTCAAAATTCAAATCTGAAAGCTGCTGAGTTTCTGTCTCCGTTGTATAAATCAATGCAAGCCACAAGCTGACAAAAGCAGAGTGGGTGCAGGGGTTATCTAAACAGAAAATGACACCGCTAGACCGAAGGAGTAGCAAGCTGTCAAGACTCCCCAAGGTTTTCCCAAACACCACCAAGGCTTGTTCACAAAGAGGAGTGAGCGGTAACCTTTGTGAATCCTACAACAAACAGATGTACTGAAGCCTCCACTTCCTTTCATGATCTCCCCAGTGGACCAAAACAGTGGGCCAGAGAGCAGATTTAGCACATGTCAATTGAACTAAAGACAGAAAAAGCAGCCTAAAGCTCAGCAAGCCATGACCTTCCTCCAATTAGTAGATGGAGATGAGGGGAAAAAAATGGACAGAGCAAAGAAAAAGAGGTTAACTCAAGGGAAGCTTCAAACTGATGCTCTAATTCAACCAGTCTCATATTGATTTATCTTTCAGTCTTGGGCCCCCATGTGTCTGCCATATTGGGCCCACCTACACAAAAATTTATACCTGCACTCTTCTAATTGAGTCCATACTTTGAAGAGAGGGTCTCCACTGAGTCATGAACATTGTTGCAGTGATGTGTCAACAGTTAGCATTACCCACAATAAAGCAGCGTCAAAGAGGTACATGTGCCACATGTGGATTTTCAACAGCACGAAGTCAGTAAAAATGGTGTGGGTTCAAAATTGTTACAATTGCACATTCATACATATTTTGCACATTTTAGTGCATAAAATGTGCAAAATATTTATAATCTCAAGAAGTGAATTCTGTGTTTAAATTAAATAAAGAAGTTTTGCAGAGAATTTCTTTCTTTCTACTTTTTTTAACAGTTTTCATTGATCAAGCTCAGATAGACACAAAAGGAGCTCCTTGGCAATAAAAAGGACAAGTGAACACATTGCATGAAGACAGTGCATCCCGGATTAAGTCAGAACAGTCTGTTTTGCTAGTGATGTATGAATGGCTCTACCTAGCTAAGAAGCAAAGCAAATCCTCTTTTTCATGCTTTTCCAACTTTACTACCGGAACTCACTATTGTTGTCCCTCCCGAGTTCCAACATCCAACTTCAAGGTAACTGGAAGGCAGCATATACCACATTATCCATGTTGCCAGAAATGTAGTACTGCAATTATCACAGTTTACATATATCTTTCTTTCTCCATGGTCGAACGGTGACTCTGAACAAAGTAGTCGCTCTGTCATGTTTGATTTATACATTATGTTTCAGTAATTTAGCTTAGCTTGAGACAATCTAATATGAGAAATATCTTCATATCTCCACCTTCCACCCCATTCCTGGAGCTTATATTCTTCCTTCTGCTCCTGCCGCCTGCAGCTGTCACCCAGCTGCTCCAGAGACATCAACCTTTTTTTCCCACAAAGTTATAGTCTTCTGCAAAATGCAGTATTGTCATAATTCTTCCTGCTTTCCTCCTTTGTTCCCTTTATTTTCATAAATATCAGCAAAAAATTGTAGTAATTCCCAATAACTCTATTCCCTAATAGTGTGAGCCATAGCTTCTGCAAAATATGCATTAAAATGTGAGTTTTATAACAGCATCTCTTATGACAACAAGCATTAGCCATCCAGATGCTCTCTAATAGACGGTTCATTATGTTTTCCTATTTACCGAAGAACAGTATGAATGAATTAAAAATATGAGCCAAAAAATATAAGACTGTTGCAACCAATGAATTGTACTAAGCAATTCCCTGGGCTCCTGAATCATGAGTGAGAAAGCAGTCCTGGCTCTATGAGAAATAGCTTCTGGGGAAGCACCAGACTAGTGGGAGGAGAACAAAAATGACCGGTTCTTGACTCCAGCAAGGCCACACAGAAGCATGAATGAGGGTCTGGAAAATGGAAATAAATTACAAAGAAAGAAACTAGTTTATCCAGAAGAAAGAAGCTGATCGTAGAGAATGACTGGACCAAGTCCACTTTCAGGCATGTAATATAGTCTTGAAAGAGAATGACTTGGTTGTCAGCAACTTTAAGGAGCCTTTAATTATAGGAGCAAATATACTGAAAGGGTTTGACAGTTTTTGATAGATGAAAGAAGTTCTCATGTTCAGTATAAAAAACCACTTCAGCATCACAGACACGGTTCTGACTGCATAATGCTTTGGCAATGAGCTCTCAAAAGCCAGACTTCCGTGGAGTCAAGTGCAGCTTCATGTTTCCAGATTTAGTAGCAGCCACACCCTCAGTGACAGTAACTGTTCATCTAGACTGGCACTCTTTTAATGTGACAGGACAATGTGTGGGGGTGAGACTGTGGAGAGACGACATTTTTTACAGCGGAAACCCTGATATTCCACACCCGAAAACCTAATTAAACAGCGTGGCAGCACAGTGAGGGCCACACCTGCATGTGCGGTTCATGCTGACCACAACACGCCCTCCTAAGCTGTTCATCAGACAGGCAAGAGGAGAATCATGGCAGATTTATCCCTAAGCAACCATGTACTGTATTATTAGAAGAAGTGCTAAACAGATATTAAGGGAAACAGCAGTCGTAACCTGTCATCTGAGAATAAACGTTTGATAATGTTCTGCTTAAATATAAAATGAGGAAGAGGAAGGTCTGAGCTCTGTTTAGACTGCAGCCTCTCCGAATAGATAAATTTTAAATGTAAAAATGGCAGTCAACTTAAATTAATGTAATTAAATTCATCTCCAGTAAGAGAATTTATGAGGCCCAAACCACAGGAAAGAATTGTTGCACATTGTCTCATTTTGTCTACTTGTATTTAGATACTTTAAGTACACAGTGTACACCATGCACTTATTTAATTCAACATGGGGGGAATGATGCTACTAGCTAGCTAGCGAGACCTGGCATCGCCATGTTTCTGAAAACTGATGAGCAATCTCTTCCTTTCTGTTACAATTACAGATTGTAGGCAACCAACTTTTGGACTTTTTTCATTTAGGTACTTGTGCACTGCAGTAGAGTACTTATTAGTATCAACACACTTAAGCTTAGCAATGAAAATGAGGTGGGAGCCAAGCTAGTCATAAACATTAGCTAAAAAAAACACGTGCTTAGTATGTTCATCAGGCTATAACCTGATGAGAACGTCTTTCATTCTGTTAAATTTAAATATGAGTTTATAGTTTTTCAGTACTTTTTCTTAATGCTTGACATTGATCTTTAACATCGTGACAGTCCTAATGAACACATTGGGTTATAGCCTACATTACGGAAGCTGAAATCATTCTTTAAAATGAATAATCATGTAGCTGTCTCAGTCTATAGTCTGTGGATAAGAACTTATTAAAAAATCTGCACCTCAGCTTTGACTTCATATTAATGTTTACTCTCCAATGACAAACAGCTTAGGTTCGATCATCATCCACAAATACTGCTGGCCTATTTTAAGCTGAATAGTCAACTTGTGTCATGGTTTATAAAACTGGGTGTTTATCGTTTGCTTGGAGCATAAATTAAGAGTGCACCATTACAACACTGCATTATCATAATGTATTGAATCTACAGAGATTCACCGTTAGGTCTTGTGTGCTGTTGTTTTGCACATAATTACACAGGGATTTGCTTGGACATGAAATGCTTCTGATTCAGATTGAATATTGCTGGTCAGTGGTCTTTTTTTCTACTCATACATTTCTACTGAGAACACAGGTAACATCTCCTAAAATGGATATGGTGAACAGACCAGCGTGGTAGCGCCTATAAACTCTCAGGGTTCATATGAAAAAACATGACACATCTCTCATGTAGTCACTAATTGCCTTTGTCATGCATACACACATTGCTCACAACCACATCACAAACAGACAGAAGCCTGTAGTAAAGGCATGTGTCCTCATCATTACCACCGGCCTCATTGTAATCTTTGTTGTTTTGCAGAGTCTGAGCTTCCATCATTCCCACACGAACCAGGTCAGCCTATTCTAAACAGTTATAGCAGAAAGTTGGAGTTGAACACGGTGGAGTTCAACTCCAATGTGACTCAAACACAAACGCGCAGAATACCTCGCATCTGAGAAAACTTTGCTGTATCCCAAAAGGACCATTCATACTTAATTCGATTATAACAAAAGCATTTAGAAGACGGGGTAAAGTGTACGAGTCAGTCAGCTATGATGATGGTTTTAACTGTTATTTGAAAGAGAGGAGTTTTTCTTTGGTTATGTTGATGATTCATTTTGTAGCGCATGTATGAAGGCTGATTCAGCAAAAAAGTTCTATCCTGTAGATTCTTTTTATGACTAAGTAGCACTATAAAATAATATGATGTTAAAACTGAAGAAAATAGTGCAGAATTTAGCAGCTAAAGCTATCAGCTTGGTAGAGACCAAAAACAGAGCAAAAGGGGAGCAAACACTGGACTTACCAAAATTCCAATAACATTCATTTTAAGTTCCAAGGTAATGAAAAACCTACAGCAGGAAGCGCATATGCTGACGACTTGTGAGTATTATGTATTGATCATTAATAACCATATTCAAAAGTATTTACACTTTTGTAGGACTTCTAGAGATCCGAACTTAATTTTGTGTCCTTTTCCTATCTGACACTTTGAGCTTGGTTGCTTTTCACGTCTCCTGTGCTTATGAGATTTAAATAATTCACATCCCTAATGAGTTTCCAGCTGCACCTTACTCAACACGGCAACAGCATCGCCAACTGGAAAAGTCTGTGAGCGCTTGGAAAAAACCAGATGATCTGCCACAGATGCCCTGCATTCTCTTTTAAGTTTTGTATTTGAATGCTTCACAGCTAAGTCATGCAAGCTAAAGTTTCCCAAAGTTCCTTGACAGAAGCGTTTCACTATTCCCAGAATTTGAGATCAGACTGAACTCTTTGCAAAACTTACCCATTCTCTTTGTCAGCAACTGAAAGCTTTAAGCGTGTCCAGTCGGGTTCATAGTTACAGCTCGTAGTACTTCTCAGCACACTCTCTCTGTGTGTCTTCACTTTCATTCACGCTGACTTAGTCTCTGTCTTCCTTCTCGGAGCCCAGCTGGACCAACCACCTCTGAAGCCTGCTGCAGTAAGACTGCTCAGAGTGTAAACGTGACTGGCCTTAAAGGTTTTTCTTGAGGAGAACAAACCCACATCCCACTGTCAGTCAAGCAGCTGAGCATAGTTTCAGCTGGGCTGCCATCCAAACAGACATGAAACTAGTCTATTTTGGTCTGCCATATGAGCAGTGGTGCTTTTCAGAGAGAGGAGGTGGGGGGGATTCTGTGGTGGAGCATGTAATTGCAGAGTGACCAGTTATGGTGGGATGTAATTGTAGACCTCATCAGATATAGAGAAACTGCCAACAAGACAAGGTAAAGGACTTTAAAATAAGGCTCTTGGAAAAAAAAAAGAGAAACACAACAGACCACATAAATAAATGAGGAGCTGGGTTCCAGATGTGGCAGCACAGGGAGGGAGGGGAGGAGAAGTACAAGGGGGAGAAAGAAAGAAAGCCAGTTGAAGGAACTGCCATCGCAGCAGAAAGAAATCTCATTTCTGACGCAGTGAAAGGGTGTTTACCTTCTCAGGAGCAGTCTCACAAGACGGTATGGGGGGATTGGGGAAGGTGAAAGGATGTTGGGCCCAGCCTTATGTTGTTTCTGGACCGTTACCATGAGTACTCATGGGTGTCTGGTTTCACGTCAGCCTTGGAAATGACTACCTTATGGAAAAACTCGAGGCTTTAAAAATGAGGAAGGAAAATGAAAATATAAACGGCTGTCGGCTGGTTCCCATTACAACTGAGACTCAGCTGGTCTGGGTTGTTGCCACTAGTGTTGCTACGTATTCTTGAGTGACTAATTATTATGTGACTTTATGAAGCGGGTACCACTACACACGCACTCCCATGCCCACAACACAGGCCTGTTATACTTTAGGGTGTTGATAAATATTAGCTTTAGTTGAAATCTGAACATAAACACCTAATTTCCTCAGAAATCTTACCTCATTTCCTGGCAAAACCATCAGGAGAGTCAAAAGCAGACTGAGAGTCACATTGCGATGTGTGAAGGTAATCCTCAGCCAGACACAATTTAATTGTAAATATAGTCAAAATCACATCAGAGCCATTATTTTAAACTTCCTTCATTTTTTTCTGATATATGTACCTAAAGATTTAAATATTTCTAAGTGATTACTGTTGATGTTATGATGCTATTGCTACATACGTGCAGGAAATCACATTACTATATTAAAAAAAAAGACATCAATGATAATACTAAAAAAAGAATTCAATGTGACAAAAATGAAACAGTAAATTGTATTTTCTTTATATTTATTTTCTTTGTTTTTTTTAAATATTGAGTTTGTGGTGCAGTCAGAAAATGTGTGTCTTTTGTTATTTGCCGTGTTGAAACCCATTTTAAAATACTTCACATAATTTTGAGTACAATTGTTTTTTTTTATTATTATTTATGTGGACATAGTACATGAGTAGCATATTACATTATATAATATAACAGTTATAACCTGCTACTGTATTGTTCATAACAAAGTCAAAATAAAATAATGAAAATAATGAGATATTTAGAAAGCCCTCAGTACAATCAACAGCAGTAAGAAACAGTTTTAAATAACTCTGCATTATTAAAACTTCTACGCACTTTGAATAAGAGGTCAAAGGTCAAATGTAATATGATTTTTTTTAAAATCCTTATACGGTACTTTCTATATGTTGATAGTACACGGGAATCATAGTTTCTAATTTCTAAGACTTTTTGTCAATTTTTTGACCGATAAATCATTAAGCTGACCTTGAAGACCTTGGTGGATATAAGGCAAATTATGATGAATTGTTAACATGACCCCACTCTGCACCCCTACTTAGTTTTCATTCAAAACTTTTAAAGATATCATGTTTACAGAGAGAATCCTACCAAAAACCTAACCTCGTTGGTGGTGGAAATATAGTTCTGCCAGGCAGCTACATTTTTCTGGTTGCTTGTATGTGCTGACAAAGTTTTATTAAACATTGTTAAGAAATAACAAGGATTAAAAGATACATTGAAATATGACTCATTTTCCACAAATTTCAAACTATTCCAATAAATCGTTCAAGCGAAGCATCGTCCAAAACCCCAGGTTTTGAAATTGGTTTGTGGTGTAGATTTCTTGGAATTGGACGAGCAGTGCATCCTCTCTTTGGAGTAGAGGGCCAAATGATTGGTTTTCTTATATGAACTGTCTAATTTCCAATTGCAAGGGCCCCATTAAAAAGCAGCTGCATACCATTATGACTGTTATTCTCATTGGCATAGTGAGATTGTAAGATTATTGCTGAGAAAAAAGCCCCAAAACCAAACCAACCCCACAAATCAACCCTCAACCTATCACCCCCCTCAATTATCAGAATATAGGGTTTATTTTTTTCCTTATCTGTCATGCAGGAAAAGTTTCCATGTGGATTCCAGCATGGATTCAACTTCAGCAGCGATTTCCTCAGGCATATAAGCAGACAGATAGTGAGAGCAAGAAAGAATAAGTGGAAAGACTGTAAAAACAACTGACAGACGAGGGTTTGAAGGCTCGAGAAGGAATGAAGCACAAATCTCCTTTTCTGTTTATACTCCCATAGCATAAGTTCACATATTAGTCAGACATATCCTGTCATCGGGGAAATAATAAGTCATCCAGTTGAGCGGCTAGAATCAAGACCAAACATTTATTTCTCTAAATGTCTACAGCACTGATCTAGCGTGCCTGATGTTGATCGGTTGCCATTTTTCCTCGCAGAGTCGATGTAATTCATAGAAACTAAATACGATGTTTGACAAAAGTACATTTGCTTTCATGGTACTGACAACTCTTGCGTGCACGATGCACTCAGATATCTTGCATTTGCTCTGGTGCACACTTGGCATTCATCCGTGCAGCCAAATAGGATCAACCATATCCTGTTTTTCACTTTCACCCTTATTGAACGGGCTCATTATCCCCTCAGTTTCCTGACTTGCAATCCCGTATTTGCTATCCAAAACTGTAGGGCCTTTATTTATCCCTCCTTCAAGTATTTTGTTTTTAGTTCTCCGTCTGTGATTTTGCTTGGAAACCCTTCACATCAAATGGTTTGAAACTACTGGCAGTACACTCAAAGTGTGCTATTCCTGGGAAAATACAGCATAAAATGGTAATAATGTATTTGTATGATATTTATCTTTTCCAGTTTGTGCAATTAATGTGATTAAATATTTGATTTCCTGTTACATAATTTTCCAAATACAGCTAGAGTCATTTTTTTGTTGCTTACTAATGATGTGCACTTTTCTTTGAGCCTTTTATGTAGTTTGTACTCTTCTCAGTCTTACAAATGACCACTCAAGAATTAAATAGTCTTCGATTTACTCTTGGATTATATGTTTCTCTTCATCATAGACCTACATGAGAGTTCAGCAGGTCTTTATCTTCGTAACAAAACAAACAAGAGTTCAAACACAAAACCCATATAATCATTTTATTACTTGTGCCTTTTCATTTTGCTTTTCACTCTTTTCTAGGTTCAGATATTCTTCCTCATTTGGTTAATTGTTTGGGAAAATGAAAGAAAAAAAAAGCTTAATCAAGGAGTTAACTTATATGGAGATGACTATTTCAGTGTTTCCATCACTTGAGGCAGATCTGTGAGACTCACTGAAACTTTGGTAATTATGTTGCCATCTATTGGAGTTCTGCTGCAAAAACAAGTGAGCCGCAAAATGTTCAATCATGCAGCTATTAATGTTTCACAATTAAAAAAACAATGTGTGCAAAGGTACAAGCTGAATCTCTTAGATAACATTTACGGCCAAGCCTTTCTTGTAAAATCAAGACTTGGCTTTTGTGTGCTGAAATAAGTGGTGAACATTTACCTTCACTGAAGCTAAAGAACAACTCTGACGGCAGGTTTGGCTGCATTTTATTAAGCAATTCCCCATGCACTGTTTTTTTCTTGTATCAACATGTATTGTAACATATCCATGCCACTGCGGTGTCATCAGAAATATTTCCAATGAAACTGATGTGTTCACACATTCAGCTGTGCAACAGGAGTGTGTATGACTGTGGATTCCGTTTTTCTTTCCAATACTTTGCCAAATTATAAACGTGTGCTACATGTTTTCACGACGTGATTGTGCATTCGTCAGTGGGAAATAGTGTCAGATTTCTAATCAGCGACTTACAAAGAGCTCTCTGCCTGTGAGATTCCATCATTCGTAATTTGTGGACAGTATTTATCAGTATTAATAATACAAATATAAACTTCTCCTTATATAATCAACTTCACAGTCACTCAGCGTCCTTCTACACTTGCTTAAAAACCTTTGAAGAACAACACAAGTACCCCAAACCCGAGTGTATCTAAAATACATTTTAATCTTGCTGAAACTTGTTTTCACAATATTGTTTACAATATTAATTGGTCTTCATTTTCTGCATCCTCGCTCGGGTCTTCTTTATTGTCTCTAAACAGAAACTGTACAATCATGTTCATGTAAATTGTTCTACATCAAGGCACAAGACAACAGCCGTTGTGGGGGGGGCCTTGGGTATGCTGATCTTTAATGGCGTCCCTCTGGCACACAGGAAAATAGGGTACCCTCGGGAGGGAAGGGAATTATAAGCAATGCAGAAGTATGTATCTTAAATCGGGAGGTGAGGGAGTGGGGAGTGGGTTTGGGGTCGGGTTGGCATGGAAGAAATGTGCTCTAACGAGGCGATAAGCGGAAAAGAATAAAGTGATACCACTGCTGCTTTCATTTTATTTTCCAATGATACGGAAATATAAAAAAGAGGAATGATTAGGACTTTTTTTTCTTTCTTCAGGAGTTCATTTGTTCATGTACATAAAGTAAAGTGCCTTTTTTTTTTCTTTTTTTTTATTATTTGCCAAAAGCAAAAGGTTTCACTAACAGGATGAAAATTAGGAGATGTCCCGTGGGGTCTTTTATTTTTCCCTGTTCCTGGAGGAATGTGAAAGAGTGGATAAAGGGCCAGTTCAGTGTTAATTTTCTGGTCAATTTTGTTTTTCTTGATTTATCTTCTCAGGTTATTTCTGATGTTTTCTCGTCAGGTTCTCAACCCCTGAAAGACAGAAATGAACGTTGAACAGTCGAAAATTTTTATCAATTTGTGACACCAAAAAAAAAAAATGTTGTTGGAAGTCTGAAATTCTTGAAACCAAAGGAAATCTATAAAGAAAGTCAGGATTGAAAAAGGTGTTGTTATTTACCATTTCCCAGATGGGAACGCTCACATCTGGATGCTTCTCCTCCGCCTGCCGAAAGCCTTGGCGCCGACATTGGTGGGGACGAAGTTGCTGTTACCCATTCCGCCCGACCGGCTAAGGAAGTCCGCCAGACGGTGAGTCACGCAGGTTGCCGTGTTGCAGCCTCGCTTCTGTGCTGTAACGCTGCTTCAGGAGAGCAGAAAGGGGGTTAATGAAAAGATTGGGGCACTGCCATCCATACAGTAATGTAAGACACAGCTATACGCATTAACGCTATTATCAATAACAGAAAATACATCAAGTTTGGATTTACAGCTTAAAAACAGAATGCATCTGAGTGTTTGTCTTACCTTTGGACTCGGTGACAGCTTCAGACAAAATTTTAAAGCCTCTAAAACTCTATTTAGGTCCATCGTTTAAAATGGCCATTGACTGTCTGCATAGGTGGCTACATGTTTGTTTTAGAGTCCCTAAGAATGAAAATGACCTAAGCCTTCCTGGTAGAAAAATACGTTTATTGAACAACAAACATGGTGTCGCATGAGTGGATCATTTATTAACGTTTAGATTAAGTGATCGCTCTCAACTCTTGAGTTTCAGGGGCTTTGAAATGCCATCAAATTACTCCACATACAGTACACAGAGATGGATGTATGATTTAGCTCCTGAATTACACTTGTGAAAATCGTCTGAGATAACAGGGACAAATCATTCTCTGCCAAAAGAAATATGGGGGGAGAGGGGGAGAAAAAGAACTGAAAAACTGCAGTTCAAAGTCATAATCTTCATGTCAATCAAGCAGGTAATATCAGCATGCACGTCCCATTCCAGAAAGAAACTGGGATGAGGAGAGGAAGATGACAGAAGAGAAGGACGGGGGAAAGAATGACAAAGGAAGAGGAGATGCGGGAAAAGTAAAAGCGGGTTTAAGGGTGGATGAGGAGGAGGGGGTTTAGATGCTTTCAAACGTCTCGCCGTAGCTTGCATAGCTGTCGCTCTCAGGCGCACTGCGCTTCTTGCCGGGCGTTCCTGCTCCCACGTTCGTGCGAGGGAAAGTCTGCAACTTGTGCAGCTCCTGAGACAGTTTACCCAACACACAGGTGCTGAGGTTGGAGCAGCGCTTGGTTAAGGGCCTGTCCATGCTGTCGAGGAGGGGACACACAAAACACATGCATAGAACAGGCTCATAGATACGGGGAAAACATGCGCTCTTTATCTCTTAAGCTTTTTTTTTTTCTCTTTCCATTCACGCATCATTTCACTCACATGCATTTCTTTCTCATGCCATTGCAGGTATAAACAAAGTAAAAGTAAAAACATCCCAGGTCCTTGCAGCATCATGCCACTCCCCCTGCCCTTCCCAACATTCAAAAACTTGTCATCCATCCCCTCATGCATCAGAACCTCCACCCCCAACCCAGTCAGCCTTTTACCCACAGAACAAACAGAAACCAGTTGCTTCCCACTGTCATGCAGCTCCACTTAATTGACATCATGCACACTTATTTGTTTTGTTAAGCATACAATGTTCACATGCCCGGCAGGCTGGTTCAAAATAGTAGTCTATCCACGCAAGTCAAAATCAAACGCATCCATGCGGGGGCAGGCTCATGACAGAGAATCGGGTTTCGTTTTTTGTTTTTTGTTTTTGGAGTCACATGTTAAAAGTAAGATGTTATTCTTTGATCTGCCGAGAAGTACATACCTCCTGGCCTGACTGAACCCAAGTGGGGAACTAAAGAAATGTATTTCCAGCACATTAAAGTAAAAACAGGATTTGTTTCCTAATAACATCCCTTTTTTTAATTTTACCTTTTTATTTAGTCCAAAACCAGTTTCACTTTCCAGTTTCTCATTAGTCAAATCCTTGGCTGGTGGTTTCTGTGCAGGGTGGAAATGTTAAACTAATTTTCAAAGGTGAAATTAAATAAGATTCATCTGTACCTGTTTCCTTCAGTTGCCTGCTGCTCCAGCTCCTCCGCCGTCATCTGCACAAACTCCTTCACAATGGCGTTGAGTAACCTTCGCGCTTCGTAGTCCGTGAGCGTGACTCGGTCTGACATGGACTCTAAACCCGGTCTGTGGTTAGAAGTGGAGTGGGGGGGGTTAGGGGTCAGAGTGGTTGAGAGGAGGGAAACGGCAATGAGATCAGCATTAATGGAAATGCTCCGCTAGGGTTACACCTGCAGTGAAAAAGGAGGGGTGGTGGGTTGAGTGGGGATGTTGGGGTGGGGTAAGGGACCGGTGGGGGCTGGGGGGGTAACAGAGACGTCACCACCTCCGAGAGGAATGACGTCTGAGTCGGAGGGCCCCTGGCCAAAGCTGGGGGAAACAATCTGCAGAAAGTGCCCCTTGTGAGAAAGAAGCTGATGTATAACCAGCTTTAGATTTATTACAAAATCAATAGCTTCATGGGAAAGGGGGGGCAGGAGGGGGAACTTGAGTGGGGACTCAAATTAATATATATATCTATATCTCTCTCTATATATATAGAGAGAGAGAGAGAGATAGCTATATACATATATATAGATAAAAAACTGAATTAAATTTGTTGTATTTTCTGTGCTTTTAATTTAAGTACAACTTTATCCACTTATATTGGAAGTATTACAAGCAATACATATTTTTAAATAATATATGTATTTCATTTAAAGCTACCATAGTTAAAGACTAACCAGAACAACTACAATGTTCTCGTCTGCATACACACATTTATTTAACCTGTGTTGTTACTATGGTGTTACAATATATATGCAACTTTCACATCTTCCTCCATTTCTCCTGTTTAATAAAAAGCATTTTATGTTTAAGTAAAAAAAAAATAAAACCTGCAGAGTCCAAGTGCCAAGATACTGTTTTTGCATCAACCCTAACTATCTTTTCCACTGGTTGTTTGCGGTACTTCTGTTGAGTTGCTGAGAAAAAGCAACTTATTTAACAGTGAGAAGTGTAAAAGGCAATTTCCGTGTGTCTCACCTGGCAGGCGCGGCTTGTGAGCAGTACATCTGGCAAATGACCAGGGCGTAGGCAACGAGGAAAGCAGAGATCTTCAACATAACCATGGTCCCCTACACGGCAAGAACAAAAAAAAAAAAACCTCTACATCAGCTTCTTGTGCTTCCATTCACACTCACACACCACTGATACAAGGTCTCAAATCCCCTAAAAGTGTAGCTACAAACCAGCATGCAACTAGAAACTGCCCTTGTCTAATCTTCTTGTGTTGTCAGGAAGAAGGTGCAAAAAGTGTCATTCCCTGTGAGGCGAGCTTTAGTTCGCCCTACATCTGAGCTTACAACTCTCAGCTCTTGTCCCCTGCTGAACAATGCTTCCCCGGCTCACACACGCCTCCAAAACGGACTGTTCCTCCAAAATATCCAGCTGAGAGCAAAGAACAGGTAGTTCTCTCATGTCGTATGCTGCTGCTCCTGGTGTGTGCCATGCCAGTGTGGAGTGTGTGCATGCATGTGTGTATGTATGTGTGTGTATGTGTGTGAGTGTGTGTAATGGTAGGAAGGGGTCCTACATTGTGCGATGTATGTATCACTTGCTAATGCTGGAAGAGGAGAAGTGAAGGGGGGGGGACTCCATGCTTGCCAGCTCCCTTAGGGACCAGTGCATTAGTGTAATGAGCTGCCAGCTCTCTCTCACTCACTCACACACACAGAAACACACACACACACACTACCTCAAACACACACACACACACACACACTCAACCCTGATTTCTCCTGCCCATTTTCCTCTGTCACTTGCTGTTCTTTACTTAAGCTTCTTCTCATTTTCGAGTGCCTGCCTTCTCATTCACACTTTCCTTCTGTTGAAGCAGCACACTGGACCTTCACAAAATGAGCAGGGGTGACCCGGTGGCCACACTCCATTCCCATAACCATCACTGTCACATCACCGTCTAACATAATCACTCTGGCTGCACATTGCATCTGACCCACACACACACATGCCACCACCCTATAAGTAACAATTTCAGTCAAGTTGTAAAACTTCTAACACAACATCAAAAGTTGTCACTTACCTTCAGCGATAATCACCCAGCAAAATAAAAAATAAATATATATCTCTATGAAGCTCTATGCAAACCACAATAAAGTTGACTTTCTCTCAACTTGCTGAACAATTCTTGATTCTGTTGTGTGCAGTGCCAACGCA
Source organism: Oreochromis niloticus (assembly GCF_001858045.2). NCBI lineage: Eukaryota > Metazoa > Chordata > Actinopteri > Cichliformes > Cichlidae > Oreochromis > Oreochromis niloticus. Next base: position 42,880,653 of record NC_031972.2, on the reverse strand, counting down.
CCAGCCTATATATCCCACCACTTGGATTTGTGCATTGACTGTGTAGGTGTTTAATTATCTGATGCCAGCCAATCGCATTGCTCTGATGCTACAGCGAGCCAATGGGATTCCTCCTCTCAGTCCTGGCTCACTAATAAGGGATATGGCTTTGCGTTTACGTCATTCCTCAGTCACTAAGTGCTCCATTCACAAAATCCACCAGTCATTTGGACCATTTGCTATCCCCAATTTGCATTGATGTCATTAATTAAATAGGAGGCAAAGCAAACTGGTGTCCGTGGAGAAGCATCACCAGCAATAAATATTTTAAGAACTTTCAAAAAAATTTTACAATTCATGCTATATCCCAAATGCCAAATCAATAAGCCCCCCCACATTCCCCCACAACACCACCCAACCGTGTAAGCACTTGCAGGCGGGGCCATCTGCTGGGGATGGATGTATACTACAGTGACGCACTCTTAGGTTCTTCATTCATAACGCTGCTCAGATAACACCAGCTTCAGCACTACACCCAGCCCAGTGTAGACTATCTACAGTCAGCTTATGTAATCGAATCATCTTCTTATTGATTTGATTTGAGGCCATATCATCTGCTTCGCTAGAACTTATAGAGTCATGGCACTTTGCATATCAAAGTTTCTGTTTAAGTACTTTCAGTCTACAAAGCAACTGTGCAATTGTTATCTTATCCAGTTCAATCTGTTATCAGTATGATTCACTTAAAACATGGTCCCACTCTCACAAAAGCTTCTGCTTGTGCTCTGTTTGCAATACAACTCGAGCTAAGTATGACAACTTCCCTTCCCACAACAGTGAAACATCAAAGTGTATTGAGTTAATAAAAGTGATACCACAGTCACTTAATGATCGCTGCTGCCCGGGCCTCCTCCCACACACTGAGCAAACGAGTTGTCCTCTGTAAAGACCAAATCGATGACAGACTCCGACAAGAGCCGTTTCTCAAAAGCAATTACACAACTGTTTGCCGTGGACCATCCTCTCAATTCCCTTCCTTTTCATTAGTGCACAGGCTGTGTGTTTTTGTGTGTTGTGTTCACTCCTATTTTACTGCGCATACCAAAACCTTTTTTATTTATGTGTCTGTTTGAAATGAATGCATATCTGTCTGCGTGCACTCACAAGCACTGCATAGTGGACAAAATGAATGGGCGTCCAGTAGGGGTGTGTGTGTGTGTGTGTAAGATTATCTGTCGGACTAAAAGAAGGGGAGGGTTTGCCTCTCCATGTCTGCGTCATAGAGGAACCCCATTAGACAGGATGAGCCTTTTAGTGCTATTGAGCCACAAGACTCAGCCATGTCAGACGTTAAATCAGAGCTGAATAGACAGCTGCCTGGTCTCAAGCCACATCCGTGCACCTGCATTGCTACCTGCATAACTCATGCGGTGATGGAAGAATACTGGGAGTCAGCAGGCACTGTCAGATCAGCGTCACTTATTTTACCTTCCTTTGACTGTTTATTTTTGATGTACACTGGGTCATGGAGAAGTTTAAATGAGTTGCTAATGAGGTTAGTAAAAACAAAATCTTTAACCATCCCTTAGTAAGACTGCTTGTGACCCCAGCACCACCCCCACCCTGGGCTATACACATATTTCAGCTGCTGCTTTTAAAGGGAGCCACGTAAAATGGAGCATTATAACATTCATGGAGCTAGAATTTGTTGCAAGATCAGTGCATTTTCCCGCATGCCCCTCCAGTGCACAAACATTAAAAGAATGCTCCAAATGGACTCAGGGAGGACTAGAAAAAGGATTGTCTGAGGTGTCCACAGGTGTAGGACAGGACGGGTCTACAAGGGAGTATAATCACAGCCTTACTTTAATTATTTAATGCTTTTGGATAACTGAGGAGCTTACATATGTCAATAAACATATGAGAGTATGAAAGTGTGCATAGAAAACACACACACACACATACACACACACACACACACACACACACACACACACACACACACACACACACACACACACACACACACAGAAAACAAATGATTAGGAAAAAAATCTGTTTATTAAGATGATTATTTATCCACTGTAAGCACTTGTGTGTTTGTACGTTTCTCTGCCCTTTAAAAATGGACTCGACAAACAGAGCATGGAGCAGCTGTGTCATGGTTAAAAATAAAGATCCTTATAGGTGCCCTTTTTTAGTTTTCACCTGACATCATATGGTTTAAACACTCAGTGGCCACTTTGTTAAGTACACCTGTTTAACTGCTACGGACAACAACTGACTGTAGTTAATCAAGTACACATGGTCAAGATGACCTGATGTTCAAACTGTGCTTGGAATGGAAATAAATGTAGTAAAGTACTTTGAATGTAATGAGCTATTTATCAGCAATTCACATACTGATGATCTACTGAGAATTTCCCACACAACCATCTCTAGTGTTTATAGAGCAGGGTCAGATTTAGCTGCAAAGTGTGATGGTTGCTTGAGGAACCAAATGCAGACTGCAGCAGACGAAGGTGAAGCTGAGTGTTTATTGCTGAGCTGTTGAAAGCATTTAAGTCCAAAACCAGAAAGGAATAACTGGAAAACATTAGTGAGAGCACAGCTACATGAGGCAACTAGACAAAGGACAGGAGGAGACTAAGACAATAGCCACAAGAGGTAATAAGGGAAGAGGAGATAAAAAAAAATACTATCAAAATAAAACAGGAAGTAATTACACATAGAGACAAGGCTTATATACAACTTTGATACAGAAGGATATGAGGTAAATGCTAAGGAAAAAAAATAAGACATGGGGGGATTCTAGGTTCAAACTTTTAGAGGGGCTCATTTTCACATTTTCAAACCTCATTTCACATTACAGTGTTGCCTTCGAAAGAAACTTAATTAGTTGGATGACCTATTGCAGTGTCTAAGGATAATTCAGGATGAATAAACACAGATTTCAACATGATGAACTAGTTTTAGAGTGGACACTTAAGTTATCAATGAGGCAAAGGCTCAGTCATGCTGACCACAACTTTCTTAAGTAAGTTAACCAATGATTTGCAGCAAAGCAGATAAGAGGAGAAACATGCACAGTGTTGTTTCAGTGTCTTAACGACCCGGAGGCCATTCACACAGACATCAAGTGCTTAAAGTAGCAATATTAAGTACAGAAACTATAAAATCACCATGCTACTTCATGCACCTTGACAAGAAGCAAACTGGAAATAAAGTTGCTTTCACATTAAAGTTTTTGGAATTCATACAAAACCCTCTGATCAGAAAGTCAGCACAGAGCATCATGTACCCCAGCTCAAAGAGTAGATAGTGTGATAGTGATAGATACTGTACAATATAAAGCGCCTTGAGGCGACTGTTGTTGTGATTTGGCGCTATATAAATAAAATTGAATTGAATTGAATTAGATAGATTTTCTGTCACATGACTGTAATGGCAACCATGTTGAAGCCATGCTTAGTGATATGAATCCTGTAAAATACCACTATTCATATGAATGGATATGTTCTTTAGAATGCCCAGGTTTGCTACTGGAAAGCACACAAAACATGTAAAATTATTTTGTAAAAAACAAATTGCCCACCTAACATGACTAGCTGCACATTTTCTTCCTGCACTTCTACAAACTCTCTGTCCTCTTTCTCTCCCTCCAGGCTTCTCATTTCTTCTTTGCACTGACAATCACACACAAATGTATTGCATTCAACTAGAAAGTAACAAAAAGATAATCATATAATAATTATTATGAGAGCAGGTTAGGAGTTCCACATTTCATAACAGTATAACACACTGCTTAGTTATATGAAATCAATGAATGTGGAAATAAAAACAGAAGCTACATCGACTTTATCATTTTTTGTTGACTTTTTCCTCCTTGCTCTCTCCCTTTCTCTCCCTCTCTATCCTCCTCTCTCAGTGTTTGTGTGCTCACCCAAAAATGAAACGTAACAGTGAAAGAGAATTTACAACTCAATAAAAGGCTTAAACTGATCCATATCAATTTACAGCAATATACAGCTGCTGGCCATTGACACGTACTGCCTACTGACTTACTTTCACCTGGAACTGGAGTTGTACTGTAAACATACAATGAATCCTAATTTGCCCAGAATAGGAATAGAAATCTTTACCAAACTAAAATAATAAAATAAATCAGCTGATTGGCTGATCACAAGCAACATAACACTAGACTAATGGCTCTAACAGCTACAATGAGCTAATTAGGTCTGGTGATTTAGCGAATGCTTTTTTATGCTCTTTAGAGAACAAATAAAAATAAGGAGACACTTTGTAAGTCACAGCAGCATCCCTGTATGATCAGAACAGTTTACATTTCAGGTAAAGTGTGTTTTAAACCTGCACTACTGATCTGTGTCATGAAATTACCTCTTCATCTTTCTGCCACAGCAATGCAAACCTGATATATTAATGATGAGCCACTCTGTTGATGCAATGCCTCTATTTGAGTGCAGCGTAACATCATGATATCAAGAACAGTGGGGATTAAAACCTTTTTCATTCTAACCTGTAACAAGTTGGGAAAATACAATATTTGGAGACAATGTGAGAAAATATTACTAAAATGCATTATTATTATTATCGTTATTTTAGGGAGGTTATGGGTTACCCTGAAATTTAGGGGTGCTTGAACACCCTCTAAAATTTCTACAATAAACTTGCCTGTGAATAAAACTATACCAAATAACCCTGAAGCAGAATACTAATGAAAATAATCATTTAGGAAAAACAAAGAACTGAGACTCAAAATAGTAAAAAGCTACTAATCAATCATGATCAAACCAAATGGGCATTAAACAATAAGCAAGAATTCAACAGTTCACAGCTGAAAACCCTGGCTGCAAACCCCAGGACCACGACAGGTCGCTGGGCAAAAATGCCTTGTTAATGTCAGAGGTCGGCGGACAAAGGCCAGATTGCTTTAAGCTGTTAAGAGGGCAATGTTAACTCAAACAGCTACTCATTACAACGAAGGCATGCAGAAGAACTTGAAAGCACAACACAAACTTTATGGCAGATGGGCTACAAGACTGCACCAGCTGCCACCCGGTCAGCAGGACAGAACAGGGAACTGAGGCTACAGTTTAAACAGACTCACCAAAATGAAACAATTGAGAATTAGAAAAGACACAGGCTGGTCTGCTGCAATATTGAGATGGTAGGGACAGAATTTGGTATAAACAACATGACAACTTGGATCGATCCAGCTAAATATCCACGGTTCAGGTTGGTGGTGAAAAAATGGCATGTGATAAAGCTCAGATCATCTCAAACTGGTTTCTTGGACATGATACTGAGTTCACCGAACTCAAATAGCCTTCAGGTCCAGCAGTTCTCAATCCCAGGGAGCACCTTTGGGAGGTGGTGGAAGGAGAGTCACATCATGGATGTGCAGCAAACAAATCTGCAGCAATTGTGCGATGCCATTATATTAATACAGACCAAAATCTCAGATAAATGTTTCCAACAACTTGTTGAATCTTTGCCACAAAGAATTAAAGCAGTTCTGAAAACAAAAGGGAATCCAACCCAATACTAACAAGGTGTACCTAATAAAGTGAGCATGTCACATGTGAGCAAATACACACACACGCACACGTCTTTGGGAACCAAACATCCAGTGAATCCTCTGCGTGCACTCGGCATGCTTACGTACATGTGCTCATTTTTTTACCATGGCTTTTCCTTCTGGGTCATCTGTATCACACTTCACCCCAGGGAGCTTTCAGCACAGACCATCTTGTCCCTTTAAAGTTTCCCTTCAATTCTTGAAAAACTTCGAAGCACCGAGTCAATACAGTAACCTTTGAAGAAGGGCCACCCTCAGCTTAGATCAACACACTCACCCTAGTGTAAGTTATCACTGGGAACACAACTGCCGGCTGCTGCTGAGGTATGTTAGATGTTGACGAACATGGAGAAATGAATGGTGTTATTGTTGAACGTGTGAGACTCCACATAATATCTCAGTGTAAGTTTGAGTTAGTTAAAAGTGTGATGTAGAGGTGTAGGTGTTCGGTTTGCTGCACACTAATAAAACACAGCATGAATTTCAATACCCACAAGAGACATGTGTAGAACTTTCTGCTGGATATATCGTCATTTTGTATCTGACTGGGCAAAGCACCTATTTCCTGTCTACAACTACCTTCCATGACGGTTGTGTAGAACTTTTTTTTTTTTTCAAAAAGGGTATTTTTGTGAACTCACAAATGTCATCTTCCCACTGAAATCTGAAAATGTTGAAATTTCCCAAAGTCTGGAGATAAGTGGTTTTGACTGGGGTTGTACTTTACCTGTCAGCAGGTGTTCCTACAGCTGCAGTAGCTAGTCAGTTAAATTAATCATGCTAGTTTTTTCAAGTACTCATAATGCAGCTCATAGCAAATTGGACAAAAGGCGTGAAGCACATATTTTGGGCTCTCCCTGTGCAAACTAAGCATTTTAACTATGTTTCCTTGGGATTGTTTGTGATTACTTTTTTTTGCATTTTATAACTTTAATTATATTCACTGAAAATAAACAACAAGTTTATTGAAACTGAAAACAGAAATTGTTGCCATATTTGCAATTTCGAATGGGAAATGCTCTTATTGTGTTGGTCTTTTCTGTTTTTAGATACTCACCTACCAAACTGCCTTAGTTGTGCTAAGTAAGACTAAAGCAGAAAGTCTATGACATCTTTTTTAGTTTTCAGTTTTCTCCATCCATCGTGTTACTTGGAGATGCCACAAATTTCCTGTAACAGCCATATTTACACGGTGATGGCTGCAAATCCCTACTTTTCCCTCCTTTAGACGCAGATTTTTCTTTCGGTCTGTGTACTGCATATGCCTCTCCCAGGACTGTAACATCGCACCTGTTCACTAGAGGCATGCACTATGTTTTCTCCAGTAACCTGCAGGGCTAAAGATGAAGCAAGGTGCTCAAAAGCCTTCTTGAGGATGACTCTAAAACCAAGTCAGTCTCCATAGATCCCACTTTAGAGAAAGTATCTGGGGATTCTGAAAACGTGCACAGTCTGATATAAAAATCCTTCCCAACAGGTTTTTAATACAATCTGCTCACCACAGTTGCTAGAGTTGGCTTTAAAACAGAGGTTCACAAACCGATGGTTTTAAAAATACAACTAAAACTGCAACCGGAATAATAGTAGTAGGGAATGGGACATTATGATATATTAGTTGATAGTTTTCTCTGTTGCTGAATATAGAAATTTGCCTACAGCCAACCACTAGTATCAGTATAAACTAACTATTTTCAGGCTTTTTCGGGTTTCTTTTTAAGCAGATAGCTTCCAGTTGAGTTTATTTCCATTACTGCTCGATGTCCTTATTTTACAACTCTGGATGCCAGCTTTGAGGCTGATCCACATTATGCCTCCAAGCTTTGCTCGGGCTCAGAACATTGCTACTACATAAACCAAATAAACATCATTCCGTGGTTTTAAAATGACCAATCAAATAAAGAATGATGTCATGCTCCCGTAATGGAATATCAAGGTGGCCAGCAGTTGCCTCGATACTCCATTATGAGGCTAAACCGCAAGACATTGTGTTTGTTCAAGGGGCACAGCTCTCTGCTGACAGCTGTTGCTCCTGCTGTCTCCACCTACACAAAACAATTAGGATGAACTTAGCTTGATATTGGATATTGGATCTTCACCGGATATTTGTTTTTTCACTTTCAATAACTTAACTAAAGCAAACAATTAAAACTAGAGTAATGATTGCATCTTGTTTCTTAGAAAAGGGAGAACAATTTACAACCACTGGTTTCAATACTTAAAGTGCCGTACACGGATAAATGGAAGCACACTGGTTCACACCAGTTTTCTGGAGCTTGATGAAGGACATTCTGGGAAAAGGAGGAAATAACTACATAGCCAATGGATACAGATGACTGACTTTTTAATACTCTTGAGGATGCTTTCTCTGGTCGCCCAGCAATTATTCTGCATCACGCTTGAGCATGTTGTCAGTCACTGAAGGCTATTATTACATTTTAACGTTGCTACAACATCTCAAAGTTAAAAATATCCTGAAGTCCTAATCAGACTTTCACCACTTATAAGTTGGTAGTATCATTTATGTTGCACACAGGTCAGATTAAAATTCTTTTTATTAATTGCATTTCTGTTGTGATATTTCTGGACAGAATCCATGTCGAAAGTTGAAGGTGCATTATTTTATTGCATAGCCATCTTACTTACTAATGTGAGTACAGCGTATGAATACAGACAGGTTCATATATAGTGCTTTTCTACTCTATTTGAGCACTCAAAGCACTTTATACAACAGGCATCTTTCACTCAAGTACTTCTTTCCTCCTTCCAAGTGCTTTCTATCAAACGCACACACTCCAGCTACCTAGTGCAATTGAAGTTCAGTGTTTTGCCCAAGTACCGTTTGGCAGAGTGGAGGAACCAACACTTGGATTAGTACATGACCTGCGCCCTATCTCCTCCTTAACAGGTGTGCCAATCTCAACTCAAATTTTGCACCAACATCGTCACACATACAGAGATTATTAAAATTAACGTTTTCAGAAAAGATTTATTATAAATCCCAAATCTTTGGATTTTTGTAGTCATTATCCCCCTGCCAATAAGATTTTACGTTCTCCATTTGTATTTGTTTCAAGTTCAATGTGTTGCCTGTACATAACTTTACTGTCACCAGCATTTGTTTCCCTGATGGAGTTTTGTTTGAGTCACCACTCAATATGCAATGAAGATAGTGCAGCAGTCTAGTTACTTGAAATGTACATTCGGTTCCTTAGGAGACCGTTAAATCACTCTCCAACAAAAAACAACACAGCAGTAAGTCACAGCAGCATCACAACAAAGGCCCAAGGATCATGTCAAGGATACAAGAAAGATCAAAGCAACGATATTTCCCATTTTCAGTAATTACCTTTTATTTTTACATCCAACGTTTGCAAATTACCTGATATTAGTGGACAATTACCATTACACAAAAGCTAGACACTGATGCAGACATCAAGGACATGCCACAATATCCTGATAGAGAATGTCCACATCTACACCCACGGCGCTACAGCATATAAATGTGAGGAGTGATCTGCATTCACTTATAACTAAACAACTTCTAATTATAGACAAACTTAATTTGACTAATCATTCATAGTCACATCTATGATAATGACTTAAGTAAGGTGTTCCACCTAATGAGATGGGACTGATACTATAGGTTGCAGAGTGTGATATAGTGAACACACCAGGTTACTTTGGTTTATTGCTGTTGTTACTTTCTTGGCTAATGTAAACCTGAAACATGTGGAGTTATGGATTTGACTATACATGGAGAAAATGAACATAAAGGTGGGACTGTTTGCAGAAATGCCAGAACCAGCAATAACCACCTTTAAGTTGTCTGATGGCTTTTAACTAGAGTGAGGAGAATGCATCAGTTTTGTAGCATGTAAATTAGTGCTTGCTTGGATAATTAAAGCAATCACATTGTTATTATTGATTAATCTTATTAATTTTAAAACCAATAATTAATTCAAAAAATGTCCGAAATTTTTAAAAACACATGGTCGTCACTTTGCCTTTTTTTATTCACTTACTTAATAAATGTATAAAAAATAAAGAAGATGATCTTTGTGTCAAAAACTAACAACTTCAACGTTCCCTCTTATCTCCACCTCCAACTAATGATCATAACGTTCACTCATTTAGTCATACTGCCTGAAATGACCCTACGACAAGTGTTCCAGAAGTACATATTACAAGTTAGGTGGGGTATTACTAGCTTAAAGCACGATGTAAACATTGGGTGCGATAACTGCATAAGGCCAAACAGCCTATGGGTACAGTCTCAAATGCTGCAGCACAACGGGCATAATTGGTAACCAAGAAGAAGGTTTAAGAAGACTCCAAAAAGTCTTGAGGGTGTTTCCTAGAGAAATGTTTTGCTGACGCACAGTGAAAGACTGATCTCCTATGAGGACATTTGGTAGCTCCATAAAAAACAAAAAAACAAAAACAAACAAAAAATACAAGTTAACAAGAGCCAACTTAACAAGCTGTGAATATAACCAGTATTCCAATGTCATACTTCTCCAAGCACAGAAAGTATAAATCATCATTAAGAGGACGGAGTGTTGATTGGGTCAAAGCCGGGTGATATGATCTATACAGCACTGCTCACCGCTGGGCACATCCCAGTCAGTTAAGGGCAGGTCCATCCAGATAAATCACTTCCTGGGGAGAAAGAAAGACGAAACAGCACTTAAGTCATTATCCAACTGCAGCCTCCTGTAATGGCTCTCAATCTCCAAATCTAATCAGTGGCTTGCCACCACAAAGAAAGCTCGCCACCTGATTAAATGAGAGTTCAAATGAAGGAACTGGTGTCACTTTGTGGTTTTACATCAGGACGAACAGGCATGGTGTTTAAACACCTGGGGTGAAGTGTCCATCAGGATTAACAAGAACAGTCCTTAGTAAAGGATGTGTACCTTCTAGCAGGTGTTAACACTCCCAGAGCACGCTGTCTTGTTTGTTCAACCGGAAGAACAAGAGTGGCTGAGCAGAAGGTCGTGCTAGTACTCTGGGACAGGTCATCAGTAAAAGAAACATGTTAAATGTCAAGGATGCGAGCAGAGCGGCCGACGTTTCCAGGCGTTTGCTTTTGTTCATCCCCAAGACATTAAGGAGATTACATTCAATTGTTAAAACCTCAAAGCATCAATCAGGGGCCTTTTGCATTGCAGCGTAGGAGGGATGTTGGCACTCTGACTGACTCACTGTCTGAACCCCCTGGACTTGCTTGTATCTACTCCACATTCATTCAAGAAAAAGAAGCAAACAAGAAAAAGAGACCTCTCAGCAATCAATAGTTAGACACTTACAAATGCTGTGGACGTATAAAGCAACACTGAGGAGACTTTGTGCTTCCGAAAAGTGCCTGTTGTGGCTCCTATTTATCATGATTACACAAGAATGAATGAAGTGACTTGATTTGTAGAAATATGGTGGCACTGGATTAGAGTTGTGTGAAGATTTTGCTCGCCAGCCAGACTATATAAAACATTAGGATTCTGTTTCCCAGACATGGAATAACCCTAGTCTAGGCTTTTTTCCCCCCCAGTGGAGATCTTGATTTAATTATTATTTTAGTCATTTAATAATTTATTTCATGCACAAATATTTTCATATAAAAGAAAGCTTGCACCTTAGCTTTGGTTTGGATTCATTCCATTTCTGGGACTTTCTAGATGAACACTGAAGGCAGCGCTGGGCCAATCAATAGTATTGTGGAAATTCTAATAAGGCAGTTAGATGAGAGCACTGTTTAAACCTCACCTATGCTGAAATGATTAAATGATTTGTAGTTTAGCAAATCCTTTTCAATCTAAAACCACAGAATTTCCACCAGAAAGATCAAGTCCTGTGGAAACATTGACCTGATGAAGGACCAGCAGTCATCTTGCAATCCCTTTTGTAAGAAACTATATGTAGAATCGAGCTAAATTTAAAACCTAGTTGACACACTTGATATAACTGGTAAATAATCAGGGCGGCTATACTTTTTAAAGCAGAGCACAATTGTGCCCTTTTAACTTACCAATACCAGTGAGATTTTGTGTAGTGCAACCATTATAGCTGCTTGAATACTCTGTATCTTAGGAAAGAGCAGAGTGACTCAGGCTGGTACCCTGTCAAAAGCTGGGCAGAGGCAAGCAGTTCCTCTGAAGTATCTTAAGGAAACTTGGCTCTCATCTTTGGAGTCATTTCAGATTCAATCACACTTGATCAACTTGGACTGCATCCCGTGGTATTTATAGAAAGTTAAACGTTATGCGGTTATAAAGCCTGGACGAAACCCAAGAATCTGCCATCGTTTCTGCCTCTGCAGCAAAGCTGAGAGTTGGAAATTTCCGGCTCTTAGTGTGGCTCAGAGATGCTTAAATTACAATGAAACTGAGGAAGAAAATCTTCACGAAGAGGAAACATAATATACGTTTAAATTGTGCTATTCTTTTGCAAGTTCAACTTGTACAGTCATTTCCAGGAAAGGTCTAAGTGATTACCTCTGTCTTGTACAATGTTTCTTTTGCCTGTTTTGCCTTATCTTTTTGATTTTTTTCAACATCTTCCATTACCACTTTTCTTTCTCTCACTTAGTTAGCGTGTGCCTTCTGTAGTCATCATCCCTTTAAAAAACTTGCTCTCATTTCCAGAGAAAAATACTGCAATTGTGGACCATTAAATTCCCGATCCACGAACTTGATCTTTCGCTTGTTATGTCACTCTCGTTGAGTTAAAAGAGTCTACCAGTTAATGGTTCAGTCGGCCTGACAATGAAATTAATATAGTGTGTTCAGCCCTTGCATTTTTTTCCCTCTGCCACCAGAAATGGGACAGTTTTTCCAATCAGTCAAATGCAGTTAAAAGCACCCTTCACTCGTAAAAGCCATTATTGTGACATGATGGATCCTGAAGCACAAGAGGCCATTAAGGGAGTTTAATGAATAGATTAGTAAGAGCAGCCAGGTGTCTCTAGAACAACACTTGATCACACGCCCACCGAAGTTCAAATTGTGGCATTGCCAGCTGGTGTGTGTATGAATACAAAATCGGATTTTTTTTTCTTTTTTCTTTTAGAAAAAATGTGATTTTTTTATTACAGCCTATTAAAATCTGGCACAGAAAGGCTGCACTGAAGATATAAACTACTGCTTAAAGATTTGGGATCATCCAGTAAATGTCATATTTTTGATCAAAGCTACTACTGCTTTCATTCACCGAATGAGCAAAGTGAACACGGAATATATCCAAGACATTGACAAGGTTGTAAGTAAGGATATTATTTTTATCTGTCACCCTGTCATATTGTTGAACTAATCTGAAAAAACTTTCCCTGATGCTCATTCAAGCGCTTTTCATAAGTTGGATTAGCTTGATGGGCCTTTCTCATACAGACGATCCTACAACAGCTCTGTGGGGTTTAGGTAACTGTGCTGGCCATTTCACTGTAGACAAAAACAAGCTGCTTGCTTCTTTTCTCAGTGGTTATTGTAAAGTTTGGAGCTGCGATTTGGGTCATTTTACAATGGTCAGAGGAAATTAGCTCCATGGGATATGGCATTGTAAAATCAAGTGACTTCCTTGCTCAAGATCCCATTTCTCATGTCAAAGTAACCTCAAACCATCACATGTCTCTAACATGCTTTACAGGTGGAAGTGACTCATCCTCCTCCTTATTTTTATGAGTCATTCATCTCACAAATGACCCCAAACCCTAGAACTTGGGTTAATTTGTCAATAATATAAACCTTTAAAGACTGAACCATGAAATAATTGCCAGAAATTTGCATATCCAAGTTCAAACTTGTATCTTATGTTTATTGAATGTTTTTTTGTTTTTGTTTTTTTGCAATTTATTGCTTAAAAATGTATCATGCAATTTATTTCTTTTTGGCTGGGGATCATACTGATGATCACAAAACTCCTGTTTGAAATACGATACACTTGGTTTTATTTATTATAATTTAAATTTTAGGACCCAAACCAATGCTCAAGACTCAAGCAAAAAAAAAGAATTATTATAAAAGCAGAAGAATTTTTAGCTGTGCTAACAGCTTTATGATTGTCTAATGATCAGTTAGACTTTTAACATGATAAACCTGCATTAAGTAACAGAATATAGCATGAACTCCTGTTGAACAGTTAATTTGTAACCCAATCAGAATATTTGATTTCTAGATTTTGAAAAATCTCCTGTCAAGTCTTGGCATGTGGGGAAAAAACATTCAAAGTATGATATTTCAAACACTACTTTTTTCTTCTTTTTCTCTAAAACGGTCCTGGAGTTTTTTCCAAAACATTGAGTTTAGGGTAAGGGTAGTTGTTTTTTATACATACAATATATATATATACACATATATATATATGTGTGTGTGTGTGTGTACATAAATTTTACTATTTGTTTATTTATAATATTCCCTTTGAATAGTTACAGATGTCTCTTTTCCTAAAAACATGAGCTTATTTCTAAGTGACCTTCTGAGTGGTCGTGTATAAATATGTCTAGACTTTAGTGGCTATTTCATTGGATTTCCAAAACAGCCAAGTCTAAAAGTCAAAAAGCATAAATATCAAACTGAGGTAACCTTTCCCTGTGACCCAGAATTCCTCTGCATCCAGATTCCTTCATATCTGGGAGTATTGATTTGCACGTCCCGCTGTCCTAATTTAACATCATGCTTTCTTCGCTGTAACCATACAACCATTACGTAATGCCAGGATTAATTCCAGCATCCGAGCTGATGACACGATCAAATACCAATGGTTCTCGAAGCACAGTCGATGCCTTTTTAGAGCAGCCTGTAATAACTTAAACTAGACACACGTGCCCACGCTAAACCAGAAGCTCTGACAGAAATTCCATGATAAGCACACAAATGTCACATCACATGAAATTTAAAGCTGGTGGATATTTCAATTAGTTTGACAGAACGATCTGATGACTTGCTGTCTTCAGTTGGCGGTTACATTGCACATTATTCTTCTAACTCCACACTCTTGGACTTTGTATATTGTGTACGAACCCATTCCTACTGACACCACCATCATTACTGATCACCATTACGTTCAATGATAAAGACATATTGTGTTCTTTTAGACTTGTAAAAAGGGAAATATATTTAGCAGTATACTTCTGTGTTTCTTTTCTTGCCTGTTTTTTAATATTTTTTGTCACATCTGTGTTGCTTTTTGTAGTCAACATAAAGCAAACCTGCACCAAGGCAGTTCACCCTCTGCGCAGTATTTACTTTTAAGGGAATAGCTTTGTATTTTCCAAAAAGTTGATTCTTCAGTGTTGTGTTTTGCGTTCTTTTTAAATCTACTTTATGATATTTTTTTTGTGCAGTAAAAACAACTGCAAAATGCAACCTTTTTTTAAATTAAATTTTATTTAAAAGCAAGCTCCTCAACAGAGGTAATAATTAATTTAATTTACAAGACTGTATAAAAATTCAAGTTTTGGATAAGCCTATCTGAGGAAAGTGGGAGCATTAAACCAGTTTGTCCTTACTCTGTTTAAAATGAAATAAAGTATATTTTAAATGGTAATAAGGACCCCAAAGTTAGGTCGCATGCGGTAGCTACTTTAGAAACCCTCCACACCTGAGTATTATTTTGCTTTAGTGGTACATATGGGATAAATATGTATTTTATAATCATTAATCATTTATTGCCACATAATTTGCACCTTCTCGGTTTACAATCTGGAAGTACGTTTCTTAATGAGTAGTGGATATAATTTAATCATAAACAAAGACTGAGCAAATAACAAGGAACAGGAAGACATGCATGACGTCAGCGTGAAACACTGAACTTTACATGAGTCAGAAATCAGACTGATGTATCACACAGCAGAGCGGCTTTCATGTCAAACCTTCGTCTACAGTGAAGTTCATCATTGTCTTGATAAAATCTGATCACTTGTGACAACAAAATGAAAAGTGTGACTCATAGTAAAGCTGAGTTGAAGGCTCATCCCAACTTCCTCCTGTTCATACTAATATCAAATTACGTGTCATCAGGAAAAAAGACTGACAGTCTGTGCAATTCAGATAAATCAATTAGATTTCAACTGATTGATATCAGCTTTCTTTTTCGTTTTAACCGCTTTCAAAAATAATTTGTGGATATGAAATAAATCAGCGTTGAGTTAATCGACACAAGACAATGTTCTCATCTCCAAAAGTGACTACTCACATTGCTTTTATTCCAAAGCTGGAGTGCTAGATGAGCAAATGCAATTAATGCTTAAATGTTTTCTGGAGAGCCAAAAGTAATGATTGGATGTCTCCGTTTTGTAGGCTTGGCATCATCAGATGTTTCCGCATTGACACTGACACGAGGTGACAAATGAACAAATGGTTCTGGTGCGTTCATTTTCAAGTTAACTCAGATGCTGTCATCATCAAAAGTCCAACATCTTTACAGTAAATGGCTGCGTTTCCTCAGAAATGTCACGTGATGACGAGAGACAGCGATGAGAAATCTTATAATTCTGCATACATGACCAACAATTTCTGTAATGTTTCATTTTTGGTTCAGTTAAACCAAAAGTTAGACTGAAATCCAAAGAGGAAGCATTAAGTAAGAGGGTGGCAATCAAGAGTTTATAGAGTCTGATCCAAAGCTGACTATTTTGGATCAGTCTGAGTTCTTCAAGTTTAGCTTCATATGACAGAGAAACCTTTTTAAGTATCCACAGACTGTGCTCAGTTGAGCCATACGGCTGGTAGCCCAGTTGCTTTGTGGGTAAAGTTGAGACAGTATGACGAAAACGTAGTAAGATTATTTGGAAATAACATTTAAACTGCACTCAGCTGTATGCCACCAGGACTCATGACATAGCCATACTGCAAGATAGGTGGGTTCTGAAGTTTTACAAGCATTCATCACCATAACTTGTAATCATAAAATAGCAGGGTTCCTGTCTCATCTGTAAATAAAAATTCAAAAATCCAAGCACAACCAGCAGGCACTGTGGAACTATTAAGAGCACAGATTGTATATAAAAGGCAGACATCACCTATCGGCTCGTGGACCTTTCGTTGTAAAACCTCATTTTTGCTCAGTATCAGAGCCACAAACATCCGTATTTAATCCAGATCTGCATCTACCTACTCTATCGTACTATAATAATTTATCCCACAATCACAAACATTTATACATTTGACGGTTCAAGTGAGCACCAAATCACAACCTTAAAATTGTATTCACCCTGTACACTTTTGTTGGCGTTTAGTGTGGGTGTCCTACGGTCGTTCAGTTTGTGTGTGTTCTGTTGTTGGTATGCTACGAATTTTAACAGTCAGCACAAAAAAAATCTATACAGTAATTTTCAGATGGTGCAGATGATTATTTAATAGAGTCGTCGAAATAAGCAACTGTAAAAATGATTAAAGTCTAGAAAATAGCAGAGCAGATGCAACAATGTGGGGATGAGAAGACAAAGTTCTGGTAAATGTACCTTCATTAAAATATTAGACCATGTGCTTAGTATAATGTAATTGTAATATATTTAATGACATAAATTTAAAACATTTAGATTGACCAATTAATCTAACCTCACTGTATACGTTATTTATTTTACATAAATATATTTAGAAAAATTAGATGATAACAGTTCATGTAAGTATCTCGTGTCACTGTGTAACAGAACCTCAGCATCACATTGACGGCATTTCTTGATAATTATTGTTTGTTGAGCTAACACTGAAAAGAAGATTTGTTTATAGTGCAGCGGTTTGCTTGGCCAGTACTTTTTAATACTGTTTAGTTTAGTATTTTAACATGAAATACTGGCTTATTTCTTTAACCTCCTAAGACCCGAACTCTTTCATGGCATGCATTTTTATTTTCTCTTTGCTATTTGCCTTTATAGTGTTCGTTAGAACACTATAAAGGCAAAACTGAGTAATGATGTGCAAAACTCTTTAATTGCTGTCTGAACAGAGCAGCATTTTTCCTGAGTACAAAAACAAAATGAGAAACAACAATTGTGCCCCTTTGAGCAAAATGGCTCATTTGAAAACCATTTGAAAGAGCAAAATTTAGTGTTGTGGTCTAGACAACCCAAAATGTGATGTCGCCATATGTGGACGCCAGGTCCTGGGAGGTTAAGGAAGCTTCAATTAGCTGAGCTACATTTTTTGGCACTTTTACTTTAGTGGTTAATTTTTCAGTCCTGGAGTCTTTGAGTCTTGATTGAGAGAGCTTCAGTACACAGCAGCATGTCAAATTGTTTCATTGGTTACAAGACAAATTTATTTTTATTGCAATCAAATTTTTCTCTAAGCCTAAAATGCATGTTTCCCAGGCACCTCTTTAAAAAAAAAAAAGAAGAAAAAAAAAACTACTTACACCTCCCATTATCTATTTTTTTTTTTTTTAAGTTTTTCAACTTGTCATCTTATACCTCCAACATCTATGAAAATTAACACATTAGCATCCTAGTTTGGTCTATTCCCATAAAAGAAGTTTATGAGTTGCTGCCCATTTGTCTGCATATCTGTCTGTCTCCCATGTACCAAGAGAATTTTAACTTCCAGAAACAAAACCCTGCTCAGTTTTAAAAAAGATGTGGGAAAGCATGTGGATCCTGCACTTTTACTTTATAATCCATTTACACAAGTAGTTTGTAGACAGACATGCAAGGCAACAATTATAGGGGCTCCCTATCCCCAAGGAAATCTCTTTAAGGGGGATGTCTCTCTGGTAATCCATCAAATATTCGTAAAGCTATTTCTCTTAAAACAAAAGTTTCTGACCAACAGACTGATCGCCTTTACAAAAATCAAAAGAAACACAAGTTTGATGGAAATTGAATAGTCATCACAAAAAGCCTGTGTTTCTATGCTACACTGTAACCAGCATAATCTAAAGCCTAATGTTGCAGATATAAGTCTAGGTTTCTAAGAGGTTGTTGCTAAGTTAACTTTACAATCACTGAACAGGGTTTAGAAGAGGCAGGTGCAAGTACATCAACTGCTAAATTTATACAACTAGTTAGACCACTCTCTGTGGCACTGTTTATATTTTATCACGGTGTAGACTACTTTTAAACAATAAACTCTTCATAAGAAGTTTTAAAACGTCTAATTGGTGAGCTGCTCAGACACAATCACAACATTAAAATGATGGATTCTAGTACTTGAGGACTGGTGTGGGTGCATTTCCTGGCATTAAAACAATAAAAAAGATGGATAGGAAAATCCTAATCACTGTATCCTTAATGGCAGAAATCAGCTTCTTCCAAGACTGCATTTCCTTCTTACAATGAGGAGTATTAATTACTATTTGAATTAAGCCAGTGTGTGTTTATGTAAGCCATACTGGCATCATGTTGCAATCTTGTCTGTATCCTCACTATATTTTTTTTCTGTGTGTGTTTCATGTTGGTCGCCTGTATGTTCTCACTCTTTGGTTGTGTCTGCCTGGGTGAGGCGTACCGCCCCTGCTCTGACTGCAATTCACTCTGCTCACCAGAGGCTTGTCACTAGCAGTGACACTGGCTCCACTTTCAGCCAGATTGTCCCGTCTGTGCCACTAAAAATCTTTTTTTTTTTTCATTTGCAGTTGGTTAAGATGAAGGCAGACTTAAAAATGACTAGTAATAACTAGCTCCACTGGGTAAAATTCACACCTATGTACACTGTGTGGTCAGTTACATGCTGTTAATTTTGCAAACGTAGCAATATCTTTTGTCTGCTATGAAACATGATAGGCTTGTGTAGTAAGTGGACGTAAGAAGGGATATGACTGAGATATGAATGTAAATCAGGGCTAGACTTTTTCCAGGTCCAAAGAGTACTGGGATTCAAAACTGCTTACAGTGCTGATCGCAAGGTCCTTTTTTATAACTGTTAGATTTTGTGCCTTATGTGTTTCTATTTTTACTTGCCTTATATGTTCCTCTCTCTGACTTTGTGTTTCTCAGTTGTTGTTTATGTGGTTACTTTCTTTTTTATTTTGAATTTTTGTGTGTGTCTTGTGGATTTTACTTCCTGTTTTTGTTCATTTTCACCCTTTTGTAATTGTCTCTCATCCTCTTTCACCTGTGTCTTGTTGTCTGTCACCACTCTAAAAATATAGTTTTGTCTTCGTCAGGAAATCTGTTTTTTTCTCTTTTCCTAAAATGAAAAAGCTTTTACCTTGATAGCAGGTTAATTTTGCCCTGTTGGAGGTTTTAGATATACGGTAATCGTTGCTGGCACTACTATTGGATCTTCATGATTCTTGGATTCCTGGCTAACCACAAGTGTCTTTGTAGTTTTGTGTGTGTGTGTGTGTGTGTGTGTGTGTGTGTGTGTGTGTGTGTGTGTGTGTCTGCGTGTCTGTGTGTGTGTGCCCACCCTATACACCTAAGAACAGATAGTGCTCCGCAGCATGCTGGTCACGACTCTCTCCACCCAGCTTTTCAGCTCCACCTCAGCCACCAGTCTGCTCATCCTCTATTCAACAGTCATGTTCCATCACTCAGACCCTCGCACTTTTCTCCTAAATCTACGCTAAACCGAGTTGAACCTTTGCTAATCTGAATCCAAGTCCAAAAATAGCTCAGCATGACATCAGGTGGCTTATAGCAAACCTGCTGCTGTCATATTTATTGTTATATTAGAGACACACGATGTGTGGCTTTACTTCATCACGTCTATTCGTAGGCACATAGAGTGAGCAAAGAGTCAGCCTATATAACTGCTGATATTATTAAGTGCCCATAATGTACAGCTTTTTTTTTTAGCCAGAAAAAAACGTCTTCAGCCATTTGCCGCTGAAATGCTGCATAAGTGCTTTCGTCAACACCAGGAAACTGACAGCACTGAGAAGGATCTCTGCAAGACTCCCTCCTCACCTCTTCTCACACACACATGCTCTGCTGGAAATCTTAAAGCCTATGACGACATGCAGATGAGAGCCATAAAACTTATCAGCAGGATAGGCTGCCGAGGCTTTTCTCTGTTTGCTCTGTGGCTGCAGACCCCTGACCTGTCTTGTCACTGGATAGCTGCCAGCTTAATGCAACATTGGCAGAGCTGCCACCTTTCCTACCAATTAGTCCGTCCATTTTCTGAGCTAAAACACATCGCTGACCTATTTTTAGCAACACAGGTTGGGAATTTGCGGAATTTTACACCAGTCAGGATAGAAATTATTACTATATATTATGTTTATATGTTTTATTATACATTATAGAAGTAATGTAAAATCCTCGGTGTGTCCTGCCAACAAAAGGAAAGACACAACATATTTTAAAAAAATCACTGGGTGCTAAAGTGATGATATAAACTAGAGATAGTAATTAACCATCATTTAAAATATATATATCTATATCTATATCTATCTATATATAGAGAGATAGATAGATATAGATATATATGAATGAGTAGAAGAATGGGTGTGCTTACACTTACCACCATGTGTGGGTCCACAGTGTGGCTTGGACCCATCACACAGTGACTCAGGCTGCTCTCCATTTGAAAAATTAAATGGGAGGTGGGGGGGGCACTTGGCAAAATAAAATGAGGCCCCCAGGAAAAAAAAAGAAAAAAACATGCTGAGCTAAGCACAGCTCCTACAATCTCAATCACAAAGGAGGAGGTTGGCGCACTGATGTAATGGCTGCCGCCATGCTGCTGCTGCCTTGGCAGGGGAGGAGAGCTCGTCAGCACAGTCCTACTAATTCAAACCCCCACCCCCACTCCCCACCCAACCCCATTCTGGATCAAGGGTACATCAGATATCATTAACAGAGAGAAAGAGAGAGAAAAAAAATGGGGGAACGGTGGCCAAGAATACAGCGAGACGCAGGGTATTGGACATAAGGCGTTCAGTGAGCATTTCTCTGGCTGCAGAGACACACATCATGGAAAGTGATAGAATCCCTTAGGGAAGAAAAAAAAATGTCCATGAGAGTTTCTGGAGCTGTGTGGAAAGCATGTGTATCACTGTGTCTATGCTAAACCCCACAAACCTGTCAGCATCTGTCCACCTGTAGAGCTGCTGCACAACCATGTGATATACATTTGAAAAAAGGAAAAAAGCATTTGAAAGCAGTGCTTTTCTCCCATATCTCCTATAGGATTGGATTTTAATAAGTTAAAAAAATACTTGAAAAGCTCATGAGATGATTTTAGAAAAAAGAAAAGTAAAACCATTCCTGCAAAGCTAAGTTGTAGTAGATTTTTTTTATATAAGATAATCCTGTAAATCCTTGTCCAATGTCTAATGATGCTCCCACATAAAACAGGATCGTTTTTTCATTTTCTTTTCTTTGACCTTCACGGACTGTTGGGTTTTAAGGCACAAGAACTATTTGGGTAACGGTTAACTTTAAGGAAAAAGAAAAATGGCGTTTATGTATTTTCTGGTCAGGATGTTGAGCTCCACTGCAGCTAAAGGTAACAACGCTTGTGAACGCTTTACAGCCACCTCTTTTTATACCCTCACCTAAATTTTAAACACAATATTTTCTGTCTCGCTGCTTTTGGGGCGAAAGACAGTCTCAAATCTTTTTTCTCGTAAATTAGCCATAATCTTTTTCTTTATTGGAAAGCAGCTGAAGTGGTGACAGCTAACAAACGTTACAATATATCACTTTTAAAGTAACAATCAGTAATAAAAATTAAGACAATAATTAGCTAAACTTTAACAGATATTTATACTGTTAAAAAACAATGAGACCTCAGTTTCCTTTGGCTTCAAACTCTGACCCATGTGCCATACCAGTGAGATGGGTCTCAGCTGTAATTTGTAATTTAATCTAGACCATTTAACCAAGTAGTCTTGGTGCCTAAACCTTAAAAAACAACTAGAGAAACTGAATTTAAACAGATAAAAAAAACAGGACACAAAGGTTAAACAGTCCTGCGAATTATGCCACTTCATCTGCCTGCTTGTATATGGTTGAACATTGTGTGGCTGATTATGTTATGCAAAAAATATTATTAATTATCACTTTATTCCATATTAACAGTAATTAACTATTAACTTGAGCCTAATAACTATCAATACCGTTCACTCATGATAGCTGTTACAAAGTATTTCCATTTTGGAAAATGGGCGATTTGTGTTTTACAGCAGAACAACACAAAGTATGAAATGCCCTCAGAGAAAAAGTCCAGTACAAACAATGGATCCGTGAGGATTTCTCTGAACGCCACATTTATTGACCAGCAATTTCTGGCTTTTACCCGTCTAATGGAACAGAAGCTGGGACTGTTTCTGTGGTGCTCAACAGAAAGCACACAGGATACAACCTCATTACCTGTTACCACTACACCACAGCAGAGGGACATTTTACTGGGCTCTAATAAGGAGCAGCGAAATGATTATATTAGTACAGTTTTTTTTTTTTAAAGATATGCCATCCTAGGGATTTACAGTTCAAAAATGGTGTGAGTGCCATTTTTTCAACTGCTAGCTGCTAAAATAGTGCTGAAAATTATGTTCATTCACATGTTTAAAGGATTAAAGGGGAATCCTGCCAGTTTTAAGAATTTTCTTTAAAGTACTCCAGTCTTTTCTGAGCATGGTGTTGCTTCTGTAAAGACAGAAATCAGCAAGAAAGGTACTGAGCTGGGGAGTAGCATCAGCAACTTCATCATAGATAACAAAAGGCTGCTGACTTAGTCAAACTGGGACTTCTCACATAAAATGTGTATTCTAAGACAGTGTAGTGGATATAATCTGCTTTACTTTCTACTTTGGTTTAGTCCTGTTTATTATTGTCTGTAAGGAGAGACAATTCATGCACTGCAGATGAAAAGTCATGGGTTATTATGGTTTCAGGAAACAGACAGGTATTGACTGGAGTGCTCTGTGACACAGAAATAATATATGTGAATAACTGAGATGGGTGGCCTTTACTAACACATGGACTTCTTCTGTCTTTGTAAAAAATTATTTTCAATTTTCACAAATGTTATATTACTACCTGTACTGTTTTGACCTTATAGTAAATAGTAAATGGAATCACACACATCTGGGAAAACTATGAATGTGGGCAAAAAAACAAAAAAAAAACCCTTCAAATCTAGCTGGTAAGGTTTTTCATCATTAAAGTGAGTGTGCCTTTAGCGAAGAAAAAGAAACGAAAGTAAAGATATCAAACAAGCACCTACTATTATGTCTATAGGACAATTTTATATTTTCTTCTGGATTTGTATGGAGAAACAGGTCTGCGACAGCAATAAGACAGCGTCCCCTACGCAGTGACGCCTCGGTTCCTTCTTCTAATTTACTGCTGCCGCCTAGTGTCCATGCTCAATCACTGCAACCAAGAGCTCACTCGTAGAAAAGAATATACAAAAACGGATTTCGTTAGTAAGCTAATGTACACGGCAAGATGGTTCATTAATTCGCACAGATCAGTTCATTCCACAAAGAGCTCTTGTGTTTTTTCCACAGTTTCAGTTTCTGCTTTCAGTTCACTTTTTCATATCCAAATGGGTTCTCTTTTCACGATCCTTCTTATGATTTAAGTAAAAAAAAAAATACATTGCAATTGATTAGTTTTGGATTTACCTTAACAAATTAAAACGGTTGTTTTATTTTGTCTTATTTGATTTTATAATATTTGCATATTTGCATTTGTAGAGGCAAGATTTAAAATACACTTCTATTTTATTAATTTTGTTTTTTTAGATATTTTGTGAGTGTTTGTGAATGCTTTTTTAAAAAATAAGAGATTGGACTGTTTTTTTGTTGTTGTTTTTTTTTTACATTACCAACCAAAAGTTCACTCAGTTGATCACTGATTTGAAATCGGGGTTCTGTTGGTTTCCCTGACGTCCTGTCAGGAAAATAAATCAAGTGAGGATCACTGCGCAGGCGGCGGGGACGAGGCACTTTCTTAAGCAGAGATGGTGCGTATGAATTAAATGTATAACTTTTTGGTCAGTTTCATATTATACATCAGACCCGAAGCCTAAATAAATGACACGGTATATTTTTACGTATAATATTTTCTCAAGAAATCCTGAAAGCAGGTCCACTTACTCCCACAATGCTAACATTAGCTGGCTAACTTTTGACTGCACTGTGAGTAAGCAAAACACTGCACTGCTAGCGTTAGCCGCACAGTGTTCAAAGAAACAGCCTTCACGTAGCCTATACTCAGCGCAGTCTGCCTAAGTAAATATTCAGTTAGCTCCTATTAAATGTTGTTAAAACATGATGAGTTAAATATTTGTTAGATGAATCGAGAATTGGAAGGCTAACGTTCAGCAGCTAGGCTGAGTTAGCATCATTGAAACTAGCGATGGAAGTAGAATGTCTTACTTTCGTTTTCCCTTAATCCACTTCACCGGCCTTTCGGCTTTAAAAGCTAGAAAAAGAGAAATAATTATTTTGTGCAGAAATGTATCACTGCGAAGGCTGTGATGATTCCGCAAGTCTCCTATAGTAAATGTTAGTGATGTTCTGTAAAGGTTACTTAGCTAATGACAGTTAGCCGTCATTAAATTCTAACATGTCAAACTTTTGTATGATGGGAGCGTTTCAGAGCGACATGGTGTATGAACATGAGTGCATAGCAATTGCAAATCATTCTTGTCCCCACAAGTTAATAAAAAAAAAATACATGACAGAAACAGGGTGAAATACACAAAATCCAACGTTTTAATTGTGACGCTGATGAGGCGATAAAAGCAGAAATCCCCATAACTTTTTTTTAACCAGCTCTTCGTGTCTGTTGTTATTTGGCTTGACGGACAATTGAAATCCATTTAGTATTTTATGATTGCCATTTACCATGCTCCCAGTATTTATGCTGCTGTCTGGTCCTAATCCAGTATTAAAGTCAGTTTGGTGTTTTGTGTTTCGAGCCAGTAAAGAGATGCGTGTTTATAAATAATTTAATCACGGTGGTAATTTAAAACCTGGCTCTGGAAAAGTCCAACCTGCAGACAGTCTCTTTTGTAGTTGCAGTCTTCAGTCCTTGAGAAACAGTAGCTAACCAAGAAAACTGCTTATAATGCAAGACAACTATGTAAGTTCAGCTCCTGTGTGTGATATTTTAATAACAGTCTTTTAAGTGACGGCTTGTTTTTTGTTTGTCTTTAGTTCCGCAACCAGTACGACAACGATGTGACCGTATGGAGCCCACAGGTAAGTCATGTCTTTCACTGACTAAGTGCATCATTAACACTTGATAGCATGATGAGTGAAATAAGTGTGTCCATCTGTGAACAGGGGCGTATTCATCAAATCGAGTATGCCATGGAGGCTGTGAAACAAGGGTCTGCAACTGTAGGGCTGAAATCCAGAACACATGCAGTCCTGGTGGCACTAAAGGTACAGTCATGCAGTGTTTGATGGTGATCTTATGACATTGCAGTTTTTTATGCCTTGGATAAATGCCAGAAAATTGGTCACTATACAGGCATTGTTCCTGATGCAGAAAAACAAGTCTGTAGGTTTTTATTTTTTAACACACTGTCACCAAGTATCTACACAATTATACTTCTTTCCTGAATATTTTGTGGGTCAGTAGTATGTTTCTGAGTGTCTCTAAACATATAAAAAGGATTTCCTTTGTGTCATCTTGCCTACTTGTCTTATTTATAGAAAAGGGGGGGGAAAAAGCCTGTTTCTTATAATAGGAAGTATATTAAAGTACAGCAGCCAAGAAAACCTGCAACAGGGTATTGGTGTCAAAGCACAATGACTGAATATCCACAACTGATGTGTCATGTTTCTCTTGCAGAGAGCCCAGTCTGAACTGGCGGCCCACCAGAAGAAGATCCTCCATGTTGACAACCACATTGGTATCTCCATTGCTGGACTGACTGCTGATGCCAGGCTGCTCTGGTAGGTAACAGTGACGCTGATGGTGCAGACTAAGTCGCTCATGATTATAGTACATAATATTCTTAAATACAATTCCTACACCTTCTCTCCCACAGTAACTTCATGCGTCAGGAGTGCTTGGACTCCAGATTTGTCTTCGACAGGCCCCTCCCAACGTCACGTCTTGTCACTCTTGTTGGCAGCAGTATCCTCTCTACTGTTATCAGTTATACTAATATATGTTATAGCATGTGTTTCCTGTGTGAGTGAGAGAAACTAGACTGTTTTCTGGTTGTCTTCATGAGAGGATTAAAAAAAAAAAAAAGTGAGTCACATGATTCTTGACTTAAACTGCAGAAACCCAAATCCCAACACAGAGATATGGAAGAAGGCCCTACGGTGTTGGACTCCTTATTGCTGGTTATGATGTGAGTTTGTTTCACGCCCGCTCTTTGTTAAATATCTGCCTGGATTCATGCATGTATAGCATTATCTGCAGCTGAAAGACTATAAAGGTTTCAGTAGTCAGTGCAGTTGATATTTATTTGTTTTGTGTCAAACAGGACATGGGACCTCACATCTTCCAGACCTGCCCGTCAGCAAACTACTTTGACTGTAAAGCCATGTCCATCGGAGCGCGTTCCCAGTCTGCACGCACCTACCTGGAGAGATGCATGGATAAATTCTCTGACTGTAAGATCCATTTTTTAATTTTTAACCTTCTCAGAAGCATTTACATTTAAAGCAGTTTAAACTGCAAATGAACACTTATCCTGTTGTATTGTTAAATAACTAATGTAATTTGGCCATGAGCATCTTGAGGCACTTTGGGACATGTTGAAATATTTTAGTCATCAATGCAGTTTTACAATATAAACGTGAATGGTCACACTGACATGTGGGTTTTGTTGTCAGGTAACCTGAATGAACTGGTCCAGCATGGCCTCCGTGCTCTCAGAGAAACCCTCCCTACTGAGCAGGACCTCACTACCAAGGTACCCCAGCTCCCGCCACACCCACCTGATACGGCACCTTCTTACACACTCAGCTAGCACAAATCTTGCCTTTAATGAGACATGAGCTTGTGCAGCACAGAGGCAGTTTCTCAGCACTGTGCCCTTTTTCTTTCAGAATGTTTCCATCGGCATTGTCGGGAAAGACATGGAGTTCATCATTTATGACGATGACGATGTTGCCCCATTCCTGGAAGGGCTAGAGGAGAGGCCACAAAGAAAGGTACTGCAAAGGTTTATCCAGTCCAGCTCTGGAGAAACATTTCCTTGTCACTTCATGATAGTATACTATCTAAGATGAAACTGAAAAAATAATTGTGTTTCAGGTTGCCCAGCCTGCAGATGAACCTGCTCCTGCAGAGGCCTCTGATGAGCCAATGGAGCACTGAGGCAGCATGCCAAACAGTGGTCTGCTTCCTGTAGATCCCAGACAACCACATGATACTTAATTCAAGTCAACAGAGAAATATTTAGAGGGGGAAGATGTTGTGATGTGCCACTTGCTAAACTGTTAATCCAAAATATTCTCTGCTAACATCAAACAATGTGATGTTGCTTTTGTATGGTTAAATTGTACCATGATACAAGTAATAAACTCCTTTTTGTTTTTGAATGCTGCTTCTGCTGCTCTCCATATTATTAGCTGACTCATGGCAAGTGTCGATACTTCGATTAACATTGCAGGCATCACAGAAGAGTCTGACTCAGTGCCATAAAGTAGATACTATAAAACTAAACGGCATAGTTTGACGACCAGATTATACAGGAAAGTGTGTGTGAAACATCTTCACAGCATGTTAATCACTGATGTGAATTCTCAGGTGCTTTTACTCACAGTAGGTTTGTTTAGAAGACACTTCTTCATATTAAACACTGAGGAGAAGAGGACTCGGCTAACTCCTGTCTAATTAAAAACCCGAGTTTTGTTCATTCTTAAATTAAGAATAGTGTCATTTATTGCATTTGCTCACACAAAGGAATCCAAGAGCACAGTAGGAAAACTGTCAAACAAAATTTAAAATGACGGCAGTTTAATGGTAGTGTTTCATTGCTGACAAAGGTGAGAAGAGGCACAAACATCCCAATATTGTCCACTAGGTATTAAGACAATTTGCATTCCCATTTGGGGTCTGATTCAGTCTTACTTGCTCTTTTTATTTTTTTTATTTTAGATACACTTCATCTTCCAGTACCAGATGTAATAACATTAGGTCCCCTTAGAGCAGGGGTGTCAAACTCAAATACACAGTGGGCCAAAATTCAAAACTGGAACAAAGTCGCGGGCCAACATTAATATTTATTGAAAAAAAATCTTCCTCCAGATATAAGAATGAATCTTTTCTTATGGACTCAAACAAGTTTTGCTGAAAAACTGAATATGGAACAAGCAAAGCTTAATACTAAACAATATATATATTAGCTGTATAATACCAGTAGGCCAGCATTAATAGTAATTTGGTATGGCTTCGCGGGCCAAATGTAATTAGGCTGCGGGCCAAATTTGGCCCGCGGGCCAGAGTTTGACACCTATGCCTTAGAGGAACAGAAACTGATGCCTTCTGACCTTCGTGACAGATCTAACAAACGGTTTTGTGTGCATACTCTCCACCTTTTCAGCACATCACCAGAAATCCTGGAAGCGTGTTATGTTCAAATGTTAAAAAATCTGATGAATTTGTGCATGCAGACGGGTAATACTGTATTAGATAATAAGGGTTTTATAAACTTTTCAGCCACTGGATCAAGCTGATATTACTGATATAAAATATGCCCTGTTCACGTCTTTTCTCATGTATTCCCTTCAAGTAAATTTAAGCAAGGCTGGAGAAACTGTCATGCTATCACCAGCTTTCATGTTATTCCCAATCTGATGAGTACAGACTAAAAACCCCATCTGCCCCCACAAACCAGACCCCGGCTCAAGTTGACTGTGTCTGAATCGCGTTGGTCAGTTTGTGTCTTTCTTTGCTCTCCTCCTCTTGTTTCTGCGCCTGACCAAGCTGCAGGCCGTTTCTGAGTCCGCTGGTTGCGCCAGGTCCTCAATCTTCTCCTGCTCCAATACGGATGTCATCCTCAGCGTGAGCTCCAGCTCTTTCAGGACTCCAACCATTTCCTCCTCTGGGACGCCCAGATCAATCTGACCCAGTTCCTTTCTGTGTTCATGCATGTCCTCCTCCTCAGTTTTCCCTAAATCACTCTCTAACCCTACATCCTCTCTACTTGCTGCTGTCAGATCAGATTCTCTCGCAGCTCTTTTGCTCAGATCTTCTGCTTCCTCGACCACGTCTCCACCTGTGACGTCTGCAGGGAGGTTTTCGAGCAGGTCGGCCCCGTCGCCTTCTGTTCTCTCTGCCTCTGTCTGTGGACTGTGGTGGTGCTCCTTACAACAGCAGTGGGAATGTTCCCAGTATGGATGAGGCTCCTCTGGATAATCTGTGGAAAGTTTTCAGAAATGCATCCCCTCATTATTGGTCGCTATTTTTTTGAAATGTGTGTCTGTTTGACTGTTAATGTGGATCAAAAATACAGCAGTTAGCACAGGATAATCTATATCTGTCTATCTTGCCTTCAGTATTGCAGCTTTACTTTGTAACTGAAATTTACATAAAAGCTTAATTTTAAGCAAAGAAAAAAACTATTTAGTAAAATCATCTGAAATCCTATGAAACATTTTCCGACATACAGGGAATCGCTGACTTCACTTCATCCTGGTGCAGTGTAAAGTTAGTTGGTGAAAGAGAGACTTTACTGACAGAAAGGCAAATAATTATAAGCAGTGCCTTGTTGCTTGGGAGAACTTTGAAAAAAAAACTTGGAAATCACACAAAAGTCTGGTCTGAATTTGTTCTTTTTTGTGCATAAACCACAACCTTAAGTAACTGTTTTCATTGTTGCAGAGCTCTCCAAGGGTGTGTTAAATGTACAGTTAATTTGATGCTTTGGTCAATAAAGAATCTAAAATCAAAGAAATAAAGGAGCAATTATCAACTTCTTCAGATGCAAATGTATCAAAATGATTTAGTCAGTCCTTAGTAAACTAAGGACTGACTATTAGGTGGAAGTCGTCGCTCCAGTCCTTCCTTTTGTGTCACTCCACCCTGACTCACATATTGTTGTGGTCAGATATACATCAATATGATTTGAATGCTAATCAAAGCAAAGAAAGATCAAAATGTTTTAATTACTTTACGCCATTGTTTTAAATACTCTCTGCTGTCTGCAGCACATGTGGCTGGAAAGTGAAAAACAACCACTGCATCATTTTGTATGTTTGCATGAATTTATAAAGACAAACTGCTGATATATAGAGTCTGGAGTTTCTCACTCTAAAAATCATCAGCCCTAAAGCTCCAGTATCAGTCTGGCTTTAGTCCACACACACACACACACACACAGCAGTGGGTCTCCTGACTTCACTTCAGTCATTTTTTTTTTGGATTTAATGGGACTGCAGCTGGAGTTAAACACTGACCAGAGACCAGAGAACTGAGTATGAAAACAAAAAAGTAATTCAGAACCACAGCACAGGAAATGGATATATCAAAGTGTAGAAAGTTCTGAAGAAGAAATAAACTATCAAGGACTTAAAACCAAACACAGATCGCTCGTGTTCTGGCTGGATCATTTTATTCTTTACTTTGGTAAAAACTGCCTTTTGCTTGCTGACCAAAAATAATCATCATGATAGGAGGTGCAATCACAGCGTTCTGTGACTCTGCCTAAAAAAATATTCATTTTTATAAGTGGACGATTTCCCCTTTGTAGGCAGTCTCCTTGGGACAGTGCTGCACTCCACTTAACACAACTTCCAGAAGTTGTAGCGAGCCAAAAGTGGCTATTCTTACATGTGGTAAGAATAGCACTTCTAATACTGACTTGAATAATGAAAACATCACTGTATGAAATACAATCAACAGCCTGGCTGACGACAGAAAAATCCTTTAAGCTGAAAGAATCTTAAAACAGCACCAGCTAAGAGAGCGCAGCTGTGTAAGTATCACAGTTTATACTTGAAAAGCAGAACTACAGAGGCCGTCCTGTGAATTCGGCAAAAACACAAAGACAAGCCAAAAAGGATGTGGAGGAAGTAACTGACAGCAAATGAACCTGTACCCAAGTGATGAACAGTTACAAGTGTGAAATCAAAGAGGATCACTTTCTTTTACAGCTGGAACAGAAAGAATTTAGTTAATAAAACATTAAAATCTGATATAAACATTTTCCTGTGGGTAAAATCTTTTACCTTTCCAG
The DNA here is from genome assembly GCF_001858045.2 of Oreochromis niloticus. Lineage (NCBI taxonomy): Eukaryota > Metazoa > Chordata > Actinopteri > Cichliformes > Cichlidae > Oreochromis > Oreochromis niloticus. The sequence goes on along the minus strand of NC_031972.2, from coordinate 42,849,039 downwards.
TCATCCTGGGGCTTCTTCTCTGGAGCCATTCCCTCCACCAGCTGACCCTCCTGCATCATCTGTGTTATCTCCGTCAACTGCTGAAGGAGGCTCTCCTCCTGGTCTGCCATCACACCCTTCACCCTGCACACAGGAAAACAGAAAAGTTTAAGCTTTGAATGAATATATTCTGTCCATACAGCAATGAGAGAACTAAACACAGGAGAAAGTCACCTGTACAGTCCTGTCTTAAGTTTACCACTGAACATCTAAAGGTTTCAGAGAAGGCTTGGGAGAGAGTGCTGTGGTCAGATGAGCCCAAAATCGAGCTCTTTGGCATCAACTCGACACGCTTGGTTTGGAGGAAGAAAAATGCTGAGTATGACCCAAAGAACCGCATCCCCACTGTCAAGCATGGAGGTGGAAATATTATGTTTTGGGGCTGTTTTCCTCCTAAAGGTCCAGAATGACTTCACTGCACCGAGGGGCCAATAAGTAAACAAGAAACCTCCTGTGCTTGCCAACATGGGATTCTCCACCAGGTACTGGGTTGTGTCTTGCTTGGTGATCAAATTCTTATGTCACTCAGTGACACGCAAATCAATTTCTAACTTTTATGTGATGTTTTTTTGTTGATATTGTCTCTCTCATTAAAATAAAAGTACCATAAAAATTAGAGACTGTTCATTTCTTTGTAAGTGAGCAAACCTACAGATTCACCAGGGGGGCAAATAATTATACCCCACACTGTATCTCTTCTGTGGAAGAGATTGTGGATGCATGGAATTAAAATAACAAACAAGCTCGAGGGCTTTTGCAATTTTTTGTCTTCAGTAAAAGGCGTGCAGTCACCTGTTAGGACTGTGATGGGCTTTGGAAACAATCTTCTCCATCACCAGCTCTGTCTCCCTCAGCTTCTCCTGCAGCTGGGCAAGCTGGAAATCAGCTGGAGGGCCAAGAAAGGACAAAGTCAGGAGAAAGGGTCACAGTACGTTTAAATTATGCAGATAATATAGATCAATGCACTGATGCACAGGCAGTCAGAATCATTTGAACAATGTACAGTTGTATTGTATTTTCTTTTTTACAACCTTGGGATTTTTCTTATTAGGTTAATGCACCAAAGATAAACACAAATGCTTTCTGAGAGCGAGTGACTTAATGCAAGTAAACAGCTTTAATAATGATTAAAGCTTGATGCTGACGCTGGAAACCAAAAAAGGGGAAATTCTGTTTCTGCAACTTTATTACCACTACATAAAATGACAACGATCATTATACACGCTCTTCAGACAATAATGAGCACAACAGTGATAATATGTGGCTCCTGCAGCGCTTCCATCAGAAAATAACATTAGATTCATTTAGCAGCTTAGTTACAAAAGCAAAAACGATGGGAAAGTGAGTGATTAAAAGCTGCTAAATGAGAGTGCGTAAAACTTACTGATCTTTCTCTTGAGGTTCTCTGAGCGTGATGCAGGGAACCTCCCCTCTGCTGGCTTGCTGCTCCCTTTAGACGTGATCTAGCAGAGAGAGAATCAGGATTAAAACTCTTAAAGAAACAACACAGCAAATCCCACAACCCAACAGGGAAGTGTGTGTTTGACTTCATGCTTTATAACAAACAACACCAGTCCTTTGCAGAAAAGACTGTGAACACTTTTCACTTCTTTATGGTTTCATTTTTACTTGACATTAAAATACTTTGACTTGTGCAATTTAGTGTAAACGATGAGAGATGTTTAATTACAGCTGCTACATGAAAGCTAGTCTTTACTTCAGTAAAGAGCTTTTAGGTACATCTCATGCCGTTTCTTCTCGCCAGCTGCTAGTACTTCACCTTAAAGAGTATGTAGAGGATGTAGAGCAAGATCCCGAAGCCATACACAGGGATGATCTGTCCTGCCAGGTTGGATTTGCCTCCAGCTCCCGCCCCTGTTCCTGCTCCCTTGCCTCTGCCTATGGCCTCTGTGTTGTGGGCCCTGGAGGCTCCGGACCCCGCGGCTCTCTGACCTCTGCTCTCTGGAGCCATCTGACGGTGCAACATTGGAGGGAACCGTCCTGAACCTGCAGTGAGGAGCCAAATGGGAATCACTGCCACTGAAATAATCTTACTGTTGAAAGGCATTTTATTGTCTGATTTTTTTAAGTAATGCATTTTTTATTTCGCAGGTGTGCTAACAGATTCTCTTTTTTTTTTTTCAAATATAACCCCTTTAAATACAAAGCAGTTCATTTATTATACACGTATAACGGTAGATAGTGTCTTGTGTGTGTTTGGCGCCCTCGCCAGGGAGGAAAATGCTACTACAACTAAAGTGATGCATAAATGATGAAGAACACATATTTAGGATTGAAATACTAACAAAAGAAATAGCATAACACAATTTAAAAATCTAATAAATTAAGATATTCATCCTTATATAAAAAAAAATCAACCATATGGACCGCAGGGGCAACCTGACCAGTAAAGAAAAGCCGTGAAATGCGACGTACCCTCCGGCCGCTCGGCAGCATCCTTCCTCCCCCGGGATAACAGCATTTTAGGAAGCAGCAACGCGACGCACAGCACGAGGCACGTCGCGAGGGTCACCTTCTGAAAGGTTGACATCGCCATACCGACAGGTGAGCAGTCACCTTCCTAACAGAAATAACGACGATATTGTGTCAGATTTGCGGAGAGGACGCCGACGAAGACTGGAGTGTGGTGAACTTCCTTGTTGGCTGGAGGAACGGAAGTGCTCGGGAGCTGTAGTTACAGAGTTTCGCCGTTGGGTGGCGCCAAATGATCGAAAGAGTGTTTTTAATGTCCCTGGCTGGTCATGGAAAGATTTTGTGTGTCTCTGTGTGTGTATCACTTTATAATGAGCTTTATCATGAGCTGTATGAGCTGGCCATAAGAGTTCATTTCAGACACAGGGGGCACTCCTTACACTGACATTCATGAAAACATAGAGTTTCTAATAAAAGCGCCATTATATCGAATTAATATCTGTTCATCATCACATTAAGTCATAGATTCCTGGGTCTAAAAATAATAACTATTATTATTGTTTTATTTTCCTTTTTTAATTGGAAACTGACTGGGCTAATCTAATAGAAAAATCTAATAGAAAGTGGAAGCTTGTCCCACAGCATTGAAGAAAACAGTGATACGATGGTCCTCATTAGTTTTAAGAAAAATGTGCCAGTACTTTGATTTCAGGAGGATTTGTTCACACTAAGGGGTTAAAAGTAGTGAGATGGAAAGTGTGCCTATACCATACAGAGATTACAAAGTATATCGTTTTTTTTTTTTTTTTAATGGATTGGATTTTGGATCAAATGGGAAGCCAGTGAAAGTGTTTCATAGGGCCTAGCACTTGCATTTTTCTTCCTTCAGTAATAAAATACTTACATACAATTCTAAATTATTATCCTGAAAAACTAAATATGACTCCCACAGTAAAACTTCAGCTTTCATGTAACTGATATTATACCTAAAAAGAAGCAGCCGCAGTTGTTAATATGATGTTTTCCAAAAGGTTGACACTATTTCATGTACTGCATCGTCCCACTCACACATACCTGTTGTTGTCTCCTTCGTCTCTCCCTGCTTTTCTGCTCCTTGAAGATGCAGTAGGCAGAAATTTAGAAGGTGTATTTGTTAGAGGTATCCCATGGTACAAATCTAACTAAGTGAATCCTAAAGTTCCCTGCTAAATCAACTGCACCATGCATACGGGCTAACCCTTAACATGGACTTTGTAGAGAGCAGGTGTACAGAAGGCTTTAAATGTTTTTATCTTTGAAAACAGGGACTGTTTCTGGCCTTAAATGTTGCCGTAAGAGTGAAGTTGTGGGGCAGGCCACTGAATAGTAAATGTTTTTTCTAAATCTGAGTTCAACCCTTGGACATAAGAGTGTGATTTTTTTCCCAATTTCTGTCTAACATGAGTGGGATGCTCAGATTTTACTGAAGCAGAAAAATGCTGTGCACACGTTTTATGCTCTCTTGGAAAATGAACCATTTGCATATTCATCGTCTGAAGGAAGCACATTTGATTTTGTATTGGATTTTTTTTTACAAGACAAGTTATTACTTTTGTACATTTGAAAGGAATATTTAGACTGTTAATTCCCTCTGGCGACATGTCTTTTCCCACCCATTACTGGCAATCTCAGTACATACAAAAAACCAAAAAAACCATGAGCACACAAAGTGAAATTCAAATCCAGTTTAATTAGTCAAGAAAACAACAGCTTGCGAGCAGAATGAGAACAAAACTAGAGTGGGCTCGAAGTCCCATTCGAGGCTTCAGAGCGGAGAGGCGGGGAGATGGAGCTGGTACTCCTCAGTTGCTGAACAGAGCCAAACAATCTTTGCTAAAGTTTCCGTTTGTTTCGGGGCTTCCTTCGAGCCAGCTGGGTGGGGTTCACCACAAAAGACACTTCAGTGACTGCCAGAGCGATCTGACAATCAGAGGGAACTTTGTATTTTTCTTTGATGGATGACTTGGTTGGTGCTATGTGTGGCCTGGCTGACTTCTTTCCATCCATCTAGTGTTTCACATTTGGTGAAGTAGACTATGAATTATTTGCAAACACTAGTTCACTCTTTTTCTGTTCACCGTCCACATTAGGTCCTCTGGAAAATATCTTCTGATAGTTTCACTACCCCATTTTCACTCCCCAGTCGATCTCAAGTCCATCTGATCAGAACTGTCAGCTTTAAGGGAAATAGTCACGCAGCTCTGGAATAAAGAGTTCAAAGTTAGGCTGCTGGAAATGTGTTCAATCAATGTTTTTTTTTTTTTTTCTTTTTTTCTTTTTTTCCATACAGTTCAGTCTGAAACAAGAAGCTGATGAGGTGTGCGCTGCTGTGAGTTTCATAGTCCAGCTGGCTCACAGTGGTCCTTTCTCTGATCTGCAGAGAGAGATGGAAAACATCAAATATGTCAGAGTGAGGTCTGGGGGCTTCAGAAGAAACAATATCATCAGCTTTATGTATCCAATAACTGCAGTGTAATAGCAGAACAATGGTTTTGTATTATGAACAATACACTGTGTGCTACATGGGTACTTTCAACAAAAAGTAATATTTTTCAGTTTTAGGAAAAACGTGCTAAATACATCATTTATTTCATGCTCAGCTCTTATAATGAACACGAATATGAAAGTTTAACAAAGCTGTTGCTGCCGATGATAGTTTTGGCCTCATAAGCTTTTCATTTTCTCTTTTAGTTATTACAGTGTCGTCCTACCTGTTTAATTTGCCTGTATTAGTTTTCTTGTCTTCTGTGTTTCCACTTCCTGTTTTATTTTGGTAATTGCTTTTCTTGTCTTCTGTGGTGTGGCTTCACTTCATCTTTCTTTTCCATCCTTTATGTCTGTTTTCTCCGCCCTTGTTATCTTTCACCTGTCTTTGACTGTTCAGCCTGCCCTTTTGTTCAGACTCTCTGTTTGACTCCATTTGTCCACCTCCCATTTCTTCTGCTCCTTTTAACGAGTTCCTGTTTTGTTTTCCTGCTGCTTTTCACACTTCTAAAGATCTTGAAGAAATGATTCATCACTTAAAATCTTGCACCTCTTTACTTGAACCCATTCACACCAAACTATTCAAATCTGTATGTCATTGTTTTACAAATCCTTTAGTAAATATTATCAGCGGTTCTCTGCAGACCTGCACTTTCCATATTTCTCACAAATGTGCTGTAATCACACTGCTGCTCAAGAAAAATGACTTAGTAATTGGTAATTCATAATTCCAGACCTATTTCTAATCTTTCTTTCCTCAGCAGAATATTTGAAAACACACTTTGCAAACAACTAAATGGACAATTCAACTTTAAGTCTTTGTGATAAGTACCAATCAGGATTTAGATCCACAGAAATGGTCACGCTAAAGTCATCAGTGAGCTGGAGCTCAACAGTGATTCACAGAGTTTCAGTTCCAACATAGAATGACCTTTTAAATCCTACTGTTAGTTCACACAGGTCTCAATAGTCTGCCTCCCTGGTACAGCTCTCACTTGTTCACTGTTTACAACCCAGTCAGACCTCTCAGGTCATCAGGTGGAGATCTTTTAAATGTTCCTAGAATCACAGCAAAGTATGCTGAAGATGCTTCCAGTTATTGTTCTGTTCTTTGGAACAAGCTGCCTGCTGACCTGAGATTAATTGCCTCTATGCATTCATTCAAAAATAGACTCCTTTTATTTTGCCAATTTCACTCCCTTAAGGCTTTTTAAACCTACACAGGTTTTTATACTTTTATCTTCAATTCAGTTCAATTCAGTTCAATTCAATTCATATAGCGCTAAATCACAATAGTCAGTTTTATATTAAAACTGTAAAGTAAAGCCCCCACAATAATACAGAGAAAACCTCAACAATCAGATGTCCCCCCTATGAATAAGCACTTGGTGACAGTGGGAAGGAAAAACTCCCTTTTAACAGGACGACACCTCTTAGAAAATTGGATAAGCAGTCACACGAAGTAGGCTATTCAAGTTTCACTTGGACGCTCACATGAAAGAGTTTATGTTATAATCATGGATAAGTGCACTGGCAACAAAGTAGCTAATGTTACAAAGACAAGTATAAATATCTTGTGGGAAAAATATGAAGAGGTTGTATTGATAATGCTGACTGTCTCATACTACTGTCGACAACATAAGTGGTACGAGAGGAAAAGCAGTGCACAGCAGTCTAGCTTTAAAAGTTCTGTTTGAATGTGTGTTTGCACTTTAAGCATTTTGGTCACCGAGACTAGAAAAGAAAAACTCTATTATTAATGATCAGTCTATTTGAAACCAAGAAAGAAAAGTGGAAAGACGGTGAAGTTAACAGAGTTATTAACATCACAACTCTATCATTAAAACATTAAAACACAGGAGAATCTAATGGATTATAAATGAGTATTTTAGGTGTTTTAGGATCATCTATCCATGCCTACAGAACAATAAAAAAACGTAAATTTGTTTGCTGCCAACTAGAAAAGAGAAGAATTTATATTTCTTACTGATCAACAGGGAAACACGAAGACATTAGAGACTAATGAAAACCTCCTTCTATCTGTGCTCAGAGGTCAGAGGGATCCTCCAGGAATAGCGATGCTACGATTGTTTAGTAGGCAGTGATTTCACAGCTGCTGATCTGTAATCTAGAACATTACCTCAGTCCCAGTACCCAGTACCCTATTAAGAAGTGAACTTTTTAGTGCAGATAACCAAGGGTTACCCAGATAAGATGAAATCCTGCTTTGTATTAAAGGCCTCTGATGGTCAGAGATCCGTGCACTGTTTTTTCCATAGCCATAAACAAAAACATGCTGCAGTTTCTACGATGAATGCAATCCTTTATTTGCTCACAGAAGCCTTAAGTTTGTGTTTTTACATAAAATTTGTATTTAAAATAATGTTCTGATCACCGTGTGCTGTTCAATAACTATAACAACAACTGCACTGCATTGGAAGCAACTCACAGAAATGTAACCTAAAGAGTCAAATAGAAAGCATCACCTAGAATCCAACACTGGTAGTTTTTCTTTAACACTTGTTTTTAAAAACGCAGGAGCATAATTAATATTTAATTCTCCCATTTGGAGTGTAGATGAATTTACCTGCTCTCTATATTTTATTTACTTCTGCTTTACTTTCACCAAAGGTTGTTTTCTCACTATAAAGCACTATTCTTTTCAAGTTTGTGTTCAGTGGAACACAAACATGTTTTTATCTTTATTATTTTTCACAATAAAAGATTCTTTGTAGTGTTTGTTATTATTTTTATGCTTTTTTTAATCTGCGTTTTAACCAGCTGCATGAAGGAAGAAAAACACACAACATGTGCAGTCGTCCAGTGGTCACATTCATGAAAAGTCAAAAGGGAAAGGGAAAAAAAACATCCTACATCAACAAAGCTACTTGGATCTCGAGAGAACATTTATAAAGAGTTACTACCTTGTGAAGCCAAAAAGCTTTCACTGTATCCATTTTATCAAAATTACAGGGTTGGGGCCACATATCTAAAGTAGACTCCCATTTTAGAGAGCTCCAAGCAAAACATGCAGCATATGACAAACATCTGTCTGCATTTGTAATAAAGTTACCTCATTTTTAACCTGAGTTAACGATGTACTTGCCTAAAACCTTGAATACTCTGGCGTTTATGTCCTGAATACATAAAGATGTTTCTTTTTTGAAAACAAATGACGTCTACAAGATTTTTCAACAGTAACTGGAAGATCTGAAATTATTCAAAAGTAAACACACTTCCAGTGTCCAATCGTGCAGGGCGATGGTGTGTATTTTACTACTGTAGTAGTACAATTAGTATCATAATGATATGTTGGGCCGCTGGTGGCTTTAGGGAATGTTTCTGACCCTGAAAACTTCATATTTGTGGATTGCGTTCTTTCAGCTTTCCTCAAACCGTTTGCACTCATAGCCGAACACCGCTCACACGCCCATCTAGGGGCTGAAAAAAGGCAGAACCCAGGATGTAGTTCCACAGGATTTATGTGACTGCAGTTAACAACTTTATAAAGAGTTCTACAGATAAGGACAGAATTATTATGATTATTCTCTGGCAGCACGGTGTTTAGAACTGTTGCCTCACAGCAAGAAGGTCCTGAGCTTGACTCCACCATCTGGCCGGAGTCTTTTTGTGTGGAGTTTGCATGCGTTCCCCGTGTTTGTGTGGGTTCTTTCCGGGTACTCTGGCTTCCTTCCACAATCCAAAGACATGTTAGGTTAATTGGTGATTCTAAATTGCCCATAGGTGTAGATGTGGGTGCGAAGACTGACAACCTGTACAGGGTGTACCCCGCCTCTTGTCCTATTGTAGCTGGGATAGGCTTCAGTCCCCTCATGACTAGAACCAGAGCAGCAGCAATGGATCATTTTGTCATGTTTCTGAAGCTTAAATTCCCTCTAATAACAAGCAAGAATACACGAGTTTAAGTGGAGTTACAAGGTTGCAGTGCAGAGAACATCTGCAACCACAATGAATATGTTGTAACGCTCCCATTATTATAGCACTGGACAGTATATGTGACAGTGGGGAAGAAATACTTGCAATGTTGGAAGCTTTATCCAGAGTTTTAATGGCTGGAATAAACATTTTTGCTTTGCTTAAGACCCTTGAGCCTTGCTTAGCACATTGCAAAGTACACACTGTACTAATTAATTCTGTGTGAATCACAAAAAGTGATCTGGAAGCACATATTTCTTTAAGCACAGCGCACTCCCTTAGTTTTACTACTGATAAATTTCATAAAAGCAAACATATTAATCTTCCTAAAGTAGCCAGGAAGATATCCTTTAGGGACCAATATCAAGCAGAGAATTATTAATCACTTACTTCAAAGAAAAGGCCGTACTCAGAACCACACTAAAGCTTTACAAGCCTATACTGATTTATACTTTGATATAGTGGATAGTCAGTGATTTAGCTTCAGCCGTTAAAGGAATCTATTGGCAAGTAGTCATTAGACCCAAAGGTAAATCCAATAGTTTATATAAAAAGTTTTGCTTTATCCTTAAAATTAAATCTCTAACCTTTTGGCCAAAGTTAGCTGAAGCACTATGTGGGCCAGAATGTTGCAAATAGTCTTGAAAGGAAATTCTGAAATTTCACACAATTACAATTTTTCTTCTTAATATTAGTGCTGGCAGAGACACATGACACTCAAAGAATCCTGAACAGAAATATACGGAAGAAATGTATTACTGCAAAGATCCCGGCCTCCCTATGTCAGCTGTTACACTGACATATTCACACAGTAGATAAATATTAGGTATTACTGCAGCCAGAGATGTTGATCATAAGGATTCTTGATTGAGCCATCTGTAAAGCCAAGTAACATGCATGCAGAGCAAAATTAAAATTGGGGTAGAAAATCATTTTTAACCCATTGTTTGAGGCAAACACACCAAAGGGTTGAAATTTAGGTTTGTTTCAAATCATATTTGACTGCTGCTTCAATCAAGACGGTAGTCACTGCTCTCCCACAATTCATTTAGATAGGAGAGGTGCTACCAAAGCTGGTTTCACACATGAATTTCAGACCATTTTTTTCAGACCTGCTTCAGCCTGCATGCCAAATTATCCTTGCAAGAGACTGAACCCCAGGTTGAATGAGACATGCAGTATAAAGCACTTTGAGTGTTCAAGTAGAGTAGAAAAGCCCTATACACCAATCAGGCATAACATTTTGACCACTGACAGGTGAAGTGAATAGCACTGAGTATCTCTCCATCATGCCACCAGTTAGTGGGCGGGATATATATTAGAGAGCAAGAGAACATTTTCTCCTCAAAGCTGATGTGTTAGAAGCAGGAAAAATGGGCAAGTGTAACAATTTGAGCAAGTTAGACAAGGTTCAGATTGTGATGGCTGTGTTACTGGTTCACAGCATCTCCAAAACTGCAGCTCTTGTGGGGTGTTCTCAGCCCGTAGTGCTCAGTATCTATCAAAAGTGGTCCAAGGAAGAAACAGTGGTAAACCAGCAACAGGGACATGGGAGGCCAAAGCACACTGAGACATATGGGGATTGAAGACCGGCACGTGTGGGCCGATCAAACAGACGAGCAACTGTGGCTCAAACTGCTGAAAAGGTTAATGCTGCTGGTAGAAAGATGTCAGAATAAACAGTGCATCAGAGTTGTTATGTATGGGATAGCCACAGTCATACCCAAGCAGACCCCTGTCCTCCACTGAAAGCACTAATAATGGGCACCTGAGTATAAAAAACTCGATCACAAAGCAACATCACGTGGATGCTGGTGTCCACGTGAATCTGTGAGACGTGCCGAACAAATAAGTCTGATCGCAACTTATAGGACCTAAAGGCTCTGTGCTAACGTCATGGTGCCAGATACCACAGCACACCTTCACGGCCTTAACGGGTCCAGCACAATATCAGGCAGGTGGTCATAGTGTTATGGCCGATCAGTGTATAAGAAAAATCCATTTACTATTTAAATCAGCACAATCTAACCACACAAAGACTTAATATGGGGAGGCTTGCATGTTTAAGTGAGGTTAAAGTCTAGTTCAAATTTTCAGATGTCTGTTAAGTACTGGAAAAGTTCAGGTTTGAAATGCAGATGGCTTAAGATGCCTGTCAAGTGGTAAAACCTTGTGCAGAGTCTGTAAAATACTCAGTCTGATTAATATGTGGGTAAGAGATTCCCACGTTTATGCCTGAATGTCACATAATGTGGAAAACAAGCTAAACATTTCTCTGCAGGAATTCTAAATTCGCAACGTCTTGTTAGGGACTCTCGTGTCTGCATGTGGTCATATTTGGGATGATCCGGGGCACTCACTTGTATACCTTCCTATTATTTAAGTGCATGATTTAGTTCAAACTGTCAGACCGTGTGTCTGGAACTGTAATTCACCGTCATCAGAATATTACCTCTTACTGAGGCTGCCTCTCAGTGCTGCCATTAAGATGGCCCCCTTCATAGTCCAGCTGGCACAGGATCATGTTGTTCTTGAGGAAAAACTTGTCTCCCACGCAAAATCTGCAGAGAGAAATCAAAATATGGAACTGGGTCTTGGTTCTTGCTACAGCTGAAGTGAATGATGAGGTCCCAGAGGAGCATTTCAGGCATATTTTCAGCATACATCTGTAGCTATGATACTTAGAAATTTAATCTTGCATGACTGCTGCCTGATTAACTATCTGAGTGATATACAAAGTCTTTAACCCCTTGAAGTTTTTCAAGTGAAGGGGATTTCATCGCATTCTGATTACGGTGCACTGCTAATATGCTCTTAATGACCAGTGAGCTCACCAGTACATCTCCGAGATAAGTCAACTGAATTTGATCTCCCTGGCTAATTGCTACCCTAATCTTACCTCTGGCGGCAGAGCTGACAGGCAAAGCAGTCTAAATGGTAGACGTTGTCTCTGGCTCTCATCACCATCTCAAAGGCAGGGATCAGCTTACTGCAGGCTGCACAGTTCCCCGTCACCCCAAAGAGCCTGCAGAGGGAGAGAGGGCAACAAGCAGGCCTGTAATCTGGACAAACAGATACATTTCAGCCAGGAGCTGCAGAAGGAAAAAAAACCCCACTGATCTAGAGGACAAAAGGTAGCCTGTGTGTCCCAGAGAGCATCACAGATGATGCTCGAGCACCGTTCGCAAATAATCACTTCAATTACTGATTTATAGCGGTGAACCGCACTGCGTTTCCTGCGTGATTATTGATGGCTGTTTCCACTCCCCCTAATGCAGAGCCCACATTATATACATATAAGTGCAGCCAAGTGTGAAAAACCATTCAAATCGCGCCTCTAGTAGTAATTATGAGGAGATGATAGTATGAGCTTCTCATAATAAGATCTGGAGCTGTGTCATTAAGCTATGGCTGCAACTAACCATTAAGTTTATTATCAACCAATCTGCAGACTCGACAGTCGAAAAGCTGAAATGTGAGCGAAAGGCAAGAAAAGCTTGAATTTCTGCAGAAAACGTTTCATGTTTTTACTTGTCAAATGGCATGTATGATTAATTGTTTCAGCTTTGTTGCCAAAATTAGTCCAGACACCCCATGTGGACAGATAATGAGAAAACCACGGGGTTTGTAATGCATCACATAAACTCCAGTAAGTCAGTTAAAATCAGTTTTATTTATATCACAACAAATAGTCACCTCAAAGCTCTTTATTGCATTGTAAAAACTGCATGAAAACCCCAACAGTCACCCAACCCCCTATTAGCAAGCACTTGGTGATAGTGGGAAGCAAAAACTCTTTTATCAGGAAGACACCTCCAGCAGAACCGGGATCTGGGTTGAACAGATATCTGCGGTGATCAGTTGAGGGTCAGGGGATGGCAATACACTGAATACCTCTAACCCTGTGATATGTTCTTTCTCCATTTCCTCCAATTATTTACTATAGTTTAGGATTAGCAGTTAATTTTTAAAATCTGGTTTAGCTCATCAACAGCTGATTATACTATAAAATGTCTCCAACAACGTCTGATACGTTCTGACATTACAGTTTTTCTGTTAAATGCTTTTCATTTGGCAAATATCCCATAAATTCAGAACCTAAACTATATCCCTAACCCTACATAGGTCGCCAACAATCCGAGGCATGTTAAGAGGTTAGAGGTATAGCACTCCAGTTAGCAAGCCTGGAAAAATGTCAGTACACTCCATTGTTTTAACAGTGCTGCTCTGCCAACACTGCGTGAAGGTAGGGTTACAACTTTCCATCTATTCTCTTCAAACATCTGTTATTTCTGCACTAATCTTTTTTCTTCACATATGTGAGCGTTCAGAATATCAAATGTAAGAGTTTTCATAAACTGGATATGAGCTCTATCACTAATGCATTACTGCTGATAGAGAGCAGCAAAATAGAGATTAACTGATATTAAAATGTCACGATTTATATGAAATGTCAGTTGCTTTAAGAAGGAAGTCAATTTATTACTCTCTTCCGAAACCCCAAATTTATCTGGCAACTTTTGAACCTTGTCCTCAGACCACCTGAGAACAAACCGTGTTGCTATAAATGCTTTGTGCTGGCCAGCTGCAGATGTCCTCACCGCTTATTCACCTCTAACAGAATGACCAAATAGCTCCCCAAGAGCCCGGCACACACGAAGACAAGTGGCTGCCGCTGATTTACATATTCCATTAGAGGCCAAATAGAAAAAGGGGGCTTTGGAGGAACCCTTATGGAAAAAGGTCATCCATGTAATAAGGGAGAAAAGCACTGAGCAGCCCTGGATTACAAATGGAAAACGTCATCAAATGAGTGACCAACGCGAGAACAAAAGTGAGGCCTAATTAACGGAATGTTCTGATCTAACGAGCTCGAGTCAGGCACCTGGTGGGTTTTTTTCCTGCTCCTTAACGAGGCTACGAAGCTCAATGCTAATTCTCTACAAATGGTCCAATTAAAAGAAATCACATGGTTTTAATCCCACTCTTCAAAGGCTTTTGGTCTGCACCCTTGCAATGATGAGGAAAACAGGAGGCAATCTAGCCAATTTAACTGTCAAAAGGGGTTTTGGTCTCTTAAGTGCAGTGCAGCTAATGAGCGACTTAGCTCCAACCAAATCCAGCTGGATTGTACATGAGACTAACACATGAGTTCAGCAATGTGGCTGCGATATCAGGAGTTCTTTTGCTGACCTGACACCAGATATCATTATTTCTAGGCAAGAAAAATCAGAGGTATATAACTCTCGGTGGAGCCCGTTGACGCAGACAAGGTTTGTTTATAAAGGCTAAGGTAGAAATCTATTTAAACCCCAAGTACATTGAAACATACTTACCTATATAGTCATCCTGTACCAAATCATAGTCAGGAAAGGTGCAGAATAACTTCAGATATTGTACAGATGGCCGTGCACCGTAATCATGAGGTGGCCAAACCCTACAGGATATCCTGCTTTATAGTCAGTTTTACTCTAACTGGGGCAAGAACTTGGTAAATTAATAACATGGGAACATAAAGGGAACTTAAGGCAAGCGTATCAAACCATGAACTCACTAGGAAAATTTTTATTGAGCGAAAAAATTAATCAGTGTCATGTCTTGATGCATGCTTAATCATCCATGTAAGTAAATCCCAAAAAGTTGATTCTGTTCATCTGGACGTAGTGTTTTCAGTCCAGATGAACAGAATCAACTTTTGCGACCAGCAGTGTCATTTTTTCGTGGGGTTTTGACCACTAGATTTCTATTTGTAACCACATGAGTCGCCCCCTGCTGGTGCTTAGAAATAATGCAGGTTTGAGGCCCCCTGCTTTGGCTTCATTTTTCAGACCTGCAGTCTGTGGTGCTGCTCCTAGATGAAACTATCCACTTTGTATGAGTTTATAAGCCACTTTGCATAAAATCATTAGTTATTAGTCATTATTATTATTCTTTGATTCTCTTCCACAGTGCATATTTTCCCTCTCTCCCTCCCCTCACCCCTGGCCAGTCACAGCAGATGGCCGACTCTCCCTGAGCTGGTTCTGCCAGAGGTTTCTTCCTGTTAAAAGGGAGTTTTCCTTTCCCACTGTCGCCAAGTGCTTACTCATAGGGAGTTGTCTGATTGTTGAGGTTTTCTCTCTATCATTGAAGGGTCTTTAACTAATAATAAAAATTGATTTGTTTGTGATTTGGCACTATCTAAAAAAAAGTGTATTGAAATTGAAACATCAACTGTTCCTTCTACTGAAGTACCAACACAAACTTGACAAAACTTCATATCCACGGCATAATCACAGCTAATATCACCCTTTAAAGACTGATGTCTCCAGCTACATGTCTTCTTAGGAAGAAATTAACCATTAGCAAAGCCCATTTTAAAAACTTTAAGAGACAACCGAAACATTCACAAAGTGCAAGCTTCACTGTTCTGCCTTTTCTTTCTTATGCTGCTTATGTCTGTGTAAGTTTACTGCAGACAGCTGATGTTCTTATTTGTGCTCTTGAACCCGTAAACCTCAAAACTAGTTCATGTTTGGATAATGTAACCGTTAACCAGTCACCCTGCAAGATAAACCCTTTCACAGGGAAAAACAAACGAGTATTTTTCCACAAGACTGTAATGCAGAGTCAAAATATGGTGACTCAAAACATTCCCTCTCAAGCACAGCACATCCAAACACTGTCAAATGATGCTTGGACAGATTTAATTTATTTACTGACGTGTTGACAACTGTGGACACTTGATTGCCTGTACGGGCCACTTGCTTCACTTTGATATCGTAGTATCATTCTCTAAGAAAAACGCTCACATTTCACATGTGGGAGCCGTACCTCAGGTAGTCTCTGCGGCAAAGGATGAGGTTGGCCCGGGTGTAGAGTGTGGAGCCCACCCGGCCCAAGCGGCAGTCACAGCAGGCACACTTCAGACAGTCCTCATGCCAGTATCTGTCTAACGCCTGGAGCATGAAGCGGTCCCGTATCTTCCCATTACAGCCGGCGCAGCCCCTCGGCTTTTCTCTGGACTGGAGGGACACAAGAGACACACCTGGCAGGGAAAAGGCCAAGAAACAGACAGACACAGAGACAGACAGAGAGACAGACAGAGGAGGTTCAGTGTTAGTTTTCTGTCAGGAATGAGACACAAAGAGTGAATGTCAATAAGGGCTTTTTCTGCAATCTATTTTTTTAATTGTTGCACATTAACAATATAATAGAGCAAGCATACACACACACACACACACACACACACACATATATATATATACTTCATTAGGGAAGTCTGTGGGACATTTATCTCTATATCTAGTTTTATGACATTGTAGGAGATGTGTTGTTTCCGTTTATAGACATAAGTAACCTGAAGCATGTTCTTGGTTTAAAGACTCTATGATCCTGTCAACATCATCAAAATCGACCTGATGTGGTAAAACAGTTGCTTGGGGTTGCATTGTGTTGCACAGGTGTGTCCATTAAAGTGGAAGTACTGAGTACCAGTTTAAGCGAGGAAACGTGTACTCACTCTCCTCCTTGTCCAGCACCATCCTTTCGGTAAACGGCAATAATCCAACAGTGGGAGAAATACCAGCCTTTATTCTCCTGCGTGGAAGAGCGGTAACAAACACAGAGGCCTGGACGCGCTGTTTGAACCTAGAGTCGCTCAAACTTCAGCTCCGCTCTTCATAGTCCCCGAAGAGAGAGCCGAGAGAAACAGCCGCGGAGTCGCTCTCTTTTCCCTCGCGCGTAAAAATAGCCCGTGGATGGATGAAAACAGCTTCCCGGAGTATCACCTTGCCCGGCAGTAGAGATGTCCTCAAATCAACAGTGGCTGAGCATTATCTTGGCTGATGTCAGTGCGTAAGTATTTCTCTATCTGCACAGGCTGCGGCTGTTCCCCTCAAATGAGCCCTTCTGCACACAACGAGCCTCCCCCTCCTCTCTCTCTCTCTCTCTCCCTCTCTCTCTCTCTCTCTCACTGCAAAAAACTCCCAGAGTCAAATGTTTTTTTTAACGCTGCGTGCTAATTATATAAAGTCATTATGTTCAGATCTGATAGTAACCGCCCCCTCCCTCTCCAAATCAATTATTCAATACACAGTCACACACCAGGACAGCCCGGGCCTGAGGTGTTTTAAAATGAGCTTATTCAACTCCAAGGACACCAATTATCTCCAGGGCGCCCTGTAGTCAAAGCTGTGGCTTTTCAGCACGACAGATGCAGAGCCTTTTTTTTGTGCGCGAACGTGCACAGGCGCGCGCCTCTTCAACGTGTTCATCCTTTATTAATGTACTTAGGATATTTTTTTTAAGATAATAGATTAGCTCGGGCTAAGACTACACTGTATTACAGATACTTTCAAAGCGAAATAACCATACAGGTGATTAAATCTCCAGATGCCATAATCAGGAAATACTTAAAAAGATACCCTCACGCGTTGACTCCGGGTTTCCAAACGAATAGATCATTTTAGATGGCCTTGAACAGGGAAATATGGAATAAAAACATGATTAAACTGCTAAAAGCCCAACATCATTTCTTCTGGAGATTTTTAGTAATGCTTTAGAGATTGTAGGTTAGTGGGGGCGATGCCAATATAGATCACATAAAAAAAGCTTGTCTATACCTTCAGTCTTCCATGAATATGACAGGAAATTGAAACCTATAAAAGAGCAATAAAGTAGCTGAAAGCTTTATAATAGAGCAATTACATACAGCAAGACCTTGTGGGAAAATTAAGAAGTTAATAGAACACCACAAAAAGCATAGACCATGCCAGAAAAGTAATGATCATACTTTGGGTCCCCGTGAGACTATGATCAGCATGTGTGACATAAAAACATTAAAACAAAGGTATGTCTACTAAAGAGTTTAGGACTTGAGTAGGCTCACCTAAAGCTACATGCTGATTTTTTAAGGAAATCTAAGCTCTATAAAGTAGCTAAAACTGACAATGAAATTGGTTGTGCAGCCCCATGTTGAAATATTAAGCAAAAACCATAAAAATATACATTAGCTAAAGGTCACAATGACCTAATTGGCAAACCTATTACCACAGGTTGTTAATAGGTGATAAGCAGTGGTTCTCAAACTGCTGGGGAATAGAGCCGCTGCATGCAGACAAATGCTTTGTGGTGCATAAATACGATACACATGGTAATGAAATAAAGTGCTCAGATCCTATCCAGGCTATCATACTAATGTATCAATGCATTTGTCAGCAGACTGGCTGCTATAACCTTCTGACTCCTCGAGTATAATACAGATATCATAAGCAAGGAGTCATTAAAAATGTAGAGAATATGTTGGGGCCAGATGCTGTTAATTAAATGCACTTGATTAACTTAGCTGATGTTTTGGCAGTTTGCTGGACTGTAGTATTCAGGTGTGTGAACACAAAGAGAAGGAAGAAAGACATCAGCAACTGCTTAACTGACAGTGTTGCTGCCAGTCTGCAAAGGGTTATAAAGCCATTTGCAAATAATCTGAAGTCCATCGCTCTATAGTGAGAAAGATTATTGGTAACTGGAAAACACTCGATATAGCTGTCACTTGTCCCAGGAGTGGACGTCCCATCAATTTCACGCCAAGATCAGACCATGCAATGTTAAGTGAAAGTGCAAAAACCCAAGAGCCACATCTCACTGTGACAGTGCAATTAGAAAAAGACTGAATAAATATGGCTTGTTTTGGAAGGTTTGTCAGGGGGAAAGCCTTGTCTAGCTTATGTTTGCAAAGTTCTCTGAGCTGTCAACAAGACTTCTTGTAAGAGGAGACCAAAATGAAGATATTAATTGATGCACAGCATGAAAACCAACCACAGGATATCAACACAAACACCTCATGCTGACTGTTAAGTACATTGGTGGAGAGGTGATGATGTGGGCTTTTTCATAGCCACAGGACCTTGGCACTCAGTCACTGAGTTGGCCATGAACTCCTCTGTATACCGAAGCATTGTGAAGTCAAATGTGAGGCCATCTGTCTGACAGCTAAAGATAGGCCAAAATTGGGGCATGCAAAAGGACAATGATTCCAAGCACAGCAGCAACTCTACAACAGAATAGTGGAAAAAGAAAATAATCAAGGTGTTGCAATGGCCCAGTCAAAGTCCAGACCTCAACCTAATTGAAAGCTGTTGGGGACCTTAAGAGAGCTGTGCACAAACAAATGCTCACAAACTTGAATGAACCGAACAAATGTTGTAAAGAAGATTGGGCAAAAATTCTTTCACAACGATGTGAAAGACTGAAAAGGTCATACAGAAAATTATTACTTCAAGTTGCAGCTGCTAAAAGTGTGTCTGCAAGCCACTGAATCATGGGGTTGACTCAGTTTTTCACAGGACAGCATAGAGTCCTGTGAAAACTGTTTTTCAAATGACTTTACAACATGAGAAAGAATCTTAAAGCGAAGGTGTTTGATAAAGAACTGATTGATTTATGTGTGATACTATATTATTGAAAGAGATGTCATATTGTGAATTGGTTATAGGACATTAAACTCAATATAGTCATGAATCATACTGCAGGCATTTGAAGAAAACACATTTTTAAAGCCATTTAAGAACATCAATAAGAACAACAAATTAGTTTTGGATAGTCCTGCAACTTCCTCTGACATACTGCACAGTCTTGATTAATACTATAAGATGATATGATACTTTAATTATGCTGTAGAGCATTTATATGTCTTTGCAACCTCAGTAATAGACTGATAGTGTTACCTTCTTATAAGAACATGTTATATAAGTTAATTAAGGTAAATCATTTAATCTTTAAGACATTTATAGAGGGTAGTTATAGGAATTCTTGCTATGGAACCATTTAAAATAGCTATATCATAAGCCTGCTGCATTCAATTTTCTCCTTATATAAATGCAAAAGATGAACTGTGAATAGCCTTCAAATGCAATTTTTAAGTCCCAGACCTGCTGTAAGTCACTATATTGAAGTTTTATGACTAGAAATACAGTAGGGCATGGGAAGGTCATTATTTAAAGTTAATATTGAACATTTGGACATAGTCCCTGTAGACAGATTATTGGAAAAATGTAGTGATTTTCAAAGGGGTTATCAAGGCTGGTACACATCCAAATCCACAAACAACACTGCAGCCTGCTTCCAAATAGATCATCCGGCCCTAAATCCTCCTCATTAGAAGCTGTGGCATCAACAACTGTTCTAACATGGCCCCTGGATCAGGTCACACTAATTAACCAGCACCATCGACCGACTATTCCTCATTATCCACCCTCTCATCTGATCGCATATAGGCCATCAAGACAGCTAACGATCAACAGACTAATTAATCAGCTGATGAGGTGCAAGTGAAGCTCCAGGTTCCCTCTTCATTTGCGAGACACATGGGAGCTAATTAGTTCAATTATTAATGCATCTAATTAAATAGTTTCTCTGGGTAATCATGGTTACAGTCTCGCCCTCCATCAGTTCCTGTAATAAATGGTTCTGCGATGTGTTAGACCTCTTTTGTCCTTTATTTTGACATACACTAACTCCAGTGCAATGCCTGGCCCTTACTAAACATTACAGGCTATTCACAGGCCCGGACCCCATTAGGCTAATTGCACTAAAAGCAGTCTGTGGCTGACATTAAAGGTGAGCTGTGGTTAGGGCTCTAATTAGCAGTCTGTGAAAATGGGAAGTCTTTTGGCCATCTGCTACAGCTTGCCATCCTGCCTTCAGTGTGAAAAGGGCAGATACAAATTTAGGTAATGCCTTTTTTTTTTTAGGAGGGCTGTTTTCATATATGAAGTGCCATGAGGGGCCACTGCAGGGAGCACATTTTTTAAAAGTAAAAGCCGAATTTAGAGAAGGGAATACCAGGAAGCGGCTGCATTTTGTGGGATGCTGTATATAGTTCAGCATGTGAAACCACAGGCTGTGTTTTCGTTTCAGATTTAAAGGAGGAAAAACAAGGGTTATTTAGGCTTGGGACTAATTTTCAAACATCTACTGTGCTGTGAAGGTATTTTTTATGTGTAACTTTGTCGGATGTTTAAACAAAATCTAAAAGAACCAACCTGTGTACACACATGATAGAAGTTTCTCTTTATAGAAGCAAAATGAAAAGCTACCCTTTGGTCCAGAATGAACTATAGCAGCAGCTATTTGATAGATCTCCATGATCATTTGTATACATTTATGATCAATCATGGTGCGTCTATTTGGTTATTCCGATAACTTCTCATGACATCATCTAGCAGAAATTTCTACATTATATTTATGTTGCAGCAGGCTGGCTTAGTGGTCAGCATTTAGCCTCACAGCAAAAGGCTCCCAGGCTACACCTGCAAAGCTAGTACCATTTCCACCAGCAAAATTTGCATGCTAAAATGCTAAACTAAAATGTGACAGTGTTAAATTTCATCATGTTAATTTGGTTGTTGCGCAGATGTTAAGCAGCTAGAATCAGCATTTAAAGAGTAATTGTAACATAACAACAAGCTGTGGAAGTGTTGTTCAAAATAAACTTTCATGACGAATAGAATAATTAAAATCAAATATTTATTTAATGCCAGCAGAACTAATTAACAATACACATACCGCACTTTTTTGTTTTGCTTTTCTTTCTTTACAGAGCTTGTAAAAAGAGCTTTGCACTTTCATCCACATGCTGTAGCTATGTGCTGTCACCAGGGGGCGGTGTCAGAAATCTTGAAGAAAGCAGTCTTTGGTCAGCTTTTATGTTTGTGCTGTTGCTGGTCCTTTAGCTTAGCTCCAACAACAGAAAATAGTTATATTCAAGCCTACTGGCTAACCAGTCAGCATTCTACCTAGACCTAGTGCTTTCACCATTGGGCTAACTGCTCTACAGTAGGTGGGTTTTTTTGTTTGTTTTGTTTTGAACAACTCTATGCTAGCAGGGTGGCCTGGCAGTGCAGTGGTTAGCACTCTTTAACACCTTCTTTCATTACACCAAGAAGGTCCTGGGTTTGAATCAAGCAGCCGGTGAGGCCTTTCATGTTCTCCCCAGGCTGTGAATGTGAGCGTGAATGATTATCTTTCTCTGTGTTCCAAATAGGCTCCAGCCTTACCATGATACTGAATGCATGCATGCATGCATGCAAGCAGGACTGTTTAGGTTACCCAAAATCCTTCACTCCTGGTAGCATACACAATTGTGGTACCTTGAATTCCACTAAAGTATGTGAAAATTGCAAGATGAATTTCTTGAAAACTGGACGATAACACTAACATTTTTATGTTTCTTCCACAAAGCAAAGTGCTTTACCAGACAGGCTTGGCTGATTGTAACAGAGCTGCACCTGGACTCCCAAGAGGTTAGATTTCTGAGAGTGAGCTTGTTTGTTCTGATTCCTTGGCTGGGCTGGATGGGGAAATCTGCCAAAGAAATTCAGATTTTAGGACATAAAGTGCTTTTAAACAAAGCAAGTAAATCTCACAAACTCCTCCAGAAAATTCTGTGACTGCTGCATTCAGGTCATGTCAGGATCAAATGCAGAAATCACAAATATATATGTGTTTATTGTCATGTTGTGAATAAAGGACCAACCAATTCAGAGATGTGTAATCAGGTTTAATTTGTGTTGATTAAGAGAAAACCTATTTTTGGAGGCCTAATAAATATTTTTAATATCACAATGTTACAGAATTAAATAAATATCACCATACTATATGCTGATAACAGGTTTTTGCTGTGCCTGAGCAGAATCCGAGTAACACTGCTCCATCCTAGGAAATTTAAGATGTCATCTTGTACCTGACAATTTGGGTCTTTTTAACAGTCAACATTTAAGGCAGCTTGGTATAGAGATTGGTCTAGTAGTAAGAGAAGCATAGAAAGTTTTAAGGTTTAAGATTTCAACAGAACAGTGAAATTTTCTCTGTGAGTTGGGGGAGATGCACTGCCTCAAAGGAGGGAGTTCAAGTATTTCTTATTTATGAGTCATAGGAAAACAGAGCATTAGTTGGACTGGTGCAACGTCAGCAGCATCAGACTGCCGTGGTGAAGAGAATGAAGCAGAAAGACAAAGCATTTGATTTGCCAGTCCATCAACGTTCCAACCTTCACCTGTGGTCATGAGATATGGGAAATGACTGAAAGAGTAACATAGCATATGTAACTGTTCAAACGAGTTTTCTTCATAGGGTGGCTAGGATCAACCTTGGAAATGGGGTGGGGAGCTTGGATTTTTTGTGGTAGTTCAGGCATCCGATTGGCAACCTTTGAGGTTTTCTTGGTCTGTCCCATTGCACACTCACTAGAGTGACTGTATATCTTTTCTGTCCTAGGAACACTTCAGTGTGTCTCTCTCAAAAGAAACTGCAAAGTGTTGCTCAAAGAACAACATATAGAATATCCTGCTTAGCCTGCTGCCAGTGCAACACAACTTTAGATAACCAAAAGATAATAGATGGATGGATAAATGGATGGATGTTTAGTTAGGTCCCATTGTAATGCCTTTGTGATCTGAGCGCAAGCAGAGTACTTTATCCATCACTACCTTCCAAGTGAGAAACTTAGGAACTTCACGTCCTCATACATACTCCTCAACCATAAGGTAGGGAAAAAAGATACCCTTCGTGATTGTTCTCTTTGACTCTGTTGAGACTGTAACATGATGAACATTATGCAGTATTTAGTAACACTTAAAAGTGGCCATTGAAACGATACATTTACCGAGGTCAGACAACACAGATCCTTGTGGTCTTTTCCCCATAGACTTCTGTGAAACCAAACTTCTTTGTAAAACCAGAGGATTTGCTCTCCATTAGAGGGAATGCAGGTTAAAGGCAACTCGCCATTGACTTGGGCAGTGTATATCAAAGTCAGCAAAAAGACAATGCATATAAAAGCATGTGTTTGGATCCATGTGTGGAAATGGAGAAGAATATGGTGTTTATTTAATAGTTTATTTTTAATAGTGATATTGTTGAAAAAGGACTATCTATAGTACACAGAGCATAAAACATTTGCCTCAAAGCAAAAAGTGAATATCAACTTTAAAAAGATGTTTTTAGATTCTTGTCTCAACAATTCAAGAGCAATGAGGGCATTTGACTCACTTTGTCTACATATTTTTCAGCAGATGGTGTTTCATCCTGCCCAGGGGTAAACAACATTTTGACACTTTACTGTGCATATTAATCACAAGAAATTAAAATGAGAACTGACATTCTGTTTTTTAGAAAAGCCGTTAAAGTTAGGATGATATGTTTAGAGGACACTCTCACCTCATTAAAAAGGTCAGGTAGTTTTCCGAATATTTATTTTAAAAGTTGATCTTTTTCAGTACTTTTTTTAAACATCCGCTAAAACATCAAAAACAGATGCAGAGAATCAAGGGAACCACAAAAAAGAGCACCATCAGTCCATATTTTCAAGTATCATAACCCAAAAGAAATGCCGCAGTGATATTACAGTGCTGTGAAAAAGTATTTGTCTCCTCTCTGCTTTCACATTTTTTGCATATTTGTCACATTTACATGTTTCAGACCATCAAACAAATTTTAATATTAGACAAAGATAACCCGAGTAAATGCAAGATGAAGTTTTTAAATGATGATTTCATTTCTTAATGGAAAAAGCAATCAGAACACTGATCAGTCACTGACTCTGCAGACTCAAGTTTTGCTTTGAAGAAGCAGCTGGAACATTTCAAGTACTTGCTCATGTTGCTATAGAGTCATTTCCATGAGTGGTACAAAGAAGGAATGGTGAGAAGAGTGTGTCAGCAAGCTCAGAAAAATGCTGGACTGATTAAACTTCACCAGAGAGGTTAAATGATTTCCTGAATTCTGCCTTCTGACATTCTTCACCTACTCTGATAGTCTTCATACTCCACCTGGGTCTGCCAGCGCTGGACCTCTGTCTGCCTCTCAGTCCAATGCCTAGGTTTTACTCCTGAGCTTACTCCGTCATCTTCTCATCTTTGGAAGGGTCTTTGTCACAAGCAGGCAAGTAGCAAGCAGATCTCTCCTGGCAACCTCCCAACAACCCGTTTGCCTTCCAGTAGGGATTCACTTTCACTGTTGAGCACCACTGCATCTTCCAGACGAGTCCTGCTCCATCTTCTAATCGAACCTCATAACCCTCAAATCTGTTCTTCTCTGTGTTTTGTCTACATCCATGACCTGTTTTTGTTTTCCAACACCTAAGATCAATTTGTAGAGGGTTTTTTTTCAGTTAGTTCCCTCTGCTTCCTTTCTGTCCCTCCATCATCTTTCTTTTTTGTCTTTCGTGTGACAAACAATCAAAATTAGTGGTGGTAGTGTGATGGCTGTTTTACTATTTCAGGAAATGGGAAACTTGCTATATTTGATGGAACCACGAATTCTGCACTCTACCAGAAAATCCTGAAAGGGAATGTCCGTTCATCAGTGCCCTGTGTCTCAAGCACACTTGGGTTATGCAGCAGGACAATAATCTGAAATACACCAACAAGTCCACCTCTGAATGACTCAAAAAAACAAAAATACATTGGAAGTTTCTGAGGGGCCAAGTCAAAGTCTAGACTGAAATCCAATTGAAACACTTGATCTTAAACAGGCCCTTTATGCTCAAAGTCCTCCAGTATGGTTCAATTAAAGCACTTCTGCAAAGAAGAGTGGGCCAGATTTTCTCCACAGCAACGTGAAAGACTGGCAGTAATCGGCCTGGGTGTGGCTAGTGAAATTAAACTCAGCTTCTACCAAGGTCATTTAAAAACTCTAACTATTTTTGTTTAATATTAGAATTTGTTTGACAATATGAGACATGTAAGTGTGACAAATATGCAAAAAAAGAAGAAGAGGAAGAAGAAAAAGAAGGAATCAGGAAGGGGACAAATGCTTTTTCACCACACTGTCCATTTCAAATAACTTCAAAGCCAGCACTGAATAGCTCCTTTTCCATGGATTATATGTTGGAAAGAATCTTTCCCACTTTCAGAAGTGTTTGGGCAGTGTTCCTCTGCTACAGATGCAGCCTGTCACACTTGAAGGGTATCTCTTTGATCTGTGAGTCTAAAACTTGGCAAGAAAACGTCAACAACAGTTGTACAAGCACAAACCTTTCCAGTTTTGCTTTGGAAAAGCTGGAACACAATGTATTCGCATATGTCTCTTTACATATGTCTGTTCTCTATTTGAGTAAACCCTGTCCAGCTGCAAAATGCTTTAATATATTTAAATATACTCTTTTTTTTTTCTTTTTTTTTTTAAAGGAGCCTAAACACATATAATCTAGTTACATTGCCTTACAGGCAGAGTAGAATATCTATATTTTGGAAGGATGACAAGATTAAAAGATCTTGGTATAGTATCTTGGTATCTAATCCACTGTTCCAGTATTAATACCATCCATTTATTACAGTAAATATGAGGATTTTTTAAAATGAGTAGACTAAGCCCAAACTCTTGGGTCTACTCAGGAGTTTGGGTCTCAGTAGAGCCTTCTGAAATGGAAATGTGCAAATAATTAACTGTACTTTCCAGCGGTGCCAGCACAACAACAAATCCTGGTCCAAAGCATGAGTGAGATACAATCATTAACATTAGCTACATCTGTGTTTGTCAAATCAAATGTCCAATGTGAGAAAAGCTTGTTATCATTGGCACTAAAGTCACTTATTATAGCAACACTAGCTCAGCTGCATCTATGTGTTTGCGTATCATGTGTTGTGCAGTTTGAGGCTGTAATGCAAAAGATGTCATCTCATTCAGCTGCAGGCTTGTCTCCTGAAGTCTGAATTAAAATAATAAAACACACACACAAAACAAAATCCCCTCTTGCCCCTGTGGGCGGTCTATCCTTCAAGCTCAGGTCCTCTACCAGAGGCCTGGGAGCCTGAGGGTCCTGCGCAGTATCTTAGCTGTTCCAAGGACTGCCAAGATCAAGGACCAAGATTTGGATGTTGTTCCTGGGATCTCCTGGAGCCACTCCTCTAGCTTGGGACTCACTGCCCCTAGTGCTCCACTGCGACCACTGTTACCTTCACCCTCCACATCTTCTCAAGCTCTTCTCTGAGCCCTTGGTACTTCTCCAGCTTCTCGTGTTCCTTCTTCTTGATGTTGCTGTCATTCGGTATCGATACGTCTATCACTATGGCCGTCTTCCTCTGCTTGTCTACCACTACTTTGTCTGGTTGGTTAGCCACCACCATTTTGTCCCCCTGTATCTGGATGTCCCACAGGATCTTGGTCATTCTCGACCACCCTAGGGGGGATCCCCCATTTTGACCACGGGACTTCCAGCAATACTCGGCCCAGATGTTCCTGTATATTATTCCAGCCACTTGGTTATGGCGTTCCATGTATGCCCTTCCTGCTAGCATCTTGCACCCTGCTGTTGTGTGCTGGATTGTCTCAGGGGCATCTTTACACAGCCTGCACCTGGGGTCTTGCCTGGTGTGGTAGAACCCAGCCTCTATGGATCTTGTGCTCAGAGCTTGTTCTTGCACTGCCATGATTAGTGCCTCTGTGCTGTCTTTCAGTCCAGCTTTGTCCAGCCACTGGTAGGATTTCTGGATGTCAGCCACCTCCTCTATCTGCCGGTGGTACATACTGTGCAGGGGCCTGTCCTTCCATGATGGTTCCTTCTCTTTCTTAGGTTTCTGCTGCCTGAGGTATTCACTGAGCACGCGGTTGGTTGGAGCCATCTTCCTGATGTATTCGTGGATGTTTGTTGTCTCATCCTGGACTGTGGTACTGACACTCACCAGTCCCCGGCCTCCTTCCTTCCGCTTAGTGTACAGCCTCATGGTGCTGGACTTCGGGTGAAACCCTCCATGCATGGTAAGGAGCTTCCTAATCTTGATGTCAGTGGCTTCTACCCCTCTCCTCCTTTGGCCAGCTTATTATCCCAGCAGGGTACCTGATCACGGGCATGGCGTAGGTGTTGATAGCCCGGATCTTGTTCTTACCGTTCAGCTGACTTGCCTGACCCTCTGCAGGTACTTGGTGGTTACAGCTTTTCTAGCAGTTTCTTCATGGTTCCCATTTGCCTGTGGGATCCCCAGGTACTTGTAGCTGTCCTCTATGTCTGCAATGTTGCCTTCTGGTAGTTCGATCCCCTCAGTTCTGACTAGTTTCCCTCTCTCCGTTACCATCCGACTACACTTCTCCAGTCCAAACTACATTCCAATGTCATTGCTGTATATACTGGTGGTGTGGTGCAAGTCAATGTGGCGTTCACTCTTGGCATACAGCTTGATGTCATCCATGTAGAGGATGTGGCTGACAACTGCTCCATTCTGTAGTCAGTATCCGTAGCCAGTCTTGGCAATGATCTCACTGAGGGGGTTCAGGCCCATGCAGAACAGCATTGGGGACAGAGCATCTCCTTGGTAGATCCTGCACTTGATGGTGACTTGAGCTATTGGCTTGAATTTGGCCTCTAGTGTTGTACGCCACATTCCCATTGAGTTCCTGATGAAGGCTCTTAGGGTCATATTGCTCTTG
The DNA here is from genome assembly GCF_001858045.2 of Oreochromis niloticus. NCBI lineage: Eukaryota > Metazoa > Chordata > Actinopteri > Cichliformes > Cichlidae > Oreochromis > Oreochromis niloticus. The sequence continues at coordinate 42,820,707 of NC_031972.2, read as the reverse complement.
TATAGATCTAGGTATTCTAGGATCCAGGTGTGGGGCATCGAGTCATAGGCCTTCTTGTAATCAATCCAGGCAGTGCACTATATATATACGTATATATGTATTGTATTTGCATATACAGTGAATATTAGCAATAGGCCTACGTAAGCAGACTTACTCATACATAGCATACATAAAATTGCACGTTATGCTGTCTATAAAGATCTTTGTTTAAGGCAATACAACCAGTGATTTTTTTTATTATTCACTGTAGTGTAATTTTACATGGAAGCTCTGATCGAGCTGACACAAAGAGTCAGAGGCTATTTGATACTGCAGTAATATCAAATATTTCATTAGATTTAGCTCATTTTGCATCATTAGCACGGGCAGATAAGAACATCTTGCATAGCAGTATTTAGTGCACAGACAGCAGGACATCATTTTTAGTGTAAGAGGAGACAGCAGGATACCTTAATAAACTATTAACAACTCAGATGATGTGAAAAGGATTTCATTATTCTGTCCTCGATGCATAAAAAAATGTCACATTCATTCATATTATCTATCCACACATTAAAAATATGAAAATAGCAGACCAATTTCAAAAAAACTAACCTTAAATTTTTGTATCTCTATTTTCTCAGATAGGAGATGTCTCGTTTTAGAAACAAGCTCTTCACATACATTCATCAGGCAATCACTGTGTGCACTCATGCAGCCTGACACACAGTGCACAGTACATGACAACAAAAAAAAAGAAAAAGAAAAAAATATTGTCCTTGAGCAAGTCAGTGTTGCTCAGATCAACTTAAACTCGTGTTTTCATAAGCATCTTAAGAGAAAACATGTCTGAATAAAGATAACTAGCTGTAAATAACAACTTACCACATCAATATGCATTTTAATTGCTTTTTAAAAAACAGTCAGACAAAACATTTTCACTTCTATTTATTTCTGTAGCCAATTATTCCAGCCAGATAGTTTGGTGGTGAGAGGTGAGTGAAGTACCACCTGTTTCTGTTCTAATGTGGATCCGTTTCCTTGGAGGTTCAAATCTTTGGAAGACAGCCAATCCCCTGTCACTCTGACTAAGCTGTCGGTTTTTAGATTGGAGTGGGGATGTGCTCACCAGCTGTGAGATTAAGGGGAACTGATCGATGGCCTTTCTGATTGGCTCTTGGGGTGTCCCAGCAGCATCCAATCCCCTTGGTTCGGATGGTTGTCCACGGCCGAGCCAAAAGCAATTCTTCCTCCGCGCAGGGGCCAAATAAGATCACTGACCTGAAGCTTCGAGGCCACGCTTGGAGGTTCTGTCTCCATTTGTCTGCGCTCCTCATTTCTCTGGAAAAAAAAGAGAAAAAAAATGAGACAGTTGGAAGAGGAGAGGGGAGAGAGATGAAAAGATTGAATAAAATTAGAATTTATATGAAAGGCAAGTTGCACCTTCGCACATTTACACTTTATTTTTGCTCAATCTGCATTTTCCTGACACCTTTGTTGTTATTAAGCTCTAATGTCCACTGTGTTCTGCACTGCTCTCTCCAGAAATTACCTGTCAGTCAAACTCAGGTGGGAAGCACTGTGATGTGTTTTTCCTCAGATTTGCTTCGAGTCTCTGTAGGTGGGGCTGTTTTCGTTTTCTCTTCTGTTCTGCCACATCGAGAGCTGTTTCTGCCTACCACTGCTTTTTTTATTCAAAACAAACAGCTTTAGCTGCTGCTCGAAATGTAAAATTCATGACTTCCTGTGCGTCAAATGATTTCTTTTTCTTTTTTTTTTAGGAAAGGGGGGGGGCAGTCTTTCTTGGGCGTAAAAGAATGCCTGTAGGTATCTAAGAGTATAAACGTGTTCGGGAAATATCCTCACGATGGAGCGAAATGATATTTGATGAGGAAAAATGTTCACTGATCCCAAACAGCTGTATCAAAAAGACTCGTGCAGAGACCTGGCTTTCATTTGCCTCCTGTGTTGCAATGATGGACACTGTGAGGAGGCTGCACTGCTTTCTGTTTGCTCTTCACCAAATATCCTCTGCTTGGATGTGGTGAGGCAAAAGGTTACAGAACAATCAGAGGAAACGATTTATTCAGAAACTTCAAACTTCAACTCTGAAACGCTAACAGATGTAATCTTCATCTATCTGTGCTTTAGCCCTGATTTTACTTGGCTGAGCTGATGATGGGTATTTAAAATATAGCTTTAATAAGTAGTGTGAGTTTTCTTGACCTGGCACGGATTGTAAATTAAATAAATACATTTTTATTTTTATTTTTTTTAATTTAGATTATTTCTTGAAGTAAGAAAGGTTCATTTATGGGAAAATTTCAGATGGGTATATGTATGGATCCAAAGCCACGTGTTACACAGGGGCATTCTTACCCAAATTTTCCAGCATTATTCACCTCTCCATCGCTGACACAGATCTACATGTCAGTGTGTTTATCACTCTCTTTGTCATCATTTTCCATCCTTTTGTGGACATTTTGCAGCACTCTTTTGTCCCAATGCATCCCTTGGTATAGTATTTTTTTCCATTTCCATAACTTTATTTATTTATTTTTTCAGCTTGTCTTGTGTCTCCAGATCCCTTGTTTTGCATCACTCAGCAGATGTTTTGCTTCTCTTTGTGGTCTTTGCATATAATGCTGACTCACATCTCAACATTTCATTTGAAAATTGTGTCCATCACAAAGGCCTGTTCTTTGTCTCCTCTGGAAGAAATCATTTTTCTTTTTGGAGATAACTGGATACTGACCTGCTCTCTGAAATCTGGAGAAATAAGGATTAAAAGACAAAGTAATGGTCAAACTAATTATCCTGTCTAGTTTCAGGATAACAATGTGGTGTTATCTCAAGAAAGGCTAATTTTAGACAAAGTTCTGTACAGCAACATTCAGCTTGTCCTTTTTACGAAGGGCCAAAATGAGAAGAAGGAATGTCAGAAGAACAAAAATGATCAAAACCTCTGAGGTGCATTTAGAAGAAAACAGCTGAAAAAAGCAGAGAGTTTGAAATGTTCCTTTCCCCTGGGTTTGTAATCATTCGACTGACTTCATAACAAGAAATGTTAACAGTGTCCTCTTTGAGAGGCTCTGACAAGGAAATCAAAGGCAAATTCCTTACATAACATTAATTGGCAAATGAAGCAGTTTCTAATTTATATTTTGCAAGGATTACAGATACCACTGTATCTCATCTCTACCTCTTACTTAGTGGTGCAAACTTGTACCCGGGTGGCATTTATGTATTATCTGGGTAATTGTTTCTAACTGCATCACAAATGAAAGTAGCAAAAACATCTGGAGTTAGATTGTATTTGAATAGCTCAGGCTCATACGAATACACATTCTTACTCATATGTTAAAGACATGAGCAATCAAAACGAGTCAGTCAGAAAGAAAAACACCTATAAGTGAATGTAGAGTTTCCCTCACATGTTGAAAAATTTTGAGACACCAGAAATTATATCTAACAAAGTCTATTTATATTGGTTTTCCTTAAATTTGCCACTCACCTTCATCTGAGACCTGCTTTCTGCTTTTGTCTCTTCCTAAGTTTTAGCAGTAAAACACCAGAGTGGAACACTAAGGGCAACACAGCTATTATTTATGACATCTACATTACTATGTACATTTCCTACCTTAATAAAAATTTTAAAAAGGACATTTCTGCTGTAAAAAATAAATAAATAATTGATCTGGTTTGTGTGCAAATTTGTCGCCTCCCCTGGGCAGGAAATGATTCAACTCAAGGCCATATCGTCATCGTGATCTGTGCTGCCATCTAGTGGAAACGTGAGGGAGCGTTGCTTTGTTTAAGAGGCTAAAATTCAGCATAACAATGGAGCTTTTCCCCCACTTCTCTGCCTCCAGTCTTCCTATTTTTAGCACAGGAAATTCTTTTTTTTTTTTTTACTAAAGGCTTTAGAGTAATGCCTCCTCTCATGGACATCTAATTAAAATTAAGCTCAAAGCGAAACAGCAGTCCCCGTGAAGAGCTAAAACAGCCATCAATGTTTAACTTTAATTTCCTCTGGAATAACCAGTGTTTTTACAGCATTTACAGAAAAGAGCATTCATCAACAAAAAACTGCATAGATGAAGATTTTCATGATACACAGTGCATTCGTTCTGTACAAAATCATGGTGACATAACTGAGAAGAAGTTTTTCTTTAAGAAGAAAAACAGTATTGTGTTGAATAAATTTCATGCCCTCACTTCATATGTGTTATTTGTACAGTATGGTGTTTAGTTTTTAGGGGATTTTCTTCTTTTTTTTAAACTCAAATAATACAAGATTAATATACTGGATCTACACAAAATACATACAGTATACAACCGAAGCTGAGTACAATGTGCAACAATAACAATGTTAAATTAAAATTGATATCACCTGGTAATAGATGCATTATTTTCTAGTCCAATTAAAGACTATTTTATCTTATCTGTCATTAAAAGCAAACAGGATACAACAAAATATGACATACAGGTTCCACCTTTACAGTAAAGTAAGACTAAAGGGTGCATAGGAAGAGTCCTAGTGTCAGTTAAAGAACACACCGTGGCCAAACTCAAGAAGCGACACAGCTATGCACTGATATAGGTATATATCACTTGGCACAGACACTGATGGATGTAGCTGCTGTGATATCACCCACTGGTTTGTGAAGTTGGTGTTGTTTCGTCTATTTAAACCACACATCACCAGCGAAGCGAACCGAGAAGCCAAGGGACACTACACACTGATTGTATTTGACAAGTCACTACCCTAAGTATTATAATCTTCTTCATCATCTCCAAAAAAGACCTGAGAATCTGAGAAAGCACACAGCTATCCCCACTATCACAGGGCAAGAGGCAGGGTGCACACTGGACAGATCTCAAGACTCCAAAGCCAACACAGAAGAATCGCCAGTTAACCTAACCTCGCTCATGTCTTTGGACTTTTTCCATTCAACTAAACAAACTGTGTTAAATGTAACGTTCAGCATTTTAGTGATAATGACCATGGCTAAACTAAGTGTTTATGTATTAGACAATCAGAGGATTTACACAGTATGCCTATTACAAGTCACAGTCCAGTGATCCAGTAAATAAAACATTATGGTTTCCAAAGAGTGGCATTACTATGAGAATATACATTTAACGTGCATTTAAAATAACCATGTAATATCAATTAGACTGTCTCTAAAATATTATAATAGTATAAAAGATGCTGAGCAAAAGACTACACAACGCTGAACTGAAGGGGCAATACTCTGGTAAAGCTAACTGAACCGAACACCAGTGTTGGGCAAGTTACTTTGAAAAAGTAATTCAATTATAGTTACTAGTTACTTCTTCAAAAAAGTAACTGAGTTAGTAACTGAGTTACAATATTCTAAAAGTAATTAATTACTTGGAAAAGTAACTATTGCGTTACTTTAAAAAAAAACAAAGAACGTTTAACCCCCTGGGGTCCAGGGTATAATTGGCCATTTTTTTACTACTCTTGATTTTCCCTCCACATTTTACCTTTAAAAACTATTCACTTTGCCTTGTTTGGTATCATTCTTTTTAGCACAACCTTGCGTGCCTGAATTTACAGTTATGTTCTCATTTTGTCATACTGTATAACCAGAATTGATCTAAAAATCAGACAAAAACCATAAAATCAGAGTAGAAAAAGTTATATTTTTACTGTAACAACCACAAACATCTTTAATGAATCATATTTCATAACTTTAAATGCAAATATTAATTGTCAATTTTAAAATCCTATGCACAAGTTTTGCAAACAACAAATTTATTTGCATCCATTTACCTTGATTTTTTAAATAACCATTTCAAACTATTTACAGAACAATCAGCTGTTCTTCAATAAGATGCCACACAAATTATTTGTGCCACTCCAAAAAAATGATTTCTGTCCACTATAAAGGAGAACATCACAGCCTGATACCTGCAGGTCTGACAGCAGCAGGTGTATCACTGCTGTTTCTACCTGGAGACAGCAGTCGCCTCATTGTTCTGACACACAACACAAAACTATCCACAACACTACACACTAACTACACAAGACAACACATTAACTACACACTGCAAACACGCTAAACGTCACAAATCTCACATCTCAAAACTCGCTCTCTTTTTCTGCTCTCTCTCTCGACGTCACTCCTAAAACTTCCCCTGTTTTGTTTAGTTTTTTTGCTCATAAGCAGAGAGTGCTTGCTAGCGCTAACGTGGCGAAACTATTGAGGAAAAAACGTCGCGTATATCTTGTTTATCACGACTCTGGTTTTACGTGGCCTATCGACACAATTTAAAAACTGGTATATATATCACCTTGTTGCTTTGTCTTTAAGTGGTCACGTGATTGACTTACCACGACTACTTTATTCTTCCTCAGTCAAACAGCAGCACTCGATTGTTTTGCCCCCTGAGCTCCAGGTGTTGTGCTAGACAGTGATCGTGATTAGCGTCCGCGGGAGCGCGCAGCTGCTTAAAGCTGTAGCGTCCAGATTACTTACAGCTACTTCCGTGCAGCTGATATAAGATGCGGTAAGCTGAACACAGCTTTAACCGTCTGTTTGTTGAAAAATAGTAACGGACCGCGTTTCCTTGTTAGTAACTGTAACGGCGTTGTAACGATAGGAATAGTAATTAGTTAGATTACTCGTTACTGAAAAAAGTAACGCCGTTAGTAACGCCGTTACTTGTAACGCCGTTATTCCCATCACTGCCGAACACACAATGAAGGCATGCAATATGGTGTTGAAAGTTTCATTCAGTGTCATCACTGTTGGCCTACACTGTACTGGTGCAGGAGTCAGTGATGCAGTGCAAGCGTTCGATAAATAAACAACAGCTAATCAGTCTCCTGTGTTGTGTTGTTGGAATAAGATAAAAAGATAAAGTGTTAAGGGAGATTTTTTTCATACGTTTAAACTGCACCAATAAATCAGACAGAAATTTTGCTTAGAAATTAGCTGTAGCTATGTAACAGGTTGATATCGTTGCACTAAAAACCTGATAAAGTATTAAAAATTGTTAAAACAACTAAAATAAAACAAACGAAACCATTTTTGCAAGAGCCGCTGATTGCTGTGGAATGTCCACATTCCACGTCTGTTTTCAGTCTTTCAGCCTGATCCGATCTGTTTTTGGAAAGCGTGACCAAGTACAGTCAGTGATTGGAAACCCATGGTCTAATAATTAACAATAAACATGTTTTTTGACCTCTGCATATTTATACAGGGAGCAAGTGCTTCTACACATAGCTCCTCATATTGATGCTTCTACAGCAGCCCATGATGGGCATGTGGAACTGTTTCTATAGAGAAGCTATTTTTGGGGCCAAATTAGGTTTAGTTACGTGATTAGAAAGTGACGGCTATTCAGTTAGTTGTAATCTTTATCCTCTAGATGCCGGTACTACACACAGGTCCTTTAAATATAAAAAGTAGGCATTTTACCAAAGGTTCAGTTAATACACATTAAGAGAAAAGCTAGAATAAAAAGTGTATGAAGTAAATATCTTTTTATGCTTCCCTCTCCTGTATAGTGTTGCCCTACAACATACCTGCTTTTTTTTTATTGCCTCACTGTATTTGGCCCTTTCATCAGAGAAACATATCCAAGGCAAAGTCAAAATAACCAAAGGAAAAACAAAACTTTGCCAAAATATATATTTGCCTGTAAATTTAGTAACTATGGCCGTCTGAATCTTTCCACCAACCATTCATGTTGCTCATGATATAAAGAGGCTCACTGTTTGTATCATTGTCTATACACTCAACAGTTTTCTGCTGAGTGTATAGACCAACACATCACAGATCAAACCCAACACATTAAGGATGTATCCCCTTAAGGGCCACGTACAGCAGGGACATCTCAGTCTCCGATTAGCTGCTAACTGTACTGGGATCATCATACGGACTTCCTCCTCTTGCCAAAAACATTGTTGATGAGTTTGGCCATAGACTTTGAGCCGCTGTAGCGTCGTCTGTCAGCGCGATACTTCAGGTGCTCCATCACCCGCCGGATGAGCTGTGTGAAGAGGTTGGCAATGTCTTGGTAGCTCTCGGCTGCCGAGACCTCCTGGAAATTACAGCGGTTTTCCTGCGCCAGACCACGGCCTTCATCCTCACGCACCTGCCGAGCATGGCAGAGGTCCTGCTTGTTGCCAACCAGGCAAACAGGAACATCCATCTCCCTGAGAAAAAGACAGCAGGGAGGCATTAACACCATCAGTCTGCAAGATTATTGAGGATAGCAAGATGAAGAGGATGCAGTGGCAAAGGCGTTTTATTTTACACCTTTTGAGTGCTTTTGCTCACAACATTGCAACAATTTTGGCTATTAGGCAACCTATCCTACCTTTCTGAGTGTAAAGCAGATGTTTTGGCTAGCTGTGCTTCATTTACATTCACACAATCCAACAGTTCCACTTGTGATCTACACCTACATTTATTCTCAAATACCTGTCATTAGGCTACACAGCTCTTCCCTCCGTGTTATCAGGATGCCTTGGCATGCTGCCAGGCAGCCTGATGGATGTGGATGGCCTGTTTGTTTGTTTTTTGTCTGTTTTTTTCACACGTAAATTTATCAGACACCTGCGCTGGCAATCCCTGTAAATCATGAATCATTTATGAGTTTGAGCTTGTAAGAGGGCAGTCAGGACTCCCAGCATTCCTCGAATTCAAAAGTGCATGTAGATTCATGTCCAGTTACAACGAACCTAGGGCACAGATGCTGTTTTGTTGTTTTCCTACAGCGTTTTCAGCATGTTCAGTTCATATAGTGGGTGTATATCATTTTCCGGACTTGCTACTTCACTTTAACCCTCTGATTACTGATTCTTTGCATTTGCATTTCACCTAACATTTGAAATTGTAAAATTGAATGAATGATTTTGCCTCCATTTCGAAACAAACATTGTTGTAGCACCCAGAATTACTGTTAAATAACAACCAATCCAAACATCCAGTACAGTATACGTCAGCAGCATCTGTTATTAAGTTTCTGCTGACCCTTTGCAGTTCTCCATGCGTGTCTCCCGAATCTGCCGCAGGATGTTTTTGGCATTGATGAAGGAAGTGCGGTCGCTGATGTTGTACACCACCACAAAGCCATCTGCCCAGTCCACCGGCTCTTCAAGTATACACCTGGCCTCCGAGCCCTGCCAAGGAGAACATGTGCTTTTATGTTGGTATCATCCAGTTTGTCCCGGGTCAACGTGCCGACCGGCTTGCTTTTGCTATGGAGCAGGAAAAAAGAGTTGGAGCCTGTATCCTTTACACTGTGTCACTTTCTATGGATGGTATTATAATAATATAGCTGGGTACCATTATTATTTCTATAGATGTGTTCCAATGCTGAAAACACCTTGTATTTTTATTTTTATTTCCCAGTTTTGAGCAAAACTGAGTTGCTTTTAGACTTTTTTGACAAATGCACACTGGCATTACTGTCTTCCCATTGATTTTACAGATTTGATTTTATTGCTCTTTTTGCTAATCAAGCATCTTACTGTTAGTTTTCATAACTGTAATATTTAAACACTTTCCTTTTATGGATCCATAGCGTATTGGTTTACAAATTTGCTCAGCAAGCGGAGGGTTGCTGGTTCAGTTCCATCCGTAGATACAAATCCCTTTTGGAAAGTGTCAGAAAATGCGTCTGGTGTAAAACTCTGCCAAAGGAAACTCACAGAGCTACCTGCTGTGGCAACCCTCTGTGACAAGCGAGCAGCTGAAAGTCGCTAACACCAGATAGCATTTCAAAGTGGTGCCTTAACAATATCAGTAACACCAGTGAATAAATTCAGAGTGGGCCTACAAGCGTTTGTGACCTTGACGTAAACAGTGTAAGAAGGGCATGAGGCCTGGGGACACACCTGAGTGCTATAAAACCCCATTTTAAACCTTTTCTTTTTACTGACTTTTTTTATGCGGTCCAGGTCAGAAGGGCTGGATTGTGACTCTGTGTTCCTTATGGGACAGCAATATTACAGGGGGTCTAAATGACAAAGGCAATGACTGGTTTTTGTTCTCCTGAGCCAGGGTACTCCAATAAAACACTAACGCTGTAGTAAAGTCCCTCTCAGGTCTTTAGTTTTGTTGAAGGAGAAGTAAGAGGTTTATATGGCTCCCCTTTTTTTCAAAGGGACATTCATCTCCTCAGGATACTCTCATAAATCCTTATATTTCCACACGTGCTAACTCTAAGTGAACACATGACCACAGCTAAGCCACAGGCATCTCTCCAGCAGCCTGAAAACAAACCACTGTTTTTGTGATAGATGAAGGCAAACCGAATTTTGGTTATGGCCCGACAGTCAGTCAAACAAAATTACTCAAGAATGTAAAAATTGACCTTCTTTACGAGTGGTTTAGCTGCCTTTTCTTGAAAAGACATTATTCTCATCAGTGTCAGATTTTAATTTTTTCCTGTCAGTGGTTTGTCGGTGGTCCTCCAGACGAAATTTTAGAAGAACAACAGGAAAAGTTGGTGGTCCTGCTGCAGCTCTGCTTTTCTAATATATTTCTGTTGATACTAAAAACAAGAGTCTTACCTGAGAGCAGGGGTCAAAAACCTCCAAATTCAGCTGCCTGCCATCGATCGACAGTCTTTTGTGGTACAAAGAGTCTGTGGAGGAGATTCAAAATCCATAAATAGCAAAATACTGATGAATGTCAAAATTACACATGGAACATGTCCCAAAATGTGGTGTTTGGGACTTTCATCAGTTTTTAGTAAGACTTTCAAGATACCAATCTATTACCAGGTATTAACATTACCTACCATGAATTTGTCATGAATCTACTTTTACTACAGTTTGTTGTTGTTGTTGTTGTTGTTGTTTTTACAGGAACTGGACAGCTAGTGTAGCAAGCATAATTAAAAAGTTGTGATGGGTCAGACATACATACATATACACGTATATACTTTGACTTGTATTTTAATCTTCCGTGTCTAATCACTGCATGACTTGTAATCACGCCTAACAGAGCTAGAGTAGCATTATTGCTGCAGAAGCCTTAATGCCCAAAGCGATAATGAAAACAGTGAAAACCACAATTACATCATTACAGTAAAGGATATAGGATAACAGCATCGTTATGATAAACACAAATGGAAAATAGTATAAAAACACAAATCCATTAGATATCCAACTGTACTATCAGAAAATGGTGTGTTGATCTGAGCTAAAACACTGGAAGCTGTGTCAGAACAGCTACACGAGAGGATTGTCTACATGCTTACCTGCCTGCAAAAGGTTTATTACCCAAAAGGACAATCTTTTCCTTGTCCATGAATACACAGGTGAAAATGTTGCATCTCTAAGTGGCTGAAGGCAGTCATCTAGACCAAAACCTCATCAAAGTGCCATTATATGAAATCCGGAAACACTTACTGGTATTTGAGGCATATTCACCAATGAAGCGTCTGGTCAGGAAGCGCACGAGGACAGCTGGAGAAAGGAGATGAAATGGAAAACAATAAAATGAATCATGGCATCATTACACACTCATCCCTCACAGTGAAGAGGGGGAAAAAAAGATCCTTGTTCACCCCAGCAGGCACAACACCGTGTTAAATGTCTCCAGGATTGGAGCGATGAAACTGAAGCCCCACATAAAAGAATGCTGCACGGCTTTCCTGGAAGGTCTGTGTGCATATTTGGCAAGCTGAATAGTTAAATCCCCCCCAGCCTGTGCTTTGCCTCTACACTGCAAGCTACACATAAAACTGACTGACTGGGCCAGTTTTGGTCCCACAAGACAATCAATTTCAATTAAAGGCTGAAGTTTCAAGTGCTGAACTCTGGAAGCTTGCTCCTAATAGTGGGCCTCTTGAGGGGTTGTACAGAGGTTAGGACACGGTGACACACAAACATGGATATGGACATTCAACACTTAGGACTTAACACAATAGGAATTGTCGTGGTTCCATTGTCACACAAAGATACATTCAAAGACCTGCGTTGAAAGCAACAAATAGAGCAGAAGGGAGCAGAAAAACATGCCGAATGAACTCAAGCACCCACATACAGCTTCCATACGCTACAGCATCTCCACAGTAACGGCTCTGCTTCACTGCCAAGCACCAAGAATGGCCATGTCCCATTGTTTTAAAAGGTTTGTACAGTACAGTCTGCACCACCCTCTCGCAGACAGAAGCAGGATCATAAGTAATGCTTTCTCCTAGACAGCATTTTTAACAAGAGCTTAAAAATCCAATCTGAAGTGTGTCCAAACAGGAGAACTGAAGTACGGTCGCATGAACTGGTTTTCCGAAGAACCTATAAAAAATACTAAATGGTCCAATATGCACACGTGAAACTTAAAATAGACATAGAAAAAAAAACAAGATAACAAACTATCACTGCGACACAACAAAGCCAGAGAAAGCCAAGATCAAATTACACTATAAACAACACCACAGGTGAAGCAGCAGGCCGATTGACTTATTGATAAAACATGTTGTGCTTTCCTCTGTCCAGCCTTGAACTAAGCCCTGTGACTGAGGAGTTTTAAAACAAAGGCAGATAATCTCTGGAGGGAGAAATGGTCTTATTAGTTTAGTTAAACCTCAGCGAATGGAGCCAATAATCCACTGTTGTCTTTGGTTATGTAACACAAAGCCAGAGCTCACACAATGCTGGAAGAAAAGAGAAACATGTTTATTCAAACGGTCCACAGCTAGAAAGATACAAATAATTACTTTTCGTTTCTCAAGGCCACTCTTCCTGGACGCCAAATAACAGTTACAATCTCATCCCAAACAAAGTGACATGCAATTAATTAATATTAATTTCTGCTATCATTCAACCTAACATTTATTTTTTGTTTACCGTGTTTATGAATGAGCTGTACTTGCACCATAATAGTCACACACCCAGGAATTTCTGCTGTTTTCATTATGCGTATGACATGACATGAACCCAGCATAAACCCGGCATGTACCCTGGTGATTTGCTTAGCTCTGATTTAAGTTTTAGCTGTAGCCTGTAGAAGTGTCGAGAAACACTAAGAAGAGATTTTTCCACTCTGTGAATTGATTGTGGTTGGGCTCTGTGGGAATATTCATAGTTAATTACACTTTTCAATCACCTTTTCTTGTCAAAGTACAAGAACAAAAATCCGTCTTCCTTCTCTCTCCCCAACCGGTCGCGGCAGATGGCCGCCCCTCCCTGAGCCTGGTTCTGACGGAGGTTTCTTCCTGTTAAAAGGGAGTTTTTCATTCCCACTGTTACCAAAGTGCTTGCTCATAGGGGGTCATATGATTGTTGGGTTATTCTCTGTATGTATTATCGTAGGGTCTACCTTACAATATAAAGTGCTTTGAGGTGTATAGATAAAATTGAATTGAATTGAATCAAAAATCAACTCTCATGCTCCATGGCTAGCTAGTTAAAAAGTATGCCTTCAAAAACTTTAAACAAAACTTGTTTTGTGGTTAAAGTGACATGTTTTCAAGTGTTAGCATATTGCAATCAAGAGATCTATCCAGAAATTACACTTTCCTTTGGTAGAAGAAAAAATAGACAGATCTCAGATAGTTCACAGTCTCAGCAGTATCATCATGTTTTGACTGTAAAGTCAGAAACAACAACAAAAAAACAAAAATTCTTTTCAGATCGCAGCAGATTGCAGCAGATTGCACCAGATTGCAGCAGATTGCAGCGCCTCCCTGAGCCTGTTTTTTGCAGAGTTTTCTTCCTGTTAAAAGGGAGTTTTTCCTTTCCACTGTTGCCAAACTCTTGCTCAAAGGAGTTTGCTTGCTTGTTGAGGTTTTCTTCAGAATACTGTTGGAAGTATTGAAGCACCTCAACACAACAGTTGTTATGATTTGGTGCGATATAAAGAAACCTGAATTGGACTAAATAGCTGTTAAATCCTTATATGATGGAGAGCTTTTGTTGTTTTATGCATCTGCATTGCTGTTTAGAGCACATATGTAATAACGCCTCTGAAGTATTTATGCACATAATTTGGTCCAGCGTCTTTTTTGATGGAGACCATGATAAGTTCGCCCAAACTATGCAGAGCAGGATTGTACTCAGATAGGGCCGTGAGTCACATTCTTTAAAATCTTTAGCTCACCTCAGAAAAGTGTGTTAAGCTACATTGTATATGTTCTATAATAATTACAAAATCTTTGGCCCAAAATTTAATATAACTGAGACGAAATTCAAACACGTTAAATCAGACACAATTTGTCACTTTATCATTTAATTGTTTTTAATTTTAGTTAGCAACAATTTTGATAATATTTAATTATCAGTTTTTCAAGAACACATACCAACTCTTCTGATTTACAAGTTGTCTTATGCACTGTACTGTAAACTGAATTTTTTGAGTTTTTGACTGATAGCTAAGCAAAAACAACGCAATGTAGCATATAACCATAAAATTAAGAACATGATGACATTTGTTGACCAATTGATTAAAAAATAAAATGATGATAAAACACGCCAAACTGCTACATTATCAGAGACATGTGTTTAAATTCAGGTAATAAGCAAAATAAACAAGTTAAATGAGGTGGTTTGAAGTTAAGGCATCATAACTTCCTTGTCAGCAGACTTGACAGTTTTTACAGCTTTTATTGAGATACAAGTATAAAGACAGACACCTTTTCTCCCTTATAGATCACTAAAACACTCTCAAGTACTTACCTGATTTCCCAGCCCCCTGACTTCCCAGTAGGGCCAGCTTGATGTCGTTCATGCCTGTGTTGTGTCAGGTCCTCAGCTGTACCTCTAGCTGCAGTTCTGTGTTGCGTTGGTATTTAGGTTAGCCTCAGCTCACTAAATACTCCTTATCGTTGAAGCAGAGTGGAAGTACATGACTGCCCTCCCCTCTCTTTCTCTTCAAAGAGCTGTTTCACATTTTAAAACCAGAGGCAGAGGAGAGTGGGGAAAACAAGCACCCTCCTCTTCGGTCTCTGTCTCTCTGCCAGGAGCTCTTTTGCGCTCTCCCTCCCTCTCTCTCACACACACACACACCTCTCATTTTTCTGTTTTCTCTCTCTCTCTTTTTCCCCCTCAGTCTGTCTGTTTTCCTTCTTTCATTCCTCTCTTGGACCTATTTCTCCTCTGTCTCTGCCCCCTCCTATGCAGAGCTTGCTCAAAGGTCATGACTGACTAAACCTATTGTGCCGGTCCTTCTCTTAACATTTTAACCGTGGTCTTGCTTTCATCTCTGGATTTTAGTGCTAGTTTTCATTGGGTAATGGTATCATGGTATGGAAGTCAGTTATGCTTGTTTGCCAAGAAATAGCCAATATAAGAAAATATAGAATTACAAGAAGCAAAAATAATGCATGACTGCAATGAGTTACATGGTACTGAAAATATATTTTTAAAGATAAATGACAAAAACCTGTGATAATGTTAAGTGAAAATCACTTATCATGATAATGATAAGTGATAATGCTTTGAAAATTGTGAAGAAAACTCAAAACTACAGTTTTATATTTTAACACGTTGTAGCTGATATTTTTAAAGCTTTTGCTATGAATACCATTTACATAATGTTTATCTACAAGAGAAACTAATTTTGAGGGAACATCAGTGCTTTCTGTCCATACATAAAAATGTTCATTTCTTTTCTCTTCATACAGTATACATGGTTCTATATAGTCCCATATTAAAACATAATTTGTGATTGCTTTGTTCACGAAAGGTTGATTTATTGTTCCGATTGGACACTATAACTGGATCATGTGACTAGCGACATGTGAAGAGTGAGTGTATGATAGGCAACAATGGGGTTGCGGTGTGCGAGCTGTTGATTTTTCACATTTATCGTTGACTTGTTTTTGGCCCATCCTGTAACTGTGACTGAAGAATGATTCATATTTTTATTGCTGTGGTTAGTCAGCTTAAGGAAACTTAGTTAAAGAGCAAAAACCTATTTTTTCTGCCAGGACTGGCCTTCCATATAAACCATAATTTGCCTTCTTGCCATGCTTACTCTGATCTTTTCCTGTTTTGGTTTCAGGGAAAAGGAATGGCAGTGATATGATGTGGAAAAAATTTTGCTGATTTTTAGTTACACACTTTATCAACTGCACAGCTCAAAGCACTGAAGCAATATAGCAGCAATAAAAACACTGATTGGAGTATCAGTCATACTCCTCACATCCAGTGAAATTGATTCAGACAAGCAATCCATCTCCTTCAGTGTCAGCCTTCACACAAAATGTGACACTTACAGCCTGTAAATCACCCTGCAGTAGCTTCGATTTCACAGGCACTAACTCCAGCCAACAACAATGAATATTCTTCAGACTACAACAGCATTTTTGTATCCACAGACCCTCTCGCTGGTTCATTCTGGGCATTTTAGGTCCATTTATTTGATCTTGTTTCTATTTTTTTTAAAAAGTCACATGTTCTTGTGTTTTATTGGTGAAGGCTGTCTAGACTTGGCTGCACTTGTATTGTCAGGCTTTTATAAAAACAGTTACGACACTGTTTAAAGCCTTAATTTGGGGTCGTATTGGCTTTGGGGTATTTACATAAGTTTATTCATTGTTGTGGCGATTTGATTAAAGACAAAAAAATCCAGGATTGTCATGTGGTTTCATTTAAACATTACAAATGTAAACTCGACTTTTATATTTTGAAATGCATTCAAAACGTCCATGTTCGTGAGCGCTGTCAGTCAATTTTTCCAAATCACCTTTTCCAGACTCTAAAGTACTTTCATCTTGTTTACTAGAGGACTGTAGATTTATACCATTTTTAAAAAAAGCCATAACAATGAAATGAAAACAACCTGACCAAATTCCTATATGTGGGTCCAAATCTATTCATATTGCATGGCATATGGACTGAATGTGCTTTTGGAATGTTTACTAAATTATCCTCTTTCCATTCAGTGATGTTTGGAGATCACATTTCCAGAAAATCAGCTTGCATGAGGAAAAAATAATTGGAACCAGATAACTTCATGTTTTGGGAATTTAGATGAGGAGTGAAATCACCAACACATCGCAAGAAATTCTTTAACTCACTCATCAGAACAAAGGAGAGATTAATATTTCATACTGGGGAAATTTGCTAGCCCCAATCACTCCTAATCCCAAACCATTAGCTAGAAATCTAATAAGCATTGGTGGCTGAACATTTGATGCATCAGCTATTCATCAGTGCAAAAAATACAATTTAAATAAAAATCAATTTTCTGTCATGCTTCTTATTCACAGTGGACATTCCCATAGCAATGAGATAGAAATTCCTCTATTCTACTTCCAAGGTGAGCACACAGTGAAGGACCCAGCCATCCATGGCAGCTTTTAATCAAAAACCATTTCTCCTGAGCTGATCAACACGTGGCTGTAAAGAAGCTTTCATGTGCCCACAAAACTACACATACCAGGAAACACGTTACTCTCCCCAGCTGGGTACACACATGAAACTTCAAAGGGTACCATCAGCACCGTCAGCAACATCATTATATACTGACTGTGCACGAGGAAACCTTCTAGAAGATTTCTGTTGATTCTGTGAAATAAGATTATCTGCTATGTATGACATGGGAAATTTTTTGTTGAACTTAAACTGGTGAACTGTTGAACTAATTGTCGGATAAATTAGGTCGGCGCTTGCTGAAAGCCATTGCAGTTAGGCAGCCTACTTTCCAGTGATCTGCCTCTGTAGGCATAGTATTTATATGACCCTGATTCATCATGCATTTTAGATTTGGTTTGGTTTAGCTTGTGAAATATACTTAGACTTCTCCTGACGCTTTAGTCATCATAGCTTAGCATGATTTCATTTATACAAAGAACTCATACAGTCTCAAGAACTCACAATCTCTGTACTTTGATTTCATTGGAGTTGCACATAAGAAAGTCCAGAATGAAAGCTCCCCTGTGGCGCTGTAGTCCAAAAATGCTGGTTTTGAGGAAGGGAACCATTTTGATTTTACAAATAAAACCACCAAAACCAGTTGTCATTTTAGGTTTTGACGTCTAGTTATTGTTGGCAAATGCGTGTCATCAATCATCATCGTTGAGCAAGAAAGGAAACAGAAAAAAACTAACAAACAAAATTATTTTTTTATTATCAGCATGGCCTAGCTTTATGGGAGCTATTTAAAAAATCATTTGCGTATCTTAGCTTCACTTTAGATTCTTAAACCTTACTTATTTGCAACTAAATGATGAATAGATGTATAAATACACCTATTGACAAGTAATAAAAACGTGAACATATTCACTGGAGCTGCTTTGCTATCTTAGCTTAGCTTAGCTTTCTTTAAATGCTTAGAAAATGTCATCTTGACAAAATAAAGTTCAAAGGGTTTAGATGTATTTTAAAAAAATGAAAATACTAAACCAGAACATGAATTTAAAATGTTCGTTGCAGCTGCATTATGGTATTAGATTCATATCTGTAGCTAGCTGTTTAGCTAGGTTTATTTTCATGTAGCATAGTTTTTTTTAAACTCTCTCTATATATGTAGAGTTTAGTGTCTTGGATTAATTTAATTAGACTAATCTGATATAGATAAGTGGAAACAAAATAGCAAATTAGTAGTTAATTAGCTCAATTTAGCCATGCTGCTAATTATCGCATCATGGCTAACAGCAACTTGGCAACCAGTCAATGACATTCATGGCATGTGAAACAGCCTTCTCAGTTTCTAGGGAAGTGCTTTGAATCTACAGTGATCGATATTTAACCTTGTATCTTTTACATTTGTTTTACATTTATATTTCTGTGACTCTTTATGGTGTTTATGTTTATGGTGTTACCCATACACCAAACTTTAAAATACAGCCTGCTGTCTTAATTTTAGTGAACCTTTACAGTTTCACTCATAGACTTAATGGGTCGTCTTGGGTCCCCTCGAGCTTTTACGCTTACTATTTGTAAAGACTGGATTATATAAAACTAGTAGCTGGTGTGTTTTATTTAATATTAGGCTACATTTTATTCTATATCCAAGGCTGAAAATTTTATTGTTAGCTTCGCTTTACTCAGTAACTTAGTAATATGTCCAGAATTAAAATATTAAACTAAAATGTTAGTTTGTTAGTTAGTCTGTTTCATTTATTTAATTTATTTAACTCATTTAGTATTAGGTTAACCAAATATGTGTCAAATATTGAAGCATAATAAAGGAAAAATTGGCTAAGAGGCAGAGATATTAATAGACACTTGTGAGATAATATACTGACCTCCAGCCAGTCCTGCCACACATTATAAATAAGCAACATTTAAAAATCAACACATACTTTAACTTTAAAGCAGATGAATACAGGATTGTCAAGATCTACTAAACTATTCCATCAAAATGTGCAAAAGCTTCACGCAGCTGCAGATGGTGGAAGAACTGATGGCACTGGGGAAAAAACTAAATAAAACTAGTGCTGATTCATCCCTTTCGGGGGAGAAACAGCAAAATCCTTTGACTTTGCTTGTGGAAAACATGGTTCTCATTTCAAAAGGAACACCATCAATGGGGTAAGATGGCAACTATCAATCTTTCTCTCAGAGGTTTCACTTAGTGATTGTTTCAAGAAACCAGAGTGACTTTGGTGTTTAAAACAATACCCATAAATCCAGACATGCCAAATGTCTGTTGGTCTAGTTTTAGTTATCCAGTCAGACAAATTCTCCTAAACATCTTGAATATGTTACAGCACTGAACATCAGGCTCAGACTGGATAGATGAAGTGCACAGGCAGCGGTTATCCAACCCACTGACTTCATATGATGTTTCTGTACTGGCCTGCTTCTTTTTCCTCTCCTTTTACCCCCAAAGTTTAGTTCCCAAATTTAGTCATAAGAAAAAAATCCTCATAATGTTTCCATTATGAGGTTTGAATTATGAAGTGAGATGGCCAATGGTGATTAATGGTGTGTTACTGGTCTGTGGGCTTTTTTTTTTTTTTAATTTATAGCATTAAAATATCTATGCTGAGCCCAAAAAAATGTCAGAGATGATGAGCAGCAGGATCTCCTTTGTCCTGGACAACATAAAAAAATTAGGTAAATTTTGGCTTTACACAGCCAGCTTGATGACCACTACAGCATTGTCTTCATAAAAGGTGGTACATCCTTTCCAAGAGGGTGTAATAAACCAAATCAGCTATGTTCTCAGTAGCATCCAAAGTCAACAGCATGCACTTACTCCACTCCCAGACACAATAATTCAGTATTTTCATGCAGTAGCTTACCAGGAATGTGAGTGAGGAAGTGGGTCTAAACGACTCTAAATAACACAAAAAGCAAGAGCAAATCATGCAGCAGCTTTTTGGAGGAACGATACATCTTTAACTGTTCTAAAGTGACAATGCTCTTATGATGAATCAAAACTATCAGAGGTCCAATCAGGGCTAATGGCTGCTGTTGAGTTTGATCTAAACATTAGATGTAGGTCTTATCTCAGAGACGATATTCTCCATTGCAGCTGGAGGTATGTCAGCATTTTCCTCCTTTTTATGCGTTGGTGATTCACCCAGCTTCAGACAGACAGAGTGAGGGGAGCTTTGCATGACGGCTTTGATGTTATTAAATGAAACATCTGCACACGGGGAAAAAAAGAAGGAGAAAGAAGAACTGACGAGTGAATGAAAACAAGAAGGAGACACGTGACTAAGGTTTAATGAACTGAACAAAGTAGATTTCCAAAGTCATTAAACCTCCCGTTAAGGACATCCCAAGGTCAGTTTATGCTATTTTATCTTAAATTAGCCACAGCGATGGCGACCCTGAAAAGCTCGCTCTCATCCCTTTCTGTATGCTTTCTTTCAGTGGCTGACAAATTTTAGATGTGCACACAGATCAAAGATATTGTTTATAATGGGACCACAGTGGGTTTTATCAGTGGTTGCAACAGATTTTGTCCATTTGAAAGTCTTTCATTGGGTTTATAGAGTGCAGGCACTCATGCAGCACTCACGGAGCTGCTTTCATCACTGATTATACATAAGAGCATTTTGACAATAGACTATAAAAGCATGAGCTTGATGCTCTCTTATGTTTGGCAAATTACAATGAGCTGCAGGAAGGAAGAACAGCAAGAACAAAATGTCCTGAAACATTAAAAAAAAATGACACGTTTAAGAGCTGAAAAATTGAAAACCACAATCAGAAAATGACAACAACAGAGCGAGCCAGCCACCAAGCAGGGCAGCAGAGGGCAGGAAAAACACAGGCTGTCAGGTTTGGCAGACGGATCCACAGCATGATTTTAATGTAAAAATCACCAGGAAGTATCCAAAGACTGTCTGTATCATTTAAGAAAAAATGTATATGGTCAAAAAGAATTAGTGAAGTCTGCTGTAAAACAGTGTATTCAGTCAAGGGAATAAGGGTTTGGAAAAGAATTAGCAAGGAACTGAGAATAAATTGCAGTGACATCATAATTCAGGATGACTAGGGGGTAGTACTGGCATGAATGAATTTTGAAATTAGACTCATTGTAGCTTCTTTTATTTATGCTGCTTGTCCATCCATCTATTTATCCATCCATCCATTCTCTTGTGCTTATCCTTATCAGGGTTGCCAGCAGGCTGGAACCGATCCCAGCTACCATAGGGAGAGGGGGGCGGGGTACACCCTGGACTGGTTGGCAATCTGACGCAGGGCTAGTTGTTGATAGGGCTAGTAATCTTAGTCTTAGCATGTCTGACATCTGATTGTTTATTGTCAAGCAAACATCTGTTGCAAAATAATTCAACATAACAATTTTACAATTTTGGTTTTAACAATCATACAGTTATACAACTACCGAACTTCTCTTTGTTGCATATGTTACAACAACTTGTTCTTCATTTTAACAACATGTCTCATGTTATTGTTACTTTTTTATTCAGTTTTTATGGTAAGTCTCCCTTCACATAGAGAAGTACAGCAATGGATCAATTGATGTTTAATAAACAATTTGCTAATTAATATTTATTATTTATCAGTCAATTAGCAAGAATAATTGTTATATTTCCAAGTTGTGGAAAAAAATTACCCTGCAGTATATTTGTAATTATGCTTATGGATAATGATCAGATAAACATAGAGGTTGAAACACTACAATAATGCAATGCAAAAGTTGTTTTGTACTCTGACACAACCACAGCTGTTTCAAAGTAAAATGCACATACTATGCATAACTTATGCTGCAAAAGTATTGAGGTAACTCCTGCTGGCAGATAGTACAGCAGATAACGTGTGTGTGTTTTTGAAGCACTTTCCTCCAGCCTTCACTGGGTTTTACTAGCTTGGCTCTGCATGATGTCATTTAAGGAGCTCGAGCCGCTGTCTCATATTTCTGAAACACTTGGCGGCTTGTTGTGTGCAGAGTGTCCAGACAGCATGATTTTTTACCAGTTAGTGTCAAGCAGGTTTAATCAAAATGATTACTGTGAAAAATAAGTTATAGTACTAAAATAAGTTTTGATATCATCTAATCAGTGTTCATAGTGTTGAGGGGGAGTTGTAGACTGAAACGTGCGCTTAGATCCCTAAACCCTGGCTCCTCCTCTAATTCCTCAATCAGAGCTTGAATAAAAGACACCTGAAGCCCATTGCTCAATCCCCCCTTGGCTTTCGGGTTGTATTTTTGTGGGGAAGTTGATTTATTATACACTCATTATCCAAAGTATGTTTAGTAACTCCCTTTTTTGTTTTGGTTCCTGGTGTTTGTGGACCAGTGGAGGTTCACCCTGTGGTGACCCTATGTTTTGCTGCCCTCTGCTTGATGGTGGTGAGTAAGGTTGCAGCAATTAAGGTGGCAAATCAGACTGTAGGAGAGTGGACCCCAGATACAACACCCCCCCTCCTCCTTCACACACACACTTGTTTATCTCTGCTGCTGTCTTGACTAAACCTCTTATTGTACTATAGTTTAAGGCCATGGACACTCGCTTGCCTGGCTAGCTGCTGTTAACTATTTTAGTGCTGTAATTGTAGTTTTTTAAGAAACATAATAAAGTAACTTAATGATTGAAACTCTGTTGTTTTTGTTTGGGCTTTTTCTTCATTGCAGCTCCAATCTCATTTCTTGATTTCTTTATTTTTATTCTTTATTTGTTACTTTTACTGTCAGCTGGTAATATAATCAAGCTTTAGCTTATAATTTAGATTAATATTTCCAAAGGTGCAATTCTCTGGTTAAACACACTGGTAAAAATCCAGACATTAGTTTTACTTTTTCTCCATTTTATATTAACTGTTTTTAGTTTTGGGGCAGAATTTTATTGATTAAATACATCACTTGCTGCCTTTTCAGGCTTTACATCTTTCTTTTTTTTCTTTTACTTGTCATAAATTATGAAACTGAATGCTGTCATGGATGAGGATTTATTTTTATGTGAAGTCTAACCACACAATAAGACGAAGGTAGAGGTATTAAGAAAGAAAGTGGCTAGATAAAGATGAAAGTTGATAGATAAGAAGAAGGGGACACAAAAGCCTCTTGTGCTATAATGGGCTCACTGTCAATAGTATAATTTGCACTGAGGGTACATTCAAAACAGATGTCCTTCCAGTGTTAAGTCTTACACGGGCTCCCCCTGCTGGGGAAAGTGTGTAATAACTGCAGAAGCACAATAACCAACAATCAACCAAAGCAATTTTAATGATATTTATTTGTCATCAAACCCACATTGCTGGGATGTATGACACCATTATGGAGTACTTTTTATGAAAAGGTGGAAAGCCTTCTGTCTACTGTATAAAGCTATAAAGTATACTAGCATCACCTAAAACCAGTGTTGAGCAGTGATTTAACATCAACAGAGTTAAAGTAGACCTATTGTGCTCATTTACAACTCCATTTTTATTTTTAGACTTTACGAGAGTAATGCTGGGCCTATGAGCAGCTCCTCAAATAAGCCACTTAGCTTACTTCTTCTACCCTTCAAGCTAATGTTCTTCTGGTTGGCTACCACTCATAAACAGAGGTCAGCCAGTCAGAGATGTCAGAGATGTGTACCTGAGGTTACTATATTAAAGATATTCCCTTTAATCAACATTATACCGAGCCAATAGTAAAACAAACAGCCTGAAACTGAGTATTTAAGGAAGTGATCAGGATAACTTTTACATAAGCTGATATTATTATTTAATATGAGCACTTTAATATGAAAATGATAAATCATGCAACTGATCTGATTTGACTGATTTCATTTAAAAACTGTAAATATGTCTTTGTTTCATTCCATGAACATACCTGAAAAATGTGACAAGTTGTCAGTTCCACGACATGTATTTTTAATATAAAAAAACACAAGTTATTAAAGTTATTGTCACAGCTTTTTTTAAAGACACACATTTCAATGTGTTTTGTATTAAAATGAGAAGCTGCAAGGAAATTAATCAATTGCAAGTTATAGGTAATATTTTTTCCCGCTAAAAACATTTCTCTTCTTTCTGGA
Source organism: Oreochromis niloticus (assembly GCF_001858045.2). NCBI lineage: Eukaryota > Metazoa > Chordata > Actinopteri > Cichliformes > Cichlidae > Oreochromis > Oreochromis niloticus. The sequence continues at coordinate 42,796,344 of NC_031972.2, read as the reverse complement.
GTTTTCCTTGTTCTTCCTGTGGAGCCACTGAAGGCGAGCTCTGTCTGTTGTGCCCTGGTTGGCTGATGGGAATGTCCGGTCTGGAAAAATCTCCTTCAGTTTGCTCAAGAAAAACATCTCCAGCTTTCGACCAGCCTGAGCCACCTCTGAGTCTGGCTGCACAGCACAAGGAGAGAAAAAAGAACCCACAGTGACCTACAATGAACTAGTTTACCAGAGTAAAGTCATAAATATTTCAGACCAAGCAGGTGCAAGGTGATCCTTCCAGCTTCAAAATCAGATTTCTATTTTGGTTAAACGTATTTTAAAATACCTCAGCACTTACTTGATTACCATACAGTTTACACAAATATCCACGTTCCCATGGCATATTGTCTATAACCATGTACTCAGCACTAAGGGAAAAAAAAATCAAAGACTACAGACTTCCTCCAATATACATTATAATAACTGCCTTGGCTGTAAACTTCTTCATTCCTGCTAAATTTAAGTAGTAAATCCAGTCACATCTGCGATACCGCCTGAGATTTGATTGATACTTGATTTGCAGATGAACACAACCTTGACTGGCAGGCCCCATGTGAAGAAATCAACATAGAAAGGGGCCCAGCTTGCTGATACACGTGGAACTTATCTCTACAGACTGCAGTGCAGGAATAACTCAATTATACCAGAAATTAGGTCAAAGTGGGAAATCCGCTCATATTCCTTACGTAATTGAAAGTAGCACAGTTCCTGAACATCAACAAGACATCATCAACAAATTGCTCAGCAGTGAAGTAGTGGAGAGTGTTGCTCTTGTCCAGTTTCCTGCGGATCACTGACAGGTCGATGGGCCTTTTGATGATCTGGTAATAGTTTCGAGCCTGGCACACGAGAGCATAGATTTGATGTAAGATCACAGAGGTGGAACATTTTACACACTCAGTTAGGTTGGAAGAATTTCCTATATACAAATATGCACTGTATATTTAATCCGTTTGTTGCTCATGTATGTTACATTACTGCTGAGGTGATTTGTTGTTGTTGGACTGACCAGAGGGCTCACAGGTTCATGGAAGGGAGCACTGAGAATTTGACAGTATAGCAGCAGAGTCAACTTCTCACATTTCTGCAGACAAAAGAGCAAAATCAGTTCAAGCTTCTTTACAGTGGAGCACAACACGGATTTATTACACCGGATAAAGGCGAGTGGTTTGTGTAATAAACAGTGATAACTCTCATGTGACATGCTATTTTTGGTCATTTATGGCCCAAATATATTTCACACAGGAATACTTTATTAATACTAGACTGTGTCCTTTAATTATGACAGATATTATAAAGTGTTATTAATTATGGTTTTCAATAAATGGTAAATGGTTCTTATACAGCAACTTTTCTACTCTATCAAAGCGCTTTGCACAGGAGATTGTTTGCTTCAGAAAAATCTGGACGCAATCCACTTAGTTTCGTGAGGGAGCAGTCTGGGCAGAGGGGGCAATAAACCAAGCTGTTTTCATCATCACTTTGGCCATTAACTGTCTAATACAAAGCTTCTGCACCAATAAATATTACAGTTGTAAGTCTGTTAATCATTGTTCACCCCAAACTGGACTGAAAAACTGCAATAAAATCAAAGCTTAAACCTTAACACATGTATATATAAAGAGAAAGTCATAAATGAGTCTACACAACTTAAAATTGTGTGGATTCTTGCCCCACCGGTGGATCAATTTCAGTTAGAGAGTAGCACAGTTAATAGTCCTTTAATTTCACAGTTAGCGAGTGAACGTGTGTGCGTGACCTGGCGTCTTCACACTCTTCCCCAGGCAGCTCTCTCACCAGAACTAAGTGAACTGTTTCCTGATTTTTCTGAACCAAACAATCTCCTGTTGTATACTTTGTAAGGATCAACATTCAAAAAGCAACCAAAATAAATGCCATCCTCACAGCAACAGAATGAAACTAAGCAGTATAGCTGTACTTTCTCCCTTTAATTTAGGAATTAAACCAGCTTACCCTCTGGTCCAGGTTGGACAGTGTGTAAGGCGCCTTGACTCCCTCGCAGGAATCCATGATCTCACAGTCGTAGGCCTCCACGGGCTCCTGCTCACTTCTACACAGAGTACACACCCAGTCACCTCTGTGGGATACACAGGACCACAGTCCATGAAAAAATACACTAAACCCACATATCATATATCCAGTTTTGTATGTTCACACAGCACTTACAGCGGGAAGCTGCTGAGAGGAGGTATATGACAGCCTATGTGATAAACTTTGGGGCAGCGGTCACAGCAGAGCAGCTCTCCTCCGTTCAGACAAACAGCGCAGAAATCTTCACTCTCCTCAGTCCCAGCCTCAGCTCCAGGCTGCTGGGTGGATGAGTCGGCCTGTTCTCCCAAGCATCTAATTTCACCTCTTTGATCTTCACCATCGTCCACTTCGATTATATCAACCACACTTTCAACTTCATCCTCCAGGGGCAGGCATTGATCCTGATCTGCTTCTTCCTCTGGATCCAGTTCGATAACTAGAGTCTGCTCTGGATCTGGATCCAGATAAAATGCTTCAGATTCAGCTTCCCCATCATCAGATCGACAGTCAAACAGGATGTAAGGCTGATCTGGATTAGAGTCACAGTCAAAGCCTGAGTCCTGCTCTGGTTCTCCAGAAAGGGAGCTGTCAGGACAATATGGTTCAGTCCAGGATGTTGGACTGAGATCACATGGCTCTACTGGTTTAGGCTGGAATGATCCTTCAGTTAGCTCCAGTAAATCTTCCTCAGTTTGACTGAATCCATTCTGTTAGCAGAGATCAAGACACAGAGGTAAAAAATAAAAAAGGAACTTATCTTTGTTGTACATGAAAGTGTTTAGACCTTCAGCTCTGTACCTGTTCAGAAATATTTAATGACACATTGTCGCAGAGCTCAGCTTGTTTTTGGCACGGCAGACGTTGCAAAGACACCACAGGCTGCAGTGATGATAAAGACACAGACCGGAAGTTCAGACGCTCCAGGCTCACTACAGGTATGCAGGAATTACCCAGAATCCTCTGGGCCTCTGGGTGAATCCTGTGAAAATGAAGGTGTCTTATGGCAGTGTCTTCAATTCCATTACCAAGATCATTTTCAGCATAAAGTCTTAATGAGGCTAAATTTCTAAACCAGACTCACCCAAAAATGGAAAATCAACACTGTTAAAGAAATAGTTCCGCATTTTCCAAGACTTTGGAGGAGTTCATTGATAGGGCTAGCTTTTAAATGTGATTATCAAAGGTTAGCATTAAGTGTGTAAAATTCATAAGAACATTTTAAATTTTATAAAAGTGTCTATAAACTGGCTGTCCAGCCTGTAACGTACCAAAGCATAGATTGGTTTGGATAAAGAGAACTTTAGGTTCATCCATTGTTCTGTTGTCATCCTTTAAAATCAACGTGGTTTTACCACAGCATACTCCCTTTTTTTTTTTTTACCTTAATCTTCTCAATAAAGCTTTCACACTCTTGTCTGGAGGCCTTTCCCATTTTTCAGATGATGGAGAGGTTGCTTTTGATTTTCTGTCATAAGACTGGTTTGGCTCCTTTTCCATCTCACGGAATCCAGTCATGCTGACCTATTTTGTTTAGAAATGAAAAAAAAAAGAGACTTTGCATTATTTTCATCTTACTAAAATCCCATTTACTCATCTCTCATTTACTACTAGTTGTAGTGATAAATCCCTCCTTCTTTAAAACATTGTTTACATCTATATTACATGTTCTGCCCGGGGGGTTGGTTCCTCTGCTGTGGTTGCGAGATTTGGACCAGTCTCCGATGGCATGGCCTCCAGTGCCAGCCTTACCCTACACTTGGCTACCCATGGTAACATGGTGGCTCGCCTTTGTGGGAAGTTGCCATGGCGTCTGTGAGGCAAGTCTGCCATCTCCAGGAGACTGGGCCTCTTGGGGTGAAAGAACAGAAGAGAAAACAGAGAAGAAGCCGATGGTTTAAAATCTTCTGTGTGCTCAGAGTTTGACAGTGAAAAAAAAGTACAAGTACAAAACCATAAAAGTGGTAGATTAAGAATCATCAATGTAACACTAACATAACTGCTCATTTGCACAAAGAGTAACGTTTACAACACAAAAAGAGATGTTATGAGCATAACAAAAAGTGACATCACATTAACATACAGAAGGAATCAGCTATAAGGTGAATTATAATCAAAAATTACCTCAGTATGAAGGCAAGTGATGAAAAAACAAGATGTCTGATTCAGAAAGTCAGGTGAATGTGTCCTCAGGTGGATGTGAGCTGAGCAGGAGAGGAATAGAAATGTTCCATGTGTCCAGTGTCAAGGGGAACTCAAATGATTTGATTGGTGGAGTGATGATTCAGCCTCAGCCCCCTGATATTTCAGCACAGCTCACAAATAGAAACTGCAAACAGGTGTTTAATATTTAATGTGTTTTCCAAGTAATCATCTGATGCCTTTTTGTCCAGTAGGTAAAAGATATATTGAGGGTGTAAAAATAAAAGCTCTGCATGTAAATCAGCTATGAAAATATTTGTATATTGTAAAGCCAAAAACAATGTGACAGTGTGTGTGGTTGCTAATAAATCTGTAGCTCTATCAATGGTTGGCCACAAAATAACCCCTATGCTTTATTTTCAAACTTTATTAATGACATAAAAAGATTTTATTTTATTTATTTATTTTTGAAAAAAAGCTTTGTTTTGTATAAATGATGGAATTCCTCTTTAATGTACAAACCAAAGTCTAAAAAAGTTGGGACACTGTTCCAGTCTGCTTTTATTTACAGTTTTGCACAATTTGCAAATCTCAGATTTCATTTACATAGAAAAGATATCAAATGATTAAGTTGGGGGAAACTATAATTTATCGTAAGATGATTTTGAATTTGAAGGCAGAAACACATCTCAACAAAGTTGCATTAATGAAATGAAAAGTTAATATTTGTCTAAAATCGGTACATTTTCTTATTTTAAAGATTTAACGCACTGTCTACATTCTGATTGTTGTGAACAAAATATGGGTTTTCGAGGTATTACAACTATTGCATTCTGTTTTATTTGCATTTTACACAACAACCAAATGTTTTTGGAACTGGGGTTATAAAAAATAACCTTTTAAATTTTGAAACACCAACATTGGAGTTTTTGTCTTATATCAATTCATGTATCAGACTCTAAATAACTGATTCACTGTCTTATTTTACTATTCCTGTTGGTGGAAGTTAAGATAATTTAATAAAACATCTTCTATATACTTTATTAATTTAGTAAAGATTTTCCACAATCTGAGGGCCAGGCAGGGGCGGATCTAGAAGGGTGGGGTGGCAAGTGCCACCCTAAAATGATCTCTTGCCACCCCAAGTGCCACCCTAGTTTTGCATATGACAGTGTTGTATAGTAAGACAGCATTAACACTTTGAACGTAGTTACAGTTAACAGTGAATATAAATGCTAAAACTGAATATATTGTATAGTGTTACCCCCTCCACCATTTACAAATGGTTCAGCCCATAGCGCAGCCCGGCTTTTTTCTTGTTTTCAGTAGCGAGCAATGCTTATGATTGTGCCAGCGCACATTTTGAGCAACACCATGGGAATTCCAGATTTCACACAGCTGGTTGGTTGTTACACTCTGGAAATGGAATGAAGGTGAATGTTATTAACCCTCTGGGGTCCACGGACACACTGCACCTCCAAATCACATGACTGATTTAAGCTGATGTTGTTTGGTTGTTTGTTTGTTTGTTTTAAAGCATTTTCTAAGGACAGCTCTTAAACAGTAAAGAAAGGGAAAATAGAGCCAACCAATTAAAAAAAAAAAGTCAACACGTGTGATTTGGTTGTTTAGGAAGAGAGGAAAGTTTTGGGAGTGACGGTAATGGCAGCGAGACAGAGCGAGAGAGTGTGTGTGTGTGAGAGAGAGAGAGATGTGGGAGATTTGTGACGTGTAGCGTGGAGTGTACAGTTAGTGTGTTGTGTTGTCTTGTGTAGTTAGTCTGTTGTGTAGTCGTTGTTTTGTTTTGTGTGTCAGTGAGGGCACTAATGAATGTCACAAAGGCACATTGCAATGTAAACACTGTCACTAAGTAGAAAACCAGCGGAGTGATACACCTCCTGTTGTCAGGCCTGCAGGTTTATCCCTGTGCTGTTCTCCTGTCTTGTGGTGGACACACATTTTTTTTCTTTACTGACACACATAATTTGTCAGGCATCTTATTGCAACACCTTATTGTTCTCTCATTTTAGTTGAGTAATATTTTTAAATAGTTGTACAAAATTTTTAAAAAAAAGGCAGGTGTATTGGCTGCATTTTTAGATAAATAGTTGTATATGTTTACAAAATGTGTGCATACGTTTTCAAAATGTACAATTTATATTTGCTGTTCAAGTTATAAAAATAATTTACTCAACATGTCTGTGTTTTGTTTTTTTTTTACAGTAAAAAAAGATACTACTAGGAGTTTAAGTTTTTTGTGTGATTTCAGATCAGTAATATTAATACAGTATGTCAATGAAAAAACAACTACATTCAGACACATGAGGTTGAGCTGAAAAGAATGATACCAAGCAAGGCAAGGGGAAAAATAAAATGAAACAATTTGAAGGTGAAATACAAATGTAAAATCAAAAGGAGTCAAAAATGGCCGATTATATTTTGGACCTCAGAGGGTTGATGCAAGAAATCATAAAAATTAGGTTTAAATTTTTGTTCATGACAGTGCAGATTTCTGACATTTTGTGTAATTTTAGCATGTAAAAATTTGATTTTTTTTCTAACAAAAAACAGTGTGAAACTTAAGTTAGACCTGTGTTTGTAAATGAACAAGTTGTGTAGCTTTCTGGATTTTATACTTATTGGGCTACATATTTAGTTATTATACAGGCTATACAGTACATAACATCACATGTTTTATGTAACTAAAGTGTTTAATTATGTGGGCTACAGAAAATAATTAAGTTATAGACTATATTTATATGAAAAGCGTGTATACTTACATATTGTTAAAATGATTCAAATGCAGTAACCATCTGCATATGTGTTTGGGAAAAAAAGGCTTTGATTTTGCCACCCCATTTGATTTCTTTGCCACCCTCATGCCACCCTAAGAAAATTTCTCTTGATCCGCCCCTGGGGCCAGGCTCTTTACAAAGGCCAGAAAAATAAATTTGAGATGGACTCTTTGACATGATAAGTTTTTCCCCTTTTAAGCCAAATGAAACCACAAGTTTAGAAAGTAAATGTCTCTTTTGTTTGGATTTTTTTGCAGGGCTTTTCTTTTAATCTTTGATAATGCATCGTAGTGTATAGGGATACAAAGTTATATCTTCCCATTATCATTTCTGATCACTACTGGCCCCAGTTGATAGCAGCAAATTATGAGACAGGAATTATAATCAGCTGTGGATTTGGTTGTGGACACTGACAATTGCAGAGTCAACCGATGAGTAAAGACTTCTGTGAAGCCCACTTAATGACTGCCTAAACGGCACATGAGCAGCCGGTTCTTTGTGTCCTTGAATGTCAGGCATGCAGACACTAACACTGAGTCTTGCTCCCACAGTTTGATGATGAAATTTATATTATCCAAGTGGACTGTAGTGTACTCTCAGAGGCGATTTTGGTTATTTTACAACTGTTGTTTTAAACATCGTTATTCATCTCAGCCCACAATTTTACAATCAGTGCATCAGTGAATGTGGAGTAAACGCCCCGAATTCATAAAAACAAACATGTAAGTATCTGTAAAATGTACTTAAAGTATCTCAAAAAATGTTGCAGAAAAATGCATCTGTTCCTGTACTATTGTGCAGACTGTTACCTGCAACGTTCTAATGAGTATTTTATGTGTAATCTAACATGTTTGTATGCTTATCATACATTTTCAAATTAAAATCTTTATCATGGTTTAGTGTGAGTAAAGTGGCATGAAATGGAAATACTTCAAAGCAGAACAAAACTTTGGGACAAGCTTCTACAGAATTATTTATCTCTTATATTAACCTTATTAATTTCCTTGTTTCTGAAATAGAGACAAAAAGTATAACTTCAAACACATTAAATATATATACATAAGACAGATTAGGGATTAATACAAAAAATGTCCTTACTTGTTCAGTGGTGCCGATCTCTAGGGCTGCAAAAACCTGGTGGCATGGCAGAGGTGTGTCTTATCTTCCTTCAGAGGCTGATTTTACACCCTGTTATTCTGGCCAATGACAAGTTACACGCTGTACAATTCACTCAAACTTTGAATAACAGACTGACTTCATGTAAATCACCTTTAACTGTGTCTGTTTGTGGTTGCGTCGCCACAGAAATAAAGCTACGTGGACATGTATGACTACACATCATCTTTAACTGTGTGCACGTGATCCAAGCGTGTGCGTTTTTACTCAGGGTTTATATTCTCTGCATATTGTGTCAGGGTACTGTTTTGTCACACATTAGTGACTAATATTTCCTTTAAAATGGAGCAACATGTAACAGCTGAGTAATTAACAAGTTTAAAGAGTTCAGTCCTTGTAAACTGGTCAAAGATTAACCCCTGAGTGTGGTGCTGACGTCAGATTTGATTATTTATTCAGAGTGTGTACAAATCATCACTATAATTGGCAAACACTATGAAACTGGTATTAAAAGGGGTGGGGCAACAGCTTACTAAGGTAATGATGAAGAAGGGGGAAAAAGCACCATATTCAGTTTGTTTCAGTCATTTAAATCTGCATAGACAGAAATGTAAGCAGAGCGTGTCACTGACTGACAGTCTGCCACATAATGATTTAGTTACGTTATTGTTTTATATCTCTAGATTGGTGGGAGAATAGAGTCTATAGGATACTGTGTTTTTAATCAAAGACCAGCATTACTGTCATTTTCTTTTGTAAGTGCAATATTGTTGTTTTTAGTTTTCTTTTGCCTAAAGATCTAGTTCTTTTTTTTATTTCAATAGTTTTGGTTTAGCTGTAAAAAACTCTAATAATCTTGTTAAGGACATTATATAAGCGCTCTAGTCTGACTTTGATATATGATGATTATATGTTGAAACAGTTATTATTATATAGTCTTGTAAGACTCGGCATTTCACTTTTGTGCTCTGTGGAGGACATGAGTCTGAGACCACTACATCAAGCCCCATGTGTGGAATCTATATCTGTATGGCAGGCAGAGGTAGGAGCGAAACACAGAACTCAGAAACAAAGGGATCAACTAAAAGAGGCAGCTTTATTTCCTGGAACACGACACCCCCCACCCCACCCCCCCACCCCACACCCACCCACCCCACCCCCAAAAAAATGAAAAATTCTGAAACTAGAACCTGGGAACTATAAGCTAGAAACAAACAACTACCAATTAACAACCAGGTAGTTACGAGGGAAACACACGAGGACCCACACAGCAAACGTGGACGACGCCACAATGAGCAGAGGGAGACTGAGGACAGGCTACCCAAAAACAGGAAACAGATGGACCAGACACAAGAGGCCAGGGGAAACGAATACTGAGGATCACAGGGAGACCACAGAAACAAGGCTAGGGAGACAAGTGCAAAAACACTGAAGATGGAGAGAAAGGGCGAGAGCAAGCAGCAGAGAGTGAGAGTTAGGGACAGAGAGACACGTTGAAAAATAGTCCATTTGTATGATCCCTGTACCCTCCATTATTTATTAATCTGATGGCCCTTTTCTGTATTATAGTTATTGTTTGTGTATTACTTTTGTATGTGTTTCCCCAGACCTCTACACAGTAGCTCATATACGGCAGTAGTAAAGCACAGTATAATATATGCAGTGCTTTCTGATCCAATATTTGCTTTGCTTTCCCCAGGACGGCAATGCCCCGTGCCAGTTTCCCTTGAACATAAGTAATATGTGGTTTCCAACAGACCTTGTGGTCAATGATCACCCCAAGAAATTTTATTTCATTTATTCTTTCTAAATATACATTGTCAACACATATTTCTACTTTGATATTTTTCTTTTGGTTTCCAAACAACATAAATTTGGTTTTATCTACATTCAATGATAATTTATTTATATCAAACCACTTCTTTAATATCGTTAATTCCTGTGTGATCATCTCCAAAACCTGTGGCAATTCCCCACCTGAACAAAATATATTTGTGTCATCTGCAAATATTACAAACTTTAAATTCTGCGAGACTCTGCAAATATCATTTATGTACATAATAAACATTTTTGGACCCAATACTGAACCTTTTGAAGCAATATGCATCAAATTAGATTTATATTCATTTATTTGTACATATTGTTGCCTATTGCCTAAATAGCTTTTTAACCAGTCCAAAACCACTCCCCTAAACCCGTACCTTTCCAGTTTTTTTAATAGAATTTCATGATTAACAGTATCAAACGCCTTCTTTAGATCTAAGAAAACTCCGAGTGCGTACCTCTTATTATCTATACATTCTGTTACCTCTTCCATTAAGTCTATCAATGCCAAAGTTGTTGATCTGTTGTTTCTGAACCCATACTGACTATCTGTCAGTAATTCATGTTTTTCCACAAAATTGTCAAATATTTTTATGAAAAGTTTTTCCAGTATCTTAGAGAACTGGGAGAGTATTGACACTGGTCTATAATTTGTAAAATGATACTTTTCACCTGTTTTGTAAATTGGAGTAACTTTAGCAACTTTCATTTTTTGTGGAAAAAACCCTTTTTGAAAAGACAAGTTGAATATATATTTTATTGGTTTTACTATACCATCAATAACTCTCTTTACTGTTACCATATCAATATCATTCCAATCTGTACTGGTTTTGTTTTTAAGTCCTCTAACAATGTCATAAATCTCTTTCTCTTCCACTGCTCTTAAAAACATTGAGCTTCTATTCCTTTCAATATCTTCATCAGTGTCCCATTCTATTCCATCAACCTTTATTTCCTCTGCCAGTTTTGGCCCTATATTTATGAAGAATTCATTAAAACCATTTGGTATGGTTGAAGGGCAATGTCAGAGAGAAAGTCCTTTGGGTTGAGCAGGACCAGACGGAGCAGGATGGAGCGGCAGAGTGCAGACCTCCGGTTCTGGCAGAGCAGGACCAGACTGTGCGAACACCTCCTGGGAGACGGAGCAGGACCAGATGATACAGGCTAGGGCTGTGCAGGGTACACAGAAAGGCTTAGATTGATTGCCACACTCGGGTAGACGGGGACCCAGTGGCTGGGGTTCAGGTTCTGGTGTCCCTCAGGAGACAGGCAGGCAGCAGCGCAAGGGTGGTGTGGAGTCGGCAGCAGGCGGTATTGTGATGGCAGCGTGGAGTTTGTGGCAGGTGGCGGCGTGATGGGGGCATGGAATATGTGGCAGGTGGCGGCATGACGGCAAAATGGAGTGCACTGCAGGTGGCAGCGTGGAGTCAGTGGCACGTGGCGGCATCTATGGTATCAGAAAATTTTAGAAATTTACAATTTCTGTAGATCTTAGATTTCTTCCATTCATCTAACTCCAATTCTCATGCAATAAAAATTAATTTTGCCAAAAATCCATAGAAGAACAAAGGCCGTATCATTATAATCCATCACATCATTCTGTGATTGAACAAAACATTGCTACAGAATGTTTGTTTGTTTGTTTTCCAGTCACTGTACATAAATGATCTAAAGAAAATATCTAAATAGTTTTTTCTTCTGGGTCTCAGAAGGATATTCATGAATTGTTTTTGTATTAATTGTATAGTGATTAGTAATTGGTCAAATATTTATCATTAGCTTGTATTTTCAAATATACAGTGGGATGCAAAAGTTTGGGCAACCTTGTTAATAGTCATTATTTTCCTGTATAAATCGTTGGTTGTTACAATAAAAAAAGTCAGTTAAATATATCATATAGGAGACACGCACAGTGATATTTGAGAAGTGAAATGAAGTTTATTGGATTTACAGAAAGTGTGCAATAATTGTTTAAACAAAATCAGGCAGGTGCATAAATTTGGGCACCACAAAAAAAGAAATGAAATCAATATTTAGTAAATCCGCCTTTTGCAGAAATTACAGCCTCTAAACGCTTCCTGTAGCTTCCAATGAGAGCCTGGATTGTGGCTGAAGGTATTTTGGACCATTCCTCTTTACCAAACACCTCTAGTTCATTCAGGTTTGATGGCTTACAAGCATGGACAGCTCTCTTTAACCCACACCACAGATTTTCAATAATATTCAGGTCTGGGGACTGAGATGGCCATTCCAGAACGTTGTACTTGTTCCTCTGCATGAATGCCTTAGTGGATTTTGAGCAGTGTTTCGGGTTGTTGTCTTGTTGAAAGATCCAGCCCCGGCGCAGCTTCAGCTTTGTCACTGATTCCTGGACATTGGTCTCCAGAATCTGCTGATACTGAGTGGAATCCATGTGTCCCTCAACTTTGACAAGATTCCCAGTCCCTGCACTGGCCACACAGCCCCACAGCATGATGGAACCACCACCATATTTCACTGTAGGTAGCAGGTGTTTTTCTTGGAATGCTGTGTTCTTTTTCCTCCATGCATAACGCCCCTTGTTATGCCCAAATAACTCAATTTTAGTTTCATCAGTCCACAGCACCTTATTCCAGAATGAGGCTTGTCCAAATGTGCTTTAGCATACCTCAAGCGGCTCTGTTTGTGCTGTGGGCGGAGAAAAGGCTTCCTCTGCATCACTCTCGCAAACAGCATCTCCTTGTGTAAAGTGCGCCGAATGGTTGAACGATGCACAGTGACTCCATCTGCTGCAAGATGATGTTGTAGGTCTTTGGTGCTGGTCTGTGGGTTGACTCTGACTGTTCTCACCATTCGTCGCTTCTGTCTATCTGAGATTTTTCTTGGTCTGCCACTTCGAGCCTTAACTTGAACTGAGCCTGTGGTCTTCCATTTTCTCAGTATGTTCGTAACTGTGGAAACAGACAACTTAAATCTCTGAGACAGCTTTCTGTATCCTTCCCCTAAACCATGATGGTGAACAATCTTTGTCTTCAGGTCATTTGAGAGTTGTTTTGAGACCCTCATGTTGCTACTCTTCTGAGAAAATTAAAAGAGGAGGGAAACTTACAATTGACCCCCTTAAATACTCTTTCTCATTATTGGATTCACCTGTGTATGTAGGTCAGGGGTCACTGAGCTTAACAAGCCAATTTGAGTTCCAATAATTAGTTCTAAAGGTTTTGGAATCAATAAAATGACAACAGTACCCAAATTTATGCACCTGCCTGATTTTGTTTGAACAATTATTGCACACTTTCTGTAAATCCAATAAACTTCATTTCACTTCTCAAATATCACTGTGCGTGTCTCCTATATGATATATTTAACTGACAGGAAAATAATGACTATTAACAAGGTTGCCCAAACTTTTGCATCCCACTGTATATTTGCTTGATGTAACATGAGAATTTATTTGCTAAATTGCTATAACATGTAGAACCCATTTAATTCTATCAATATCAGACTACAATCACATTAAACGTATTACTTTTTTGTTTAATTCACAATTGTCTTCTTGGACTAAAAAAAGTGAATTTTCATTTGACTCTTGTGTCGTTTCTATCATCAATCAGCAGATGTCGCTATGGAATTGTTGCACTTTGTATTGTTGGGGCAAATCTCGCACAAAATCGCGTTCGTTCCGAATCCCGTTCCTCTTTCGACTAGCCTCCAAGATGGTAGGTTCTACGTTTTATCCCTGTCCATCCAAATTGGGTTAAATCTACTTCCATCCTTACTTACCTGTATAAAATAATCCACTTTAGATGGCGTCTTATAATATGCTGATGTTATAGGAATAAATGTTGGGTGTTATTGCCGTTTTTTACTCATTTTTGTGAGGACTTTGATGGGTTCGCTGTTTGATATGTCGCTTCTCCTGGGCCTCGGCTCTAGTAAGGAACCCTACAGTTTTATCCACACGCAGAAAACAAACACTTTTAATTTTTTAGCAACGGTAGTGAGAGTTAAATGTGCAAGGTGGTGGTGTAACCCTGAAACAACCATTGGCATAAAGCGTTAAATCTGCCGGTAAAGACAGTGGGCTAGCATTAGCCTCCTAACTGCTAGGCAGCATGCAAGTGCTCGGAGACACTCTGCGTTTTACTTTAGCGTTTCTGTGGGGAAAACATGCTTCTTATACTCGCTTTATTACAAATTGTTAGCAGACTGACATCACAGTCGACCTGCTGGACTGTTAATTCTGTTGCTTGGCTAGACGTGAGCTAACGTTTCAAATAAACCTTATCCGTTAACAATAACTGCAAAATCTTTGCTCACAGCCTACCAAGAAGTCCAAGACCAGGAAGCTTCGAGGACATGTCAGCCACGGACATGGTCGCGTTGGTGAGTATAATTTTATTTTTTTATTTTAATTGATAAGATTTTCTTCCACGGACGATATGGAGATGGAGTAAACGTTTACCGACTCTCTTCACAGGCAAGCACAGGAAGCATCCTGGAGGTCGTGGTAATGCTGGTGGCATGCATCATCACAGAATCAACTTCGACAAATAGTAAGTCACTCATAATGATCCCAGTGAAATTTGAGTACAATGTGACTTGTGTAAAGTGGAACTCAAGTAAACCCGGCTTCCCTGTATTTGACCAGAAAAGTCTTTGTAGGGTAATATGTCTAAAAATACTTAACACAAATTGTATGCTTTGACTCAGATATTAAAGTCAGATGATGTCCCTCAGCGTTGCCTGAAATGATTTGCATGGGTTGTTCTGTTGTTTTCCATTAGAGATGAAGCCAGGTTTTGTCACTATAGCAGTAGGCCTACGTGATATGAAGAAAATCTGATATCGTAATATTTTCTTTCTGTTTCACGATATATGATGTATATTACGATGTTTAAACAATCTCCAAAAATAAATTATTTTCAACCATGTAGGACCTAAAATTGCACAGGTATACTCATTCAAATTTGGGCTGCCACAAACAATTATTTTAATAGTCGACTAGTCACCGATTATCTTTGTGATTAGTTGACTAATCAGATCGTGTATCCGTTGGATGTAAAACGTACAGCTTATTGCACCAGCATGCTTCTGCTCTTATATAACTAACATTGGCTTACAGCTTGAAGTGTTAAAGGTTTGTGATAACAAAAAATAAAGACAAAATGATAGTTTATTAAACTTTTAATGAAATTTGCAGATTGTCTGTGTTCGCAGCATGTGGGAGAGAAATACGCACAGTGAATTGCATGCAGATAGCTTAATATTGCCATGGCAGTTTATACTCATTGTTTACGATGAAGGTATTTTAACCATCATGCGTGGAAAAACTCACAATACATCAAGTATATTCAATATATCGCCCTACCCCTTTATAGCAGTAGTGTTTCCCAGGCAAGGTTTTTCAATTTATCATAGATGGTCCCAGTTCTGCTCTGCAGCCCTGGTGAGCTACAGCAGAACAAGGACTACTTTCACTCATAGCACTGAAGGGCAGTGGATATGGAGTATACCCAGGGGTGCACATAAGTGGTCCGCAGGTGCGCATTCGCTGTCAAAATAAAAGACGCGCACCAGATAAGAAGTTGCAACGTGCGTTTGCGAACATATAAAAGGCACTGTTTTTGTCCGCTAGAGTGGGATTTTCACGGCATATTCTGCACCACATCTCTGCGCGTTCATCATTTGTTTGAAGCCAGCTCACCTCCTGCAACCACTTTTCCGAGAATGCGCACTTCTTTTGCGGTTCAGACTCCTTCTGACATTTCTTTGGAGGTGGAGGAACACCAAAGTAATTGCTTAAAGGAGCTTGCTTCTTTGACATCTTTAAGAGTTCTAAACAAATGTCTGTCCTCCTCCAGAAAATCTTATGTACGTGCGTTGCAACTTCTTATCTGGTGCGCGTCTTTTATTTTGACAGCGAATGCGCACCTGCGGACCACTTATGTGCACCCCTGAGTATACCTGACAGACAGAAGAGAGTTGAGATCGACTGGCCAAGCTCAATCAGCTTTCTGTAGATTAATACCTAAACGGCTGTATTTTCAAAATAAGAGTAAAGAGTTTATCCAGTAAATGAGAAACAAGTCAGACCATCCCCACTGTGGAGCTCTATTACTCAGCCTAGGTCTACTCAGTGAAAACGGCCATGCTGTATTTTATTGAAAGATATGGAGAAGAGTGCACTGATAATCTGTATGATGAACACAAAGTATTTATTCAACTTTTTCCCTGTTTGGGAAATGTGATCATCTGCGGAACACATTTATGCAGGGTTAGTTCTGCTGTCCGGTTAAAAGATGTGCTGATTAGTTTTTACCTGCTCTTAAAAAAGGCGGTAGGAAGAGAAATGCACTTATCTAATGTTTCTATAGAGACTAGAGTCTCATCTTGACAGACATCACTGTCTTGGTGTGCTTGAGTCCTCTTAGATTAAAGACTGGTCCTACTCACCGACTGGCCTCTCCTATAGTCCAGTCATCCACATGGACAGTTACAAACACTTTAATACACATTGCTGATGCACCTGTCACATTGGAATTTGTGCGGTAGTTTATAGTATTCCACTAAATTTGAATGTCAAAAGTGAACGTTAATTAAATGTTAATATTTAAAATATTAGTGTTTGTTGCTCTAGTTTAAAAACATTTGATTTCATTTTCTTTCCTCGTGTTTGCCCTCAGCCATCCAGGATACTTTGGTAAGGTGGGCATGAGACATTACCACCTGAAGAGGAATACCTCCCACTGCCCTACCATCAACCTGGACAAGCTGTGGACACTGGTGAGCGAGCAGACCAGGATCAACTACAGCAAGAAGCCCGATGGACCCGCTCCCATCATCGATGCTGTGCGCGCTGTAAGTATTGCCAAATGTTGCCATTATTAAAAATGTTTTCTCATGAAAATGTCTCTAATCAGCAGTTTTTGTCATCATTGAACCTTTCACATCTTTATGGATCTTGTTGCTCTACTTCACTGTAGCTTGGAGTAGGTGGTGGCATGTTGACTGGTCAGCATTGATTATCACTTTAGGAAATTGGATTGTTTTCTTGTTGAGCTGCTGGAATCAGGCATCATAAACTGGGGTTTTTGTTTTTGTAAGAACAGGTGTCCTTTATACAGTTGAAACATTCATAGTAGAAATTTAAATCTTTTTGGATTGGTTTTTGAAGAATTTAGTCCATAAGTGTACCTGGTGTTAATAAGGGAGGCTTAAGACTTTTTGATCTTATTTCATTTTTCTGCTTTCAGGAGTCTGTTTTTTGTTTTTGTGGGGGGGGGGGGGTTTCCTCCAGTTTACACAAGTTTAGTCGGACATTTTGATTTTTAAAGAGCTATAAATCCTCAATTTGAACCCTCATGATTTAACCAGATAATTTTCCCGTCTTCAGTCATTGAAAATAATTTTTTGTAAACAGTCATTATATAATAATTACTCTTTTCTATTTAAACTTGACATTTTTGTGTTATGCTGTATATTGCTTAGTGTGCTCACTTAAGCACGCTCCCTTCTTACAGAAAGTTACACTGGGCAACTCTACCTGATGTAACCCAAAAGTGGATTTGTGTCTCTAGGCTAGAATTCAACCAGCAACCTTTTTCCTTGCAAAGCCATTTTTTTTTATTTTTTTTTTTTTTTAAACCATTACACTATTATTCACAATATATATATATATATATATATATATATATATATATATATATATATATATATATATATATATATATATATATATATATATAATTTTTTTTTTTTTTTTTTTTTTTTTTTTTTTTGATGTTTGAGTTTTGTTGGGTCGACACACTGTACTTCACTAGTGTGGTTTTGCTTGTAGTAGTTAACAGCTCATCTTAGGTTGGCTTAAATGTCGTATTTTTAGCTCTTAGTCTTATAAGAAAATATTACAGTGTATTGTCAAATAAAATAATGATCTCCACCTGTGCTTTACTTCGCAGGGCTATTACAAAGTCCTGGGCAAAGGCAAGCTGCCCAAGCAGCCTGTGATCGTCAAGGCCAAGTTCTTCAGCCGACAGGCCGAGGAGAAGATCAAGGCAGCGGGAGGAGCCTGCGTGCTGATGGCATAATGATCCTGTCTGTGTGTTTTTTGCAGAAATAAACTGTATAAATGGAAACTCTGTTTTGTGTGTGTGATTTCCCCCCCCCCCCCCGAAGTTGAAATTTGATTGCCATGGAAAATGAAGTGAAGGCTGTTAATTTTGATTGAAAGGTGTGAGGAATGGAGGAAATGTCTTCATGAGGAAATCACCTGGATCCTCAGCACTGTCGGTTTTGTCCTTGCAAAAAAGCTTTTTGATTACTGGCCAAATTGCAGACTGAACAATCTTTTAAAATGCACAGATTTCCTGTTTTTGTTTTTTAAATATAGGAAAAGTTAATTGTTTATAATGTTTTCCTATGAAACTGTATCACAGGAAGTCAGCACTACATTGAACACATTAAAGAAATGGTAGGTGAGTTCTTTCTGATAACGGCTTGGCACGTCATTCCTATTGGAGGTGAAATGTGTATATATATATATATATATTCAAATTTCTAAGGTACTTTTTTTATATAGTGCTTAATTAGCTGATTTTAAACTGCTGTATTTAAAAGAATTTTGTTTAATGGGGCTCGGTGATACCCAACACTAACTACCAGACACAACAGCTTGTTTTGTACTCTGAAGGCCCAAAATGGTGCATCTGACAAAAAGGTATGTATAGAATAAAACGGTCGGGTCCGGGTTGTTTTGTTCAGAAGCCCGGGGTCTTTTGGAGTGTAATTTTTTCATAGTTAGATGCCTAGCTGACAACTGTATAAAACAAAAACTACACACAATATTCGAAGCACATAGTGCACACTGTGGGAATTTACGACTGTGCGTAAATCCCCCCTAATATTGGTATGATCCGAGCTCAGGCACTAAGCGACTGAGCGAGGGGGCGGGGGAGCTGCTGCCTGTTGGAGAAGCGCAGCGAGGCAGACAGGAGAACTGAAGTTCGACCAGGTACCAAATCAAATCATTCGTACTGTACAAATAATGTAAATATGACGGTGTATCACGAAAGATTGATATCAAACTGATCACTTGACCCATATTACGTTACTTGCTCTTCAAATGAATCAACAAATGGCGAAATGAAAAAAAAGAAAAAACTCTGGTAGATGTTAATTTATATATTATGCTTTGTATGTTGTTCAGTATACTTCTATGCAAAAAAAAGAGGAATTTCAATACACAGCAGTATATTCATAGCTGAAACCAGATATTTACATACACTTTATGGAGAACACAAGAACATTTTTTTACTGTACAACATCAATTTAGAGTAAACTTGTTTTGTTTTCGATAAATAAATATTGAAATATCTTTTAATTAGTTAAATGTCAGAATAAAAAGAGGGAGCTGTTTATTTTAATCACTTTCATCAAATTTAGGAGTACATGTACACTAAGTTTATTGTTAATTAATAAGAAAACTCCAGACGATTCCATTCTGAGCTGAAGAAGCTTCTGATAGGTTAGTAGAGTCCATGTGAGTAAATTGGTGGCACACCTGTGGATGCATATAAAGCAAAACACAGAGCCTGTTTCTTTGACATGGGAAAATCAAGAGATGTCAACCAAAACACCAGGAAAAGAATTGTGGAGCTCCATAAGTGTGGCTCAATTTTGAATACAATTTGGTGCCATTTACAATTAAGAAATACAGATAGTTTCTCTGTTTACTCTTAAATGTAACAAATATGTTTTTTTTATATATTTATCAATCTAAAAAAAAAAAAAGTAGTCTGATTTGATGTTACAATTGAAAAAGTGTATCTGTTTTTATCTGAAGCGTGTGTAAATATCTGGTTTCAACTGTATATTTGATGATGTTGGTGTTTGGCTTGATTGTCAGCACAAAGAGGGAGAGAGAGGAACAGAGAGGGAGATGGAGAATGAGGACAGAACAGAGATGGAACAAGAGCCAGGTGAGACAGACCTGTTAGTCAAATGGTTGTTTACCAAAAGAATCACCGTATCATAGGTACTCATGTATCTCGTACCTAGTGTTTCTTTTTAGGTTTGTCATTTTTCAAATTCTATATTTATTAAGTTATGCAGGCTTGTTTGCACAACAAGGCTAAATAATTATATAAACCTTTCTCAATCTAAATAGTGGACTTTGGTAGAATTAAAAAATAAATGTAGTGCAGGTCTATGATGATTTTTAGTGCTACTATCATCCAGTTCTGATTCTGGTTCTGTCTTGGTTAAATCCTAAGTAGTCCTGATTTTGAACTGTTGTAGTCCTGTTTTAATTCCGGGTCAGTTCTGGGTCTGGTTGAATTAGGGTTTAGTCCGCGTGTCTTGATACAGCCCTGATTTTGTTCTGCCTTGCTGCTTAATTAAAACACTAGTTTAAGGTGTCCTGCATATGTGATATATATTTTTCCTAGGGCTGTTCGATATAACGATATATATCGGATGACGATATAAAAACATCTATCGTTGCATTTTACGCTATCGTTTGTTTCGTGGTGTTGTAAAATAAACTGTTTACGGCAATATTTTTTCACTGTTTTGATGCTCACTGTAGTGGCTATATTAATTTCTTAAAGTTCTCTCTTTCTCTTATATTTAAAATAACCACACTATGGACGGACAAGCGCCTGTTTTTATGCGTAGTCGTTAGCAACCACGACGATAAAACCATCGCTAGTCTGCTTGTTTATTTTCCACATAAACCTTTCACAATAAAGCTCAAGATCCTGTTGAGACTTTTCAAAATAAACTGAATCATGTGAAAGAGTATGCAGTGTTTACGGATGAGAAGCCAAAAAGAGGTGTCAGGTGCTAAAAAATAAACCTTAGACTCAAACGTTAGAACAGGCTTTTCACACTCTGTAATAAATACTCACAAAGAAAACGGCGGCCGTTACAACTTATGGACTCGCCCAGCTGGAAACACTTCACGCAAGTCGAGCTGCCCGAGATTCACAGAATTTACAGAAAATGTTAAATCTTTGTGATTTATATCGTTATCAGACGATAGATGTCTTATATCGGGATATGAGATTTTGGTCATATCGCACAGCCCTAATTTTTCCCTATATGAAGTCATTGTTTTTTGAATAAAACTCAAAACAGAGCCAATTAATCTTCCAGTCATTTCTAAACTCCCACCCCCCCAAATCCGACATGCATACTACCTTTAGGGCTAAGCCCCGGGTGTATCAAATGTCTGCCTCCGCCTCTGTTCACGACAGGGGCGGATCAAGAGAATTCTTTTTGGGGTGGCAAGGAAATCAAATGGGGTGGGAAAATCAAAGCCTTTTTTTCCCCAAACACACATGCAGTTGGTTACATAAGGTTAAAATGATGCAAATGCAGTAAGTATACATGTTTTTCATATAAATATAGTCTATAACTTAATTATTTTTCCCCAGCCCACACAATTAAACACTTTAGTCACATAAAACATACAAATTTGGATTTTATGTACTTTATAGCTTGTATAATAAGTTTGTAGCCCAATAAGTATAAAATCCAGAAAGCTACACAACATGTGGTGGTTGCTTTACAAACACAAGTCTAACTTAAGTTTCACACTTTTGTTAGAAAAAAAAATCACATTGTTACATGCTTAAATTTACATAAAATGTCAGAAATCTGCACTGTCATGAACAAAAATTTAAAACTAATTTTTCATGATTTGTTGGGTTAACCCTCTGAGGTTCTGAGATCTGAAATCACACAAAAAACAAAATCCTAGTAGTATTTTTTTTTCAACCACAGACATGTTCAGTAAATTATTTTCATAACTCCAAATGCAAAAAACATTTTGAAAGCTTGTGCACACCTTTTGTAAACATATACAACTAGTTATCTAAAAATCCAGGCAATACACCTGGCATTTTTTTTTGTTAATTTTGTACAACCATTTAAAAATATTACTATGACTAAAATGAGAGAACAATCAGAGGTCACAATAAGATGCCCCACAAATTATTTGTGCCAGTAAAAAAAAAAAATATTTGTCCGCCACAAGAAATAGGAGAACACCACAGGGATAAACCCTGCAGGCCTGATAACAGGTGTATCACTTCTCTGTTCCACCTGGAGACAGGGTTTACATTGCAATCTGCCTTTGTGACATTCATTAGTGCCCTCACTGACACACAAAACAAAACAACGACTACACAACAGACTAACTACACAAGACAACACACTAACTACACACTCCACACTAAACGTCACAAGTCTCCCACATCTCAAAACACTCTCTCTCTCTCTCTCACTCTGTCTCGCTGCTGTTACGGTCACTCTTAAAACTTTCCCTTCTTAAACAACCAAATTCCATGTGTTGACTTTTTTTTTTTTTTTTTTTTTTTTTAAATTGGTCGACATGGTACATTTTTCAGCCAATAGGAAAGAGTTGGCTTGCTTTCTTTCTTTAATGTTTTCGCGCTGTCCTGAGAAAATGCTTTTAAAAAAAAAAGTGACAATAGTATTTAGAAAAAAACATGTCTTATATATTTTTTTTATCATAACTCTGGATTTAGTGTCCTGTCATTAAAATTTAAAAAACGGTGTATACTTTGAAGTCTGAACTTTCAACACCGGCTGAGACTTAGCGTGGTTGCAGCTTGTTGCTATGTCAGCTTAAATCAGTCATGTGATTTGGAGGTGCAGCGTGTCCATGGACCCCAGAGGGTTAATAACACTCACCTTCATTCCATTTACAGAGTGTAACAACCAAATTCCCACGGTGTTGTTCAAAATGTGCTCTGGCACAATCATAGGCATCGGTTGCTACTGAAAACAAAAAATAAAGCCCTTCTTCGCTATGGGCTGAACAATTTGTTAATGGTGGAGGGGGGTAGTTATAGGTCCAACCTTCCTATCATCTCAAAAATTATTGAAAGAGTAGTTGTAAAACAGCTAACTAATCATCTACAGATAAATGGGGTATTTTAAGAGTTTCAGTCAGATTTCAGAGCTTATCACAGCACAGATACAGCTTTATTCAAGGTTACAAATGATCTTTTTATGGCCTCTGGCAGTGGATTCATCTCTGTGCTTATCCTGCTAGACCTCAGTGCAGCGTTCAATACTGTTGACCATAATATTCTATTAGAGCAATTAGAGCATACTGTAGGTATTACAGGTACTGTGCTGCAGTGGTTTGTATCATGTCTGTCTAATGGACTCCAAATTGTTTATGTAAATGAAGAGTCCTCTTCACACACTAAGGTTAATTATGGGGTTCCACAGGGTTCTGTGCTAGAACCAAATCTGTTTACATTATACATGCTTCCTACAGAATCATTAGAAGGCGTAGCATGCATTTCCACTTCTACACCCAACTTTATCTATCCATGAAGCCAGAAGCCAGCAGGCTTAGATTGCCCAAGTGTGATGAACAGACTTGGGTTCAGGTTCTGGCAGGGCTGGACTGGGACAAAAAATCGGCCTGTGCATTTTGACTAGAGACCAGCCCACCAGGTATTATAGGAAAAGCCATAAAGCCTCTGAATGAAAACAAACACTGTTGTAATAGTAATGTACACTGTCTTGTTGGTATATATGTATGATTTCTTTACATTTTACAGGAGAAGATCACTGTGGTTGTAAGACTCGGATAATTATTTATTAAAAGCTAGACATTTCAAATGAGAATAAGAAGGAAAAGTATGTCTTTGTGCCCCCCTTTCCCTGTTAATGCCCTACCTGGCCCCCTGGCAACACTTTGCTAGAGCCGCCCCTGCACAGTTACCAGCTGTCAGCTATGTAGAAAAGGATCCTGGTGTTATTTGTCTCTCAGAAACGGTGCATAACTTCCCTTCAATTCATTCATGTCACCTAAAAGGTAAACCTGTTTCTCCATCACCTGTTCAGCTCTGATGATTCAGTAAGGACATCTCCTGGTTTCATCTTCATGTTTCCCTCTCACCACATATCCAAACCGACATCATGACCAGCAGCTTTTACAGTTGTGGCTCCAGCAAACATCAGCTGATACTAGAAAGTAATATTAAATAAATTCTAACAACAGCTTATCAAGCTTAAACGTGCTGCTGTTGTTTAGCGCAACATCCACTGGTTTCCTCTTTCTGGCGCAAAGTGGACAATAAACAAACAAAGAAATACGCGACTTGCGACAGAAAAGCCAATCAGCTGATCGTTGATCAGTTTCATGATTGAAGTAGGAACAGGAGTGGGAGGGGAGAGAATGAGAGAAGAAGAGGCAGCTGAAAGCATAAAGATGCAGAATAACTCCTGCTTTGTGTCTTTTTTTCATTCTGGCTGAAGTACGGGACAAACTGTGTTCCTTTTCACTTCAATACCATTTTCTTCTGTTTGTCTGTGATAAGATTGCTTTCAGATTGCCCAAGTAAGGGGGGAGGGTGCATCCGACCTCCTCGGCTGTAACTGGTTCAGCCCAGAGTCGATTATGACCAATTGGCCAATCCACCACCTTTCATTGTTTATACCGTTACTAAAAAAACAAGGTCCGCGGCAGGCAGTGTCTTGATGGCAGCATGAAGTTCATGGCAGGTGGCGGCGTGATGGGGGCATGGAATATGTGGCAGGTGGCGGCATGACGGCAAAATGGAGTGCACTGCAGGTGGCAGTGTGGAGTCAGTGGCACGTGGCGGCATCTATGGTATCAGAAAATTTTAGAAATTTACAATTTCTGTAGATCTTAGATTTCTTCCATTCATCTAACTCCAATTCTCATGCAATAAAAATTAATTTTGCCAAAAATCCATAGAAGAACAAAGGCCGTATCATTATAATCCATCACATCATTCTGTGATTGAACAAAACATTGCTACAGCATGTTTGTTTGTTTGTTTTCCAGTCACTGTACATAAATGATCTAAAGAAAATATCTAAATAGTTTTTTCTTCTGGGTCTCAGAAGGATATTCATGAATTGTTTTTGTATTAATTGTATAGTGATTAGTAATTGGTCAAATATTTATCATTAGCTTGTATTTTCAAATATACAGTGGGATGCAAAAGTTTGGGCAACCTTGTTAATAGTCATTATTTTCCTGTCAGTTAAATATATCATATAGGAGACACGCACAGTGATATTTGAGAAGTGAAATGAAGTTTATTGGATTTACAGAAAGTGTGCAATAATTGTTTAAACAAAATCAGGCAGGTGCATAAATTTGGGCACCACAAAAAAAGAAATGAAATCAATATTTAGTAAATCCGCCTTTTGCAGAAATTACAGCCTCTAAACACTTCCTGTAGCTTCCAATGAGAGCCTGGATTGTGGTTGAAGGTATTTTGGACCATTCCTCTTTACCAAACACCTCTAGTTCATTCAGGTTTGATGGCTTCCGAGCATGGACAGCTCTCTTTAACCCACACCACAGATTTTCAATAATATTCAGGTCTGGGGACTGAGATGGCCATTCCAGAACGTTGTACTTGTTCCTCTGCATGAATGCCTTAGTGGATTTTGAGCAGTGTTTCGGGTCGTTGTCTTGTTGAAAGATCCAGCCCCGGCGCAGCTTCAGCTTTGTCACTGATTCCTGGACATTGGTCTCCAGAATCTGCTGATACTGAGTGGAATCCATGTGTCCCTCAACTTTGACAAGATTCCCAGTCCCTGCACTGGCCACACAGCCCCACAGCATGATGGAACCACCACCATATTTCACTGTAGGTAGCAGGTGTTTTTCTTGGAATGCTGTGTTCTTTTTCCTCCATGCATAACGCCCCTTGTTATGCCCAAATAACTCAATTTTAGTTTCATCAGTCCACAGCACCTTATTCCAGAATGAGGCTTGTCCAAATGTGCTTTAGCATACCTCAAGCGGCTCTGTTTGTGCTGTGGGCGGAGAAAAGGCTTCCTCTGCATCACTCTCGCAAACAGCATCTCCTTGTGTAAAGTGCGCCGAATGGTTGAACGATGCACAGTGACTCCATCTGCTGCAAGATGATGTTGTAGGTCTTTGGTGCTGGTCTGTGGGTTGACTCTGACTGTTCTCACCATTCGTCGCTTCCGTCTATCTGAGATTTTTCTTGGTCTGCCACTTCGAGCCTTAACTTGAACTGAGCCTGTGGTCTTCCATTTTCTCAATATGTTCGTAACTGTGGAAACAGACAGCTTAAATCTCTGAGACAGCTTTCTGTATCCTTCCCCTAACAGTGAAAAAAAAGTACAAGTACAAAACCATAAAAGTGGTAGATTAAGAATCATCAATGTAACACTAATATAACTGCTCATTTGCACAAAGAGTAACGTTTACAACACAAAAAGAGATGTTATGAGCATAACAAAAGGTGACATCACATTAACATACAGAAGGAATCAGGTATAAGGTGAATTATAATCAAAAATTACCTCAGTATGAAGGCAAGTGATGAAAAAACAAGATGTCTGATTCAGAAAGTCAGGTGAATGTGTCCTCAGGTGGATGTGAGCTGAGCAGGAGAGGAATAGAAATGTTCCATGTGTCCAGTGTCAAGGGGAACTCAAATGATTTGATTGGTGGAGTGATGATTCAGCCTCAGCCCCCTGATATTTCAGCACAGCTCACAAATAGAAACTGCAAACAGGTGTTTAATATTTAATGTGTTTTCCAAGTAATCATCTGATGCCTTTTTGTCCAGTTGGTAAAAGATATATTGAGGGTGTAAAAATAAAAGCTCTGCATGTAAATCAGCTATGAAAATATTTGTATATTGTAAAGCCAAAAACAATGTGACAGTGTGTGCGGTTGCTAATAAATCTGTAGCTCTATCAATGGTTGGCCACAAAATAACCCCTATGCTTTATTTTCAAACTTTATTAATGACATAAAAAGATTTTTATTTTATTTTATTTTTTTAAAAAAAGCTTTGTTTTGTATAAATGATGGAATTCCTCTTTAATGTACAAACCAAAGTCTAAAAAAGTTGGGACACTGTTCCAGTCTGCTTTTATTTACACTTTTGCACAATTTGCAAATCTCAGATTTCATTTACATAGAAAAGATATCAAATGATTAAGTTGGGAAAAACTATCATTTATCGTAAGATGATTTTGAATTTCAAGGCAGAAACACATCTCAACAAAGTTGCATTAATGAAATGAAAAGTTAATATTTGTCTAAAATCGGTACATTTTCTTATTTTAAAGATTTAACGCACTGTCTACATTCTGATTGTTGTGAACAAAATATGGGTTTTCGAGGTATTACAACTATTGCATTCTGTTTTATTTGCATTTTACACAACAACCAAATATTTTTGGAACTGGGGTTATAAAAAATAACCTTTTAAATTTTGAAACACCAACATTGGAGTTTTTGTCTTATATCAATTCATGTATCAGACTCTAAATAACTGATTCACTGTCTTATTTTACTATTCCTGTTGGTGGAAGTTAAGATAATTTAATAAAACATGAGATGGACTCTTTGACATGATAAGTTTTTCCCCTTTTAAGCCAAATGAAACCACAAGTTTAGAAAGTAAATGTCTCTTTTGTTTGGATTTTTTTGCAGGGCTTTTCCTTTAATCTTTGATAATGCATCGTAGTGTATAGGGATACAAAGTTATATCTTCCCATTATCATTTCTGATCACTACTGGCCCCAGTTGATAGCAGCAAATTATGAGACAGGAATTATAATCAGCTGTGGACTTGGTTGTGGACACTGACAATTGCAGAGTCAACCGATGAGTAAAGACTTCTGTGAAGCCCACTTAATGACTGCCTAAACGGCACATGAGCAGCCGGTTCTTTGTGTCCTTGAATGTCGGGCGTGCAGACACTAACACTGAGTCTTGCTCCCACAGTTTGATGATGAAATTTATATTATCCAAGTGGACTGTAGTGTACTCTCAGAGGCGATTTTGGTTATTTTACAACTGTTGTTTTAAACATCGTTATCCATCTCAGCCCACAATTTTACAATCAGTGCATCAGTGAATGTGGAGTAAACGCCCCGAATTCATAAAAACAAACATGTAAGTATCTGTAAAATGTACTTAAAGTATGTCAAAAAATGTTGCAGAAAAATGCATCTGTTCCTGTACTATTGTGCAGACTGTTACCTGCAACGTTCTAATGAGTATTTTATGTGTAATCTAACATGTTTGTATGCTTATCATACATTTTCAAATTAAAATCTTTATCATGGTTTAGTGTGAGTAAAGTGGCATGAGATGGAAATACTTCAAAGCAGAACAAAACTTTGGGACAAGCTTCTACAGAATTATTTATCTCTTATATTAACCTTATTAATTTCCTTGTTTCTGAAATAGAGACAAAAAGTATAACTTCAAACACATTAAATATATATACATAAGACAGATTAGGGATTAATACAAAAAATGTCCTTACTTGTTCAGTGGTGCCGATCTCTAGGGCTGCAAAAACCTGGTGGCATGGCAGAGGTGTGTCTTATCTTCCTTCAGAGGTTGATTTTACACCCTGTTATTCTGGCCAATGACAAGTTACACGCTGTACAATTCACTCAAACTTTGAATAACAGACTGACTTCATGTAAATCACCTTTAACTGTGTCTGTTTGTGGTTGCGTCGCCACAGAAATAAAGCTACGTGGACATGTATGACTACACATCATCTTTAACTGTGTGCACGTGATCCAAGCGTGTGCGTTTTTACTCAGGGTTTATATTCTCTGCATATTGTGTCAGGGTACTGTTTTGTCACACACATTAGTGACTAATATTTCCTTTAAAATGGAGCAACATGTAACAGCTGAGTAATTAACAAGTTTAAAGAGTTCAGTCCTTGTAAACTGGTCAAAGATTAACCCCTGAGTGTGGTGCTGACGTCAGATTTGATTATTTATTCAGAGTGTGTACAAATCATCACTATAATTGGCAAACACTATGAAACTGATAGGGCAGGGCAACAGCTTACTAAGGTAATGATGAAGAAGGGGGGAAAAGCAGCATATTCAGTTTGTTTCAGTCAACATTTAAATCTGCATAGACAGAAATGTAAGCAGAGCGTGTCACTGACTGACAGTCTGCCACATAATGATTTAGTTACGTTATTGTTTTATATCTCTAGATTGGTGGGAGAATAGAGTCTATAGGATACTGTGTTTTTAATCAAAGACCAGCATTACTGTCATTTTCTTTTGTAAGTGCAATATTGTTGTTTTTAGTTTTCTTTTCCCTAAAGATCTAGTTCTTTTTTTTATTTCAATAGTTTTGGTTTAGCTGTAAAAAACTCTAATAATCTTGTTAAGGACATTATATAAGCGCTCTAGTCTGACTTTGATATATGATGATTATATGTTGAAATAGTTATTATTATATAGTCTTGTAAGACTCGGCATTTCACTTTTGTGCTCTGTGGACGACATGAGTCTGAGACCACTACATCAAGCCCCATGTGTGGAATCTATATCTGTATGGCAGGCAGAGGTAGGAGCGAAACACAGAACTCAGAAACAAAGGGATCAACTAAAAGAGGCAGCTTTATTTCCTGGAACACGACCCCCCCCACCCCCCCAAACATAAATTTGGTTTTATCTAGATTCAATGATAATTTATTTATATCAAACCACTTCTTTAATATCGTTAATTCCTGTGTGATCATCTCCAAAACCTGTGGCAATTCCACACCTGAACAAAATATATTTGTGTCATCTGCAAATATTACAAACTTTAAATTCTGCGAGACTCTGCAAATATCATTTATGTACATAATAAACATTTTTGGACCCAATACTGAACCTTGAGGTACTCCACAAGCAATATGCATCAATTTAGATTTATATTCATTTATTTGTACATATTGTTGCCTATTGCCTAAATAGCTTTTTAACCAGTCCAAAACCACTCCCCTAAACCCGTACCTTTCCAGTTTTTTTAATAGAATTTCATGATTAACAGTATCAAACGCCTTCTTTAGATCTAAGAAAACTCCGAGTGCGTACCTCTTATTATCTATACATTCTGTTACCTCTTCCATTAAGTCTATCAATGCCAAAGTTTGAGGGGATAGGTTAATTGGATAATCCAAATTGTCACTAGGTGTGAATGTGTGAGTGAATGTCAGCGTGAATGGTTGTCTGTCCCTGTGTGTTGGCCCTGCGACAGACTGGCGACCTGTCCAGGGTGTACCCCGCCTCTCGCCCTATGACAGCTGGGATAGGCTCCAGCGCCCCCCGCGACCCTGGAAAGGATAAGCGGAACCGAATGGATGGATGGATGGAATGCCAAAGTTGTTGATCTGTTGTTTCTGAACCCATACTGACTATCTGTCAGTAATTCATGTTTTTCCACAAAATTGTCAAATATTTTTATGAAAAGTTTTTCCAGTATCTTAGAGAACTGGGAGAGTATTGACACTGGTCTATAATTTGTAAAATGATACTTTTCACCTGTTTTGTAAATTGGAGTAACTTTAGCAACTTTCATTTTTTGTGGAAAAAACCCTTTTTGAAAAGACAAGTTGAATATATATTTTATTGGTTTTACTATACCATCAATAACTCTCTTTACTGTTACCATATCAATATCATTCCAATCTGTACTGGTTTTGTTTTTAAGTCCTCTAACAATGTCATAAATCTCTTTCTCTTCCACTGCTCTTAAAAACATTGAGCTTCTATTCCTTTCAATATCTTCATCAGTGTCCCTTTCTATTCCATCAACCTTTATTTCCTCTGCCAGTTTTGGCCCTATATTTATGAAGAATTCATTAAAACCATTTGGTGTGGTTGAAGGGCAATGTCAGAGAGAAAGTCCTTTGGGTTGAGCAGGACCAGACGGAGCAGGATGGAGCGGCAGAGTGCAGACCTCCGGTTCTGGCAGAGCAGGACCAGACTGTGCGAACACCTCCTGGGAGACGGAGCAGGACCAGATGATACAGGCTAGGGCTGTGCAGGGTACACAGAAAGGCTTAGATTGATTGCCACACTCGGGTAGACGGCTACCCAGTGGCTGGGGTTCAGGTTCTGGTGTCCCTCAGGAGACAGGCAGGCAGCAGCGCAAGGGTGGTGTGGAGTCCGCAGCAGGCGGTATTGTGATGGCAGCGTGGAGTTTGTGGCAGGTGGCGGCGTGATGGGGGCATGGACTAAAAAAAGTGAATTTTCATTTGACTCTTGTGTCGTTTCTATCATCAATCAGCAGATGTCGCTATGGAATTGTTGCACTTTGTATTGTTGGGGCAAATCTCGCACAAAATCGCGTTCGTTCCGAATCCCGTTCCTCTTTCGACTAGCCTCCAAGATGGTAGGTTCTACGTTTTATCCCTGTCCATCCAAATTGGGTTAAATCTACTTCCATCCTTACTTACCTGTATAAAATAATCCACTTTAGATGGCATCTTATAATATGCTGATGTTATAGGAATAAATGTTGGGTGTTATTGCCGTTTTTTACTCATTTTTGTGAGGACTTTGATGGGTTCGCTGTTTGATATGTCGCTTCTCCTGGGCCTCGGCTCTAGTAAGGAACCCTACAGTTTTATCCACACGCAGAAAACAAACACTTTTAATTTTTTAGCAACGGTAGTGAGAGTTAAATGTGCAAGGTGGTGGTGTAACCCTGAAACAACCATTGGCGTAAAGCGTTAAATCTGCCGGTAAAGACAGTGGGCTAGCATTAGCCTCCTAACTGCTAGGCAGCATGCAAGTGCTCGGAGACACTCTGGGTTTTACTTTAGCGTTTCTGTGGGGAAAACGTGCTTCTTATACTCGCTTTATTACAAATTCTTAGCAGACTAACATGACAGTTGACCTGCCGGACTGTTAATTCTGTTACTTTGCTAGACGGAAGCTAACGTTTCAAATAAACCTCATCCGTTAACAATAACTGCAAAATCTTTGCTCATAGCCTACCAGGAAGTCCAAGACCAGGAAGCTCCGAGGACATGCCAGCCACGGACATGGTCGCGTTGGTGAGTATACTCTTTTTGACACAAGTTTTAACTGATTGATTTTCATCCACGGACAATATGGAGATGGAGTAAACGTTTACCGACTCTCTCCACAGGCAAGCACAGGAAGCATCCTGGAGGTCGTGGTAATGCTGGTGGCATGCATCATCACAGAATCAACTTCGACAAATAGTAAGTCACTCATAATGATCCCAGTGAAATTTGAGTACAATGTGACTTGTGTAAAGTGGAACTCAAGTAAACCCGGCTTCCCTGTATTTGACCAGAAAAGTCTTTGTAGGGTAATATGTCTAAAAATACTTAACACAAATGTATGCTTTGACTCAGATATTAAAGTCAGATGATGTCCCTCAGCGTTGCCTGAAATGATTTGCATGGGTTGTTCTGTTGTTTTCCATTAGAGATGAAGCCAGGTTTTGTCACTATAGCAGTAGGCCTACGTGATATGAAGAAAATCTGATATCGTAATATTTTCTTTCTGTTTCACGATATATGATGTATAT
Source organism: Oreochromis niloticus (assembly GCF_001858045.2). Classification (NCBI taxonomy): domain Eukaryota; kingdom Metazoa; phylum Chordata; class Actinopteri; order Cichliformes; family Cichlidae; genus Oreochromis; species Oreochromis niloticus. The sequence continues at coordinate 42,764,025 of NC_031972.2, read as the reverse complement.
TACGATGTTTAAACAATCTCCAAAAATAAATTATTTTCAACCATGTAGGACCTAAAATTGCACAGGTATACTCATTCAAATTTGGGCTGCCACAAACAATTATTTTAATAGTCGACTAGTCACCGATTATCTTTGTGATTAGTTGACTAATCAGATCGTGTATCCGTTGGACGTAAAACGTACAGCTTATTGCACCAGCATGCTTCTGCTCTTATAACATTGGCTTACAGCTTGAAGTGTTAAAGGTTTGTGATAACAAAAAATAAAGACAAAATGATAGTTTATTAAACTTTTAATGAAATTTGCAGATTGTCAATTCCAAACGACTGTCTCATTCCCTCACTCACCTGAAACTCCCGCTGTAGCCAGGGCTGCTCGATTATGGCAAAAATGATAATCACGATTATTTTCACTGAAATCTCGATTATTTGACGATATTTATTTAACAATACCAATGTATTGAATAATGGCTTTAAAGATTGTCAAAAAAATAATATAAAATAATGTGCAAATACTGATTATAGTGCAAATGTTTGCAATGTAAACATCTATGTTTAGTGAACTTCAAAATACTGCACAATATTTGATCCACGTCTGACTCCGCGAACCCATAATGTTTCCACCAATGTTCCCTCTAATTTTTCATGTGTCTGAGCGAACGCACAAACTCCCTGAGCGGTCCCTTGGACCACTGTGACCGACATCAGACGTGTGCACTGTGGTCACAGCAGCATCAAATCCATCCAAGTTACATGGTTTATTAAAATAATCAAATTACAGCATTTACATTTATGTTAGAGTACTTTTAATTAACTGCTTTAGCCCACTTACAATGAAAATTTAAAAAATCCTGTTCATGACTTGTGTAGTATGTTAATGCTATTGGAAGTAAAAATAACTTGAACTCCAATTTTGAAAACACAACTTTCTTTCTTTTTTTTCTTCATAAAGCTCTGACTTGTATTATGAGTCTGTGGTCTGGGAGAGAGTCCTGTAACTCTGCCTGCAAAATACAGTATATAATGACCAATGCTGGGCAATTAATTATATAGTTACTACTTCAAAAAAGTAACTCAGTTTGGCAAACAACAAAGTTTTTTGCAGCTTTTTTTTTTATTATTATTATTATTATTATTATTATTATTATTATTATTAATGCAGCCAAAGCATTTTTAAATAAACATTTCAAACTATTTACAGAACAATCAGCTGTTCTGCATCAAATCTGATGCCACACAAATTATTTGTGCCACTCCAAAAAATAATTTCTGTCCACTATGAGATAAAGGAGAACAGCAGCCTGATACCTGCAGGCCTGACAGCAGGAGATGTATCACTCCTGTAACACCTGTAACATTCAGCAGCCGCCTCATTGTTCTGACACACACAACAAAACTATTGACTACACTACACACTAACTACACAAGATTTGCGCTAAACGTCTCAAATCTCTCACATCTCAGAACACCGCCGTCACTCCTAAAACTTCCCCCCGTTTCTTAACTAGATGCCACGTTGCCATATCATTTTTTTGATTGGTCGACATGGTACATTTTTCGACCAATAGGAAAGGGTATGGGTTTTTTGGTTTTGGTTTTGCTCACAGGCGGAGAGTGCGTTTTACAGTTTCTTCCCGTAGTAAATATAAACAACGGTAGTATTCAGGAAGAAAACCAAACATTGCATATATTTTTAATCATAACTCTGGTTTTACGTGGCCTATCAACACAATTTAAAAACTGGTATAAAGTCCACACTTTTTCCGTCAATTGTTCCGTCTGTCCTGCTCACATCTCTAATGGTTGTACACGTTGTCATTAATGTGGCTTCACTGCACATCAGCCACGCCGCTTTGCTAGCTAAAACTCCGGTGTCGGCACATAAGGACGCTGTCATAGCCTGTCAACCACGTTGATCGGCTGCGTATATACGAATGTGAATCGTATTATCCTATAGTCCAGCCAATAAGGTGGCATCGTTCTAATCCCATACAGGAGCAGCCAGTCACTTACTGACTAACACTGCAAAACAGAATTGTTAAAGTTTTAATTTCAATTCAGGTTAGATCTTTTTTTGTGCGCAACGCAGATTTTCTGTGCGCAGAGACCGTGCCAGCAGTGCGCAATTGCGCAGCTTAGAGGGAACATTGGTTTCCACACCACTGAAGTCGTTTTATTAAAATTCGATTAATTGAGCAGCCCTAGCTGTAGCCATATTTTTCCCCATCCAGTAGTAAACTCTTCTCCTTCTCCTATTTTAACGGCAGCTTGCATCCACAGAAGTTGCATTACTGCCATCCTCTGGTGTTACTTAGACTGCATCTAGCTCTTTAAAGCCTCTTAAATAATCCCGTACTTCTCAGAAACCGAAGAACCACACCTTTCCTTTCATGACATCCTAGCCATTCAGCCACCTTTTCAAACCTGATGTGACCCGTGGTAGGTACCTATTACGATAGGACAGAGCCGTAGGCACACAGTCAGTTGAACTGGGTTTAATGTTAATACAAAATAAAAGTGAACATGTAACAGCGGCACCTAAAAACAATTAGAAGCTTTACTTTACTAAATACGGTAAAAAAATAAAATTAAAAAAAAAAAAAAAAAAACCACACAAAACCAAAACCCGATAACATTGTATGATTGCCCGTGAGACAGGATAAGCACTGCGGGGAACCTGTTAAAAACAAATCAACATATCACACACGTTAAAAGGGACGGCAACTCATGCTGAACCCCAAATAGGCAAAACACTATAAAAAGGCGAATCTTCAGTGCAGTCTTCACTCAGGCTCACCGCGGTGCATGCAAAAAGCGCCTTCACTGTCAGAGATGGGCAGTAACGCGTTACTGTAATCTGATTACTTTTTTCAAGTAACGAGTAATGTAAGGGATTACTATTGCAAAAACGGTAATTAGATTACCGTTACTTTCACGTAGGAACGCTGCGTTACTGCGTTACTAAAACCGTGATTTTTTGCGAGAACGTCTCATGACAGTGACGTAAGCGAGTGCGACGTTCGTCGCTGTGTGCAGATCATAATATATCGAGTGCGGGACAGAGTGTAGCATGCAGCGTTTAAAGCGTGGAAGTACTGACCTTATTTTGAGTTTGATTCCATAAAAAGTGACAAAACATTAGTGTCCGTTGTGCGTGGGAAGAAAACTTCTTTTTACAGCGAAAAAACCCCCTAAACGTCCAAGCAAGCACCGAGTGTACTACGACGTAATGTGAAATTCACAGAGAAACTCGCGGATTCTTCCACTGACCGCTGCGGCACACCTGCACCAGGGTAAACCTCCGCCTACCCCAGTCCTGCTTTACAGGTGAAAATAGAGCAACAGGACCGCTAGTCTTTGATTTTATTTATTTTCTGCTGTGTTTTACTTGCATCTATTTGAAAGAGTGAGTGTAAACACAAAAAAATATTTTATTTTATTTTATGTGCTGGAATGTGCAGAAAATAGGTTTAAATGTTAAACAAATTTCTTCCAGTCAGAGAATGTTGCATATAATTTAATTTTTGCTTGATGCATAAAGTTAAAAGATTAAAACTAATAAAACAAGTTTTAAAAAGAGACTTTTCCATTTGATTACATTTTGTATGATGGATTATGCAGAAAAAGTAGAATTGGGCTGAAAGATCTATCGCTTTATCACCTATTCAGGTTGTAAATCGTGTTTTTAAAAAGTAACTAAGTAACTAAGTAATTGATTACTTTTGAAAATAAGTAATCAGTAAAGTAACGGGATTACTTTTTGGGGGAAGTAATCAGTAATTAGTAACTGATTACTTTTTTCAAGTAACTTGACCAACACTGTTCACTGTCTGCAATGATATCCATCTATAAAAGGTAAAACACTAAAAGACAATATCTGCGGTGCCTACTGATACAGAAAAATAAAACAAATAAACCAAACAAAATCGACAGCCGCAGCCGTCACAATATGTCAAATTACACCAGGTTAAACAAAATTAAAATACACTGCTGTATCGGGTCCTCAGGCCGCAGCCAGAAATCCACTCGGCAAAGCAGGAGCTCGGTACTCTGTAAATAAAAGCAAGAGATGACTCACACTGGACAGTAAAACGCAGCTGGAGTATCCCTCCAACTGTATTGTTTTAGTTACCCGTCCACAAGTTCGCGTCAAACCCTAATAAATATTGGTCAGTGGCGGTGGAGTCCACTACAAGTTTCTCACAGGAACGCAATGTTTCCCACCTACAAGGGTGCAAATAACTTTAAATCTCTGCCAAACAGCCAGAGCTCAAGTCATACATTTTCTATGACCTACCATTCTAACAGAAGGCTAGGGGGCCCGCATCAAGCTTTCATAAAAGAAGTTAAAAGTGCCAACTTGCCCGGCTTGGACCAAGCACTCGCAGCTTCAGGTTTGCTCCAGAGAATACCTAATTGCCTACACCTGAGCTTATGAAAGGGACAAAAACCAGCTCCACCTACCTGGGGCGGTTCCCAGACTCAGGTCTCACCTGTCACACTGAGTTCCTCTGTAATTACCATTTCTACCCTCATCATTCTCCTATAGTTACCATACCTCCTGCAGTTAATAAATACATGCTCAATTGTTTCCATAACACCACACCAATTACATAGCCCCGTTAAATGTTTCCCCATCCTAAAAAGAGTGCCATTCAGGTAACAATGCCCTGTTCTTATTCTACACATAACAATCTCCTCCCACCTATTCATTCCTTTATTTCTTTTAACTTCTACTGTATTTTGTACCCTATACAATTGTCTCCCTCTAGTTCCATTATCCCACACCATTTTCCATAACTTCTTACTTTCACTCCAAACGATACACTTTCCTTCAGATTTAGATAATGGGATCTGTACCTCTACGTCTACTCTTTTAATAACTTCCCTAGCCATTCTATCTGCTCTTTCATTACCCATAATGCCTATATGAGCTGGCGTCCACATCATTACTACACTTTTGCCCTGTTCACACACTCTATGGTGAGCAAACATAACTTCATACAGAATGTTCTGATGATTACTTGTATTCCCATTTTCTATACTTAACACCGCTGACAATGAATCAGTGCATATTATTACTTTTGGAACTCTGCTGTCTTCTACCCATTCTAAGGCCATCAATATGGCATATAGCTCTACTGCATAAACACTCATAAAGTTTGATGTTCTTTTCCCAAACTTGATATTTAATTGCGGAACTACCACTGCCAAACCAGTTGCTTCACTATCCGGATATTTCAATCCATCTGTGTACACCTGCACATAGCCACTGTACTTGCCCGTCAATCTACTATAAAATTCTTGACAAAGATCTGTTGTGACGTCCCTCTTTTTGATATCCACTAACGTTCTATCCACGTTAATGAAATCCCATGCCCAAGTGGGCCTTAAAGGCCACAACACTGTCTGGCTGTTTACAGAAAGCTCTCCAATATGTTCTCTTTGTTCTTGTTATTGTACTCCTCATTTTTGCCTGTGCTTTTTTATATGCAATTAAATGTTGAAAATTATGAGACCTTTTAACCAGCTTAAATACTCTATTCCTTTCTCTTACTGCCAGCTTGCACTCATCTTTCCACCACGGTACTACTCTCTCCCTGACTTTCCCTGATGTCCTTTTGGATAGTCTCCCCAGCAGCACTTAAAATACTTTGACTTATCTCTTGACTCATTCTTTCAACACTCAAGTGATTTTAAACCTGTAACAGCTTCCTCTCGCATAGTCTACTAAAATCCCCCCATCTCGCCTTTCCAAACACCCACTTCCCTCCTATTGTTTCAGGTACCTGAACTTGACCTATCCTTATTCTACTAACTACCAAATAATGATCACTACCAAAGGAGTTATTCATTACTTGCCACTCACATAATGGAGCCAGCGAACTAGATGCAAATGTTAAATCTAACACAGATTCCTTACCAGACCTCATATCAATTCTTGTCTTCTTCCCATCATTCAAACACACAAGATTATTATCATCCAAAAATTCCTCTAGTACTGTACCATTATAGCCTGTTCCATCACTCCCCCACAGTGAGTGATGTGCATTAAAATCTCCACACCATATAATATTTCCTCTCATCCCCATTTCTTCCATCTTACCTATTCCCAGCTTTCTACAGGGATTGTAGAAATTATTAATCATAATCACCTTCCTTCCCAACCATACCTCAACCCCAACATACTCCAACTCCCCATTCCTTTGAATTTTCCTATATGGTATTCCTTCCCTAATCAATGTCAGATACCCCCTCCATTCCCCTCGTCCCTATCACACCTAACGACTATATATCAATACACCCAAAGTCCAAACAAGGCTTTAAACATGTTTCCTGTACACAGATTATGTCAGGCTTTTCTATTTGGTCATATACAAACTGTTTAAAATCTTGGCCATTTGCCAAAAGACTCCTTACATTCCATTGCCAGATTAAGATGGTTATAAGAAAAGTTAACCACCACACTATCCGTCCTGGCTCACCTGACTACTGAGTTCCCCTCTAATATCCTCCTATCTGATATTCCTAATTTCTAAACTATGACATGTTGCTTTAACAATAATCTAGATCCTCTCTGTCTTTGACTTTACATCTGACGTTGCATTTATTACGCCCGCAATGAATGTCACCATCTTGTTTTTCTCTTCCTCCATTTTCCTTTCTACCATCTCCATAATCTTTTCCAGCACTTGCTTCTCTCCCAGCCTGGGATTCCCGGTCTGCTTCTCTTTCTCAACCATTTTACATGCTTCCACATATGTCACTTTTTGCATGACCCTTGTCTTTTGAACAACCATCTGCTGTTTCATTACTTCACACCCACAAAAAGCGACACTATGTTCCCCTCCGTAACTACAACATTTTGGCTTAACTCCCACACCACATTTTCCATACTCATGGTCCCCAGAAAACACGCATGCTTGGGATGGGTAGAAAGTTTTCTGGTTGGGAGGGGGGATGGATGATGCGTTTGCAGCGTGCGGGAGAAAAGTACTCCCAGTGAATTGCATGCAGATACCTTAATATTGCCATGGCAGTTTATGCTCATTATTTAAGATGAAGCTTTTCCGTTTACATGTCTCAGACTGCTTATTGCGGGGCTGGGGGTTTTGGGGTTTTTTTTTTCTTCTTTCTTTTTTTTCTTTCTTTTATTTTTTTTGTTTTTCTGTTTTGTATAAAGGGAAAAATAATAATAAAAAAAAAAGAAAGATGAAGCTATTTTAACCATCATACGTGGAAAAACTTACGATACATCAAATATATTCGATATATCGCCCTACCCCTTTAGAGCAGTAGTGTTTCCTCAGACAAGGTTTTTCAAGTAATCATATATGTTAACAATATATTATCGCGTACTTGTGGTAAGATATATGTATATACATACATATATATATATATATAAATATATATTACAGAGAAGTAATCAGCTCACCAGCTGGCCTCCCCTATAGTCCAGTCAGCCACATGGGCAGTTGCAAACACTTTAATACACTTTGCTGATGCACCCATCACATCAGAAATGGGGCAGTAGTTTATAGTATTCCACTAAAATAGAATGTCAAAAGTGAACTTTAATTAAATGTTAATGCTGAATATATTAGTGTTTGTTGCTCTAGTTTGAAAACATTTAATTTTATTTTCTTTCCTCGTGTTTGCCCTCAGCCATCCAGGATACTTTGGTAAGGCGCACAGGAGACATACCTCCCACTGCCCTACCATCAACCTGGACAAGCTGTGGACACTGGTGAGTGAGCAGACCAGGATCAACTACAGCAAGAAGCCCGATGGACCCGCCCCCATCATCGATGCTGTGCGCGCTGTAAGTATTGCCCAAAAAAAAAAAAAAGTTCTCTCATGAAAATGTCTTTAATTAGCAGTTTTTCTCATAATAATCAGACCTTTCAATCTTTATGGGAGTTCTTGTTCTTCTACTTTACTGTAGCTTGGAGTAGATGGTGGCATGTGGTTGGCATTGATTATCACTTTAGAAAATTTCATTTGGGATAGGCATTGGGTTGTTTTCTTGTTGAGCAGCTGGATTAAACTGTTTTTTGTTTTTCTTTGTTTTGTTTTGTTTTTTAAATGGGACTCCTTCATACAGTTGAAACATTCATAGTTCATATATAACTCAACCACTTGCTGCACGTAATGTCCTCTTTGTATATACTCATTCACTGTATATAAAGTTCTGTCTCTTTTTTTGCACAGTCGAGGAGCGTATCAGGTCACATTTCACTGCGTGTTATATCTGTATAACTATGCACGTGACAAATAAAGAATCTTGAATCTTGAAAATTTAATAGTTTCAATATGTTTTTGATGAATTTGGTGCATAAATGTACATAGTGTTAATAAAGCAGTTTTAGGACTTTTTAGTTTTCTTTACTTTGTTTGCTTTGAGTTTACACAAAGGTTTAGTCAGATGTTTGGATTTTTAAAGAGCTATAAATTCTGGATTTGTACACTCATGATTTAACCAGAATAAAATAACGATCTCCACCTGTGCTTTACTTCGCAGGGCTATTACAAAGTCCTGGGCAAAGGCAAGCTGCCCAAGCAGCCTGTGATCGTCAAGGCCAAGTTCTTCAGCCGACAGGCCGAGAAGAAGATCAAGGCAGTGGGAGGAGCCTGTGTGCTGATGGCATAATGATCCTGTCTTTAGAAATAAAGTGCATAAATTGAAATTGTGTGTCTTGTGTGTGATCCCCCTGACCCCCTCCAATTTGAAATTGTATTGGTATGGAAACTGAAGAGAAGGCTGTTAATTTTGATTGAAAGGTGTGAGGAAAAACGAAATGTTGGGCATGGTGAGGTCACCACTCTTGGTCTTGTGTATAAAATAACACAAACTACCAGATATAACTGGTAGTTTTGTAGTCTGGAGCCCAAAATGCTGACAAAAAGGCATGTTTAGAATAAAACAGTCAAAAACAGGAACATTAATATTAGTAAATATTAAAGTTTTGTCAATTGCATCTATGTGCAAGCAAAGCTGAAACAGTTCAGTAATTCTCTCTTGTCATGCAGATTGTCAGTCATTTTAGCAGCTTTTCTTGGAAACACTTTGGCTGTGTGCTAGACACTGCAACATGAATTTATGAAGTTCAGTTATGAATTTCACTGCAGATTTAGGGTCGTTAGGGACAGTCCTGATCTTTTATTTGCTTTTCCTTTTGATTCTTTCTATTTGAAGTTTTATGACTTAAATAGTTTATTGATGGAGAAAAAAAATGCAGACTAATCCACAATGAAAACAATCATTATTTGCATTCCACAAAACAGCACAGAAAAGATAACAAGGTACAGCACAACAAGTGACTTCAAGCAACATTTTCGTGATTGTACAGACATTTTAAACGCATAAATTTCACTCTGGTTTATGATTTCAATACTTCCTCCACCACTAAGGGGCGGGCTTTAACATGTAGGATTTCCTGCCGTGTCATTTGAAAGCAGCTAAAAGCCGTGACGTGAATGCGACTGAAACGAGGGAAACGTCAAAGCCTATTATAGCGTAAGTGTACGGAGCACAGTTTTGTCTAACTTTGCATTCAGTAACCCGCGTACATGTTAAACGTGCAGAGCAGGTAGACGAATAGTCTCCTGACATGAGGTTTGTTGACGGTTCCTGGAATAAGCAGAATGTGCTCTACATGTTGTGACTACGTCATGCTCTAGAATGTGAGGCGTGCACTTCGAAGCGTTTCACGTCTCGGTGTTCCTGAGCTTCCATCGAGGGAAACGGGTCTTATTTAAGAGTTGAAAGTAAGTAGCTTCAGAAAGAAGTGACAGCCCAGCTGATTTAATTTGCACGCATGCGCTGTTTCTAGGATATCCGTCCCATACGTTCCCGTTTCCCACACTGCATTTAAGGTGATTATAGTTGGTTCAAACCTTGTCGGAGGAAAAAATAACATTGATCTTTGTTAACTGGCCAAAATTTGTTAACACAGTCTTATTTTGTACTGATGTAGCTCTATTTACTTGTTTTCTGGCATATTGTGTTTCTTACGAAGCAGCTGAAAAAGGGTTTTCTCAATATCAGATTAGAAAAATCAGTTACCTATTAGATATGCTGGATCCACAGAGCAGTTTGACATCTTAGTTTTAAAAAGTCCCAGTAAGTGATAAATTCATTTGTTGTATTATTTTTTTCAAACTAGATTGGTATATTTACAATTAAATTCTTGTCTTTTCAATATTTGTGTCCAGTAAAGTGATCTTAAAGCGTTCTTTGTGCCCGTTCCTTGGGTGAAGGGCACCTGAGTTTTTCCCTCCAGCTGTCCATGGACAGCCAAGCCTGGCTGGAGTCCTCCCTGCAGCGCTCTGCCAGTCTGGGCTTGGAGGTGCTGCAGCGAGCCTCCAGGCGGAGTGTGGACTGGGCAAGCACTGCATCCCAAAACCCCACTATGGCAGATGAAGACACAGATATAGCTGATGAGGTGCTTTTATCTTTCGCCTTTAATATTTATAATAATATAACCTAATCTAAATATAAATACTTTTAATTCTTTGTTTAAAGTTTTTTTTTTTTTTTTATCCGCTTGTCTCTTATCATCTCTTGCTTTTCCAGAGAAATCCCACAGAGCTCGATGATGCCTTTGCAAAAATCGCTGAGTTCATGGCACAAACCACTAGTCATTGCAAAGTTAGTGACTATGTCCTAAAGCACCTCTATATGGACTTCCAGCTACAGACCTGGGAGAATAAAATGTGGATTTTGTCTTTGTTGCAGAGATTTTACGAGTCTGGCTGTTGCACGGAGCCCAGTGACATTGAAAAGAAACACATGTCCAGGTTTCACACACAGCCAGCATCTGCAAAGACAACAGCTGCCCTACCAACCAGGAAATGCAACAAATACCAAGTAATTCTGCATTGTTGAGTGTTTTTGATTATTTGGAATAGGAAAAGCTCAGACACTGACAAACCCAGAGCATTTAAGGCTTTATATTTAAGCAGTTTACAGTAGGTAATGTGTTGGCCAAAAAAGTGGCTTGATCATGAGGAAAAGCGAATCAAAAAATTGAGTTGGAGGCTTCAGAAAGTTAGCATTTTATAGTGGAATAGACAGTAATAGCAGAATTCAGGAAACTCCTTTGAAGTTGTATAGATGAAATTTGAAATTTCAGTTTGGGGGCCTGAGTTTTACATTTACATGTTGTCAAAAAGTTTGACTTTAATTCATCTAAAATGTAAAAAATAATCATTGCATTAAAATCTTTTTATTTGTTGCTTTCAGCACCACGTGTCTGGCTCCAGTGAGGATTTTTATATCGAGCTTTCACCTGGAACATATGCCATCACTGCCAGTATGGCAGAGTCACAGCAGCAGACTCAGCTGGTCAGTGTTAAAGCTGGGGAGAGTGTCAACCTCACCTTTGACCTCTGACCCATCGGCTGACCAAACCTGTCACCCTTAACCTTCAATAACAACTGACCATTGCACATGCTCTTTGTTTGTTTCTTGCTGCTTGTATATAGATTTTTGCATTAAGAGTTTACATTTTATTTTACTGTAATGCACTTAAACACATTCTTACCTGCACTAAGACCACATCAGTGTATTGAAATAAAATATTTTTGTAATCAGTTTTTTCTTTGTCTTTTCAACATGCACTGTACACGAGTTTATACACTGAGATAATATGTAAATATAATGGCATTGTTCTCAGAGAGACTGCAGTCCCACTGGTGGTCGAGGTTTGAAGCTAGTTGTTGACAAAATGTCTCTAATGTTTGCTCTTCTTCCACTGGTGCCAGGAAGTGACTGAAACAGGGAGCTGTGATTTGGTGAGGCACTAATTTGTGGTTCAGGGATGCTGAAACTCACAGGTTGGGTTGTCCTCCTGGGACCAGCACTCCCTGCACAAAAAAATATGAAGCATGCATATTGCACACATAGCAGTATACAGTATGCGTTCTGATATCATCAAAAATGGCATGTTGCATCTTTATTAACATTTTGTGAGACAAGTTTGCACTTATTTGTGGTAAAAGGATTGGGAATGCATTTATGTTTACAATACATCCAAAATAACATGCATGTGTTCATGTGCGCCCACACTGTAGCAAGCAGCATGCTGTAAAGGTAACAGAGAATAACATTTAGTCAAAATATGAAAAACATCATCAGAAGGGTTTCAGGACCACTCTACACAGCGCTTACTGGGGTCCCCAGTAATACACCCAAAAAAGGCGAAGAGGATCGGATGTTTTTAAGATTGGAGAAGAACAGACTAGCAGATGGAAATACATCGATTGTTTTCAAGTTATTTATGAGTTTACGAACAAAAATTCAACCAGGTAACATAAGGTCAGGTACAGTGTCTTTTAAAATGTTTAATTTCATACACTTAAGTAGATGATGTCAAAACAAGGGCTTTTAAACATGATGTGATTAAATCTTCAATTTCAATATTTCCTGTCTTCTAACAGTAACACTCCAGTGTTCTCAGTAAATGTGTCATTAACCTCAAACACTGTAGGACCCATTTGTTTATGTGATATCTCAAATGGAATCTCCCTGTGATCTATTTATTCACAAGTTTTATTTTTTTTTTGCCCAGTTTTCTTTTGATCAGAACTTATTAACTCAGTGTGTGTCTGATTCTCACCTGGCTGCCTGTGCTGTGGTTCTGGTCCAGTTCTTCTCCAGTATCTCCAGGGAAGACGCTGTTGTTTACTTCTTATCTTCACTGAAGGAGAAGTTGATGCTCTGGTCTCATCATGGGAAAGAGATGAGGAGGAGGAAGATGGCAACTCGGGGTCACTCGTCCTCACATCTGCATCTCTGCAGTCCACCTGCTTGACTTGATCTGTTTTATCAAGTTCATCTGATGTTTCAAAGCTAGCTCCAAGACTGGGTGGAACTAAACAGGATGAACAGCAGCAAGAGGCACATGCTGAATGGCAGCAGTCGGTGCAGTACAGCTGGGGGGCACAAAGCCAGCTGCAGCACTGATTGTGAGTGACTGCTTGGAGCTCCCGTACTATTCTGGCATGGCGAGAAGCAGAAATGGGCAAAACCAGACTTTCAGGAAGCACATACACACAACTATTCCACATCAGCACCTGGAGGCTTCTAACACCGTTACCTACAGGAAGGAAAAGTGGGCCCTTTGAGTGGATTACAGATGGTGGTCATGAACAGACATCGGTGATTTATCATGTGAATATTTATCTTAGGAAACAAGTCTCCCATTTGAAAACCTTCTCATTAGAATTATTGACTATAAAGAAAAATATCCTTGATTGCATCCACACCACTGAATGTCATATGATGATGTTATATTATAAAATATACGACTTCTGCCGTACCTCCATAACCATCTCTATGTTCTGTGGCTGCCACCACTTGACCTGGACCGTATCTTCTCAGATCTTGTTCCCATGGTGACAGGACAGCATCGCCAGGAGTCAGCCTGCATGTGCGATCTCTGCTGTCATTGACCATGTCAAGTGAGCAAACGAGCTGGCGCTGGGAGGAGACAATCTCAAACGTTGCACTTTCTGCATGGTCAAAGTCAACCACCCAAATTCCACTGCAGCCCTAAAATTGGAAGACAGTCTGTAAATATTTAGCGGCACTCGTCCCTTTTTTAAAATTAGATTTTTAGTCCGTTGCAGTCCGTTACCTCTGACTTTTGGATAAGAGCAGTGACTTTGAGACTAAAACATTTTTTTTTTTTGTTCATCAGGTTATATTGTTATGATCAGTTTTTATTGGATTGTACTGAAGCTAGGTCAGAATAGATTAAGTGCTCTATATTTATTCTGCTTTTCCTCTAAAGACCAGGAGCTTTTTCGCCACTTTTTAAATGGGATGGCACAAGGAGAGCGCTGTGAGAGATCCAGATGGTAATACATTAAAAGTGGTGTGGCTGAATACCCTTAAACTTAAAGTCAGCAAATACTGTAAATTTATAGTTTCATTTTTAAAACGGTTGTGCTTATGCGGGAATAAAAAACTGAACTGCTGACAAAATATTTGCCCGTATTAGCTGCAGTAGAAACAATATTCAACAGTCATGTGTCACCTGTATTTGTTTTATGACAGTGCCCATATAATAAAGGCCATCCCCCTCTCTCCTGGCTAGGACTCTGGATCCTGGGAAGAACTCTGGGCTGCTCAGGGTTTGACCAGACAGGATACAGGAGGTAACCGGAAGATTGGGATTACTCCGACTGCTCCTATGGTGTTAAATTGTTGTTAAAACAATGCTTAAAATGTAAAAAGATTGAATAATTGTGCAACTAGACCTGAGCAAGGGTGAAGATATGTGGTGCAGCTGTGGTATTGTGACAGAGGTGGGGGGACAACACCACTTGGCTGGATTGAAGCTTGGCAGTGATGGTTGGCTCTCAGCAACATACAGAGGAATCACCTGACAGCAGTGATAGAACCACACATACTCAGACTCACAGTCACTGTGGGGCCTATTTTTTAGAACAGCCGAGCAATTCTCAGTCGCCTATACCTTCTCCAGCGCGCCATTCAAATCGAATGGAATCAGATAACAGCTCCCCCTTGTGGTCTGTGTGAAAGACTGCAGATAGTCCCTAGTGTTTCTGTCCAGTTTATTTCCTAAATCTTGCAGGTAGAAAACGTTCACAGGCCTCCCAACTGCCAGGGCAGGAAGAGCTCTCAGCACGGCCTCTGGTTGATCAGGAAAGCCTGTGAAAAGAAGGTGGACGGCATGACAGGCAGGGTCGGTGAGAGCAATACTCAGAGCAGACAAGAGATCTCTGCCTGAGCTGCAGCTGATGGAGTGAATCCAGGACAGAGCCGTGTACACTGTGTCAGGAGCACAGGAGCACATGTGGTGGGACCAGCAGGTCACCTTCAAGGGAAAGAAAGACTCAGTAAATCTGAGGTTCTGCTCAAGCTTGAAAAAAAAATGTCCTCACAGTACTAAAAGCTCAGGGTGAGATAAAAAAAAAAAAAATGAAGAAAAGGAAAGAATAAGAGTGATTAGTTATTTAAAAATCATATCATATAAAGGTGAGGTAGTATACTATATGAGTTTACTCAATTTTGCACTTGACTGACTTTATACACAGCTGTGATCAAAAGCCCTGTGTGTGAATCCACTGGATCAAAACTCCAAAAGAAATTCAAACTTGTGCACCTGATTCTTGTTTTAAGTTAATACTATGCTGTACAACCATTCTACCCTGGAAATGAGCATATACAAAGAAATTATTAAAAGCCCCAAATTACCAGATCCCCCTCACCTTGCTTGAAAAGCTCATGATGTTGAAGAGAGAGTCCCTGTGAGCAGTAGCGGTTTTAGATACGGGCGACACGGGCGGTTGCCCGGGCGGCATCGTGGTGGGGGCGGCATCACGGGCATCGGCAAAAAAAAAAAAAAAAAAAAAAAAAATGCTCGTACTCATGCTGCCCCGACATCAGCCAGCGCATCTTGGGAATGTCGTAGGCACCGATCGGTTTTCTATCGCCCATTTGCTGGGAGTAAGGGCGCCCTCCGTTTGCGAGGTGCGCCTGCTGCTTGCGGCACAGGGAGGAGAGGGCGAGGCGGCGGGGGATTCTCTGGCTGGCTGGAGTAGCATCTAATAACCAACCCGCAAAATAAAACAAAATAAAAACAAACCAACAAACACGAAAACAGCAGACATTATGATACAGACTTATAATTTGCACCGATGTTTTTTCGAAATTCTATACACGAAAAGTGAGCGCGAGAGCCCTCGGTGCGCCTGCGCGCTGCTGAAGTCAAAGTAAACTTTATTGTCATCTCCGCTACATACAGTCCAGTATATAGAGAGACGAGACGACGAGGCTCCAGTTACAGCAGTGCAAGTAAACAAACAATAAATATCAGAAGAGTAAGAAAATAAATATACACTTTAGGACCAGGGGTAAAGGGATCAATAACAATTTAAAATTTACAGTTTGATGATTTAAAGTCTCACACACAACCTGTTGAAAGGGGAGGGGCCGGCTGCTTCCAAATAGAGCACATTTCATTTATAATGTTGTAAATCCAAGCCCATTATGTATTCATGATTTGAATCCTGGGTTGTGCGAAATCCCAGAAATAAACCTTAGACAAAGTGAATCTGTGAACTAAGGTGTAGGTCTATTAGGTTATGTTGTGGTGATCCTCGGGTTGGGGGATTTGTGTTCATACTGGAGTGCAAAATTAAAACCAATGGAAGATGGACAAGAAAAGTTCAAAGCCATCAGGTGCTCAGTTTAGAAAAAAGAGAAAAGAAAAAGAGGAGAAACGAGCAAAAGATACAGGTAAGCAGAGGTGTCATTGGATAATGGCAGGTCATCCTGAAACAATCAGAATCAGAATACTGTGGCATGCAGAGAAATCTCAACAAAGAAGCTCACAGAGAGATTGAGCTTGCTGTTCAACCCCAAGCTGGTAGGAAGAACTCTTTATTAAAATACTTCCCTATACCACACTGTGCTTCAGAGGGTCAATAACTACAAGCCTGAACTCACTCATGGTACTACATTCTTTCATCAACAATAACTGTCATTGAAATTATACTGCAGCATAAACACAACATTCAAGGTAACAGTTAAAAGTAACGTAAACATAAACAATAAAACAAGAACATCTAAACAGCTGCACATGTTCCAAGGCATGATGGGAGAGAACTAGCTGCTCCCCCAACACGCCACAATACTTTATTAATCCCATAAGGAAATAATGTGGGTTACAGTTGCTCCAAGAAGAAATGGTAAAAATAGTAACAGTAACAGACTAAACTCCAAACAATACATTATAATATTAATTAGTCATTGTCAATTGTTGATTTGTTCTGTTCTCATTGTATGACACATTATAGCCGTTTGCATACTATGCATACTCTCTCTCTCCTTATGTGTGTGTACAACAGTTTTATGTTAATGTACAATCCTTAATATGTTTTGTGTGTGTTTGTGTGTGTGTGTGTGTGTGTGTGTGTGTGTGTGTGTGTGTATGTGGGGGGGGGCGCCAGAGGGAGTGTTCGCCCAGGGCGCCAAACAGGCTAGGACCGCCACTGCCTGTGAGACGCTTTATTCAGTAACGTCTGGATCAGCAGGTGTTTCACTGACCCCAGAACAGCTTTCATGTTCTCAGAGCTTTCCAGGACAAACGTGATGTTGCATCCCTGCTTTCCCAGGAGCAGTGGTATCAGTGCAGCCTCACATGTCACCATCTGTCCAGATGTCATAGTAACACTGTGGTAATGGGAAAGAATCACACAGTTTTCTTTTATTTTTTAATTTTTTTGTAAACTGTAATAGTGAAAAGACAGTGAGAAAGGGCGAGGAATCACCTGAAAATCTTTGAACTATTTTTAGGCCAAATGTAACATATTATCAAAAAGCACAAAACACCTAACAATGAAAATATCTACATATCTTGTGAGCATATTTTTAATCTTTATTTAGATTTTTTTTTAGTTTTAGAACACACTTTACCAAATTTTAAACTGAGCACCTGCATCAGCACATGCTGATTATGAAATTAGAAAATATTAAGAAATATTAGATTCACGCTTTGCAATGTTTAGTTAAATGTCGCAGCAACACTTTAGCTGTTTATGTCAATGCACTGTGCCAGAGCTTATTATAACACTATCAAAAACAACCTCAGCTGCCATTGTAGGAGACTTAGGAGTGACATTTCAGAGTGTTGAGGTACATCACCAAGCAAGACTGCTTTTGACATTATACTGACTTGACATTATATTGCCCTAATGGGTGTGGGGGGTTTTTTGTTTTATTTTTAGCTCATTCTGACAAATCAGAAGGAGCCTCTTCTGCGTTGTCAGGGATAGTAGCTGGAAAGGTGACTTTGTAGTTTTTGTTTTGCTTGTATCTTCATCAGCTACTGAGAAGAACTTCAAATAAATAAATACGCTACATTTTTTATTTACCCTGCTCTGTTCCACGTTAATCAATATATCACCCTGAGGTAAATTTGAGGTAGGTTTGGACATGTTGTATATCTGCCTCAAAAATCCGAAACCAAGAAAATATCAGGGAATGTTTTTATTTATTTATTTTTTATGACTTGCTAGAGTGTTACACTCATGCTGGCAAGGCTGAAATGAAAACACAACAAGAACAGAGATGGTTCCCACATCCATGTGTATTTTTTGTCAGGTTTTAAGCAGCAGGAAGGGAACATGGGTGCAGAACATGACTTAGACAAAGGTTGGAGGCAGAGTGGAGGACTGCCCGTGTCAGATATCAGTATTGACACAAGAGGATCGAACACATGCAGAGCAGAAAGAGGCGACAGAAAATGATGCTCTTGTTTGTTTTCTTCCCATAAAGCAGTTGTGAGTCTCTTCACGCTAATTCCTTTAGTCTTTACATAACCATTGTTCTTTTACTTAATCTGTGCTGCTTTGTGCTACTGGCCTGAAACCGACGTGGCATATGTAGGGTACCTTCATGAACACTGACTACTGAGAACCAGTGAGTTCACTGCAGGGCGTTGCATGTTTCGTGACATAAATGTCTGACCTGCTTCTCTACGGGGGAATTAAGGATTGGGTAACACTGATAAGAGGCATTTTCTAAAATATCATGACTGATGCAGTTAATGCATTCTCATTATCAGAACATCAGATTCTGCTGTTTAATCAAACCTGCTGGGGTCTCATTTTTCCTTTAGCATCTGGTGTTGTGACGCGTGTCCTGCAGCAAAACTGAGACGAGTGAATGAAAGCATGGATAGGAGCAGTAGAAATGTAACTAACTACTTTAAAAAGTAGTTAGTTGCTTGCTTAAAGGGAGAAACCCTTAAACAGCTTGTGTCCCCCTGGGAATAAACTGGGTGCATGTCCATGAGATGAAGTCTTTGGAAAATAATACTTAACCTGACAGTTAAAGTTTCTGCAGTCCCCTTCAGCCTGTTACCCACTACTCTCTACCTCACCTTTGGACTTTTTTCAAAGTCAAAGCTTTTAAATTCTCTGCTGCTCAGATGCCAACAGCCTTCTTCCTCATATCTCTGATCATTAGCTAACTGTGTTTAATACACGGTTACAAGGACAAGACACGGTTTTGTGTACAAGTTTTTTAAAGATGGACGACTGATAGTCAGGTTTAAGGGTCAGAACTGAACACAACTGGCATCTCTTTAGTTTTTCTCTCTTTTGGTTTACAGTTAAAAGGAAGACTGGCTATTTTAATGTCACCTCACAGATCATCATCATCATATTCCATGATTCCTGGGAGACCAAGATAATGGAAAAAAAAAAACAAACCCAAAAACTATTGGTGGCTGCTACTGCTACCCCTCATCATCCAAGTAGATACACCCATGGTATCAACTGGTCATGAAGACATGGTAATGGTGACGGGGATCTCTAGTTCAGACTGAAGGAGAAAAAAAAATGTTCTTAACATTTTAAGACTCGCACAATAAAGATATTCTTTTGCATATTTTAAAAGTAAATTGTCAACAATTTTTCCTATCTGGCCTCTGCACTCATACAGTGTGTATCTTATCTCACTAATTTATTGCACTTCTTGTTTGTTGGTAAGGTGCTTTTAATGCTTTATCTGTACTTGTGTGGGGACTTGTTATAAATCAGTTTTCAACCTTAAATCTCTCTCTGCCTATAAGACCTTAATGAAAATGACTGAATTTTCCTTGTATTCAGTGAGCAGCGAGTTACCAATACTGCCATTTAATTTTGTCTTCTGCTCTTGTGTCTGGTGTGTTAACTCTTGTATATGTTGCAGAGTGTGGCATGGTGGAAAAGAACTGAGAGAATTCTCCACTAAACATTTGGGTTGGCATTACTTTTCTTTTCTTTTTTTACTAATTGCTTGCTTTGGTGTTTTTGTGTCTTTGTGAGGTGTCGGCCACACCCATGGGAGTGGAGATTCTACTCTAGTCCAGCTGCCAGCTATTTGGAGTTGAGTACAGGGAGCAGAGGAAACTGGAAGGAAGGGGTGGTTGTTGTTTTGTTTTGTTTGTTTGTGGGACACTGTTGCAGCAGGGAAGCCAGTTGACCTTGGAGACTCCAGGATGTAAAGTGCACATTTTAAATGACTTTTTTTAAAACCTGGTTTTGCTTTTAAAAGAATCTAATGATGCTGGAGGGAGGACTCGTTTTAATTAGGATTCATGTGGATCTGCTGGGATAAAAAGACTGGATTAGAGACCGTCTGTGCCCAAGGAAAGGAAATTGGTCAAGATTTGGACAAGTTTGAATTTGAGAGTGGAACCCCCAGGATCTGGTGTAGAGATCCATCCTCCAACAAACGCCAGGCCTAATAAAGTGGATGGAAAGCGTTTCTCAGGAAGATGCAGGATTGATATGTTTTTGGCTACATGTTCTTCTGAGTGACCACCTTTCTATGTTTGTAACCAGGCTAACAATCCTGACCCTGGTGGCTTTGGGCCTTGGATTCCAGGCCAGACTTGTGTCCTCAGCCAGTAGTCTGACTTGGAGGAAGAAAACTAAATCTTGTGTACCCCACTGCAGTGTGAGTGTGGTGGTTTCTTACTGGTCAATATTAGAGCTTACTACGTTCTTGTACGGGAGCCATTTTGAGCCGTACGTAATATTTGGCGTTTGTCGACAGGATTTTTGACCAGCATACAAAACCACCTGCCTTAGACTGATCAATATGGCTGATGAACCATTTTTTATTGGTGCATTTTGGGTACCAGAATTTTGTGGCCTTAACACTAATTATGAAGACTGGGAGAGCCAGATTAGTGCAATGCTCCATGCTCAAAAGTGGTCTATAGAACAGCAGTGTGATTTTGTGCTGAGTGCATTAGGAGAACCACAACATGAAATTCTTATTTTGGAGCAGGTGGAGCGGGATACGCCAGATAAGATCTTTCTTCAATTTAAAGAACTGTATGGGGACAAAACAGCTGTGGGTACCTTGCGTGCCATGTTTTATGACTGCAGACAAAGGCCAGAAGAGCCTATTAGAAAGTTCACTTTACATTTAAGGGACATAGGTCATGATAAAAGAGCCACAAGACCCTCGGCGTGCCGACCTGTACATGCATGATCAGTTTGTCTTGGGGCTCATAAAGGGCGAGATACACCCGACTAGTCCATGTGTGATTATGAAAAATAATCAGCTTATGCACTTTTATAAAGCTATAGATAAATTAGATAGCTTTATAGATAAATTACAGTTTTTGTTTTTAATGTTATGTTTTTAATAATTATGCCAATTAGTCATAATGCAAAGAGGCCAACTTTAGAACTGTCTGTATCACTGGATCATATTGGAATAACTGATATACTAATGTGTACATCTCTTTAATGTTGCAATAGGTGAAGATGGGACTCATTTAATTACTTTCATGTGTGACTATATATACTGAACATATACTGTGTATATATATATATATATATTGTATATACTAACTTTATATTTTGTTGGGTAGTAGATTTTTACATTTTAAAATTTTTTCTTTTTAATATTATATATATCTTTTCTTATTTTATTGTACTTTGTAATATCACCCTAAATCTACAAAGTCACCATACTATCAGATAAATGTAGTGGAATAAAAGCATGTAGTCTAATCAAATGTAAAGTTAGAGGACTTAAGTAAATCTACTTCCATCAAGTTGACTCAAATATGCAGAGAAACTTGAAACATTTCCTTCTATTTTAGCAAAAACAGCAAACACAGTTATTAACCTCCTGCAGTAAAGAAAACAGCTACAAACATGAGTCACTAAAATTGAAATATAACACATTTAAAACACAGATTACATTACCTACAATTTTTGTGTTGATTACAGTCAGCTGCAGACAACAACTTCAACCCATTGTTTATGTCGGTTTCCATGGTGTTCAAGCCCGAGCTGGCCCTCTTCGTAACCACTGGAGGGCCTGTTTACCTGCCAGTCGGCAGGCCGGGTCACGCTACAGTTGCTATGGTACAGCTACACAAAAACAGCAGGTGTGAAAAATGACACTAATCTCTGCAGATGTGTCAGGAGTTTTCTTCTCCTAACTCTATTTGATTTTTCCTCTAATTAAAAGCTCTAATTAGGTCACCTTCAGCTGATCCCACATTCATAAATGGCTCTCAGATAAAATGGCACTGATTCTAGTTACATAAGATTTTCATGGTGCTACAGCTCATGTGAAAAAATGAGCAAAGGCACAAAAGTGTCACCGTTTATTTGTTTATTCAGTGGTACACTTTTGCCTCCGTTGGGTGATAAAACCTATTACAAGTGTCACTACAATCCTGTAAACATTAAAAGGCAGTGACCTCAATGCAAATACACGATTCAACTAGAAAATACATTTACAACATTATCAAATATAATAGAGAATACGCATAATCTGTATTCAGTAGATTGTGCTGAGCTCCTAATCTACGCAAACTAACATTTGTCCTCCACGGCTGTAGAATACTATGTCTGGCAGCATAATACTAATTTGTTGGATATTACAAAAAGCTAGAAATCACAGTTATATCACAATCTTAAAGATTACAGCTTCTGTTAACTACCTGCACAGCACGTACTACTGTAGCGACTGCTAATACGAGACTCACACATTCTGGGCTACAAGAACGCTACATGTTAACCTGCAGGTGCGAGCAGCTGCAGGTGCAAGCAGCTGCAGTGTGAGAACGGCTGCCAACGAGATCAGTGAAGTCATTGTGGAGCATCAGGATTTCTAAACGCAGTAAGCAAACCGGCAGACAGAAACTGAGAGTGTGTGAAGGTAGAAATCTGAAGTTCTCCAATGAGGCATCTGGTTGTAGGAGTAAATGTTCCTATTGCTTTTGGTCAGTGTGGGTTTATTTGTGGGTAAGAAGATTAGTAACACAGGTCTCTGAAGTCTGTGGAGCTGGAGAGACAAAAAGGGGGAGAAGAAGCAGAAAGGATTTGGTTAGACCTACACAAAGATGATCTGGCTTTGCCAACTTAATTCATAATTAAAGGTAAACAAGTGTTAACATTAATGAAGGTCAACATTATTATGTTTTTCCTATACTGCTACAATGGTGAAAATGTGGAGCTTAAAATAAGCAGTGTATGGATATATTTTTGCACTGGTTCTTTATGCGTGAAAAACTCCCAGCAATGCACAACTTTCTATAAGTAGTGGATTACACCCTAATTTAAAAATTAGAGTTTTGTGAAGGTTTTAAATGTTTAATTGCGCCTCATGATACTAATTTGTAGGTATGATAAGCTGCATGATACTTTATTTTGAAAGGTATAAATATCATTTGCACAAGAAAAAAATGTTTTTAAAGCTAAAAGATGAAAAAAACATCTTACCCTTCACTGAACTGCTTTTTGGCAAAATGAATCTGCTCCCTCACAGTTGTCCCAATCACCATGATCTGCTTTTCTGTATCGATCACACACTGCAAAAACAGAAATGTCAAAACATTACATAACTGTGTTGGTTATAGTAGAGCCATTTTAGTTAGTGTAGTTAATCATCTAGCTTTTATCTTGTATCTGTTTACACCACTGTGTTGTTTCCCCTCTAGGATGGATGGTGGTGATGGATGGTGGTGATGGATGGTGGTGATGGATGGTGGTGATGGATGGTGGTGGCAAAGCAGAAGATTTACCTTGAGTGTCTTTAAAGTCTTGCTGCCCAAGGACATGAGGTGCTTGTTACTTTCTGAAAATAGATGTAATAGATGAACAGTAATATGATGACACTGTTTCATATAAAAGTGTTCTTATCTTTTTCATTCAGGCAACGATTGTTGTCTTCCTTACCCACTATGGCAAATGAGCAAGTTATCCTGATTTGCCCGACGGTCAGGCCGAGCTCCTTGATGTGACCATCGATGCAGAGCCTGCGCTGAAATGGAAAGCCATCGGTCTCCATTTTGATCTCTTCGACCAGTTCTTTTAAACTGAAAGGGAAACAAAATAAGTCAACAGTTCTCACCTCATGCTGCAGGTGAAAAATGAACTGGTGTCAGGAAAATGAAAAATTAGTGAAGTCATCTCACCCAAATCTCTCCGCAGTCACAGAGGACATCAGATTCAACTTGCAACCTGTATCAATCAGCAAATTCACTTCCTGTCCTAAACACTGTATACACAGGGGAGGTGCATGTAAGATGGAGAAAAAAGAAAGAAAAAAATCTTTTATACAAACAATTCACGGATTTTTTGTGCTTGAAAAGAATTTTTAAGTAGCCCAACTTCCACCCACCTTGCAGGGCACAAGGATGAAATCATCCTCCTCATCCTCCTGTGAATTTACATGGCTACAGCTCAGATGAACTTCTCCATTGTTTGGTGTTACTCCACACATGTTTATCCTGCCCCTGCACAGCTTCGCCTCCAGTAGGCGCTTCTGGAGAATATTGTGTGGCTGCTAAAACAGAGATTACAAATAACATAAGCGCACTTACTGGATATATATCATCAGTGTTGTCGAAGCCTACGATCAGATCTACAGTCTGAGCTAAAAATGCCGTTATGATATAAAGACCATCTTTAAGCTCATGTATACAGTTTAGAAAATACTGTATCGCCTGACTTTGACATATTTTTGTGTTATGGTTTCTTCACAGAATCCAGATTCATCCATGTTTGGTTCATTGGTGATTCTAAATTGGCCCGAGGTGTAATTGTGGAAGCAAATTAAATCGCTGTCTGTCTCTTTAGCCCTGTGATGGACTGGCAGTCTCTCCAGGGTATACCCTGCCTCTCACCCAGATGTGCTCCAGCCACCCCGCTAGGAGGGATATGTGGTTAGGAAAATGGATGGACTGATAACAATATAGATTGAGGTTTTCACTTTAGAGTATAAATCATTGATAAATTACACACACACACACACACACACACACACACACACACACACACAGGCAGTGGTCCCCATCACCTATATAATGTCTAGATAATAATGTCTATAACTATAATAATGGAAGGCCTTAGATGTGAGGCTCACCCCCTGCTTAGAGGTCCCGAGTTTCTTCAGTCCATCCAAAGGAAGCAGATCA
The DNA here is from genome assembly GCF_001858045.2 of Oreochromis niloticus. Taxonomy (NCBI): domain Eukaryota; kingdom Metazoa; phylum Chordata; class Actinopteri; order Cichliformes; family Cichlidae; genus Oreochromis; species Oreochromis niloticus. The sequence continues at coordinate 42,739,055 of NC_031972.2, read as the reverse complement.
GCGGAGTCCTTATGGAGGAACTGGATCGCCTGTTTCAGCCTCCTCTGTTGCCTCAGAGTCGCTGCATCCAGGACCCCCTTTTCTCCGCGGTTCTCTGTCCGCATCCCTGTAAACATGATGGCGGGCGTGTGCGTGTGTTGCCCCTGGTCCCTGACTGCCTGCATACAACCGAGCCTAATGAGGAATCCCCGATGCGTCAAGTCCACTTGAGAAGAGGAGACTCCCCCGTAACATGACAGGTAGTTAAGTCAGGCCAAACTGTAAAACTGAATCCTGCTGTGAATTTTCAAAATAAAACCCATTTGCCAAACGCTGCATAGCCCGTCGCGCAATGAACACGGATGGGTGTTTTTAATGCTGCATTACAGATTCATGTTTTCACCCCTGATAAGCAGATTTACTTTGCTCTTCCACTAACACAACCCTGAATTTATGTTTTTATTTTACAACCTTTAAAAACACTCAAAATAATGTTTCTTTCTGTGTACAAAATGCTGAATTAAAAATACCTCAGTTAAAAGTAAGATTTTTTTTCCTTTGGTTGCTTAAGTGTGGCATGTCAGAAAACGATTGAGAACTGCTATAATGCGAATCTGGCAAGCTACGTTCATCTGCTTCAGATAACTCAGACTACAGTCTATTAAAATGCCTACAGCTTGCTGTTTTGCAAAGACCAGCTGTACTGCATATGCGGGCACTACAAGATTGTGTTTGTATTGTGTTTCATATAAATAAACTTCAAAGAACATCAATGATTAGAAAACGGAAAAGATGATGGGCCAATAATTCACTGGAACAAAACAGATGCAAACATCAAAAAGTAAAAGAAACACTGTGGTGCACTGAATGTTTAATAATGACTGATAGCGCTTGCACATAATCCACAATATGTTATATTCATGTATGAATTTCTTGGGTTTTTGCCAGCGCTTTAGTGGGATGACAAGAATTTTACAACTTTCTGAATTCTCACCGGTTTTATTTTGACAGCAGCTTCCGGTCTCATTCAGTCTGTTAGCGTGACTTTGCTTTTACTTGAGGCAGGTAGAAAGAAAACAGGGAAACATACGTCACTTTGCTGCAGCGTGACTCCAATAACACGCTCTCACGTGGAGAAACCACTTGCACAAAATGATGCGATGCTCTATGAGCAGCAAGTCTGTAAGAGTTAACTCACATTTTGCACAACAAAGGCTTTTTGGTGAGGGGTATAAGGGGTTATAACAGGAAATAAAACTTTTTATCAAATCCATTTTTTCTAAATTCCATTGTTAGTAAGATTTTATTGTTTTTAGAAAATATGAATCAAACAAAGCGCGAGCACTGGGCTACAGCAAATAATTCAAAAATATTCTCTCTATTCAAATGGGAAAAAAATAGATATATATGACAGCATTGTCCAAATGTTCTTTCAGTGAGCAGCTCACCCATGCTTTCACCAATAAGGAGGGATATCCACAAAGCCATCCCCTCTCTCATTTTGCCGTCACTGTCATTTGCATCCGAGCAGGAGACAGTGGTTCATGCTTCCTAACCGGATAGACTGATATTCCTCATACTTACTTAATATCAATTAAATAGCCGATGAAGCGTTCCCCTCGTGTTTGTTTCGTGTCTCTGATGTTAGAAGTAGTTTTCCCGGATAACAAGGCTCAAAACGGTTCCAAGCTGGTTGTGTTTGAAACCTAAATATAGACATCACTTGCAGCAACTACAGGTAGTTGTTACTTAAACGCAATAATACAAGACTAAAAAAATAATTTGTCCTTACAATTCCATATTTTTGCACTGAGGTCAAAGTTTATAGTGTGAAAACATTTACTGAAAGTATTAGAAAAAAAGTCTTACAGATAATTAAATCATTATTTTCTGTGCATGTGTGTAATTAACATATAGTTTTTCTCCATTCCATATCCATCACTTTAAGCAGTTTGTTTTCTTTATTATTTTACTTTTTAAATTAATTTTACTAGTTTATTTTCTTTTTTCAGTATGACATATAGATCAATATTGTTATTGTAATATCAATATATTTTGATATTTTTTTTTAACTTTAATTGCATCTTTGTCAGGGTCAAACTCAAGGTTGTCAAACATTCCAACATCCCAAATCTGCCCCACCAGAGTCCAACGCGGCCCACTGGATGACTTTGCAAAGTCTGAAAACTGCCACCAAGTCATTAACGGCTCCACTTTAAAAGTATTTCTAGATTTTTACAAAGTTATGATTCATGTGAACGTTTGGTGCCTTTTCTCCTGTGATCTTTAAATGAAATGAAATTCGTCTTCTTGTAATGAATGAAAATGTAATGATAGTAGACTCAATGAATGTCAAAGAACTGAGATGTATTTTTGAAAATTGTTTTTTGTTGTTGTTTTTTTTAAGATATCCAAGGCTAATTATCTATTCTGGTAAACAGTCCTGTCATCTTGAAGACTTGGGAGGGTAAACGATATCCGTCACTGTGGCTTATGGTTTACATTTTTTAAATCTTAGTTACCTATACCAGGTGAACTTTCATTCAGATGTACTTCTTTACATTTAATGAAATGAGAACATTTGATGGGATTTTCTTATGCAGTGATGTTATTAACTGCTCAATTTCAGAACTAATCGGGCAGTATCTGGTCCATGAATTGCAAATCGTTAGACAACCCTGAGCTGAATACTGCATGTCTATAGTCATTCTCGCCTTATTTAGGACTACATCTGTACATCTTTTCGGTTTCTTTTGTAGGTGTTCTTGAGGTGAAATTGTATGTGCAACTTTTAAAAGATGATTATCTGATGTCCTGGGTGTAGTTTGTAGTGTCATGAGTCATTTTATCCCAGCGAGCTTCTTTTCACTGCATTGCCCACATTCCCCCTTTTTTTACCCACACGACCTTGTTTTCAACATGGATGCCGAAAATTCTTCCACCACAGCGCAGTTTATGTCGCTGGCGAACCCATTTAACCACATTTTGTGTAGCACGGTGGCTCGGAATCTACAATGTCGACTGACTATCGTCTTACTTTCATGCTTAAATAATTATTTTGGAACGACGTAGCAGCGCATTTACAGTCAAAAAGCCGAGACAATACGAAAACGGACGCGGAATGGCGTCTGCCAGGGGCCCGGGAGGCTGAATAACAGCAGTATAGACTCGAATGAACGTAACAGGCACACGCCTAAACCAATAGGAGCGGGCTTTGCGAGTCGGTAACCAATCCCTCAATAGAGAATGGGCGGGACAACACGGGAAGGGTAGTTCTGTCTTACACGTTCCCGGGTTGTGAACATCGCCGACCGTTTCCTGCACTGTTGCATGGTGGTCGAACAGGAGGAATTGTTGGAAATTTTTCGGAGGTTAGTATATAAATTGGTTTTTACCCAGTGTGCATTATTCCCTCAGCCATCTCTGCGAGAGGGAGTGACAGGCTGCGGTGGGGATTCAGTCCAAAAATGGGAGACGGCTGTTTAATCATAAAATAAAATTGACACCCACCGAGCCAAAATGCTTATGTTATCATTAATTAGCTCGCGGATTCCTCGCTCTTGTTTTCCAACTGCGTCGCTAGTTAGTCAAACTGGAAGCTGTATGGAGTGAGTTAGCTAGCCCTCCATTTGTCATTCCAGAGCCCTTTTAGACTTCACTAAACCATTTCAACGTCTTTGTGATCTCGATAACCACAGTCATCGAGAAACACTTCGCCAACAACCGCTGTGAAAGTCGTGACAGCGCTGCTTGTCATAGTTAGCAATGTTGTTAGCCCACGAAGCGGCTATCAAGCTTACTCCATTACGGCATGTTTCTGTGGCTGTAGTCGTTAACTGAGCGTTTAGACAGGCTGTTAGTGTGATAACTGAATCGTGGGATACCAAAGCCAGTTAAATACACTTGTTTGATATACAATAGACTTGACAAATGTGGCAAGTCATAGTTGTGCAATATCATAAGTAGCTAGCTCCAAGTATTGAGTCCAAATCAACAAGCGCCAAAAGCACATCAGCTGTCAGATTAGATGCTTATAATTCACGTAAGGTCAAATAAGAATAACCCTTCAGCTGTTAAGGGGGGAAAAGCAAGTAATGTTGACGTTAATTTGTCGATAAGACACTAGTAAAAGATTGAATTACCAAGTGTGAGCTGAGCAGAACTGTTAGACTGGTTTATTATAGTTTAATAATAAACTATTATAATAAGTGATGTAATGTTTATGACTTGAACTTGAAAACAGAGCAAGTCAGAAGAACGCTATAACGAATCTTAATATGCTTATTCTTTCTGCGTTTAATAGCCACAATATGTCTGATTAGGTCACCAGAGTTGTAGGTATTTCTTGACATTTTTATTTTGTATTTTTATATAGAACATCGTGTTAGATTTTCTGTTCATTTAACTCCCAGAGTTATTTTGTTCGTTTCGATTCACTTTTTGTTAGAGATGTTGCAATATATCAGCTGAACAATGTTATCAACCAGTATCGGCCTTATTGACTCATATCACCTATTGGCAAACACATGACATTTACAGATGTTTATCTTTTATGCAACATAAATTTTCCACTTAATAAATGTTAAAAGGTGTGATGAAGATTTGAAATTTTGTTTATTTTTTTATCACGATAAAAGAAACAAAATATATGAGATTACTTTGTTTCCTTGGTACAAAAAAGAAAATGAATAAAACAATGCAAACACCTAACGCTGGTATCAATTCCATTGAGTCAATAGAAATAGATTAACTATGAAGCCTGATATGAAGCAGGTTGTTACATTGGCTCAAATTTCACAAGTGGTGTATCTTTAGTTTGAATGAGGGGTATTTGTCTGGGGCCGAGCTTAGAATAAGAAATACATGTTGCAGACATTTCATAAACAAACTTGACTCACTTCGTAGGTAAATATGTGCTAATGTTGTTTGTGTTCACACATGTTACCACGCTGAAACTGGCAATACAAAAAATTTCATGTAGTGCAGAAAATCTCAAGTTATTTTTTGTTTATAAAAAATCTATATTTGTTTTACTCTTTCACTTATTTTGTTGCACACTTAGGTTAGGTTATTCTAGTAAATCAAAACTAAGTTATAACATATTATTTCTATGCAGTTGTATGGTTGTTTGCCAGTTTGTCGGTTGTATTTACTGAGTATGTTTAGACACTGAAAAAAACCTTTACATATGTATGTATTGCACATATTGGAGGAATAGAGATGATGGGGGGCACTGCAACAGCAACAACATTAAGTAAGATACTTAATGGTTACATCCAGTTAACAAATAGCTGCACAGTATCTGCATTTCTGGTGCCTGTGTCGGTATGCATTTCATTTGAGTGTCTTGCCTGTTTCCCCCGCAGCAGCTAAAGCATGCTCTTGGCCCAGATAAACCGGGACTCCCAGGGAATGGCAGAGTTTCATGATGCAGATGGGCAGCCGGTCACACTCTGTCTAACAGAGGCTGTGACAGTGGGAGGTGAGCTTTTAAACTTTCTATTGTTATAAAAAGAAATGTACTGACATCACTGCAGAACTGCACATCTAATCACATTTGAATTTCAGTCCCAGTTTTGGTTGAGGATGGCAAAACTGTGTCCAGAAGTAATTGGGTATTAGCTGGGACAAAGTGCATCACATCGCAGTCCTGTTGTTTCATTTTGTGACGATCTACTCCATTACTCCTTAAACTGAAAGTTTATGTTTTACTACTCTCGTATTTCCCAGATGGAGATCAGATGGAGAGTATGGACACAGTGAGTCTGCAGGCTGTTACACTTGCGGATGGATCCACTGCATATATCCAGCATGACACCAAAGGTTCCTTTTCAGATGGACAGATTATGGATGGCCAAGTGATCCAGCTGGAGGATGGCTCTGCTGCCTATGTTCAGCATGTGCCCATGCCTAAAGCGGGTAAATAAAATGGAAATATTGTAATACCAATAGCAGAGTAGAGCTTATTCTTTGTGTACTGTGTTTGTGGCACAGTGCAAGGCTGTAATTTAATTGCATGTCATCTATATTATGTAACAAAACGCTCACTAGTAGGTAACCAAGAACACACTAATGAAGTAATGTGAGTAATGTTTATTTTTAATGCATTTTTAGGGGGGGACAGTTTACAGCTTGAAGATGGACAGGCTGTTCAGTTAGAAGATGGAACAACCGCCTATATTCACACACCCAAAGGTAAATAACACCTAATCAAACTGAATTGAATTTTAAGCATTTTTCATCTATTTAGTTTATTATTTTAATGTTTCATTTATTGTGCATCAGTAAAAGAAAATAAACAAAAAGACATCTGCTTATCCTTTATTATATTGCCTACCTATAAACTCCTTTTTATAAATTTTAATAAATTTATTTGCAGAGGTTGGCTAAGCTGCTGGTTCACAGACATTAAAAAATGTTCATGTGCATGTGTATCTTCTTTTAAAAACCCAGTTGTTGTCTATTCATGGGAATTAAAAATGGTTACGTAAATGTTAGTATTGGACTAGAAAATGTACAAAACATTTATAAATAAAAACTCTTAAGGTGAGGGATTTTACCACAAAGAAACATTAAGTTTGGGTCCAGACATGCAGAAAACTATTATTTCCCTCCCTGAACTTTTAGATTTCTACTGGAACAAGGCTCAGTTTCATCAGTGAGTTTCAGTTTCTGCATCCTTCTCCTAATTTCTGTGCAGAAACATATGATCAGGGTGGCCTGCAGGAGGTACAGCTGGAGGATGGGAGCACTGCCTACATTCAGCACACTGTGCACATGCCCCAGTCCAACACCATCCTGGCAATCCAGGCTGATGGCACCATCGCAGACCTGCAGGCGGAGGCAGCAGCTATTGACCCAGAGACCATCAGCGTGCTGGAACAGTATACCACTAAGGTACGTGTGCTTTGTCTTTGTACTGGTGTGGTACCAGCCCTACATTTTTTTTGTGTGTGTGTGTGTGTTGACACAGAATTATGTTGAAAATTTGGAAATTAAAAGCTAATGCAGAATTAAAAGCTAATGCAGTATTTACCCTTGTTTCCAAGGGTCACTACAGCAGGTGGATCTGGGTGAGTCCCCTGAAGCTGGGTTTATGTCTATTGCAGAATCAAACTGGGGATCTTTTGCATAAAAGGCAAACATGTTAGCTGTTACAAAATGGAAAGTTAATATCTCTTCTTTAATCTTACAGTGTGGTGTTAGTTTTAAAGTGTTTTCTTGGCAACTATACTGTACCACACTGCAGTGACATTTATTTATTTATTTTTATTCCCTGTGTGATCAGTTGATTTTGTGCTAAGAAAACTCAGTAGAGATGTGACTGGTTTGAGACTATTGATGGAGAAGTATAAGGACAAAAGTGTGTTTGTGGATCTATAGAAATCATACAATAGGGTGCCAAGAGAGTAACTGTGTTATTGCATGAGGAAGTCAGGAGTGGCAGTGACATATGTGAGGGTGACTTGGGACACATATGACGACAGCGAGAAAGTGGTGGGGTATGCAGTATAAGTGACAGGTGGATTCAAGGATGGGGGTGGGGTGGCACCATCTGAGGCCCTTCCTGTTTGGAAAGGTGATGGTCAGGCAGAAGGCTGTGTGGTCTGTGATTTTTACAGATGACACTAGGGCTGCCACAAACGATTATTTTGATAGTCGACTAGTCACCGATTATTTTTGCGATTAGTCGACTAATCAGATCATGCATCCATTGGACGTAAAATGTACACCTGAAAATATGTTAAACGTTTATTTTGTGACCCAGAAAGAATAATAATTGTAATATTAAAACTAACTAGCTGCCGCCATTGTTGACAACTGCGCTGGGCCGCGCTATGAATTCTGGAACACAGTTTCTTCTTCTTCGGGGTTTAACGGCAGCTGGCATCCTTGTACATGCAGTGCTGCCATCTTCTGTTTCAGTCCGTTATTACACTCTTAAATACTACTACTTATTCCTGCGTCTTTTGGGATCTTACAAAGCTTCAAACGACGCGTCGACTATTAAATTAGTCGTCGACGATTTTAATAGTCGACGTAATCGTGACTAGTCGACTAATCGTGGCAGCCCTAGATGACACTATGCTCTGTAATGAGAGTAGGGAGCAGGTGGAAGAGCTCGGAGAGGTGGAGGAATGCACTGGAGAGAAGAGGAATGAATGTCAGTAGAAGTGAGACAGAACACATGTGTGAGTAAGAGGGAGACAGGTGTAACAGTGAGGATGCAAGGAGCAATATTGATATGAGCTTGCAATGTAGTGGCATTTTATCATGTCACACAATATTTTTAGGTAAAAGAAAATCACTAATACCATTGTGTTCTGCGCACAAGTAATTGGCTTATGTAAAAAGTTATTATCTCGTCATCTTGGCAAGATGGTCACTTGTGAATATGAGATGAAATATTGTCTTATTCATAGGCTTTATAAATTTGCCTGTTTTGAATGGTCCATTTTTGCTGTAATAATGGTTTATCTATTTTAAATATTATAGTTTCATATTTCATATCCCTTGGTTTAATATCTTTATGATCATCCAGTAGACTATAAAAATACCCTTTCTTTTCCCTTAAAGGTGGAGAATATAGAGAACCCCCTGGGGACCTATGGCAGAGTTGAAGCAGACAATGGTGTCCACATGCGGGTAATGTTTCTTTTTATTTATTTCTCCTTTTTTTTTCTTTACATTAGGTCTAACATTGAATACATAATTGTGCCTTGTCTTTCAGATTGTGTTACAGGGACAAGACAACAGGCCAGGAAGGGTCTCAAATGTTGGGGAAAAGTCCTTTCGCTGTGAATATGAAGGCTGTGGAAAGCTGTACACCACTGCCCACCATCTTAAGGTAAGTGTGGGTGCTTTGTTTTTCTAAAAAGTTTTTTTTTTTTTTTTTGCCTCCTCAAGTATAGATTATTTAAAGATAACATTTTGTAAAATTTTGCCATTTACTCAAATGCAATGCTTTACAGTTTTGTTTGTGTCCTGCAGGTACATGAGCGCTCCCACACTGGAGACAAACCGTACATCTGTGACTATCCCAACTGTGGAAAGAAGTTTGCAACAGGTAGCAACGGATAATATAATTTTACAAATTGACTCATGGCTAATTTCTTTTATTTTTGTTGCCAAATGTATTTTTTTTTTTAAACCCTTGATTAAAATCTCATTATCACCATAGTGATGTTGACAATTGAACTAGTCGGGTTATTACTGTGTAAGTAAGTTTTTTCCTTTTAGTGAAGGCTGTTATTGAGTGGGATTTAATTTACTTGCAAAAAATACATTTTTTGTTTATCAAATGACTTGAAATGTCTGGAAAATGCAGACTCTTCAGTAAAGCACCCCAGACAAACTGCCTTAATTACCACTTGTTAACACAAGTTTAGTCCCCATTCAATTAAATTCTATTCTTTTTTATATAGCACCAAATCACAACAACAGTTGCCTGTTATGTTATATTGTAATATAACGAAAGAGATCCCTAAAGGTCTGTTTTGAGCTAGAAAAAAATCCTGCTATTAAATGTAAGACCATATCTGAGATCAATATAAATATGGAATAGGCTGCTTGTAGGCATGGAATAATAATTTAGCTGAATGTCAAATTGTGTGATTCTTTAAGGCTATGGGCTGAAGAGTCACTCACGCACACATACGGGGGAGAAGCCATACAGATGTCAGGAGTTAAACTGCTGCAAGTCCTTCAAAACCTCTGGAGACCTTCAAAAACACACAAGGACACATACAGGTAAACAATCACACCCAGAAACTCAGTGACAAGTCACAATGTTGTTGCAACACACAATAAGCCTGATAAGGTTTGTAAACAAAAACAGGAGATTTACTGTTGTTTGCTACTGCTGGTAAAAGCTACATTGCTTCAGGGCTGTTAATACAGAAGGGGCTGTTTAAAGAGTGTTTGGAATCAAAATGGATTGAACTAACTAGCCACACAGCACTGTTTTTTGAAACAAACAACACATGGTGGTGAAGAGCTAGGATTGGCTGAACAACTTGAGGGGGTTGTGTCAAGTTGTTCAGCCAATCCTGAACAACGGATGAGGGGAGCTGAAATTTTTCAAAGCCACCATAGTGCTGCAGGAGCACAGGCACATGGTCATCACGAGAAGCATGACGCCAAGTTCCTCCTGCTTGTTTTTTAAAATACAGCAGACATTTTGCAGTTTGAATCACACTGATTATTTATAAAGGCATGAAGGCTAGTTTCATACCAGCATTAGTCATGTTAAACAGCTGCTTACAGTTTTGTGTCCTATTTCTGTCAGGTTTACAATTCTATAGATTTCAAGCTGCAAGGTTGACGTACTTCATGTTTTGCAGGAGAGAAGCCTTTTAAATGCCCAGTTGAAGGCTGCGGCAGGTCATTTACCACCTCCAACATCCGTAAAGTTCACATCCGAACACACACCGGAGAACGGCCATACTACTGCTCTGAACCAAGCTGTGGACGGTCATTTGCCAGTGCCACTAACTACAAGAATCATATGCGGATTCACACTGGTGAGTCTTCATTACCTTATAATGACTCAGCTTGCTGAGTCATTGTGAGTCACTAAGTGCTCTCCAGTTGAACCCCTGGATCTCAACACAGTTTTGTTTTTTTCACAAAATCTGTGCAGAAAGCTTTTAAGCTGTTAATTGATAAAGTTTCAAGACGGCTTAAATCATCACGTCTAACACTGAAGTTTGAAAAACCTGCGACTCTGTTTTACTAGGAAGAACAAACAGACGTCATTTCCATATATGTTTAAAACTATCTAGGATATCTATAGAATATCTAGATCTTTAGTCTTTATATCTTTATAGCATATGTATTTGGATTTCATAGCTTAATGCTAGCTCTAATGTTGTCTATATGTGCAGATGGAAATAAGCTAGTAAACTATATCCGAGAACAATCCCTCTGTTCACTGTTCTTCACTACATTGTGATCTCACATATAAAGGAAACATGATGTACAAGTAAAGCACATACTAATTCTTGAGTGCTGAAACAACACACCAATAAAGATGGGGGTCTTCACTCCTCTCGGAGTTTAATAAATGAATTCAAAAGCTCATTGTCTTACTGTTTTTTCCACTCCAGGTGAGAAGCCGTATGTGTGCACAGTGCCTGGCTGTGAAAAACGCTTCACAGAATACTCCAGCCTTTACAAACACCATGTTGTTCATACGCCCTGTAAACCTTACAACTGCAATCATTGTGGGAAAACCTACAAGCAGATCTCCACACTTGCCATGCACAAACGAACAGCGCACAACGACACAGAGCCCATTGAGGAGGAGCAGGAAGCCTACTTTGAACCCCCAACAGGTCAGTAAAATGTAACAGAACAAATGTTTTAAATGTTTTTTGATAAGTCTGTGAGGGATGTAGGAATTTAGAATGGAAACAGATGTTAACAATAGTTAAGATAAAACTGTCTATTTATTAACTTACAAAATTCTAATGAATCCTAAATGTCAATTCAGATGCCATCGATGACCCCAGTGTGAGCTACACGACAACTGTGGTGGAGGCAGATGACTCCGGATCAGAGCCGGTTCCAGTGGAAAGCTCCGATATGGTTGGTCAGCAGCATGTTGCCTTGGTAACACAGGAAGATGGAACACAACAACAGGTAAGGGAATACAACGACATCATGCATATAAACATATTGCAAATAACAAGTGAGGATGCTCATCATATACAATATGTGAAGCAAACGCTTCAGAAATCCCTTAAAACTACATTCTTTTTAATGGTCACTAGTGGCGATACCCTCGAGTGCAAAATGACATCTGATCCCTGAAAACTATATAGGGAAAGCGGCCTTCTGCCCTGACTTCTGTAAACGTTTTCCTAATGAGTTTGTGGGATCAGTCACCAATGTCGGGTCATGTTAAATAAAACATTAAATTCATTTTTTTCTACAAGTCAGGAAGGAGGGAAGCCCAGGATGGTAATTGGCAAGAAAAATGTATACAAATAGTAGAAGAAATATAACGTACATATTAATGGTGGATGATAATTGCAGCAGAGATTTTGTGAATATTAAAATGAACATATAGCACAGTAATAGGAAGTTGAGATTTCTGTAACAGTAGCATTGAAATTCATTTCAGGTTATTCCTGTTTAAACTTTGCACTTTTATTGCATATGCTTTTTTGTATCAGGTGACAGCTGCAAAGTCTCATGCCTGTTTGTCCACTATTGAAAAGACGATTTTTAATCTCAGTGGGACTTTGACCTGGCTAAACAATGTAATCATAAGTTGTCACAGTGTAATTCCAGCTCGATGTTCTTTTCTCTTTCAGGTCAGTATCTCCGAGGCAGACCTTCAAGCTATGGGTGGCACAATTACCATGGTAACCCAAGAAGGCACAACCATAACTATCCCAGCCCATGAGCTGGCAACTCAGGGTGCTCACTCAGTCACCATGGTAACAACAGATGGCTCGGATGAACAGGTAAACAACTCTCATAGCTCAGTAGACTGCACACAGAATAATGTGAATGGCTTTGTTTTCTATTTAGAGCGCTTCTGTGTGGCGTTCTGTTCAGCTTAAATAACTGAGCTGAAACTCAAGTCTACATATTATAAAAGTAACTTAAGAAAGATCAGTTGCTTTTATTTTTTGCATTTTTATTTTTTTAAATCACGTTTTCAATTTTAATTTATTATTTATTCTGTTTTCTTGGAAACTTCCATTATGGAATCAGATGTGTTTTAAAAATGTATTTGTGGCTCAAAAATGAAGCTGTAATTTGAGTACAGCGTTTTTGTTGCCCCCAGGTGGCCATCATGACACCTGACATGGCTTCCTTCCAAACTGTAGAGGAGGCAGGTTACAGCCAAGAGCAAGATGATATTCATCCTGTCACATTACTGGCCACATCCAACGGCACTCACATCGCTGTACAGGTTGGTAAAGATCATCAGAGGGACCTAGTTCCAGTCAGTAAATTTATTTTGTTCACTTTAGGAAAAAGATAAAGGAAAAATGTGGAAAATGTTACATCTTTAAGTCTGGTTGGAACAGGCTCTGCAGTACAGAGGCTCATTGAATATGTTAAAATTCATGAATACCTTTATAGATTTGGTGTTTCTTTTGGTTATTTGTTATTTAAGAAAAGATTGGAAATTATTTATCACAAAGTTGGGAAATTTGTGAATAAGAACAATACAAAGATATTTAATGTGATACTGACAGCAGTTTCAATCAGGACTAAGGGTCTTAAAGTCTTGATGGTTACACTCCCAAAATAATACTGTCCCACCCTGAAAATATATTTGCCTAAAGGCTTTTGTATATATAATGAGTAGGTGGGGTTCATCTCAGGAGTGGTAGGTGTGCTGTTGTCCTCTTACTCGTTCAGTCAGTTCAGGATCAAACCAAAACTTCACATATCTGAATGTGTGAGTATGCATGTTATTCAAATTCATGGTGACTGCTAACTTGTTATGCAAAAAAGAAACCCAGCGTTGTAAATAATTGTTTGTTTTTCATTGACACACTATCTTACTATGAAAAGTAAAGTTTTTTTTTTAAAAAAAATACCTTTAAGTTCTTTCTTTGCACATATGGGAGGGTGATTTCTTTTATTAAAGAGGACACATCTAACAAATTCACTAATATTTAGCCACTTAAAATACTTTTTTTTTTTTTTTTAGCTATGTCTTAGAGCAGAGGTTCCCAAAGTGTGGGGCCTGCCCCCTAGGGGGGGCGCAGAGCCATTGCAGGGGGGGGGGGGGGGGGCGCGGTATGAAAAGAAAAAAAACAAAAAAGAAAGCTTGGACACTGCTAGCATAATGGACAGGTGAAGCATCGCCAAAGATGTTTCCAAACCAACTTCCTTCCAAGCCAAAGACTAGAAAATATGGTGAAGCATGTCTTCCCTTTGGCTTCACCTGCACAAGTGCCAAGGTAGGTCTCCCCTGCAAAATTAGTTTTCCCTGCGTCGGGAGCAGCGCTGGGCTCTCCAAATCACGGACAAACAGTATCCCACATTCTTGATTTTTAGTTCACAAACACTTCTTGTAATAACTAACTACTCCTGACATTTTGGACATGTTAGCTCATTATGCAGTAAAGTTACAGTGGGATACAAATAATATCAGGCTGATCCTGCCACGATTTGTTCCCCCTGTTCAAATCACGGACAAACAGTATCCTACAGCTGTTTTTGTTTTTGAACCCATTTTGCACAGAGAGGCATTTTTTGAAAAATTTATTGATAGCAATGTTGAATATTATTACACAGATAGTCAGATTAACAGTATTTTGTCTCTATCTGCCATTCTGCAATTCATCTCATTTAAACAATAACGTGGCGCACAGCGTGACGTGAAAAGAGGCATACCTTTGTTGTTGCGTGACGAACTCTGTATTCCTCGTCCACACATAAACTTAAAAAAGGAGTTTTAAATAATCTCTGTTTTCGGTGAATCGCAACGCCGTTTACGTGTTGAGGAAAGGCCCAAACGCATAGAAACAGCTGCGTTTTCAAAAATACCTGTGTAGGTGTGGACGCAGCGTAAAAGAGTTAGTAGTGTATTTTATTACTACCTGTAATTTATTGCCGTTTACTTGTATTTGCTTAATTGTTTACTAAATGTTTGAGGTGTGAAATAAACAGCAATGGAGTTTGTAAACAAAATATGGGTGTGTGTGTTTGGAGGATGCGTTTGTGCGGGGGGGTGTTTAGGTGGTGGGGGGCGCGAACATTTTTCTTGTAAAACAAAGGGGGGCCTGGCAAAAAAAGTTTGGGAACCACTGTCTTAGAGTATCATGCTTAATTTACTATCAAGGCCAAACCCTGAAGGGTATTATGATTACATCAAAGGGCTAGTAACAACCTTTTTATTTCCCTCCACTGTCTTTATTTAACAAATTGCACTGTTTCTGTCATCATGTGACAGTCATCCTCCAGCAGCCTGTTGGGCAATGGTGGTGGTATTGTTTTTGAGAGGGTTGGGAGTGTGAATGCATTTACTTCCATATGTGTTTAGATATTGATTCTACTTTTATTTTGTCTCCTTTACTGAAGTTGCAATTAAAGTACCAACTCTCTTAAGTAATTTGAAGGATATTCATGCCCAAGGGATTATAGCCCTTTAAAATGTGCTCCTTTATTTTGAATGGACCAAAACCGTTGTATGTGCTAGTTCTAGTATCTAGCACCTGTGGTCATCAAAATGTCAATATTGTATAATTTTCATTGTTTTCCTCTCTCTTTTTTTTTTTATAGCTTAGTGATCAGCCTTCGCTGGAGGAAGCCATCAGAATAGCATCAAGAATACAGCAAGGAGAGTCACCAGGCCTGGATGATTGATCGATAAGGACAGTGATTATGAATTAAGACTATTCCAAATGGACTATGTCAGTGGGAGAAATCATGAGTCTTCCTCAATGTTTTTCCACAAAATAATTTAGCTTTTATGTGTACATAGAATTTTGATAACTGGAGTTCTGGTGTGCTATTTTGTCCCTCTACATAAAATGTGAGAGGGTGAGGGGGGTGGGGCGGTGGGGCTTTCTAATGTTTATGGTGCACAGTACTGCAGTGTACAGCTAATGCTATTTCTAATTAAAAAAACAAAAAAGTGATTGTGTGACTGCAGTTGATTTTCCACACCCACATGCTTATCAACTTTGTCTCCTTTCAACCTTGCTCCGTTGAGAAGGTAAAAATACCTAGAGGACAAAGGGAAACTGTATTAACACAACTTTTTAATAAAAGATTACAGAAAGATATGAATGACAAGGACGATTTTTTTTTTTTAAGAGCGAGAGAGAGAGAGATCCAGAATAGTTAAAAAGAGCATTGTGCAAACACATTACAGTACATGGAAAACTGTTTTTCCAAGTACCCTGAGGAATGGAGAAGAGGTGTACTGGTACTGATTTTCAAAGAGCAACAACTGAGCTGTAGTAACTACACTGGAATAAAGTTGATGAGCCATACAGTGAAGATATGTAAAAAAAATTTTTATTATTTATGAGGCTTCATTCTGAGAAAGCACACTATAGATGTGTTGTTTGCTTCGAGACTGTTGATGGACCCTAGGTCAGAAAGAGTTTCATTGTGTCTTTGTGGATGTAGATAAAGCAGACAACGCCAAGAGAGAATGGTGCTGCATGAAGAAGTTGGGAATGGGATTTTTGCACGAAATCTTCTTTTTAGCCACATTTTTTAAAAATCTAGTGTCTTTTACGAGTCTCCTATACTCTGCTGATGCATTTTGCACCCTTTCGACACCTTGATGCACAAAATCTGGCATAGAATCCTCATACAACAATAACTTGAGCCCTTTTCAAAATGATCAAACATTAAATTATTTTCAAAATTTTAACACTTTTAATGACAGTTTCAGATATTTAAATTATTAGGCATTTATTGAAAAAACTTTGTCAATAAACTTGACAAAAATGTTTTTACTAAAAATGTTTGCAATTAAACGGGTTAAAACGGGTTTTAACCCCTGGAATCCGTTTTAATGCATTAAAATGAAGCACTAACATACTAACTCGCATAACTTGTATATAACGGGTTGGTGTTTATGTTAATGGTTTACTTGATCTTTATCTATCGCAGAATCTTTGATCTTTCCGCCTGAATAAACTGTCCTTAATGATAGCGTCTCAGATCAGCGTGTAAAGGCACGCGTTCGCGCCAGATTGTTGCTTTGCTATTCATGACGTAACGTCTCCCGAAACCACACTGGAACGCCCATCTTTCAAAATTTAGAGACGAGCTTTGATTGGCTGCGCGATGGCATGTGACCAACGGTCGCGGGAAGTCCTTTCCCACGCGCGTGATAGGAAGGAGTTGGTAGTTGACTCATTCAAACTTTTTGTAAACATTGGAATGGTTTAATTGTTTAAAGACGTGTTTCTCTGTCAGCGAGCCGTCAAGAAGGTAGTGACGGACACTCACACCCGTCGGGTGGGGGCTTTATTTTTCGGAATTAATTCAATATCAGCTCAACTTCGGACGTTGTTCACGGGGCCATTTTTCAGCGTTGGATGGGCGTGTAGGATTTCAGCAAACACGTTAACTTTGTTGGCGAAGCTTCGGAAGGTAAAAGTCGTTCTTTTCAGACTTTTGGATCAGTACCTTTCATTTGAGGCAAATAGAAGTGTTGTATCTCATTTCAAAAAACGTCATTTCAGCAGTGCTTTGGATCCGCCGCGTGCTTTTCAGGGGTTTTTTTTGTTGGTTTTTTACGGCGTCAACGAAGCCGGGTTTTAAATCCTGAAAATGTCGAGCTACAGCCGCCATCGGCACGGATCTCCTTCTCCAAAAAGTCGGCCAATCCGTCAGAAATTACAGTTCACATGCAGCGACGGAGAGGACGATCTCATCGAGGACATCAACAACAGCACAGGGGGAGAGTCTGGCTTCACGGAGATGGATTCCCCGATGCCAGTACGAAGGATCATCGCCGACAAATGCCTGGACGGGAGCAGCAGCCCCCTGAATCAGTCCGGTGGGGATGAAGACGTGGAGCTATGGGACGAGGAGGAGAGTTTTGGATCCCCAACTCACCTGCAGTCACCCAGCAGTGTTATATTTGCCAACTGCTCGCCATCCCCTCGGAAAACCTCTCGGCTGTTTGGAGGGTCTCCCTGTCGTCCCGGATCTCCGGACGACGGGGGATCCAGCTCCCCGATCCCGGACTGTCCAGACACACCTCCGCACAAAACCTTCAAGAAACTGCGGCTTTTTGACACACCGCACACACCAAAGGTAAATGTAATTTAATTTTTGAGACAATATTTATAATCAGACTCTTGCAAAATCGAACATTTGAGTGCATTTTCTTGTCTTGTCTCAGTAGTTTAGCTTACTGCTTCGATCGTTTCTCCATCTTTTCAGGCCTAAAAGTGGAAAAAGTTCAGGCCTTTTAGCAAAAACATTGATTCAAAATTTTGAACTCCTGGAGAGTCCGTTAATCACCCACTGACCTACCTAATGTATAACTGTACTTATTGCATAACGTTATGGTCATCCAAACAGTTGTATGTCTGGGCATGTATTTCAACGACTGAGCATTTAATTTAAAGTCCCTTTACATTATAAATACCAGTTACTGTTCTTGACTTATTTTAAACGCATTTTTGTTGAAAAAAATGGACATTTAGTGTTTTTTAGTTCTTCTGCTGTGTTATTCACTCATCTCTAAAACTGACTTTTGCAGAGTTTACTGTCCAGAGCTAGAAGCTCAGGCCCAGGGTCCTCCAGCAGGAGAGTTTCCTTATTCAAGAAAGTGGACGTTTCAGGAAAGTCACTTATTGACAGTGGCAGGAGACAGCAGACTCCCCTGGTCAACTTTAACCCCTTCACCCCTGACTCCCTCCTCATTCAGTCTGCCACGCAGCAGAGAATCAACAGAAAGCGAGCACACTGGAATGAGTAAGCTCATAACTTTATATCTTACATCTTTACACCCGTCCTCAAAAACCCTGTGTTACTCATCATTGTAGTTGAAATGTGGCTGTTGGAGTCGATAAACTAGTGTCAATGATTTTTGTTATTGATTTCCCAGCCATAGCAGTTAGTCTATAATTTCCTTAATGTTAATACAGCTATGCAACAATCGTTAAACACGCACTGCAGTGAACAGTGTTAAACTTTACCTGTTTCCTTCAGCACTTTCAGAATATCTACACATTTGGCAGTATAAGGCCCGAGGTTTACCACCTCACTGAACTCTGCCATGTGCTCTTGAAGTCCTCAGTACTGCCCCCTGCTGTACAGAATGCTAACCCACATTATTCTTTATCTTTAAACTTGTAGCTCCTGTGGAGAAGACATGGAAGCAAGTGACGGTGAAGGAGAGGAGGAAGTGGTGCCACCATCTAAGGTATTTAGATGTTCTTGTCATTTCTAGTCATTACAGACGGGTGAAATTTATAGAAACCTCAGATTCAGTGCCTCTGTTTTATTGTTGGGGTACGTTGCTGGCACTGCAAACCAGAAAAGTTTTCTGAACAATTGCCTTTATTCTGTCCGGGTGTGAATAGCGTTTTCTAGGAGTCTGAGAGATTTGAGGTTTTATAAATTACTCAATTGTGAGTCGTATATTGAAGCCTTCAGTCACCAGATATCAAACTTATATATATGTGTGGTGTATTTTGGCCTTGTTAAATACATGTTTCCATCACCATCAGTCAGAACACCAAATGAGGGAATATTTTTCGAGAAATGGTTTTCTATCTGTACAGTAAAGGTCTAGAATTCTGTTTTGGTTATGTTTTGTTTTTTTCTTTGAAACCAGTGGTTCCTAAACTTGTGGATGGAAACCACATATAAACATAAGTAAAATGAATTGCTCTTATAGGGGAAATTATGTGAAGAAAAGTTTGCTGCTATTTAAATTTTATTTGGTTCCTTTTTGTAGCTACAGATGTACAATTTGTGAAACATACCACAAAAGTTTAAAAAAAACCCAAAACACACGAACCACACAGATTAAACTTTTAGTAACTTTTGTTGTAGTAACAAATCTACAACAAAGAGGAAAATTTGGTAATTGTTGAAGTTATAAATGTCGTAGAACGAGATTTAAATGGAAATTCCAAAACGAGTATCACACAGAGTATGTTGCACAATGCTCGTTGTTATTCTAAACACAACATAGAAAAGCTCATTCGCATGTGTATTTCATATGTAAATTGCCTCAAAACTATTAGCTGGGTAAACCTGTTGGTTTCGGTGGTAACTGGACTGGAAAAGTGAGCTTCGTGCTGGTTGATATTCGGATTTAAGTGATTGTATCCGATTTTCTTTTGTTAAAACTCCTCTCCTGCCCTCAGAGGATCACAATGATGGAAAGCAACATGACGTCCCGGTATGCTTCAGAGTTCCTTGAGTTGGAGAAAATCGGCTGCGGGGAGTTCGGTGCTGTGTTTAAGTGCGTGAAAAGGCTTGACGGCTGCATGTATGCTATCAAGAGGTCAAAGAAACCTCTGGCAGGATCAGTAGACGAGTAAGTAGATTGATTTGTTTAAACTACGCAAAAGAAGATCATATTTATTTGTGTTGAATATTGGATACAAATTGGACGGGTGGAAGGTTTGGCCGGATTATTCAAACTTACCTGTACTACTGTGTTTGTAATAAGTCACACATGTGTATATACCCAAAGACACCTGTGTTTCTACTTTCATGTTTTTAAAGGAGCTCACGAAAAGTTCTTTTACTGGAAAGTTTTGACCTCCACTCCTGTGAACTAAAAAGCCAGCTCCAGTCACGTCCTAATTAAAACGGTCTGTTCTCCTTCACAGGCAAAATGCCTTACGGGAGGTGTATGCTCATGCCGTGCTGGGCCAACATCCCCACGTGGTACGCTACTACTCAGCCTGGGCTGAAGACGACCACATGCTCATCCAGAATGAGTACTGCAACGGCGGCACGCTGTCCGACGTCATCACAGAGAACTACAGACGGCTCAGCTACCTGACGGAGCTTGAGCTGAAAGATCTGCTTGTGCAGGTCACACAGGGACTAAAGTACATCCACTCAACCTCTCTGGTGCACATGGATATCAAACCAAGTGAGTAATTGATCTTGATGTTAAAATATTGGGAGTTGCAATATTTAATGTATTATTTTAAAGCAAAAAAGAATGGTCGTCAAACTTATTGAGAAGTATGATTGTTGGGCTTTCCTGTTTGAAAAAATGTTTTGGGGATCTCGGCAAGTTCAAGACAGCCAGAAAAATCATGCACATTGGTTAAAACGATCAGTCATTACAGACTTGATGACTTGTTTGTTACTCAAAAGTAATATACATTTTGTTATTATTAAATAACAGGAAATAACTGTTATCTGTCATCACTTGATCGTTAGGCTTTTTATCTTTGCTATATGCCATGAATGGGCAAAATTAAGACAGGCTCTCTTATGACAGGGCTGTGTTTCCTGGTTCAGTTCAGTTGTTCAAAGTCTGTCCCTTAGCTTTACCCTAGACCAGGGGTGTCAAACATGAGGCCTGGGGGCCAGAATCAGCCCAGGAAAAACAATCTGGCTCACTGCATGGCTTTGGAAAATGTGAAAGCGGACATACATTTTTAGACTTTTAACTGTATTTTCTTAAGTTTTACAGTTTTTCCTATATTCTTGATACATCTAAATAATTAGGACTAGAAATCTACCTTAGAAATTTTAGCTTTTTTTTTTTCCTTTAAAGAAACTCACAACTTAAAACCCTCTTGTTTTCTAATTACAAGACAGTCTGAGCAATGAGATGTCAAAACCTTTTCTACAGTTTTTACACAAATATTTCTTACTATTTAAGCTATTTGTATAATAATGGCTACTATTTAATTGACTACAGCAGCTTTTCTTTATCATGTTGAAAAACTGTTTTATGATGTATAGTTGAAATTGCACTTCTTTTCTATATTACAATGTCTCATGGGTTTACACTGACAGCAGGGGAGTTTCAGAGGCCACGCCTTGAGGCGACCATTGTTGTGATTTGGCGCTATGTAAACTGGATTGAACTGAACTGGCCTAGCCCACTAGAAGTGAAAGTGGGTTGTATGTAGCCCACAGCGTAAAATGAGTTTGCCCCTTTTAAGAAATGTGTACCCCTGCTTTATGTGGCCCATTCATGCTGATCTACATAGCTGCCCCCCAATAAGTCAATTTTAAAACAGGAAAATTCCACACTAAGGTATTTGAGGTTGCGACTGGCCTTCATTTTTATATTTTATAGAAAAGCAGATGAGAATTTAACATTAAAGTTTCCTAGTCCAAAACTAATGGAAGCTTTCTTTGTTTTAGGCAACATCTTTATTTCACGGAAATCCATAGTGAGCTGTGATGAATGTGATGAGGATGAAGGACTGACTCCTACTGTTATCTACAAAATTGGTAAGCTCACTCCAAAGTTCTATAAAATCAAATTTGTAATTTTAATAAATGTTAGATAGCTCGTTCTCACATTCACCTGCGTTCCCTCTCCAGGTGATCTCGGTCATGTGACAAGAGTGAACAATCCACAGGTTGAAGAGGGCGACAGCAGATACCTGGCTAATGAAGTCTTACAAGAGGTTTGTTTTCCTGCTTAAAAAAACAAACCAAAAAAATGCATGTACTTATTCATCTGCACTTCCAACATATTTTTTGTTTTCTCTTTAGGACTACAGTAACCTGACAAAAGCAGACATCTTTGCTTTGGCCCTGACTGTTGTCAACGCGTCAGGGGCCGAACCTCTACCCACCAACGGAGAGAAGTGGCATGAGATCAGACGGGGCAAACTCCCTGCCATTCCTCAAGTGCTTTCTCCAGAGTTTCTCAGTCTTCTAAAGGTAACTCCACAACACTTGTCTTTCCTTTTAGATCCTTTTAGAGTTTATAAGAATGGGTGTTATTATGTCTTAGCTTTTGTGCTAATCTGAGCCGAGCTGCATGTTCCCAGTTACTTTAATGTATAAAGATAAACTTTTATTTTCTGTGAGACAGTGCAGGCCATTTCAAGTTTTTCAAGCACCTTCACTGGGTGCCTGAAAAGTTTTAAAATTTTAGCTTTCATTCTGATAGGACAGGAGAGAGCAGACAGGTCAGTAGGGAGTGAGTGAGAGGGAATTTCACATGAGATGGGCCGACGTGGATTCAAACCCTGGCCTCTGGCATGAGTCACTGACCAACCAGATAGGCTATATTAGCCTTCCTGTGGAAAAGCTTCTTGAATGTTGTTATTTATTTTATTAACCAAACAATTGATCTAATAATTGAATTGTAGTTAATGTATTTATTTTTTTTGTAAATCTGAGCACTGGCAACCTCAGCTTTTAGTTTTCTGGTGAATTTATTTATTGATTTTGTTTGTTTGTTTGTTTTGTTTTGTTTTCCCCCAGCTTATGATCCACCCTGATCCAACAAGGCGCCCATCAACCTCTGACCTCATGAAACACCCGGTACTTCTGACCACTGCCAGAATGAGTGCTGATCAGCTCAGAGTGGAGCTCAACGCAGAGAAGTTTAAGAACGCCCTGCTTCAAAAGTACGTACAGCACAGAAGCTTACCAAGTGTTTAATGTCTTCACTTGTCAGTGGTTTGACAGAGTCTGAAAATTCCTAGTTTGATTGGACAAGTTATGATGCCCGAAAATAAGCCAGTTATGGAGTATCTGTCCTGCACCAGTGTTAAAGGAGGAGGCTGGGAATCATTGCTCTCTCATTTTGAAAAATAGAAGTAGCAAACACATTCGAAGAAATATGTATTCAGTAATTTGTTTGTATTCCTTAGTAAAAAATAATAAACAGTGAGCATAGTGAGTTTGAGGGAGAAACCAAAGCATCGTGGTCAGAGGTGCTCATTTGGTTACAGTTTTCAGTTAAGTCTAGGACTGTTCTTAGTGTTGTCTACCATCTCCTGCCTGTCTCATTAATTCCCTTTTTCTTTTAATGTTCCTCAGAGAGCTGAAGAAAGCCCAGCAGGCTAGAGCGGCAGCTGAGGAGAAAGTTTTATCCACGGACAGGATCTTAACCCGCTCCACAGTCCAGAACTCCAGAACCACCAGGCTTATTGGGAAAAAAATGAGCCGATCGGTCAGCCTCACAATCTACTGAGACTTTATTCCATCCTGATAAGAAGTGAACCACAAAGGCTTATGGACCTTTTAACCAGACCTGATCACTTAAAAAAGAAAAAAATACTTTTTTTTTGGAGGACAACCCTGTCAGTTGAGGAGTTGGGCTCCTCTGTCCAATCAAAGCTGTAGAGTGTTGACGCACCAGACTTGAACTCATCTCACTAGACTCTTTGCCAATATAGTTCAGTCCTTTCACCAGTGGACTTCTTTTTTCTTTTTGAAAGGAAGGTAGTTGCTTTACCTTTTACACTTTGTCATTCTTTAAGTTTGCATAGATGTCAGACACTTCTCTCCGTTCCTGTCCTTGCACTTCTCTCGACTAAGTCGATGCGCATTTCAGCAGATCAAAACTGCAGTGAAGCTTTTTTTTTTTCTTCCCCAGTGTGAATGTACTCAATGTAGCCGTGCGCACCTTACTGCCTGTCGCATGCCTGATGCTGGCTACTAGAGGATCTGAGAACTTACAGTTTCTGTGTTTGTAATGGAGCACTTTGGAGGTAACATGTGGAGCTTACCACATTGTTTCAAAAGAGAGAAAAAAAAAAAAAGAAAAGAAAAAGAAAATGAAACCTGCTGCTATCGATGTTTTTGTGTGTCAGGGTTCGGTCGGTTTCAGGTTGGGTCATTAATTGTCACTGGCTCTTATTTTCAAGTAGCAGGAGCCCCTATTTCCATCGTTTTGTATCTGGTCGGATGGAAATGGATCATGCTTAAAATAAATAAATAAAAATTATCCAATGTCTGTGAAGTACCGCAACCAGTGAACCAACTTGTTATCTATGAGGTTAGAATTGATCCATGCTTTTAATCTTGCCTATTGATCAGTGCTGCCAACCCTGCCTGTAGCATTACTACAATCATCGTCCCGTTCTTACGATTCTCATGTGTTCTGTTGGTTTGTTCTTTCTTCTGTCTGTTTTTCATAACGCTTGTCTTCTATTACTGTTTAGGCGAGTATTCCTTTTGTTCTTGTAACCCCATAACAGTAACTTTTCTGTTGTCTGTTCTGTTGTTGTACCATGTACATATGTTCTTTTTAATAAATTCTCACAATCTACACGTCACCTTGTGTTCAGTTTGGCATTTTTATGAGAGAAACTTTCAGAAAGATTGAAAATGAATCTTTAAGCACAAATGATTATTTGTGTTTAACAAAAAAAGAAACAACATTCAACATGGTGATATAGATACATACATATATCAGCATTAGTATTTCTCACACCAAAGATGTTTGGGCAATAGAATGTGACACTTCTGAGTCACATGGTATTACAGCTCAGGCCATCTAGAATTGGTCACAAATTTGGCACAAACTAATTTCCCTGGAGTTTTAATCAGAACTGCTTCATTTTTAAACCCAAGTAAAAATTCGCTGTGTAAAAACTAAAAATTCATTATATCAAAAATTTTGCATAAAATAACGTATAAACTGACTTGGTTCTATTTGAGATTTTCATAGAAGTTCAGAGGAGGATGTTAAATCTTTAGTGAACACTTCAGAGTTTCTCCTATAACTGAACTGTATCGTCTACAGTTTAACCACTTCACTTTGTAAAATATTTTCAGAATATTCAAATACTTTTAGCCATCTAGATTTTAACACAAATATATTCTCAGTTACATTTTAGCGCCTTAATCAAGCAACATTTTTAAATCCAGAAATTTTATATTTTAATCTTTAATTTCCCATTTTTAAGTTGTCAGAAAAGCGCCGAAAAATAAAGAGATAAAAGGTCTACATGACACCACAGATATATGAATGTCATTAAGCATTAGACAAAGGCATGTGTACACGATCTCTGCACTGATGTCAATCAATCAACAGGTGAACTTAATAACATGGCACACCTTTGTATGCATCTACAAAACATCTATATACACATGCAAGTTTTATCAAAATGAATGCCTACAATATTTAAATATTCATTTATTTAAATATAACTGGCATACTACTACTAATAATAATATTTTTGTGATTTTTAAAAGGTTAGTATTTTTGAGCTGACAGTTTAGGTTCTCCGTATATTTATATGTAAACGACTTTTTTTTTTAGCAAGGGAGTTTCAAACACCTACTATCTGTAATTTTTACTCAAAAAAAAATTAATGTTTTACCCACGAAGTCCTCACACACAGCGCGTCAGTGACACACACACTCGTGCCTGATGTGTGTGCGCTCCTCTCGCTGAGCGGTGCTGCAGCGCTTCATCACGATGCCGAGCACGCAGTAGCGGGTCACGTGACCTTTCCCCGTCAGGTCCAACAGCAGAAGAGAGACAGTTCACACAGCAAGAGAGGACGAGTGACACACACACGCAGCCGGAGAGGAGAGAAGTAAGAGGAAAAAAAGTACAGGAGAAGAAGACGAGGTATATTCCACCGATATGGCCTTGCGGGACGAACTTTTAAAGTCCATTTGGCACGCCTTCACAGCGCTGGATGTGGACAAAAGCGGGAAAGTCTCTAAATCTCAGCTGAAGGTAAGCTGCTTTCCTTGATGGTTTTGAGTTTCTTTTGGCCGCTGGAGATTTTAACTTTTAGGATCTTTGGCTTTTTTTGAAATGCTGAACCAGTTTCTTCCTATTCTGATTTGCGTGGAAAAAAACAAACGCACACACTTCTGTTGGGCAGCATCAGCTGAGACGCACCTGTTGACAGTTTGCACATCGAGTACAGGAGAATCCCACACTAAAAACCACCACAGAACAAGTAGCGCCAACAGATGTTTGAAAAGGAGGCTTTAACGCAGATGAAAGTAAACTTATTCAAAAGAGCTGATACACTTCTGCATCACTGGAAGAATCCATTTTAAAACACAGCCAAGTAGAAGATATTTTTATATGTGTACAAATTTCCTGGAGATACCTCCGTGTATGTAAACAACACGCACTCACACTCTTGTGCCAGCGAAACATTGTTCAGGAACAGATGGAAAAAAACAAAAACACTTTTCACTTCAGTCGCATCAATTCAAAGTGAAAATGGTCGCTGCTACTCTGGGGTAAGTGCAAAGAGAAAGGGCATGGGACGGCATCGGCCCCTCCTGGGTTCCCACCCTCTATTGCCAATGTACCGGCCATCCATCTTGTTCTCCTTATCCATTCAGGGTCGGGTTCTAACCCAGTTCTCCCAGGGCCAGCCTGTCACACGGCTAACACAGACAGACACCTATTCAATCCTGCAGTCAATGTGGAGTCGCCAGTTAACCTAACATGCATGTCTTTGGACTGTGGAAGGGTGAGGAACCCGGGGTACATGGAGAGAACCCAGGCAAACACAGGGAGAACAAGCAGACTCCACACAGAAAGCCCCCAGCCGGTGGATTTAAACCCAGAATCATCTTGCTGTGAGGTGCCAACCACTACGCTACTTTGCCGCACCCAGCAGATTAGAGTGTTTGTTTATCTAACAATGCCAAACGCCATTGGATGAGAGCATGAATAGGAACAATGGCTGAATCTAGCTCAAGTACTTCACGGTTTTAATGTTGTTGTAGTTTAAGTATTTCTATTTAATAAGTGGAGCTGAAGGTTATACAATGGCTTTTAACTTGACAAAACCAGTGTAAACCTTTCTATAGTCATCACCATTCACTGCAACCGGTAGTTTATCTATTTGTTTGACAGCACGTAATTGATTGACTAATACTCCGAACAATAAGATTGCGCAAGGAACTCGGTGAAGATCTAAGAAGGAGAACAATAGATTTACAGAAGCTGGGGAGGTCTTTTGGAGCCATTTCTAAACAACTGCAGATTTCAAGATCATCAGTTCAAACAACTGTACGCAAGTACAAGTTATTCTGCCCACAGTGAAGTGACTTTTACATCTTCACTGACTAAGAGGGTGCCGACCAAGACTACCTCAAATTTGACACATTCAAGTGCCACTGAAATTTGCAGCTGTCCACATGGACAAGCCAAATGCCTCCTGGAGAAAAGTTTTATATGAGACATGACGAATACTGAGGTGTCTGGTAATAATCACAAGAAGTATGTTTGGAGGAGTAAAAGTGACTCTGTCAAACCTAAGAACACGAACCTAAATGTCAAAGAAGGTGGTGGTGGCGTTATTTCTTGGGCTCTTTTGCTGCCAGGGATATTGGTACATTGCACAAAGTGGATGAAATGATGAAGGAGGGCTACCTTCATATTCTTCAACTTCACCTCAAATCAACAGTAGATGGTTGAAACTTGGAGACAGTTGGATGTTCCAACAGGACAGTGATCCCAAACGCACATCAGAACTACCTGCAAATTCTTGGCGACTGTCTGAAATAGTTACTCAAAACAAAACCGTCTTTAAATTCTTGTACAGCTATTGCATCGATGATAATGCATAATAACTGCATTGTCATTGGTATTAGGGCACAGGGCTGCATACGTGCACACGGTGTCTTCAACATTAGTTGTCTGTACTATACTTACTTTAAATATTCTGATCTGGTCCCCCTTTTTTAAATCATTATCCTGGGAAATGTCCCTGTTGCTACTTGCACGATAGTTAGACTAGTCTGTACGAAACTGTGGGCTAAAAAAGGAGAAAAAAAAATGCAATGCAGCTTTAAGACACTCAACGTCTGTTGAAAATGGTGAAACTCCTTCCTTTGTGGTTCTCTTGGTTGCGCCACACTTGTTCTCCAATTACACATGTGGACATGACAGTAGTAACCCCACATGGCAACGAGTCGTCAAACGGAATTCTGGGCAGGGGCCTTTGTATGACAGGGAACAATATTTATATTTTGTTTTATTTTGTAAATGTCGACTGTAACCTACGACTTTAACCCTACGCTGTAACCTTTCATGTAACCTCAAGTGCATGTCTCAAGAAACTACAGGGAGCAAAGGTAGAAACGGCCAAGACATGGCATAAATGGAATGTAACTCGTAACTATTAGCTGAAATTGACTTAAACATATCAATCGGTCCTTATAATAACTAGTAAGTATTGTTTTCACCTCTGATTTCAGGTCCTGTCCCACAACTTATGTACAGTCATGAACATTCCCCATGACCCGGTGGCACTGGAGGAGCACTTCAAAGATGATGACGAGGGTCCTGTCTCCAACCAGGGATACATGCCATACCTGAACAAGTTCATTCTGGATAAGGTCAGTCAGCTGTGTAAGCACATTCAGTCACACTTTGTCAGCCTAGGATAGTAAAGTGGTGTTTATTACATCTAGGGCGCTCTCTTTTTCAGTGTCAACACACTGACAAACAATAAGTGCCATTGTTATAGAGGAAATAATAATGGCGAATTCTCAGTCTGCGCTACAACTCTTCATTACTTTGCTTTGAAAATGATACAGGCTGTTGAAAATGTAACATTAGCTGAAGGCTGTTCAGAGGCTTGACCAGCCATAACAAGTACTTTGTGGGCGTTTTATCTATTTTCTACTAAGGCAGGAGATTGGAGTCATGTTGTAGTTGCTGATTGTTTGTCCCTGAGAGCAACAGACCCGAGTCTTCGTCAGGGCTGCAAAAGCGGCCTGTATGGGTCACTCATAAATAGTGGTGTGATGTTCCTCTCAATCACAATTCTAGACAAATAAAATCAGAATTATCTTCAAAGTAGGCAATTCTTTTTGAAATACATGTTCTTTTCTCTCAAGCAGTTATTTAAATTTCTTGTTTTCTTGCATCACTCTAACGTATTTTAACAGTTGACCTGATATTGTTCTGTAAATTTTCTCCAATCCATATTTTCTTGGGTAAAATATTAAACGCCACCAACTGTGAAACTTAATCGGGGTGTCTGCGAGAGTGCTGTATGTGTAGAGTTAAAGCACTGAATGACTGGTTGAGGAGACCATAAAAACTATATAAATCGGGTCCATTTTTAGCATCCGAGCCTTCACATAGCAAACTAGTGTCAAACCTCAGTGCTTCCCCCACCATGCTTAACAGTTGACATGTGTTTTTTCTTTTCTTTTTTTTGGTGGGGCAGTGTTTGCAGAACCGTTCTCAATCAGTATTTGCCTCGTACTCAACAGAATGGGCAAAGATTCAGATTTCTGCAAGTCTTTGCTGTAGTTTAACGTCTTTGTGTAATCTTCATAAGATATCCTCTGCTATGGGATGTAGCAGCTTTTGAGTTTGTAGACATTTTGTCTTGCTGTAGATGATTGAACATGGGGCGTTTAGACATATTTTTATCGTTTGTCTGTCTTTTATAGAGATAGCTGAGAAAGATGTGATCAAGGTATGATTCATACCGACCAGTCTTTCTTGATATGAGAAGACTTTTTCATTAAGTAGACTTTGTGCATCTCTGAATACTTTTAAAACCTGATCACAGGTAGTTTTTGGAGTCTTGATCTTAATGCTACTGAGGTGCTGTGGCATGGGCTGACATTTGTACAAACATGCCAATATAAATGTGTTAATAACCATGTTTTGGGAGTAATGTTCCCAAATTCTCATCATTGTGGTGTATGTGTCATAAGCAGCTACTTATCTTATAGAAGCTGCTGAAGCTAAATGTGGTTTTTTAGTTACTAAACCAAGAGCTGGAATACTCTTCCCAGCCTGCATTGTGACTGATTACGCTGTGTTAAATAAAGACATGAGGCTTACAGCTATTTGTCAGTCTGTCACTCGGTCTAAGATTGGAACCCACTGTGGCCAAAAGGTTTGCAAACTTTCTCTTGCGGAAACCTTTTGTTTTCCTTTGATCATGTTTAAGGTTATTTATTAGTCATATTTAATCGTGCACTACAAAGGTCCATTGATGGACACAGTGTATTAGTAGCTACATTGTGCTGGTGTCACCCTCTGTGTCCATCCATCATTGTATTGCTCCGAGACGGCGCCACAAAACCAGTTATTGAACATCACAGACCTTTGTGATGATGTAATAACGGGGTCACGGGATGAATGGAGCGTTTGTGATTGCATAGCTGGACATCATGACAAGAGAAAATGCTTATTTTGTGATTTCATGAGCAGCAGTGAGCTCTAGTAGAATTCCTTCTGAGTGTTTGGAATTCTTGTATAACAGCAGTGCTTTTTTTATTATATATTTTCTACCTGATAGACTGTAATCACTGTTAACTTCATGTCTCTATAATCTGTGACACTTTATTCAATTGATCTGTTAATTAACTGATCGATGAATGTAAAATACTTTTTCTCCCCTGCTTTATATAATTAAATGACCGGCTTATAGAAAATTCTTTTGTTTTGCCCTTAAAATGACTTGACTATTTCCAGCTGACCAGTCGGTTCAGCTGGAGCTTCAATATATAAAAAGGTTGGATTAACACTAGTTTAGAGAGGCTGTTTGTATTTGTTTGTCCTCTCGTTGTCTCTGTGGCAGTACACATTTCTGACCGTTTTATATCTGAAGTGATTTCTGATAAAAGCTGCTTAAATAATTTTATTCTGGACATACAGACTTGACAGTTGGTGTTGTGTAGTTAAGACATGCTCGTGATTGGTGCTGAAAAATTCTAACCACATTTTCTTTAAAGAAACTGAATGCTGGATTTAGTTTGAGGAAGACACACACACTTGTATTTTTCAACACAACCATCCCACCCATGCATTGGAGTGGGGTGGTGTTCAAAGCATTCAACTTCACTCACTCCTGAGGAAACTCCACCCTGTCACACAAGGAAACTGTGTGTATATATGTATATATATATCTGTGTGTGTCTGTGTGTGTGTGTGTGTTGGAATCAGAAACCCAAAACTCAGGCGAACAAGTATCTTATTTTACAAGTGAACACCGTTGCTAGTCAGGAAAAACTTTAAACTGCGTGTGTGCTTGTGCCTTTGTACGGCAGACAGGAAGTGCAGATGGAGGCAGACTGTACATCATCCTCACCAACTCGCCTGTATAGTGCAGCAGAAAATAAAAGGCAGACCTCTAACATTATCTTTTATAAGAGCACAGAGACATGTGTGACGAAATTGTTGGACTCTGTATCATGACCCTGAAACACTCACCACTGCTGATGTAGCAGAAGTGTGAGATGATGTTGACGCTCAGGGCCGCGCACTTGGTTGTGTGATAGCATGTTGCACTGCATAGAAACGTGTGTGTGTGTGTGTGTGTGTGTGTGTGTGTGTGTGTGTGTTTGTTACAAAGGGAGACAACTAAAGTTCAATGTTCCAAGTCAAGAATTTTGACTCACACAGTCAAAGTGGTGACTCCTCTTGTTACAATAGTTCTCTGCTGTTAGAAAAGATGGAGGACAAAATCCTGAGTCCTCACTTCATGTAAAACTGCGTTGAAGCTAATTGAGGTTTCACCAGTCTGAGACTGATCGGGTGGGTTTGTAAGGCACAGTGTTTCCTTGCTGAGCTGCAGCAGATTGGCAGTAAGACATTTGTGCTAACTTGACTTATAGAGATTATCTTAATTTGAAATCCATTCTTCTGAAACATCACATTTAATACAGAAACAGAAATTTAAAATGGATTCATGCACAGTACAAGGACTGTTCTGTTAAGGGTTAAGAGCTTCATGGGCTGGTTTTTCTGTTCAGGAACTTTACAAATAAAATATGAATTCCTTGAATTTTGCCCAAGTTGAGGGGCCTATATCTAATTTTTTTTTCTTTTCATCAGAAATGCTAAAATATTTATTTATTTAATACAGTTGTGCATGGAAATAATGTCAGATCTGGAGTAATCTGTGTTCACATTCAGAGCGTGTCTTAGAATTCAGATTTGGTGAACTTTGTCATTCGAATTCACACTAACCACAAAAGACATACAGAGGAAGGATGCTTTCATAGTTGTATCACAATATACACCTTTAGTTATCTGCTAATGAGAGCCTCAGCAGTCTGTGTTTAAGTTTATGTATATTTATTACGCTTTTTTTTTCTTTCTTTTTTTTAAGAAATGAGGATGTTGATGCCAGATGTTGGTGATGAACCATCCTAAGAGCACCTGTTTTGTGCTCTGGACCATTAAAATAAAGCACTTTGTTACTACTTCCCCCTTTTCAAATGCTTTCATATCACATCATACTCTGCTGAACATTCAGCTGCTCCCGTCACTGGTGTGATTCTCATTCCACTGAAGTCTTTGATTTTTAAAAAGCAGACAGTCCCGTTGAACTGGTAACAAGCTTTTCTTTGTTTCTTCCAGTTTATTCTAGCCTGACTTCACTTGTTACATTTCTGTGTTGTTTTGGTGTGAGATAAGGCTGAAGTTTAGATCCTGAATCCTAATGAACATGTGGCAGTGGAGAGGAGGGGGTGATTTGCTGACAAGGATCTCACTGTTGAAGGGAAGAGACCGAGAGGGAGCTTGAAGGGGAGGAGGAGAAAAGACGGCGAGAACCAGCGAGCTAAGAACAAAAAGAAAACAAGACGAGCGTGACACAAAGAGAAGCTCTTTCATAACAAATCCTGCTTTCACAACTTCCCCTTTACCCTATCCTCGTATGTTGTGCTGCTGCAGAGTGATTAATCATTCAGAACCACAAACATGATGCAAACACATTCAGCTACCTGAGCACATCATCATGAGAGACTCATCGTTATTTATAACAACAGCACAATATGTTGTTTTTGAGTCAGACTTACTGCCAGAACCATTGACAAATGGCAAAATATTCATGATGGGAGGAGCCTCTTTACACCAGCATGTAACTTTTTTTTCTTTTACTCCACCCAAAATCTATTTTTAGCCTCAGAAACAATCTGTACCTGTTACGGTCTTTAATAGTTGCCAGTAATTTCACCTTCACAAAAGAGCAGCTCTTTTCAGCTTCAGTAATCTCAGCCCTAACCATTCCCAACAGCAACAAATATTCAGTACACATTTGTACCATCTGAACATGTACAGAGAATCAGCATGACTGATAAGTTACCGGTAGGCAAACCCACATTTAATCTGCATAGCCAAAGTATATGAGGATATGTATTTTGCTTATTTATTTTTGAATACCCACTTAATTTATCGCGGCTAAGGTACATGAAATACAATTTTATTTTCTCTTATTTTTTATTTTTGCATTTTCTTCTGTCTTGGCTTGAAAAGGCTCTGATGTCATAGAGAGTGCTATCTCTGATGGCAGAGGTGACCATGCAGAGGCCATTAAAGGGAAGTTTGGCTATCGTGTTTCTGTAAACACAGTAGCTGGAGAAGTTTGAACAAATTCTGATAGATCTTTGTAGGTGTGTGGAGTCATGTTTGCGATGACTGTATTACATTGTACATTTGACCTCTGACCTTTCCATCAAGGTCAATAGATTGAGCTGAAGGTCAAAGTGATAAATACAGAGAACAGGGGGTGAGTTGCCTTTGCTGAAGTTTGCGCTGTCTGAGTGCTTCTTGTTTTAAAATAATAATTTAGAACGCACAGAGGAAAGAGTAATACACCACAGGAATGTTTGTTTTGTTTTTTGTGAATTTAAGAAAAGTGTTTTACTTCATTTAGACGTCAAAATTCATTGACGTTTAGTCCTAGTTTGCAGTGTTGAGTAAAAAGTATATCTGCAAAAGCTTCAGGGTCACTCTCCAAGGTTGAGGAAGTAGTATCGCTTTAACATCTAGCACAGGTTTCTACACAGGCACTCACCCTAAATGAGCACAATAGCAGGTTACATCAGATCTTGAAAACGGTTCAGATGACTGCACTGCAGTCATTCACTTAAGCTGGATGTTTGTCTCTCTCTCTCACAGCATGGAAAATGGTTCAAACTACAGGATTCGGGTTCAGGACTAGCTGAAGCAGCACACAAGTCAAAGGTTCATTATCGTGTGGACATAATTCACAAACTCACTGTCCTGTTTGTTACCTGTGGAAAAAGGAAATTTTAATGAAACACTTGATAAAACAGCTCAGAAGCTATTTGCTTTGTAAATAACTACTTGCTTATGATAGTGTTGTGCATGTTAGTGTGCCTGAGCCCCTCCCTCTGAAAGCGTTAGTCTTCCCCACATTTACACAGAGGAAAAAGGAGTGACTTCCCACGCAGCTCTGTAAAGGGGACTGCAAAGCACATTCTGCAGAGTTCAGCTGGAGTGATACTTTTAGGTGTTCCTTCCCTGAAGAGCTCAGTTCTCCTGCTTAAAGAACTCAAACAAAGACAGGGCTATGAGTAAACACCGGGCTGCCTTCCTGAGATGATAAGCTGAGGGGGGAAAAGTTTCAAGTAATGAGGTCAGCAAATGACAAATAATGCCTTTGAGCCATAAGCTCAGTCTCCAGATTTGTACACACTTGGTTTCACACATCCCTCCCTATGACACTCTTGCCTCTGTATGATGTCATAGAGGATATCCTTAGTATGGTCAGCTAAGTTGTGCCCACAGAAGCTACAAACCTATTTGAACAGTCGTCTTCAAAATAAAGATGACTTATAGGGGAAGGAGCTAAATGGTTTGTTAGCCAATTAACTGGAGGTCTCCACTAAGGCTTAGTGTAAGAAAAACGAGGATTATTTTAAATGGAGAATAATGCAAAGCTACTCAGAATAGAAAAAAAAATCTGGAGCTGAAAATGAGTGGTAGTGCTACTAAAGTTTGTACTGTGTTAAAGGCTGAGAGTTCGACAGCAATATGAAGTGTTACTGAATGTCCTGAATGCCACCTTAGACCAGTGTTTCTAAAAACTGTGTGATGGCCACTGCAGGTGGCGTAACCATGGTTTTGAGCAGGATTCATGGACCGTAAATATAATACTTGATGAATCCAGTTACAGGGTTGACTGGTTTCTAATCGCGGCAAATGTTGGAAGATGTTTTGGGATCATTTGCTAGTGGTTGGATTTGTTGGGCGACTGCCAGCAGGACAAGATGTGCTCCTCATCCAAACGACTGCGCGCTCAGCCAGCCAGTAGTCTCCATGGAGATGCTACTGTTCACTGGCTCAAAGAAAACATCCCGTCCACACCACTGACTAGACCTTTTTAAGAACTTTCCTCCCATTTTGCTCTGGAATTTAAACCCTAGAGGCACTTTTTCTTTTCGTCCCTTCTCAGTTTCTGTGTGCATCTCACTGTAATACACAATCTGTCTTTCCGAATACTCCTGCACAGTCAGGACCTTGCACACAGTGGAACACATGCTGTACATTATTAAAGTTGTGTGTTATGGATTTAATAAATGGATATATCCCATATGTATAATATCCATGCTCTGTGGTTTGAAACGTCAGCTTTGCAAAAATGTGAGCGTCTGGAAAAGCAAACTGTTCTCCTTTGGTGTGGAACATAACCTGATGATGTTTCTGTCGTGCCACAGGTGAAGGATAACTTTAACCGTCAGGACTTCAACAAAATGTGCTGGACGTTGTCGTATAGGAAGAACCTGGAGCAGAATGAGCTGAAGATCAGTAACGATGACGCCTTCAAGATCTGGTGCATCTTCAACTTCCTGTCTGAAGACAGATACCCCCCTGATCATCGTCACTGAGGAGGTCAGAAAACATGGGATGCTGTTGTGTTGTAGTACGCCCTTTTTTTTCTTTTTTTTTGTGGCCCTTACCTCAGTTGATGTCATAGAGGGTTGGTTAGTCTTATATTTACTGATTAAACCATTGAAAAACTTGACATTACTGGGTTTTGTACTTTTGCAGATCCACTTTGAAG
Source organism: Oreochromis niloticus (assembly GCF_001858045.2). NCBI lineage: Eukaryota > Metazoa > Chordata > Actinopteri > Cichliformes > Cichlidae > Oreochromis > Oreochromis niloticus. Next base: position 42,702,903 of record NC_031972.2, on the reverse strand, counting down.
TGCTCTGTAGTGCACATATAAGTACCCAAGGCTGTTGATGTGTTGTGTAAATAGATGTTACATAAAATGTGAATACTCTTAGAAAGCCTTGTGTAAATTAAAACAAAAGCACTTTGCAGTTGTTTTACCGGTCCGTCCTACTTGAGATCTCATTCACTGGTATGTGGCTCATGAGGTAAAATGACTTTGACACTTCTGGTCTGAATGTAAGAGAGCTGACATTTAAAATAAACAATTCATGTAAACATCAGATGGCTCTAGAAAGGAACAGACAAATTCTGGGTGAGTTCTAGGTGACGTTTTTTTGTTCACATCTCCAACTGAACATGGAGTAAAGCAACATCGATAGAAACTGAAAAAGCTAAACTAGGTTTTTAAAAATATTCAGACCAAACCAGTTGTGTGTAAAGACGCAGCTCTGGGATGCCATCTATGCCACATAATTGGCTTAACCACACTGCCGTCATAAAACCACAGCACTGAACACAAACGTCTTTGCGTCAAAAGCGCTTCAGAAGCCATGGAGTAAGAAATTAACTTGTAAGGATGCCATCGACTGGCTCAGGAATCACATTAAGGTTTTTTTTTTTTTGGTTGTTTGGTTGTTTTTTTTCCTCAGGAGAGACGGTAAAGATTTTACATTTTATACTGGAGCACTTTTTGCTTACTAGTGCTTACTAAAGAGGAAGCACTGGCGTGGACAGCCTTTTATTCATCTGTAGTCTGTTTTATTTGCAGCATAGGATACTGTACATGTGTCCCTTCACTGTGTCACTTAGTAGCCAGTGGAAAAAGTCCGTTGCTCAAGAGCAGAAAAGGAAGTTTCAAGCTTCCTGTTCTTTTACAAATGCTGGAAGATTTATTGTTGTGTATGAAAAACATCAGAGCTCAAACACAGGAAGATTGTTTGTTTGCAAAAGAAATGTGCATTTTGCTGCTGCACTCATGTAAGGATGAATTGTGGGAAAAATGCAGAAATGGTGAGAGTTATCTTTTTTATTGTAAATGAACAGCTGTGTTTCTGATGAAAAATGACTGTGTATGTGTGTGTGTGTCTGCATGTACAGATTGAGTACTTCTTGCGTAAGTTGACCGAAGCGATGGGGGGAAGCTGGGTGGAGGAGCGCTTCGAGGACTATAAACTGCAGCTGAACTCAAAGCAGCAGTGTCTGAATGCATGGGAGCTCATCAGCCTAGTTGGGTCGGGTCAGTTCAGTAAGGGCATGGACCTTCAGACGCTCTCCATGGGAATCGGTGAAGTCTACCAGGAACTCATTCTTGATGTGCTCAAACAGGTGGGCAGCACAGACTGATGGTACGGTCTTCATCACAAAGCTCTGTCATCTTACTCTGATTTCAAAGAGTGCCGATGCAGTCTACTGTAATAACTGTGGAGCATGTAACCATTCAAACGGTAGGAGTCATAGATTTCACACTAAATTAAACGGCACATTTAGCACCTGGCAATGAAACTGTCAAAATCCCTTTAAATGTCTTAGTTCACAGTAGAAAAAAAAGGCCCCAAAAATGCACAAGTTTTTTGTATTTTGATTAATTCTGCTAAAAACTAAAATTGTTTTAAAGAAAATACGCTGTTTGGGACCAAGCTCCCCCCCCACACTGATTTTATGAAAGGAGGCGAATGCAAAAGGAGGTTGAAAATCAACTTTTAAAAATCTTTTAATTGAACTAATAATATTGCTTAATATTTTAGTAGATTAGGTAAAAATTAGTTATTTAGTATATTATGCACACGCTTGGAGGGTAACTTGGCCATTTAGGACAGAGAAACTTGTGTCACTAGATTTCTTAACATTAACCAGATCGCAGGTTAGTGAGGTTTTTTTGTTTGGTTTTGTTTTTTCACCTGCTTGCACCAAATGAGCAAATATTTCATTTCATTTCAATGCTTAATTGGTTTTTGCATTTTGAAAATAATTACAGATTAAAATTTAACCACAAATGCAGATCATGGATTAAAAATGGTGGCAAATAATGAAAGTTCAGTTCATAAAGTGTTAATGATTGATTTATAATAAAGCTTGCTGTTAGGAGGATGTGAATGTTATTTAAGCCGCTAAGTGTTCTGTCTTTCTGCAGGGCTATATGATGAAGAAAGGGCACAAGAGAAAGAACTGGACGGAGCGCTGGTTTGTGCTGAAGCCAAACACAATCTCATACTATGTTGGTGAAGACTTGGCTGAAAAGAAAGGAGACATCCTGTTGGATGGAAACTGCAGTGTGGAGGCAAGAGCCTGCTGTCTGTAGTAAAACTCTGTTTCAGCTTCCTGGCCTTGATTTCTATGAGAACAGCAGCTGAAGAGAATATAAACATGTGAAACACACAGATTAATTCCCTATGTACATAAGAAATAAAAGACCAGAGAACTGTTTTAAAAAAATTGAGAAGTATGTTTTGTTATTGTTTTTTGTCTGTGTATTTTCAGCTTGTAAATTCTGTTTTTCTTTGCAGCACTTACAAGATAAAGAGGGAAAGAAGTGCCTTTTCCTCATCAAGTCATCACAAAAAAGCTTTGAAATCAGTGCATCAGACAAGAAGAAGAAGCAGGAGTGGATCCAAGGTGAGTTCTATCGAAGCTGCTTCGATAGTAGTTCGATAATAGTTTTCTGCTGTCTGCCTCATTTGTGATAAAACAGTAAATTAGTTATTCACTACTTCTACTGCAAATAAACCTCTGGTAGTTTGACACAGTTTCAGGAAAACTTTGTTCTGCTCATAACACCTCACCTACGAGGTATCCAGGAGCCGGCTGTAGTTGTTCGGATGCCTGAACTATTTCGTCTTACGCCTTTTGATGTGGACAAGTAGCAGCTCTACTTTGAACCATTCCTAAATGACTGAGCTCCTCGCTCTATCCCTAAGGGAGACTCCAGCCACCCTTTGGAGGAAGCTCATGTCCACTGCTTGTATCAACTATCTCTTTCTTTTGCTCAGTATTCAGTGTAACCTCAGTAACAGCTGAACTTCTCTCTTTATGAGAATACTCAAGACATGTAGCTGCAGGTCTGATGAAATGATTACAGAATCAATCATCAGCCTGTGACTTAGGGTGTCCTGGGGCCAAGTGCACATATAAACATCGTGAATTGTATGTTCAAACATGATGGTCATTATGGACCATCATGTCATACCCGTATTATAATTTGACGGTGACATGCGACTAAACCTAACCCAACCCCTAACCATAACCATAACCTTAAGAAGTATTCCGGATGGGTGAGAGAAAAAGAAGTTAATTCGGCGTTGGTTTTGTGCGCATGCGCGGCGTCTGCGCAGAAACATTGGGTAGGATGTTTTGTCGGGTAGGATGGATTCCCAGAACACCGGCATGCAAAACTGTCCTCCAGGAAAACAGTTGCAATTCATAGAGGGACTTAGAAAAACTAAAACATGAAACAGGAAGCTCTAAAACTAAAGATTTTTTTGTGTGATATCCATGTCTCAGCTGTTCAGACCTGCGTGACTCTGCTGCGTCAGGGGAGACCAGCGCCGCACCGCGAGGCTCGACAGAAGCGCAGAGAGCTGCGGCTGAAACAGCAGGCTGAGCAGGAAGAACTGGAGCTGAGGATGAGGGAGCTGCAGACAGCCAATGAGGCCAAGCAGCATGAACTGGAAAATATGAGGAAGGTAGGAGATGAAACGCACACAGTCAATATCCCCCCGTGGATCCAGTCTGGTCAGAAAAAGTCTGCCTCACTATCACTTCTGTTTCGTGGCATCTCAAAGATGAAAATGAACAGAAGTGAAAAATGCCGAGATTGTCAAAAATATAACAGATAAAATCACAAAAGGAAAGAGGGGGAGGAAAAAACGAGAGACTTAAAGCAGCTCTTGGCTATCTTCACTATGCTGTTTGTATTGAAACAGGGAAGTTGATCTTTGTGGTCATGTGAGACAGAGGTGCATATCTTCATGGGGAAAAACTGAGTGAGTGTGCATCATTTAGAGACAAAATGTTGTGCAGTGCAAACTGTACATATAGTACAAGATCAGCATGTGATCCTCAGACATGAGAAAGACCCTGTAAAGTGAAGCCACCGACTTTCATCCTCTGAGCTAAAAATACAAATAAAAGTTTATTTCCTTTGTTAAAATGGAAAAAACACACTTGAAGATAAGGTTCTCAGATAATAGCCTGACAGTTGGGCAGGCAGTAATGACTCTGAATTAAAACAGCCTTTCTCTTGAGAATTTCTTGAAAATAGGAAGTGCACGTAAGGGAGATGTGGTTACTGAGGTTATAACGAGAGAAGCGTCTGCTTATAAGGCTGGAGGTGCATCCGTAGGATCACAGATGAACACCAGGATGTTTAAATAAGATTAATTATGAATGGAACAGAAAAACAAAAGCAATCCAGGAAAAAAGTATTTGCATTCTTTAGTGAGCGAGACAAACCCGAGGGATTTCCCATCAGGGAAGTTCTGAACTTGTATGTTCGGAAACGGCACTCCTCAAAGCACAGCTCAGTCCTCAGTACTAAGTCTCAGATTAAAAAATGAGGAAGGATGGGAGGCATTCCTCTTCCAGGATCCAGCGTGAAGTGCACTGATGGAGTAAGGGGGCATGTGTTGACTGTGTTGCAAGCTTTATGGGTACTATCCACAGCCTCATTGTAAGGTAGGCTACAAAACAGGCCTGAATAGAAGTCATTTTGACACATGAACTTTGTCTGCTTCAGACAAAATTGCATTACTGGAAATGCACTGTGTGGTTTAGAAATAGGAGCTACCTGTGTTTATGTATGTATGCACAAACTGCACCTCACTGTTGAGCTAGACCAGCTAATTTGTGTTCTCACATTCATGTCAGAGAAGTCTTAGAAATGTTCAGGGCTCAAATGCATGTGTGAAGAATGTGCAGTGTTAAAGCTGCAAGCCTGTCCTCCATTTTTCAGGCACCTTCTCTACAGGAAGGTGCTCACTATGTGGCACTAAGTTTGGGAAAGTGCTTGAAGTATCTGAAAACAATGTTCTGCCTGCCTTGCCTTTTATGGAATCATATTTCCATCAAAAGACAGCATATAATTCGTTGCCATTTAGGCACATAGAACTCGACAGCCAAGTGCACAAAGAAGCCATCATGCAGGCGAGCGCGTCTCTGCTTAGCTGTAGCTAATTTATGCTCTTGCAGACGGCTCTGCTGTCGGAGTTGGCTTCTGCTTGCTTGCATCAAGCTGACTTTTGAGAGCTTGTGGAGGGGGGGGGGCCCAAAGAAAGAAGACCACTGATGGGCCTGGCTACTTTAAAAGCAATCACACCTTTAAGCCTTGGTTGAGGGTTTTTTTTGAGGTTCTTTGGAAGTATGGGTTATTTGGTTTGTTTTTATGAGCGATTCGGTCCCTGTACGACCACAGTGAGAAGTTGGTCGGCCTTGCAGGACGTGAGCCCTAGTGGGTGTTGAACTCTGCCAGGGCTGCCCTCTGTAATTGATTATGGTCATAAATTTTTACCAACAGGCATAGCCAAGTGTTGATATCGTCCTAGCTTCATCTGTGGTTACAAACTGTGGGGTAGTGACCAGAAGAACGAGTTTGTGGATACTAGCTGTGAAAACGAGCTTCCTGTAGAGGCTGGCTTCTTGCTCAGAGCTGAGGTGAGGAGTTCAGTCATTTGAGATGGACTCAAACAGCCGCGACTCTTGCACACTGAAAAGAGTCAGTCGAAGTGGTTCAGGTATAAGTGTAGGATGTTTCCTTGATGAGGTGTTCCAGGCATGTGCTGTCAAGAGGAAGCCCTGGTGTAGACCAAGGACACGCTGGGTAGATTATTTCTCAGCTGACCTGGGATTGCCTCGGTTTTCCCACAGATGCGTTGGAGGTGGCTGGGGAGAAGGGGTTTTGGGCTTCTCTTCTTAGTCTGCTGCTTCTGTGTGACCTAGCCCTAGATACCAGCAAAAACTGGGTGGATGGTAATGGAACTAACAAAATGGTCCAGTCTGGTTACAACTATAACTGCTTTTCATGAATCTCCCTCCCCAGGCCATAGACATATACTGGCTATTGCACTTCCTGCTATGGCACCATAGACATATACTGGCTATTGCACTTCCTGCTATGGCACCATAGACGTATACTGGCTATGGTCAGCAGCCTGCCCACCTCTCTCTGTGGTCACCCACTGCACTGTGAAGTGATAAAACTTTAAACTGATAGAGCTGACTGGCATAGATATAGCAACTTAGAAGTACCAAGATGTCTCTAACTATTATGGCATAACGTTGGGATTGCATCTTGCTTAACAAGTGTTAAGAAGCCAGTTTGTGACCGAGAAGGAACCACTGTTTTCAGTCAGGTATGTCATCACGGCTGTCATCGACTAAATTAAGTGTCAAAACCAATCCAGCAACATTCTTCTAAGATCGCATCACATCTTAAAATAATCATTCAATAATTATTATGTTGCGCACTTTCAGAAGTGACGGTGTATTTTTGTGTTGCACACTGCAGGGTTACACATGCGTCTCATGCAACTATTTGAAGTAGGTCAACTAAAAACTCTCATTACCACTGAAACTTGCTGCCAGCTCATGAATGCCAACAATAGACCAGCTCCACCCTGCAGTCTCTGACTAATAAATAGTCCATCACTTCCTGCAAATGAAGGAATGCGGATTGAAAGAGCAATGTGGGGGCGGTGGGGGCAGATGCCATTAAACATGTTGCTCCAGAAAATCCTCCTGCTAAACCTCACTCTCAATTGCGCCAACAGTGCTGATTTCCGCAATTTCATTTGTCCTTTTCAAATGCTGACAATTAGTGGCTGCTTTCTGCTAATGCTGGGAAATGACAGGAAGCGCCAGCTTCAAAATTGTAGTGGTTAAGTATTTTTCTCATTGTTGTTACTCATCTGTGAGAAAAAGATGTTTGTTTGTACTCTCCTTTTGCAAGATGGGCAAATGTTACAAATGTTATTAAATAGTCTCTCAACTGATTTTGTGATTTTTTTTTTTTATTTTTTTTTGTGATTTTTTTTTTTTTTTTTGTGTATAGAAAAAAAAACATAATTGCAGAGCAGATGGGCTACAAATAATTAAAAAAGGCCTCTTATCTGACTCAAGGGCTCAGATAAATCTTCTCTGAGAATGGTATTGTTTAGTTAAACTAAAATCACCGCATTGACCAAGTATCAGTGGTTAGGTTTTCAGTTCAGTGCAGGACCGGGGGTTTTGCAGCCAGCATTGTGAGTAAAGCTAAGTTGCAGTCAGACTGGTTCACACTGCTGCGCTCGTCTAACGTAGACTGAAGAACAGGACAAGAGTTCTTTGTCTGGAACAGCGACCTCTAAACTCACAACAATCTACCATTGAGGTGTAAGTGTACATCTCGCATAGTTAGCTTCATGAATTAACAATGAACACAAACATGTATAGCCACACACATGCTGATCTTGTAGAGATTCTCACACACTGCTACTATAAGAGGAGGACTGTGACAGTCTGCAGACAGTTCCCATCAGGGGTGAGGCAAAAAGAGGTTATTGATCAACCACCAGCACAGCTTAATTTACCTAAATGTTTTTCCCAGTTATGTACGGTTTTGTTTCGAAACAAACCCACGCTCTACACCAACAGCCAGCAAACTTAAAAATGTGTTTTCATAAATTGTTTATTCTAGTGTTGTTGGTGTCACATTCCTCATAGGTGAGTGAGATACCAAGAGGCTAAAAACAGCTACACACAGTTCGCACAAGACTGTGTTCACATTGTGTTTAAATGATTGTAGAACAAAAACAATGGCAGCAATTATAAAAGTTTAACCTTGCAGTGTATAGGAGGTTGGACTTTTAAATGTCTTTTATTTTAGTTAGTTAGTTATTCTAGTATTTTTGAACCTTTGCTTCTTTTATAAATGCAAAAGCTAACCATATAAAGTTTTTAGAGCTGAAAAACAAATTTAAGTTTTTAAAACTGTAACGTATCGATTTTATATCGGCTCGTTGGCAACTTTATCATACTGATCTTTTACCATGATGTGGGGGGTTTTTTTGTTTTGTTTTTTTTACATTAAAGTTCTTCATGGTGTTGTCTGTATATCTTGCTCAATCATTCAGGTAAGTAAATCCCTAAAAGTTGATTCTGTTCATCTGGACGTAGCGTTTTGTGGGAGAAACGTTTCGTCACTCATCCAAGTGACTTCTTCAGTCTCAGCTGACTGCAGGTTTCCCCAAACCTTATAAACAGTACATTTGCATAATGACTGAAACCAGCCCACTGAAGGAACAATGGGCTGTGAGGTCAGTTTCTTGATCATTAATATGCAAATTGTCATGACCATTGATCATTGATCAAAGACCACAGATCAGTGCGAATGGTACCATGAGTACCATTCACAGAGAGTTGGGGAATGGCTGCAATCACAGAATTGTAAGATGGTGAAAGATGTACCCTTAGGCCCCCTCCTCGATTCAGAGATGGTCTTTCCCTTTTCACGTAAATGGCCTCCTTGACTCCGCGCTCAAACCAGCGATCCTCCCTGTCCAGGATGTGTACATCCTCATCATTGAAAGAGTGTCCACTGGCCTGTAGGTGTAAATCGACTGCAGAGTCCTGGCCTGTCAAGGTAGCTCTTCTGTGTTGTGCCATCCGCTCCGTCAGAGGTTGTTTGGTTTCCCTGATGTTTAATCCTGGCAATCCTCCTGGCACTTAACAGCGTACACTATATTAGTCTGTTTGTGTCAGGGGACCCGATCCTTGGGGTGGACCAATTTTTGCGCAGTGTGTTTTAGGGTTTAAAAACCACAGAGATACGTGAGTTTTCGCTTAGTCAGCGGTTGTCCTTCTGTCATGGATGGGCTGGAACGTTCTTTAGGTGCCTTCTCAGCTTTGACAAATGTCCAGCTGGAATAACCACATTTACCCAGGACCTTCTTGATGTGATGTTCTTCTGCTTCCCTGGCCTCTGTGTCAGTGGGGATGGGGTTTGCTCTGTGCTGTAGCATCCTGATAGTTGTGCTAGATAGTGATAGTGGATGATGAGAGTCAAACCTGTTTATAAGGTTAGAGAAACCTGCAGTCAGCTGAGACTGAAGAAGTCACTTGGATGAGTGATGAAACATTTCTCCAACTGAAAACGTTACGTCCAGATGAACCGAATCAACTTTTTGGGATGTTGTCTGAATATGTCATGTAAATTGTAATTATGGTCAATTTCTTCTTGGAACTACATTTTGATTGCATTCCTATTACAGCATAAGAGGAAAATTTATCTAGCAATTAGGGGACAAAAAAAAGAAGTATAAAGTGTTGTTACATCCTGGCAAGATAATGGAATTAGCCAATTTAATTAAATGGACGGAAATGAAAATGGAGTTAATGAAGTTGCTGCTGCCTGATGCTACATTTTGTAATAAATTCAGGGACCTCTAGAAACATCTGGAAGCACCAAACCTACTTATGCTCCTGATAACATTTTATCAAATGTCTTGTATCAACAGTCACCTGCAATTCCACATTGAGAGTAACTTGTGTTGTATTTTATAACTTTGTCATTCAGAAAGTTAAATGAGGAAAAAGTCTTGAAACAAGCAGAAAACTTGCAAACGGCTAAACTAAATTTCCCTTCATTCACAACCAGCTGTGGCAGATAGCTTCCCCCCCTGAGGTTGGTTGTGGTGAAAGGTTTCCTCCTATTTTTAAAGGGAGTTTTTCCTTCCCACTGTTACCCAGTGCTTGCTGATAGAGGGCCTGGTGATGGTTCTTTCTAATATTGTTGGTACTGAATCCTAGAAAGTGCCTTGAGGCAGCTTTTTTTTCTTTTCTTTTTTTTCTTTTTTTTTTTTTTAAATTGGTGCTATATAAATCTTTTTGATCTTCATGTTATCATTGTTTAAAAATGGTCAAATGTGATACCAGTATGTAAAGTAACTGGCTAGCCTGCCTGCCACTGTCTGAGATGCTGATTATTTATCAGCCATAAAATAAAAATGCAACCGCAATGGTAAAACATTTGTTATTCCAAGAAGTCTGAACTCTGCCGGAAAAATGATTTCATCGTGCATTACTTCATGCTCATAGAGCGCTGCTGGTGTTACATTTGCATACCTATTCAGAGGCAGCGCACTCATTTCTGTTAGTCTGTTATAAACCACAGTCTTACAACTAAAATTAAACATGCAGCAATCCCCCCCTGACAGGTCTTTGCTGAAACTTCCCCTCACACCAGTTTCGTTGTTTGTTTTCCTTTTTTCATTCTGCGGTTTTTAAAATAGAGAAACTGCTTTTTAATTTCAAGTTTATTTAAAAGTTATGATGTAGTTCGCCAGTTTCAAAATGGAGGCATGAAACTGATGTGCTGCAAACTTTGTGTTACTACCTTTCAGTTCTCATCCTTGGCTAACCTTTTGTCTGCACAGCAGTTTCATAAAACTACAAAACACTAAAAACAAAATAAAACAATAGATATAATTACCAGGCTTTAGAAGGGAAAATTAAATTAGAAGAGCTACAATTCTGGTTGTGAACTGATGGCACTTTAAGGAGAAACTGTACAAATTAAATACTACAATTACGGCCAAAGCTATGAGGATGCCAAAACAAAACACGAACTGGCACCATAATGTGCGCTCTAGATGGCTTTTTCTTTGAAAACACTGGACATGTTGCCAAATTGATATCCTTCCCTCCAGTGTGTCGAGTTGGGCTGTAACATGACTTATTAAGAATGATGACTGATGATTGGTTCAGGTACGAGGAGTGAATCCGAAGGTAAAGCCAGTTATTAAGTAGGTAACTTTTGCCTTGTGTTATTTTAATTTCATTAAAGGATAAAGTCCATACTTTATCTTGTTTTATGTCATTATTATATACCCACAGCACATATTCCATATTTCCATATATGTAGTTGCTTCTGCAAAAGCAGGAAGATGGAAGTCCTTTACAGTTTTCAAAATAACAGGTGGGTTTTTTTGGGTTTTTTTTTTTGGCTGTTTTACGACTCTAGGACCTTTAATATATTGAGAAGTGTAGCCTTTCTCAGCCCTGGTTATATCCCTGACTAGAGTGTGATATTTTAGTGTGTGTAAAAGCAACACCACCAAACGGTCTCTTTAACCTGAAACTACAAGGGTGTGAAATGTGTGATTTCACATACTGCTTTAGTCCACTCTGCAAAAAAAGGAAATTATTAAAACATTTCATTGTTGGCTTGTCTGTTGTTCTTTTGGCAGGCTCTGGAGGAGGCAGCGGCTAACGCAGCAGAAGAAGAAACAAGACGCCTTCAGACCCAAACTGAGCTCCAGGACCGCTACAGGAGGGACCTGGAGAGAGAGAAACTGGTCTGTCAATCCTTCTCATCTGCACGTAATGTCCATAACGTACAGTCGAGCATAGTGGTGCCAGTTGGACTTCATATCATACGTTGACTTTTTCGTGTTAGTTACACAAACATTTCCTCTGCACCATTACCACAAACCTCTGATTACTCTGCCAGCTACACTTCATTAAGTACACTCTAGTACTGGATCTTCCGATCTTCTGATTAAAATGCCAAATTAGAGTTATTTACTTTAATTCCTGAACAGAAAGACAGTTTTAGTGCTTTAGCAGTTCCTACTTCCTACTATTTAAGTTAATTCTGCATCCCCTCGCTGTATATCTGCATCATTTCCGTGATAGCTGTTCATCTGTGCAGTTCCACTCAGTCTTTGGTCAGTTTTCTGAGATATATATTGAAACATCAGTAGTAGATATGTGCAAATGTCATCAATGGTGGCCTCCATACTTGTACTATTACAGATAAAACAAAAAATAAGCAAAGTCAAACACTACCAGGTCCTGAGTTAGACCCCACCATCTGGCCGGGACCCTTCTGTGTGGAGTTTGCGTGTTCTCCTGTGTTTGTGTGGGTTCTCTCTGGATACTCTGGCTTCCTCCCACAGTCCAAAGACATGCAGATAGTGAGGTGAGGTTAGGTTAGGACGGACGGGCGGGCGGGCGGGCGGGCGGGCCACCCGACTGGCCAATTACTGCGCTTGCTTTATATTCAGGGACATTAAACCTCAATTATCAGGCTGCAAATATATTTATATCACTGTATTATTGAGAGCATGCAAAAATGGGTAAGTCAGAACAACATTGTGTTTTGCTATAACATGATTCATTCATTTTAATCTGACATAAACTTGTTAAATATAGAAACTGAGAGGAGCTACTAAAATAAACAAAAAACTACTGCAGAGTCTTGAATGGATATTATGTTTGTTGCCTCACATTTCAGAACATAGTGTGTGGTTAAGAAATGTCTATGAGGCTCAGCTAACACTGATGGTGTTTTCTTCTTACTCACAAACGCTTGTTTGTAAAAGAGACCCATTTAACTGTGCTTGAATGCCACTGATAACATCTTGACATGCTTGCTGCGCAGCATGGATGTGGTGAAATGGCAGAGAGATGTTTAACTGTGGTTCTTTAGTCACAGTTCTGCTCTCGGATGTCCCACTTAGTTGATCCTAAGAGATGGTGTAATTTTGATTTGTTGTACTTACTTATTCTTATACATCATTAATACATTACTTGGTTTAAGTTGGTTGTAACAGCACTTCGCTTAACTCCACTTTCTCTCACACTCTTGCACACCAGCTGAGCTACCCACTGAGAATAGTTCGAGGTTTTTAGTGTTTGCTCCACTAATGAGTTAAAACTCATTCTGCTGATCAATCCTGCTGGTCCATTAATCAGTTGATTATTAAAACTATTGATAAAGATTGTGTGTGCTAATTCATAAACTCCTGATCCCAGAGGTGTTGTATGAAGCAGTGTTAATGTGTTAGTGAGGCACGCTGAGCTCTAAGGTGACTCTCAAATGTTTTCATTGAGTCTTTTCCCATCAATAAGCTCCAAGTGGGATTTGGATGATACAGCAGCCTTTGGTATTGAACAGCAATAATATTCAGTCAACAGAAAATATTTCAATTTGATCTAACCACAAACTAAAGTGATTTACAGCTCTCCATCAGAAGGCTTTGGGACAGTGTCACAATGCACTTTAAATGCACCCACAATATCAGAAGTAAACAGCAGCACTCAGGACATAAAGACTGCTAGAATAAATATTAACTTATGAACTCACAAGGCTGATTTTTCTATCATATTTTGCTGTTATATTTCTTTGCTGTCACCTGTTCCTCTGTCTCTGGATGTAGGCAGCCCTTTTTTATGTGAAAGCAGTGAGAGCCTGAAACAGAAAGCCTGAGTTTACAGAGAATAACTGATAACTATCAGCTTTCTGTTATATTTCTTTACAGCATGTCACCTGTTCCTCTGATAATGTGTCTGATGGGAGTAATCAGCCGTCTTTTATGTGAACGCACTTGGAGCAGAAAGCCTGAGTTTACAGAGAGCTGATAGCAGTTATCTCTGACTGAGGTTTTAGGTACACCTGTCTATGTCGGTTTATTTTACACGTCTTTAAATATCTTACACGGGTTTCCAGTGAGATACTGATTGATCATGACAAGAGTACTTTAGATATGCGCACCTGCTGTGGCACTTAAGAGTTGGCACCAATATGCAAACTCTAACGCTTAATTCAAGTCAAGTCAGTTTTTTTTTAATATAGCATGAAACCATTACCAGTCCCCTTAAGGTGCTTTATATTGCAAGGTAAAGACCCGACAATAAGAAAGAAAACCCTGAAAATTAGACGCTCGCCTATGAGCAAGCACTTTGGCAACAGTGGGAAGGAAAAGCTCTTTTAACAGGAAACAACATCCAGCAAAACCATCCTCAGGGAGGGGCAGCCATCTGCCACAAGCAACTGAGGGTGAGATGGGGGCGATGGAGAAAAAAAACACACTGAGGAAGAGCCACAGATTAATAATATCTAATGATTGCAGAGTGGTGTATAAACACATACCAATGTATCTTATGAGTATTGATTTTGAATTCCAGGTGAAGTATACTTCTGTGTTTCCTGGTTTTAAAGGTGCGGCAGCAGATTGAGAAAAACCTGGCTGAGAAGTCCACTGAGCTGGAGCAGTACCTGCAGAGGGTCCATGAGCTGGAAGACATGTATGGTCAACTGGAGCACGCTTTGGAAGACGAGAGGCGTGCCAGACAGGATGAGGAAACCATCCGTAAGCTGCAGACACGGTGAGTCAAAGGGTGTGCGGAGGGAGAAATGTTTGGGTTTGTATAAAAAGTATTCCCCACAGAGCCTCACTCAGATCCTCTGATGAGGAAACTTAGGTCACTCGGATCTTTGCATACTTCTCTGATCTGGAAAGCATAACACTGGCATAAATATATTCATATAAATTCTTTTTTGTTACCTTAACAATCCAGCACTGGTGCTACCAAATTTCAGTGAAGCATGAAACTTAATATTCCTAATTAAGTGCATCACATGAACCTCTGTCCAAAGAGCTGCGTCTGAGTCTTTGTTTTCTTTATATAGGAGGCTATACACAGCCAGACTTTCAACTTCTCCTTCATACACTCGACATTTCCTCCCCCATCTTTCCTTCCTATCTGCTGATGAATACATTCCAGGTCACGTTTGAGAAGTCACCAGCGAGTATTTCCTTTAAATGTAGTCGTCGTGTTAAAAATGGCAATCAGTTCTTTAGAAGAGGACAATTTTCAGTGGCTGTTTTTGTCCAAACGAACAACTATATAAACACATTAAAATGAGTAAAATATGCCTGAGAACTAAATGGCGGTGTTTTATAATGAAGCGTATAGGTGCTTAATGATACAAGAAACATTAAAGACTTGCCACTGAAATTTTGAGAGAGGAGATTTGCAGCAAGTCTGTGCATCTTGAACTGAGTATGTTTGACCTTTGTGTTTAGATTTTTCTGACAGTTTGACCCCTTTCACTTTCATTTTTTAAAGACATTAAATGTTTTCCGTCACGTGTGCCTTTTGTTTCTGATAGAAGTAGAATGCCTTTTATTGTCACTGCACACATGTACAATGAGATTCAGAGCAACTCCTACCCAGTGCAGACATGTGGGGGGGAAAAAGGGGGTGTAAGGGGCACAGCTGTGCAGCACTATATACATATGAACAGTCTCAGTGTCAAAAAATATCAACTATACAAATCATGACATCACCACAAACTCAGATCAGCTTTATGTAAAATATATTTCATAAAAAAGTTTGAACTTTCAGATAAATTATGTTTGTGTGTATATATATATATTTATTATATTTACTTGTCTACACTATTGCACCACCTGCTGACACACATCAGTTTACAGCTGATGTACACATTAGCTTCTTCATTATTCTTTTTTCCCCCTTTTTTTTTCTTTTTAAAACGATTATACTTTTACAGCCTGGAAATATATTTCTCTTTTATTTGTGAAAAACTGTTTGCCCCCTTCCTGATTTCCTCTTTTTTGTGTGTTTTTGTCACACTTAAATATTTCAGATAATCAAACAAATATAAATGTTAGACAAACATAATGCAAGTAAACACAAAATTCAGTTTCTAAATGAAGGTGAACTGATTGCCCCCTAAACCGAATAACTGGTTGGAGCACCCTTAAAACTGCAACCAAGCTATAACTGGTAATGAGTGTTTTACAGCACTGTGGAAAATTTTGGTCCACTCATCTTTGCAGAATTGTTGTAATTCGGTCACACTGGAGGGTTTTCGAGCATGAACTGCCTTTTTAAGGTCATGCCATAGTATCTCAATCGGATTTAAGTCAGGACAAGACCACTCCGAAGTCTGCATTTTGTTTTTCTTAAGACATTCAGTGGTGTACTTGCTAATGTGTTTTGGATCATTGTCCTGCACATTTTTATTTCATCAGTCCACAGAGTATTTTCCCAAAAGTCTTGGGGATCATGAAGATGTTTTCTGGCAAAACGAGACGAGCCTTTATGTTCGTTTTGCTCAGCAGTGTTTTTTTGTCTTGAAACTCCCATGCGGGCCACTTTTGCCCGGTCTCTTTCTTATGGTGGAGTCATGAACACTGACCTTAACTGAGGCAAGTGAGGCCTGCAGTTCTTTGGATGTTGTTCTGGGGTTGTTTGTGACCTCTTGGATGAGTCGTCGCTGCACTCTTGGGGTAATTTTGGTCAGCTGGGCACTCCTGGGAAGGTTCACCACTGTTCCATGTTTTCGCCATTTGTGGATAATGGAATCACTTTTTCCGCACAAGGCCATGTAGGTTTGGATTCTTTTTCCCCTTAAGAGTATACACCTTAATTTAGAAACTGCCTTTTGTGTTTACTTGTGTTATTTTTGTCATATATTTACATTTTTTGATGAGCTGAAACATCTAAGTGTGACAAACATACAAAAACTAGAAACTTAGGAAGGGGGCAAACACTTGTGTGTGTGTGTGTGTGTGTGTGTGTGTGTGTGTGTGTGTGTGTGTGTGTGTGTGTACAGTATACAGTGCATACAATGTTGATAATAATAACTATACAAGTGTTAAACTACACAGGGACTAATAATTTTCTCAATAAGAAGTGGCAAATCTGTGGAAAACACGTGTACGGTCCACATGCTTTGTTTATGCAGTGATCTGAGCCTCCTGAGGTAGGGCCCATGCTGAAGCCTGCCTGTAGTAAATGATATATGTACTGTGGACCAGATTACTGGAGGAAGAGGCCAAGAAGAGAGCAGAGTTGGAGCAGATCCATTTGCAGCAGAAGCAGGCCATCTCCGTCACGGTGGCTGAGAAAGAGGAGCTGGAGAAGGAGCGTCTGGCCAAGGAGAGCGCCCTGCAAGCTGCAATGAAGCAGCTGGAGCAGCTGGAGCTGGAGAGGCAGGGGGCGCTGGAGCAGTATGAGGTCAGTGATGGGGGGTATGAATATGGATGCAATAGGACTAGTGTGGAAACTCCTCTGGTTTTTTTTTTATTTTTTTATTTGCCATTACCCACAAATGAATCATTAAAACAATAAAAAGGGGAAAGCCCAGCTTATCCTCATTTCTATGAATGTTGGCGTTTTATGACTAAATTGTGCCTCTTGCTGTAGTTCAAAGCAGTTCCTGAGGAGTTTTTGAGGTTTGCACCTAACATATGTCCTCAAAGTTGTTTTCAGTTGTCCTTCCTCATATGTAGCACACAGCAGGAGACGGTCTGCTCCACTCACACTACAGAAGCTGCTACATGTGGTTTAGAGGTGGGAGTCACCTGCATGCAGGAGGCAGAACATGTGCCATCCACCTTGCTAGCAGTGACTGGACTATTTGCACAGCAGCTTCCCATGCACATATGCAGACTCATCATGTGATTAGTCTGTCATTCCCAAAAGAATTCACATTTAATCAAGTACTTTGTGGAAGCCTCAGGAACACCTGTTCAGGCTTAGCCATAAGTGAGCTGCTCGAGGAAAATCAGAGATGTATTTGCTGTATGCCAGACATGGTGTCACTATACAAGTAATGTATGCTGAGCTGCCATTTAGACAAGATTTCTTTAGACAAGAAATTTAATACTAACCACTTGTGAATCAGTATGCTGATAGGTGCCATTTCTTATATCTATTAAACATCATACATGTGTTGCATTTTCTGTTTCTCCATGTGCGAGCCAGACGGTGAAGAAGAAGCTGGAAACTGCGACCAACAACACCAAGACCTGGAAGCACAAAGTGGCTGAACATGAGGGGTTGTTACGGCTCATTCAACCAGGTAAACAAACCCAACGAGCATCCGCCTGCACCATGTGGTGCTTTTCTTAAGAGCTGTTTGACAGTTAAAATTCAAGTTTAAGGTTAGGGTTGGGATTATTGTTAGGTGATAGTGATATATTCAGAATATCTTACATCTGTTTATTCATATAAAAAATATAAAATTGTTGGTTTTTTTTCACTATAACATAAATTCAGATTAAAAAAATAGTAAAAACACATGGATGTTAAAAAGCTTTGGACAACCTATTCACAATGATAGTTAGGATTTTTAAAAATGTTGTATTATAACAAATGCCATTCTATTTCATGTAGAAACTGACCTATGATATGTTATAAACTGTGCAGTCAATTGCAGCTGGTTATAATCATAGAAGTCAGAACACTCTCTCCGTGTCTGCACCATTGCAGACGCTGAGACAACGGGAGGCACAGCAGTCCTGTCATTAGTCAAGACTGAGATAAACTGTACCTGGAACCATGCATGTGGTTTGGTTGTTGCAATAGTTGGCAGCACAGCTGGTCGTAGTTGTGTGTGTGTGTTGAGTAATGGTTTTGCTTGCTGATTTACGGCAATGACTCGAGTGAGCTTGATGTTGGACAGTGCCACCCCCTTGAAGGGCATTAAATCACATGCCAGGAGAGGAAGGCATAAAAGTAGAAGGCTACACTCTGCAGGCACAGAGTGTAGATAAGAGAAAGGGAGAAACTCTCTCTCTCTCTGTGGGTTTGGTAAACATTTCCTCTGTGGTCTTCCCTGTAGCTGCTAATCAGACAGAGGCCATCATCTAGAGCGCTGCAACTTTTTTGCACTGCTATCTTAATTTGAAGAAAAATGGCAGTTACACATATAATAAATCCTCAGATTTTTTAGCTGAGGATCAGCTGTTGTGGTCGGTCTTTTTTGGGGGGGGTTGTGCTTGGGATCATTGTCTTGTTGCATGACCCAGTTTGGGTCAAACTTAAGTTGTTTATTAGATGGCCTCAAATATTTACTCCAGAATACTTTGGTGCACAGAGGAGACTCAGTGACTGCATGGAGCCCAGGTTCTGTGGGTGCAAATTAATCTCAAATCATCACTGCTCCATTACTGAGCTTTACTGTTGGTATGGCCAATTTGTGATGATATGCTGTTTGGTTTACGCTACAAACATTTTTGGTGGGTGTATTTGCCATGCAGCAATGTTTTTCTTTCTGTTTCTGTTTCTTGCTCAGGTGCCAAGGGGCAGCAGAAAATCACAAACTGGGGCCCTGCAGCCTTTTCTGAAGCAGAGCTCAGTCTGAGGGAGAAACAATGGCAGGAGATGAAGAACCAGGCAACTCAAGCTCAGTAAAGCTGCTGTAAACCATTATCATAACCTTAAACATGTTTAACTAACAAGGGAAAGATGAGACAGGCCTGCTGGGATGTACTGGAACGTCTCTGATGAAGCATATCTTTGCCGGGATAAAAAGGCATTTTATAAAAAGGTGGCATTAACTAATCAATAAATCTCACGTTACCCTGTAGGAAGCACAGATAGAACTGATAAACTTGACTCTGTGTTAGTGTTGGCCACCATTGATTATCTCTAAAACCACCAACAAGAAAAAGTCACCTCATAATTTAGGGAACGGGATTTAAAAGGATAATTATTGCAAAATAACCTTTCCTCAGTAGAAATATGAGACATAATCAGCACAAAATCGATAGAATGCATTCGGTTTATATTTTGACACACAGCGTGACAGGCCAGTGACAATGGGAGTAGTGCCAAACCGAACCAGTGACTATGACAACACGGTCCACGGCTCAAAAGACGAAGACGTTGTTGAAAAGAGGGATCCAAAGAATTCGGTATTGTGGAGATTGTAGCTGTCCAACAAAGGAGTGGAATATCATACACTGCAGATACTGCACATACGTGCCTTTGTGTGAAAGCATGTTTCAACAAAGGCACGTAACACCACAAAATTGTTTTTGCCGTCCTTGCAAAGTGCAAAACTGACAGTTTCTCTGCAAGATTTTACAGTCCCAGACACTTGTGTACATTTTATTGTAAAAGAAATGATGCCAGTAAGAACATCGGCTGATTGAGGTAACTGACCCTCCTTAGCAACTCCCTTGCCGTAAGCATTTCTCTCAGACAAGTGCATGCACGTGTCGGGCATGCGATCCACATGAGTGCAGTTTTACCAAAATGTCAGCAAAACCCACATCAAACCACAGGCGCCCACAGATTATGTGTAATGAATGAGAAACGTCACAGGGAAAAAGTATTGAACACATGAAGAAAGCGAGGCGCAAAAGGGAATGGAAAGTCATGACACCAGCTGAAATCTATCAGTAATTAGAAAATAATCCTGACGCTTAGTGCAAATTAATATCAGCTGGTTCAGTCCCAACTGACGCCTTATAAAAAGGTGTCTCATTACCAATGTGTCACAGAAGAGACATCTCATGATGGGTAAGACTAATGAGCTCAAAGACTAAAGACCTTCACAACCTTATTGTTGGAAAGCACATTTTTCACCATAAGCCGACCACAACCAGGTGCTCCCCGCAAGATTTGAGACCGAGGAGTGGAAAGAGTTGTCCCAGAGCCAAGGAGCACAGAAAGACCTGGAATCAGCAGAAGGCACTGCACATCACCCCCAAAACACCATACCAACAGGGAAGGTTGGAGGTGGGATCATCATGTGTGGGGCTGTTTTTCAGCATACAGCACCGGCACACTTCATATTATTGAAAGGAGGATGAATTGAAAAATGTACTGAGACATTCCTGATATAAATCTGCTGCCATCTCCCAGGATGATGAAGATGAAACGCTTCAGCAAGACGATGTTCCCAAACACACAGCCAAGGAAACTCTCAGTTGGTTTCAGCGAAAGAAAATACAGCTGTAAGAATGGCTCAGCCAATCATCTGACCTGAAGCCAACTGAAAATCTATGGAAAGAACTAAATTTCACAGTTTATAGACGAGATGTGTGGAATCAGGATTTGAAGATGTTTGTGTGGAAGACTCAGCCAAAATCACACCTGAGCAGTTGTGAAGCTGTTATCACCAACACAGGCTTTTGTACCAAGTATTAAATGACTCAATATCAAATTTATAAATTATTAAATTATATAAATTAATTATTAATTATATAAATTAATTAAAAAAAATGTTCAATACTTTTCCGCTGTGTCATTTTTCATTCTGACACATACATTTTGGACGTTTGGCTTGGATGGGTTGTTACAGACATCTGGAGATTTCGTGTCAACAGGACCTTTAGAGATGATTGGTGACGTGTTCAATACTTTACCTGCTGTATACAGAATGTTTGTTGGGTTTTTGCCTGTTAATCTTTCTCGCAGTTATTTGCAAACCATTTAAAACTGTAAGAATCGGCAGGATCCTTGTGATTTTATTTTTTATTAACATCTACATTATTGTTTCTTGAACTGACCATAATCATAAATTAGTTTTCCATTTTGTGTTCATGTCTAACACATCCGGCATTTGTACGATGATTGTGGAAGGCGACTTTGAACTATATGATCTCCTGTAGGCCCAATGGGAACCTTACCAGTTACCTTTATACAAAGTTAATAAAGAGTAGAGTACTTAGAAGTTAACAGTGGTCAGTGCCTGCTGTCTGTAAAGGCAGACCATAGTCAAAATAGACCTGAGCTAACAATATACATGATTTGAAATTGGTTTTAAGACATGCAGCTTTATTGAAAACACAAAAAAGAAAACTGTTCTGTTTTAACAGGTTTCATGGATGGAGAACTGTAAAGTAATATGGTCATTTCAGGCAGCTAATTTCTGTGTTTGCTTTTGGTTTGACTCTAGGAAAAACAATGTAAAACTTGTTTTTGGTCAAATATAGTCCCCCGGTATCATTTTTTTTTTCTTTCCTGAATCTCTGCAATGGAGGTGGAGAGTATAAATTTAGCATGACCCACAAAAACACAATAACCTCATTAACAGGAAATACACAAGGATGAAACACAATGAAACTAGCCTTAAAGCCACAAGTATAAACAATGTGCACACCAGTGCTTTGTACCTTTTTTTTCTTCTTCCAGTTTGTCTCGACTGTGTCCACGATATGCACTACTTTTGATCAGAGTCTGACCCGTCTAACAAGAATTAGCCAAAGTGTATTTTAGGTTCTTTGTTTTAATCCTTTTAAAGAAGCAGAAACTACTAAAACTGCTAAAAACTACTCTACAAACTAGTCTCCTTAAGATCATTTTTACATTAAAATGTAAGTGTTTGTACATATTTAGTGGGCTTTATGTTTTAACAATGTTATGTTCAAAAGAATGTAAACTATCATGTACAATTCACTAAATGTGTTATCGTCAAAGAGCTATTTTCAGTACTTTGTTTCATCAGGATTGATTTCTAAGTGACTATTGTCAGTAGGATTATTTTGCTGAAGTCTAACTCCCAGCACAGATGCTAACTGCAGAACATCTGTTATTTTAGAACAACCAGTGACTTTGATACTGTAAAAATTGAAAATTGTGTTTGTTTGTTTTTTAAATATAAATATATATATGTAAAAAGCTCAAAACTGAACCATATAATAAATCACATCTTGAATAACTGACTTTTTTTTTTTTCTAACACCGTAGAAGAGTTACAATGATCCATTAACAAGCTTCTTTATGGGCAGAAATGTGTATCTGCTAATCTACAGGTAACATTAGATGGAGAGATGTTTGACCTAAAGGCATTTAACAATGCATTTAAATAAGGTAATGTGCTATTTATGCTAAGTTGAGAAGTGGGAGCATCTAAACATGAAACAAAATGACTTAAATGGGTAAAATAAATAAATGTATAGCTCAATTTTTAAAAAAAAATAATCTGATATGACATAAATTTAATTGAGCACTGGATATAAATGGCCTTGAAATCGATGTCTCTGAAATGGGGAAATTCTCAAGATACTCCTACTTTTATCTCTCAAACTTCAGATTCACATTTTTTTCCATTAAACTTTGGTTTACTTTGACACATCTCTCTCCGGCCAGTCAGAAATGAATCTGTGTATGAAAGAGGTCAGCTGACTGCCAGTTTATTGTTTGTGCATTAAGAAATGTTGTGGAAAAAAGACATATGAGCGATTCAAATTAAATATTATAACAAATTCAAATATGAAATATCCAAATTCAGGTTATATTTGCACATATTTCCTCTACCCATAGAGGTTTTTGAACCTCGGACCAGTTTATAAAGTAATAACTATGTTTTAACCTTGAGTGATCACTAGAGGGCGCTACAGTGTCATAAAACGTGTGCTGTGAGTTTATAAAGCAGCAAAACGGTAAGAGTAAAATGTTAACTGGAGCTCATCTGGGGACAGAATAGTAACAAATGTTGACTTCATTTCTGTGACTTCACTGTCTAAACCTTTAGTTTTACAAAAATAAAGCTCATCACTGTCTCATGTCTCCTGTCTGGCTGTTATAATACAGACAAGATCATAGATACTGCATTTTTCTACAGTTATGTAACAGAAATGACATCTAATTAAATTGCCATCCTCACATTGTATTATTGAGTAATGAGGAACTTAGTTAATATGAGGTCCAGAGCACACAGGGATACATTAGTCAAATCTGAGCCAAATATACAGACGATGTTAGTATTTAGAAAAACCAGACATGAATATGATTAATTGTCACAGCAAGAATTATGGAAGTTTATTTGTATTATTTTAAATGTATCTTTTCAGATGAATCGTTTCAGTGTTGTTATTTAATAATTTAGTAGTACTATAATTCTATGTTCCATTGAATCATTGACATCTGGCTGTTGTTTCAGAGTGTACCAAAAAGGAATCTGAAAGTACATCTGACATTCTTCGAGTTTCTCTGGGTTTGTTCCAGGAAGTTAAAAAAAAACCAAACAAAAAACAAAACGTTGACTTTCAAATGTTCCAGTTCCAAAACAACTGATTAGAGTTGATTTAATCCCAGATTTGTTCAGAGTTAAGCGAATGCTTTGTGAATGGAAAATAAGGCGTCATTAATAAGACTCTGACACTATGATTCAACATAGCAGTGGGTAAATAAAGAACATCTTATTCCAGCAAGAATGTGACCGTGCACATTTATCTTCATCTCACGCAGCAACGGGAGCAATGAATGGCCTGAAATGGAGCACGGAAAAGAGTCAATAAACAAGTATCGCACAGTGTTTATGCTGCAGTTCACTCATTCACAGCGGCACAGGTAAAGCTGAGTTCAAATTTCGGCCGTCTGCTCAACATTTTGAACGTTTTCCTCAAGATCGCTGCAATTTTAAAGCAGCAAAGTTAAACCACCATGAGTTATGGAATGTTAAGAATATATGCAGCCTATATTTAAAAGCTTACTTTAAATCTTTAAAGCTGCACTACAATCATCCTCAATTAGAATTACACATAATTCCAAGTATGCTGTATTACGCTGTCCTGAAGTTAAATGTTTGAATATCTTGAAATTACAGATTTATTTAAACCCAACATGACGGAACAGATTAGACCGACATGGTAATTGTGTCATATAAATAATAAAGGTAGACATGAATGCATAATGACTGTTGGCCAAATAAAAGTATGACATTACAAGGTGTAATTTTTTATGACACAGTATTGACATAATGGCTAATTAAAAAAATTAATGGTTAATAAAACTAATGATAAATTTTACCCAAGCAACATTACAGTGTCTTGGTCCATGCTCAACCATCCAGGTAAGGAAATCCCAAAAAGTTAACTCTGTTCATCTGGACGTAGCATAAAATATGGAAATCCCGATGAAAGCAATGACTTCATTATCAAGGCTGAAGCTCTGCTCACCTTGCTGTCCAACTCGTATTTGTTTAATTCAGTTAAATTTTATTTATATAGTGCCAAATTACCACAATGGTTTCATCAAGGCGCTTTATATTGTGAGATAAAGACCCTACAATAATACAAAGAAGACCCCAGGAATCACCGGACCCACTGTGAGCAAGCACTTGGCGACAGTGGGAAGGAAAAACTCCCTTTTAAAAGGAAGAAACCAGGCTCAGGGAGGGGCTGCTGCCATTACTGGTTGGGGGGGTGAAGGGAAAAGATAATTCACTTCTGTCTGTCACAATATTTAATTAACAATAATCCTAAAACACCTCAAATGAGGACATAACCAATGTAAACTGCAACTTTAATCTACAATCTTCCCTTTATTTTGATCAGTTTAATATATAAACAGCCATCTTTGTACACAGAGTGTTTTTATGAGCTTACATTACAAAGTGTTTTAGTCGGGGTGGCAGCTTCATAACGGGCAACTTTCTACTACCTTAACATAATGTTTTATCATTTCCAAAAAATATCAGCACATTATTTATGTTAAATAAAATCACAGCAGCAGCAATAATTTACATGATGATCTGCATCACTTTCCAGTCATGTTGATTGTTTTTGCGAACATTCTGATGATGCACCAAGAGGATTAGGGCCACTGGAGGAAAAAAGAAGTGGCCACGTCTTTTTTTTTCTTTTCCAGAATTCTGAGAGTAAGGTCAGAATTCTGAGAAAAAATCATTCTGACTTTTTCCTCAGAATGATTTTTTCTCAGAATTCTGACTTTTTTCTCCGAATTCTGGAAAAGAAGAAAAAAAGACGTGCACATTTTTCCCCCGGTGGCCCTAATACTCTTCTGTAATTTTCAACCTTTCCTTTCCTTTATTAAATGATGGTCCAGTGTATCCTGTTCTAAAGGAAGTATTGGAGGACACTCTGAAGTATCTTTTCTTAGTATTACTGTGCTTTCTAGGTTCCTAACTGCGTGACGTGACCTGGAAATGTCTGCTTGGCGGCAATAATAAGCAAAATTTTCTACTTGACCGCAACCTTGATCTGTAGTTAGTCTGCAGCTCACTAATTTTTTCCTCTGTTGCAATCAACCTAACAATGAGTGTCTAATACGATTCAGAGGAATGTGACTGACACAGTGTAAGTAAACACTGTCCAAAACAGACTAGATTGTAAAGTCTCCACTTTTAGATCACCCCCGCCTCCACACACTCCCCCAGCTTCTCCCCGTATGATCCCCTGCTAAGTTAATTCGCTCCATCCTCTCTCCGTATCGTGCAATAGTTGTTAATTTGAGTGAGACGGGGCAGACCAAACAAACACACACAAAATGCGTTCCCAAATCTGTGGTCCAGATGCGCTCGGCACATACCACAGCTGCACTAACATTGCTTTTTTGCAACAACATGGCCTGTCAATAACGTCAAATACTGCACCGGATGCACCCCCACCCCCAGAAA
Organism: Oreochromis niloticus; assembly: GCF_001858045.2. Classification (NCBI taxonomy): domain Eukaryota; kingdom Metazoa; phylum Chordata; class Actinopteri; order Cichliformes; family Cichlidae; genus Oreochromis; species Oreochromis niloticus. Next base: position 42,676,995 of record NC_031972.2, on the reverse strand, counting down.
CGTCTGTATCCCATCATCATCCTTTCCTTTTAAACATCCTCACATTCATCAGCTTGGGGTTATGAGGCTTGTGGCACGTGTGCCGCATTCCTGGGAGGTGATGCGAAACAGAAATGCATTAAATTCCAGATCTGGAATCCATCGCAGGGGGTGTACATGAGCGTGTGTGTGTAAATATGTCTGTGTGTGAAGGGGTGTAGGGTGAAGTGGTTAACAGGTCTCATTGCCCTCTTGAGTATGAGAACATCCGAGTGTCTGAAATGTCTGAGGAATTCAAAATATACAGCGTTTGAAGGTTTTAGGAATTCTGGGCATTTACAGCAAATGGGGCTCTCACAAACCCCCTGGAGCCTGCGGAGGTTTACGGAGCAGAAGCGTGCTGTTGGGACTGTGAAATAAAATGTCTGTAGAACATTTACTTTCTATCACAGTATCGCATGTGACTTTTCATGGACCCCAGGGGTGTGATGTGAGAGTATTAAGAGTTCAGGAAAGCATCTGGTGAGAGAGTAGACAAAAATAGCATATCGCAGCATCTTCACATTGTAGATCTCGAACGGATGATTAAAAGGTCCCCAGAGAATTCCTGTAAGGGTTGACTATGCAAGCAGATGTCCTCCCTGCCTCATAAAAATGAAAAACACCAAAAGTGGGTCCAGAAGAGTGAGGAATTAACGGCGGCATTCCACTTCACAACAACTACAATAACTATTACTATTAAAAGGCTGTCTTTGCCTCCCTTTGAGACTTCACCTTCGACCTCATTTCACCTGCACGTCATCTTTCTTTTCCAACAGCGCGTTTTTTATTCCGCCGCATCGCCCTCCTGATATTTCACAACATTAGATTACAGTTGGATTTGTGTAATATGGGACTTTTTCTTTAGAGGTTTCGTGAGGTTCAAGGATGCGAGGATTCGGAATCTGGGACAAAGGATCTGGCTCCAATCAGAGCATCAGACTGAGGTTGACTCTGCACCCACAGGAAGGCCAAACCCGAGGCCGCAGAGGAGAACTCAAACCCATCTTTCTCAATTGTTCATACCAGATAAAAATAGCTCCTGGCAATGCAAAGAGCCAAGCTAAAGGTGAGCCTTGTGCCACTCTGACCTCGAATTTGTGTTTTTACCAACATAGGTCAAAAGTTACTCTTAATACATGCAAGAGTTCATGAACCAGTCAGCTTGCCTCCTGTAAATATTATGCAAATGGACATACAGATGAATACAGGTGTTTAAGCTGCACACCTGACACGAATACCAGCACTCAAATGCATGCATTTCCTGCCTCCAAACACGGAGGACACAAATGCAGCAAGCACGCAATTGTACCTAAATGTGCTACAGATAAGAAGAAGAAAAAACACCAACGCACGCACGCACAGGCAAATTTTTAATTCAACTCAGTCAGAGGAAAACTATAACAGGGAAGCAGTGAGAAGTGACTGCTTGGCTAAGTGGTCCAACTCCATCGGTGAGGAATGCTTTATGTGACAAGACCGCAAGACTTCAAAAGTCAGCATCTCATCTTCTTGGTCCCCCATGAACACAAAAGAATGTGTGGCAAGGCGCAAATATAAAACACAAGTGTTCCTGTTAAGAAAAAACCTACAACCCCCATGGACTGCGCTGCACTCGTTCCAGCACATGAAGTTATTTCTTTTTTCAGTTGAAACCGTCTGACTTTTTATGACTAAGCCAAGTTTGGAGTTGGCCTCCAACCAGAGCATTGTTTACCAGCATCCGACTTAATTACAGCTTTATGAAATCATGCTAAAAATATCCAAGAGCAGCAGGCTGGAAGAAAAGAAGTCAACGAGTCAGCAGAGCTCTTCTTTACCAGGTGAAAGATGTGTGTGTGTGTGTGTGTGTGTGTGTCAAGGGGGTGGGGTTACCTGCACAGTACTGTGTCAGCATTTCTTTACACACCCTTCCTCCAGGGTAAGAGCGTCATGAAGGTAAACATAGGGCTGCTATTTCAGACTGGAGAGGAACAGAAGCTGCTTTGTCCTCACACCCAAAAAGAAACCACAACAGGAGAGCATGGCACTTAATCTTAACTTCTCAGGTTTGAATGTGGAGCTCTGCCACAGATCTACCTCCAATCCAGAATCCTCACTGGCAGTTTATGTTGAACACACTTTTGAGTAAATGTGACCTCCTCTCAAAAAAAAAGATGTTTTGTGTGTGTAAATTTTTCATGAGCAACGATGGGGAAGCTGCTTTCAAATTGTTACAGTTACTTCACATTGAATGTTGTTCAGCTACATTGAAGCTAGCTGAGGAAAAAGTATCATTTTGTACAGAAAAACTATGTTTTAATATTTCAAAACTGACAGTGTACGGTGATGTGAAGGTACAAAATCTTAACATACAAACTTTTTTTTAAAAGTCACTGAGTTGTGCTTATTTCAACGATGGCTCGTTTATTCAGAGGTCATCCAGAAAGATATAATGAACTACTTTGTTCTGGATAAAATGTAGAAAAGTCAGCTCAGCTTTTGAATATAATGCTCACCAGTTTCAGCTTGCATAGCTCACAGGTAAAAGCTTGAGTCATACAGAACAAGTCAGTGTTGTGTATTTGCGTAAGGCTGTGGCGATGCTCATCCACGATGACAGTGCTGCTGAGTGAGCACTACACAAAGGTCCAGTGTGTTGCTTGTGTTGGGCTGATGAGTGCGTTCACAGCCATCAGGATGAAAGAATAAAGAGAAAAAGGCTCCATCTTATAGGGAGAAGGGTACTTTTGGTTTTAGGTATAATCCAAAAATAATGAATTTAAGTTAGAGTGTAGATAGTTAGCATACATAAGTTACATACATTCCATAAGTTAGATTAAACTTATGTAAGCAAGTTATATAAATATTATTACCTCCACCAAGGAGGTTATGTTTTTTTCCTTTGCTTTGCATGAATGTGTGTCACTTTGTCAATCTGTAAACACCATAGCTCAAAAGGTTTTGACTACATTTGGGGAAAATTTTGCAGGAGTGTAGAGTGGGGTCATGTTAACATCCATCCATTCGCTTCCACTTATCCTTTTCAGTGTCACAGGGGGCGCTGGAGCCTATCCCAGCTGTCATAGGGCGAGAGGCGGGGCACACCCTGGACAAGTCGCCAGTCTGTCGCACACAGAGACAGACAACCATTTGCGCTCACATTCACCTATAGGCAATTGGATTAGTCAGTTAACCTATCCCCTTTGGACGGTGGGAGGAAGCTGGAGTGCCCGGAGGGAACCCACGCAAACACGGGGAGAACATGCAAACTCCACACAGAAAGACCCCGGCCTGATGGTGGAATTGAACTCAGGACCTTCTTGCTGTGCTAACCACCATGCCACCGTGCTGCCCAGTCATGTTAACAGTCGATTATAATTTACTTTAAATCCACCAAGATCTTTAAAGTCAACTGAATGATTTATTGGCTGAAAACAACAAAAAGCCTTAAAACTATGATTCTTATAAGTGTGGCTTGTATAGTTAACATAAATAAAGTACTGTATAAAGATTTAAAATATCAAATATCAATATAAAATATCATATTTCACATTTGACCTCTGACCTCTCCTTTAAGGTCTTTTTTTCAAGGTACTTTTTGAGTATAGTCGATTAATTTGATTATGGCTCTGTTATGCACATTACAATAACAGACAATAAAAGACAGTTTTATGTGATTCTGCACAAAAACACAATCACATTAGAGCTCTCAGCCACTACAAGGCATTAGGAATAATTGAATTAAAAGGTAAATGAAAGGAAATGAAGTACTTACCGCTGCAAGCCACTTTCAACCACTTACACTTTTCATCTAGTCACAGCCCTTTCCTCACCTCACACACACTCACGCTGATGATACACTGGGGGTGTTTAAGGGGTTCAGTTTCTTGCCCGGATGCCAAAATATTTTATAGTTTTTACGGTGAGAAGCACAAACATTCCACAAACTCCTGAATTTCACATCATAACTTTATAAATTATGGACAGACCTTCCTTGTCGCGCACCTGGCATTTAATGAACATAAGAATGATCTGGCCATTAGGAACATTTATGTAACTGATAATAAAGCCTGAATGACAAAAAGAGAAATGAAGCCATAAATGTTATGTATTCCATGCGTGTAACAACCGTCACAGGCAATGAAACAACAGAGGTGAGGTAGTGCTTGAAAGAACACGACTAAAAAAAAAAAGTCCAAATGAAATCCACACGTTACACAATCCTTCTCTCCACTTCATTTGAAAGTCATGAAACATGTCTTAAACTATAAAGTTGTAATGAGGACAATGTGACAGTAATCCTTTGGTTCCAAAACTACAGATTAACTCCCCAGTTCTAATGAAGTGTTATACAATCGCTTAGCTCGCTGGAGTGCCAGGTTCACATTTCAAAGAGGCTGGATCACTCAGCGGTGAAACCAGCGTGAGTGATGGTCAGCGATACTGGCGAGATTTGCTGTTTTGATCCCTTATGAATTCAGCGTCGGGTGATGCTTGCGGCCCTTCCCGCATGCAACGCTGGCGTGACAGCGGATGACTCACGATGGCAGAATGTGATGAAGCAGGAAAGATCATTTCCAATTACACGATTAGCTTCGGAAGAATTACTATAGTAAACATGCTATTTTCAAAACACATTTATGGGCCACTTGTGGGATATCCATCTCTCAGAATTGGAGAAGACAGCGTGGAATAAAGCCCCAAAACATCTTGGAAATGCGATCTACATTTTCTCCACTTGTTGCCTTAGTGCAAAAATAAACAGGATAAACAAGGCAGCAAGGAGTACACACCAGTGAACCACAGCAGCATGACCACTCACAGATGCACGGATGTTCTGAGTAACTGATGATCTTATGATGACACTACATGTGAAGTTAATCTGGACCTAATATTTAGTGTGTTGGATATGAGAGGAATGGGCTCGCCTGAGAGTCAAGCTGTTAAGGCCAGGTGACTGGGTTTGAGCCAGTGCAGGGCAGTAAGACCATAAATCAGTATCACAGAATATTTTAAGATTCTGGCAGGATACCCCTGTGTTATTTATATTACTGTTATTTTTGTATAAGCGGCCCCCTACGGAAGAATAGGTCATTCTTCTGTCAGGCCTATGTGGAAAATAAAACATGTTGTACCATCATAAAAAAAGAAATTAAACATAAACCAAACCGATAAATATCATCCTCTTAAGCTTGTTAACAAAGATTAAATACAGGATGTGTGATATAGTGTTTGGTTATGGTTGGTTACTGTTTTTTGTTGCTACTAGATAGAGCAGAGGTCTGAAGCTTTAAAATTTCGGACATACCCTTTCACAGACTTAAGGCACAAATTCGTTTGTCCTCAGGAGAAACAGCTGTGATTAGGTTCGCCTCACCTGTTTTCCTGTCACTGTTTGTGGAGGAGTTGCGTGACCAGAAATGAAGCAAAACAAGTCCAATTTATTTTTACAAGTGAAATTCCAAACAGCAGACATAGATCTGTGGTCTCTTTTCTTCATTCCTATTCTGTTGTTAAGATATGTGAAACATTGATTTCATTTATGAAATAATAACCAGCACACTGGTACATGTGGAATAGTGCCCAGTGTTAGTTTGAGTATTTCTGAAATGGTAAAGCTTGTGAGGTACTTCTGGTCTTGGCCAGCAGTACTTAACAGTGGATGGGACACACACACACACACACACACACACACACACATGAGGAAAAGGAGGTAAAGGAGTTGACACATGTTCAAGGAATTTTAACTCAAGACTGACACAACTTAAAGTTACAGTAGCTAAAATCTCACCACTAGATGTCAGTATGTAGCAGATTGCAGTCAACTGAATTTTCTTAACCCTCCCATGTCAAGTACATAGCTACGGCGGACGCTGCAGGACTAATAACTCTATAAAACTTTGTGAAAGAAGTCGGATTAAGTGTATGAGTGTATGAGTCAGTGAAGCTCACTTCTGTCTGATGATGTTAGGTTGAGGTGAGCCACAGACAAAAAACTTAGTTGGAACTGGGATGTCCATCTGTGCTCAAGATGCATTTGTTCCTAATTCTAAGCTCATGAGAACACATCAATTTGTTGGAAAACACAATTACAAAATTCTTTTTTTCTGTTCAATAAGCCCCAAAATGACTGACTGTAGCTTTAAAGGCACAGCTTACACTTACTCTGCGGTGCCACCTTCAGCTCTGCTGTGTCTACTCAGAGTTAAACTGTGTCTGAGTGAAAATATATCTGAGTTTAATAACAACAGACAAGAAATGTTCTAGGTAAAAGAACTTTTCTTCTCTTTTTTTTAACCTAGCAGGGGTGAGGGAACGCCTGTTTTTGAACAAAACAAGCGCTCTCTGGCATTAAACTGAGACATTCACAGAAAAACAGGACAAGTTCATGAATATTGTTTGAGTTCATAAAGCTGAAAGTAGCAGTAGCAAAAGACAGAAAGCAAAAAAAAAACAATAACAATATGGCTCCACAGCAGACTCCACCAGTGCACATATTAGCAAAGCTGGTAAATAAACAACAACCTCCACCCACTCCCTTTAAATATTGCCAGAAATGTTTTTTTCTTTTGCCAAGAATGGCCCTAATACTCTGTCCTAGAAATATAGCTATGTTAAAAAAGCTGCAAATTTCACCACATTATTCAAGGAGGGAAGAAAAGCAGCTGAGAGTCAGAAAGGTTCATTCTTCAAATCTTCACAAGCAAACAGCACCTGCAGAACCAGAGACGATATTAAAACGCTCAAACGTTGCTCGGTGGTGGTTGTTTTGATGCCGCGTGTGTCAGGCAACTAACAGGTGTGAATCTGTGAAATATTTCATCTGAATATTTGATCATAATTTGGTTCGTTAATGCCAGCTTGTTACAAAAGCATGCATGTCAGAGGTTGTTAGCACGAGCAACAGCTGTTTTGAAATCAAGCAGAAGCACGACGCCCGTGCTGACAACACAATGTTGTGTGAGATTTCTATAAATATTTACAAGAGTAAGAAGTAAGATATTTATTGGCCAGTGGTGCAAATGTAAAATTTATCTGCGCGGTTGACAGCGTTGTTAATAAATATCAGTCACGACTCTGCCAGGTGCTGAAGTTTCTGGCTCTCATAGCCCACTTTCCATCCTGCACCCCACCCATTGGAATTTTAGGAGTCTCCAAATGGATCCCTGACGTATTTGCGCTTTCAACACAACAATGAAGCACAAGCGAAAAACAAATATCACCAGAGGTTTGGGTCGTAAAACACAAATATGTGTAAATTTAGCATACTCGTGTATCATAATCTTCACATCTCCCGTTAACAGAAAAGGTGAATGAAGAAGATGTGACCTGAAGTGTTGTGAGGTGGTGCAGTAAGCTGAACCTTCAGATACTTAATATAAAACTTCTCAACCAAAGCACTCAACTTTGGTATAATTATCCAGAGAGAAATTCACAGAGGGACCCTTTAGTTCTGCTTGTAATAGAGTCTTACCCATCGGCTTTGCTTTTATGGATGCAAATGATTTAATCAATGCAAGTGTTGTAAATAATTCATTAAAGTCATTTAAGTCATATTCCATATAAAGGTAGACACAGTTAGTGATCTTGGTAATCCCCAGACTTTTGCCACAACAAGTTAAAGTTTAACTCAATCAACAGGAGAATGACCTGATGGCGCGGTACAAACATCCACTGATGATGTTGATACCTGACTTTTCTAGAATTACCTCCATGATGATGCAGAGAATGCTTTTCTTCTTATCACCATCATCAGGTTGCCCAGTCTTATAAATGTCACCATCACAACAGAAAGTGGTAAAAGGTAAAGCAGGCCACTGAGTGGGGGAGAAAAAAAAAAGGTTATTTAGGTGTAGGGTGATGTGGGATACATTAACTAAATAACCACTGACGCAAAGGAGGTAATATGAGCGATCCGTGAACACGCTTTAAACTTTGTAGCGGTGTAAGTGGACTCATGTTAACAATGAAATAAAAATTGGCTTAGATCTTCAAGGTCTTCAAGGTCAACTTCATTATTTATTAGATGAAAATTGACAGAAAACCTTATAACTTAGAAACTACTATTCTTACTTCTTATGTGTGGTGTGCATTATCAACATATAGAAAGTACCATTTAAAGTTTTACACATATGACCTTTGACCTCTCCTTTACTGTCAGTAGATTGATCAGGGATAATAATGCTACACAGACCTATTTAAAATGATGTTTCTCTGTACAATTTTTCAATTTTTCTATACATATTCTGTACATTGTTACCTGTATATACCTGTATATACGAACTTCGGTTGCTTATGTTTATAGGACCACCTTGTGTCTTCCTTTTATATTTTATTTTCCCTCTGTAACACTGAAATTTCTCATCCTTGGGATAATAAAGGTTTGTTCTTTGACCAATCTGTATGCGAGAAGGCTGTATTGGGGGAAAAATGTAATATAATCCAGAATTTTATTTTATTTTTCTAAATTAAGCCAAAAAGTCTAGATTGCGAGTTTAATGTGATCCCTGTTTCCTTTTTGTGTAACTGAATTTGACATCAAGCAACATGCTGAACAAACGTTGCCAATCTGGAATAAATATTATGTAACACTAAAATGACCAGCTGTTTGATTTGGTACACCGTACTGGGAATGAGTTCTTTGGCCTTCAAAACCTGACTTAGCAAAGTGCTGGAAACCTTCCTAACAGATTTTGCTCCACATTGACATGACAGCACATTCGTTACATTAATTTCCTGTAAAAGGTGTTTTGTTGGATTGAGATCTGGTAACTGTGGAGGCCTTTTGAGTGCAGTGAACTCATTGTCATGTTTAAGAAACCCCTTTGTGATGATTTGATATTTGTGACATGGTCCATTATCCTGCTGGAAGCACACTGTCATAAAGATGAACACAGTCAGTACAAATACTCGAGAAGCTGTGGTGTTTAAATGGTGCTCAGTTGTTTATGTCATAGCATAACTCTGCCATCAGAATGTTGCAGCAGAAACTGAGACATATCCAACCAGCCATTGTTGTTCCAAATATTTGTTGTTCAAATTTCAGTGTGTTTGTGTGAATTATGGCCTAAGTTTTCTGTTCTTAGCTGAAAGGGGTGGTCTTCTGCTGCTGTAGCCCATCATCTAATTTAAGAGAAGAGATGCTCTTCTGCATATTTTGTTTGTAATGATTGATTGTTTGGGTTAATTCCACCAATCTATCAGGTCGTGGCCCTCTGAGCACTCTCATCTCATCTCTGGCATCATATTTTCTCTTCTTCCAGGCCGTTTTCTATTAACCTTCTAGATGCTTGTGTGGGGAAAATCCCAGTAGATTCAGTAACAGACCAGCCCGTCACCTTAGGACTGCTTAAATCAATACTCATGTTAACTAAAAGTTGAACAGGGATACATAACAAAGTGCCTGGTATAGTGATTTGAATTGAATAATATATCCATTAATGTAGCTTGTATTTTTCTTGCTTTATTGGCTAGGCAGACAAAAAACAGGAAAAATAAGTCATTAAATGCTACTGAAAAAAAAAAATGAAATGGAAGAAATGGATTTGTGGACAGGTGTGCTTTATACACATAAGTTGAAATCATGAGTATCTATAACTGATTGATTGATTGTAATCTGTGTGTCCTATCGGCACACAGCAAATCTGTGGGAGCCACAATCCTGGTTGGGAATCAAATACTTATTTCAGTCAGTGACATCTATAACTTTTACTTAATGTGTGTTTTTTTTCTGGATTTTCTGTTCATATTCTGTCTCTTTCCATTAAACTACCATGGAAATGAAAGACTGTTCATTTCTTTGTAAGTGAGCAAACTTACAAATTCAGCAGGGGGTCAAGTAATAAAGTAATTATTCCCCCCACTGTACATGTAGCAGCGAAGGCTACAACACCATCAAGGTTAAACGGGAGAGACATGGAGAGAGTGGCAAATGAGCATGTTGGGTTTCCCTTGGGCAAACTCACTCTCCACCTGTAAATACCTCTTCCTGTATTTTTCCAAACAGAAAAAACCCTCATATTGTAACTTTCCGTTGGTTGGAAAGGAACAAAAAAGGAATGTAAGGGCCCCACATTTAGGAAAGCACAATTCCAGGAAGAAGGCTATTGCATACCAGAGCAAATAAAGAGTTAATAAAATTCCTACAGTGCCTGCCCTTTTATCTCAGTAGTAATAAAAACAGAGTGAAATATGTAACTATGAATAGACCTTGAATATCACATAATGGATGTCTGCCAAAAGTGAGCTCACACTGTGTTCTACTGACCCTTGGCTGTGGAAGTGTATCAGATTCACCCGTCTCCAATCCAAACACTACACTGTCTTTGAACTTGTCAAAACGTATTAATGAACAACAACAAAAAAAGACTAACTGATTTGGATACAACAGCCGTTTGGCCGTAGGTGGTTAGATTTTTATCATTAGTGCACTTTGTTTTGCAAAACTGAAATTCTGCAGCAGGAAATGTGCCAACAGCTTGCAAAGCAAATAAAGTACGACTAATTTAAGAACGGGAAGGGATCACGTCGAAACAAATCACTGACTCATCTTTTGGCCCGTGAAAGCGGCAGAGGCGTTGCCATGACAACACTGTGTACATGTATCCTTGGCATCTAAACTCGGATAGACCACAAAGCTGACACCTGACAGTGGTACAAAGCTTCTAAAAATGCAGCCTCCGGACGTAAAGAAGTATCGCTGCATTTGTAATGTGGGCAAAAGTTACATCAGCTGCTTGCAGGTCAATACATGTTGAAGTCAAGATATTATGAACAAACTGGGAAGAACTTTAAATCTACTACTACTAGTACAGTTCATCAAAAGACGCAACAATAGAAGCTGTGGAAAATGTCTTCACTGCTTTTAAAAGAAGCTTGTTTTTCATAGTTTATTAAACAGAGTCAGTGTTGAATATTTGTTTAGTACTGTGCTATAGCTTTTAGTAGGGTAGTACTGCAGTATTCAACTAGGGTATTTAGAAATGCTATCTCCTACCTTTCTCTATAAAAAGGTACGTTTTGCAATTACCCTATGCAAACGTCAACTAAATAAAATTCACCACTAAGGGGCAGCGTTTCACCAAAAACATATATTATACAATGCTGTGGGAAACCACAAAAAGAAGCATTTATTTTGAGATCTGGTGCAAACTGTCTGGTAGATAGCGATGAAGCACAAACTGTCTACTTCAGTGGAAAGCTCCTCTGATACTTTTCCTTGTCTTTAGAATTGTACCTTTTTTTTGTAAATCCCCAAAAGCTGATTCTGTTCTTGTGGACGAGGCGTTTTCAGTGGGAGAAATGTTTTGTCACTCATCCAACTGACTTCTTCAGTCTCCACTTAGTCACTTGGATGAGTGACGAAATGTTTCTCCCACTGAAAACGTTGCATCCAGAAGAACAAATTCGACTTTGGCCCCACAGGAGTTAGTGTAAGAGTTGGTGGGAATAACATTCTCTTACCATTATTTGCTGTCCGGTTTATTAGAACATCTGTCCTTCCACACTAATGTCAGTTTATTTGTAAAATCCTCACATACTGTATATGGGTTTTAAAAATAAGTAGAAAATAAAAATAAGATACTGTACGCCTAGACTAGATATCACAATCTTAAGCTTGATCTTTACACACTGTATTTAGCAACGAGAAAACTTCTACGCCCATTGCTCTTAACCCGCCACAGGAAGTGTCAGGTTAGCATTCACAATATATGCAGCTGTTGAAACACAAGCAAGAGCAAAGACGATGAACTTCTATGGGGGATACAGGAACAAGGCCTCTAGAACACAGCGCAAATGATTCATTTTACCACACCTGTATATCTTTGCTTTTAAGCCTGTTGTTGCCACTACCACAGGAGGTGCAGTTTCAATTTCTGTGTGTATATACAACACATAGTCAGAACCACAATTAGACCCAGAAGAAAGCCAGATGCATGCGTTCATGCGACCTCTTTACCATTTTCAGTACTACTTGTATTGTGATCATTTATTTAAGTATTTGCACCATCAGGGTGTGTCAACAAAAAGGCAGCTCAGCTTAGAGAGAAAACTAAACAGTAATCTACACACAGTCCGTGTTTACTGGCTTCAAATCTTAACGTTTCCACAGTTTTCAACATCGCGTTTCTCCAGCCTGGGAGCACACCACCAAAACCTACAGTGCCATTAGCCACGCACTGTACTTTTAAAAAAAAATTACTGTGGGGACATAAAGGCCCATCAAACAACTGAACATCTGGCCTACTTTGCTTGTGGCGAAGGCATTTATAGTTGAGTTAACAGAATCGGTTCTTTCAAGGATGTAAACTTGGCACACTGTGAGGCAGTTATTCATTCTTTTTTTTTTAAGGATGCTCCAAACTAGCCACTAAAGAGATCATTACTCAAATGTGTTACATGGAAGAAAAGGACAGGCTGCCAAAAAGACGTGTAAGGCAGTTTACGGGCAGTATTTTCTGTGGAAGGGAGTGAACTCTCCTTTCCTGGACTTTGGCTTGTGTTAAAAATAGTGCCTGTTGTAGAAATGCACTGCAATCAGAAATAGATCAAATCCATAGAAGCATGGTGTGGGGTGTGAAATGTGACACCTTTTTCAAGTAGAGCTGATTTTAAGTTTCATATTGTAGTAAATTAAATAATAAATTTAATAGCTAACTTTAGCCGTTAGCTCGTATCATTTTTTCATATTGCACCGCTAATTAATGAAGCATGCAATGCCCCATTTTATGGTTTCTGATCATTCAACATACATGCCTGGTACCTACATCCCCAAACTGGAGGCCTAACCAAGTTTTTTTTTTCTTTATTTTGGTAATTTGCAGTTTTTTATTCAAATATCTGAAAACGTTAGCTGTAGCGGACAGAGATCGAAAAACATGTTTAACCTTTATACGCTTCCCTAATTAGGATGCCTGCAAGCAGCTACCAGTGATTGAGAGCAGCACTTTGAACGATTTAAGAGATCACTTGGAAGTGCACAAAAGCACACTCTTCTTTCCTAAATTGCCACACTGCATGCGGTTGCCATAACAGCACAGCGCTAATTTACACATGGTTAGCTTTTTGCAGCTATTTAAAACTAACAGATGGCTCGCTAACACTCAAACGGAGCCATCCAACACACACATTTCAATTTATTTCAGTTATTAACACATTTAAACCCAAAATAACTGCCTTAAAGCATGCAAGACCACAGAGTGTCCTCTGTTAACCCCTCTAAACAACCGATTCCTTCACAGTTGCTGAAAGAAAAGACCAAAAATATGTAAATGGACTTGCAAACAAGTCTTCCATTTGCACAATCATATACAAACCTTTGACAGAGAGAAGCAATGTAGTTAGGTCAATTTGCAAAACCCCTGAAATGCAAAAAATTCTTTCAACACTTTCTCAAAGAGAGAGGTGGGGGGTGGGGTAATAAATCAGAATTATGTAAGTATCTATTAGTCACGCTATTTGCGGACTGCTGTGTCGATTATAGTCTCTATCTACGTGTTTTTGGTCTGACTGACTGTACATGTGGGGTGGATGGGGTTGACATGAACTGTCCCACAGTCCCTCCCACTGGGTATGGCATTCAGGTACAACTCCCTCCCTTCTACTATAAAGCCTCTCATGTTAGCAGCATAAACTTCAGACTTCAACTCATGGTAAAGTCTTTAAGCTAAAGTAGTAAAGAACACACTTGGATGTGCACCATTAATTTTGTACATCACAACACAAACTAGAGCCAGAGGTAAGTGAATTTGTCACTGATTTCTATTTGAGTAAGTTTTGTAAAGAATTTAAATTCTGCAAAATTGGTGAAAAAATTCTGAATCACTGGAAGAAAATATTTTTATTTACTGATGCTGTTCTGTGCAGAAAAATCTACATGTTACTGCAATAATGTGTCTAAAAGAGCTTCATCACTCAGATGTTGTGGTAATAGATAAGACATGACCGCTTCAGTGCCATTTCTGTCTGTTTACCATTGGCAGCTCCCAGCCAACATGAGATTATTTCTGCACACCATCATCTGCTGCTGTGTTTTCACCACAGTCCTGCCATTGGTAAAAGGGGCCAGAGGAGAGACCAACACCAGCCTGAGAAAAAGGTAAGCTGCCTGACAAAAGAACCCTCTCAGAACATTGTGTTCATTCTACATTCATCTAGTAGAATAAGATGCCCACTGTTGGTAACACAAGGAACTTTTATGCCAAGTAGATTCTGAATTTTAGTTTTTTCTTGACATAAGGGATTATTAAGCCAATAATGACAGATATATGTTTTTTTTCTAAACTTGAATATAGTATAGTTACATCAGCAGGACATTTCATAATGGGCAGAGTTGTAGTGTCTCCAGTGGACACTGTCTCTGAAGTTTTTCAAACATGTCTTTGGCATTTATTCATTGCAATTTCCTTTTAATCACTACATGTATGTGTGTATGAACATATTTAGATTGTATAAAGTGCTTTGAGTGGTTGAGTAGAGTAGAAAAGCGCTATATAAAAAACCCATTCACCATTTAGATTTGTGTCAATATACATTAATGACATAGAAAAATCTTGGAACATTTTTCAAACAACATGAGCTAAATTGGCTTTAAATCACTTAACATCAGTGATAATGTGACAGAGTTGAAGTTCTATGGTTAACAACCTCTTTGTTCTTTGTGGCAGGTCTAGAGTATGGCTGCAGAGCCATATGAAGAGAGACTTGCGCAGTCGCTTGGTGACAGGCGATGACCAATACTTTAGTGGACCGCAGCAGGACAGGCTTGCCAAAACTCTCCCAACCCCATCAAGGTAACAAGAAACATTGGATTGGTGACCTAGAGTCACATAGTCATTTAGTGTGCTCCTAGTTATTTTCCTACTTAGAATACCCCCGTGGTTGTCATTTATGTGTATGAAAGCTGTCTGACACTAGAGGTGTTCAAATTTAAAAAGTGTTAAAATTCAAAATTTTGAAGCATCTATTTTTGTTTAAGACGCTACAAATGAAGTCTAAAAATGATCCATTCTCTACTGGATAAAACATGCAAAAATCTAGATATGAAACATTTTGGATTTTACACACTGTGAACGTATTATGTGTTGCCAAGTTAGACTTAACAGCACCTCTAAAGCAGTAAATCTTCCCCTTTTCTCCAGCTTTGGCCTAAATATAAGGTCCAGGAGGTCAACGTCAAGTCAATCTGGTTGCTTCCTAATCACATGTATATACCATGACTTGTTCCACCGATTGGTCCAGATAAAGAAGAACGAACAAACAGACACCACTGCTCCTACATCAAAGATAGGACGGAATGGCTATGGACGTCGCCGCCGCTCACTCCTGGATGCCACTCAGCTCGTCCTCGAGACAGGAACGCATAGATGGAGCACGGAAACTGGTCAGCGAGTCAGCAACACCAAAAGCACACACACGGTGGCCTAAGGCAGGCATGAGAAAGCAAAGGAGAGTCCCTGTTGAGGTTATGTGAGCACTGCAGATGAAGATAAGTCCACGCAGATCTTTTATTCCACAGATTCAGAGCTAGATATAGCGAAAGACTGGCTGCTACATCTGCACAGCCCATCAGAGGAAGCTCAAACCACTCTGGATGAATGGAAGATTGAAATAAATCAAACTGAGACGTTTGTGTGCACATGCTTCGGTTCAGGTTTCAGTGTCTCTGAACAAGTGTTTGATTTATTGATGAATTCAAGCCAGACCTATGGGACTTGACAAGAATGTCTGTCTCTTCTTCAGCATCCAAAGCGAGCTTGGCAGCTGAGACAGAAGACAATTCCTGAGGATCTTCTCTGAAACACAAAGATTGGAGGAACACATTCTGCAACAAGGGAGCCTTTTTATTTTACTTTTTCTTCAAGGAATCAGCATTACTGGGCCCCAAACTATCAAATGCAGAATCCTCACAAAACTGAACTGAATGTACTGAATTGCTTGTTAGCTACAATTTTTATATATAGATAAACATATAAAATATGTACCTTATATGTTAAACTATGAAAGACTACCTTATAATGTATGTAACTATAATTTCCAGCAACAAAACTGCATATTAAACATCTTTATTTTAACTTCAGTGAAGTATCTGATGTATCTGAAATGTGTCAATTTTTTGTTTTGCTTTTTATATTTCTATGTATGTATCTAAACAATGAGTTGTACCATTTGCCTTCACTTGATTACACCTTTTTGGAACTTGCTCATATTTAACATGTCTTATGGATATTTATCTGCACCTGAAGCAAAGCAGGCCTTTTAGTTTGGGGCTGAGCTTTCACTTAAAGGGAAGGAGAAGGATTGATGAGCTGATGAAAGTGCTGTGCTGCCATCTAGCTTCACAGCGGGCTTATGTGTAACAAATGCAGACCAAGCCATTTCAAAGCATCTACTTTGGTGTGTTAAATGTTAGGTTTGACATTTATCGCCTCCTATATTTGAATGTTATAAATCATAATCATTTGCTCACAATTCAGCTGAAATTACTTGAAAAGGTATTACTGAACCAGATTGATGTCTTGCTTCGAATACCAGGAACTGTAATAATTTTCAGTAATAAATGAACAAATAAAACAATAAAATAAACTTGAAGAAACCTTTATTCTGTGATCCACATCAATTATTTACCTTGAGCGTGTGTGCGCTCGTGTTAGGGGGAAATACGTGGCGTGTCCCTTGTCATTTAAGGATTGCGTGTGCTGTTTAATAAAATTAAACTCTGAGTCATGTTGAGAGCAAAATATGTGACCCAGTGGTTTACATTCCATTCTAAAAATAGCACTACTCATCAGCTGCACTGTCTCAAGAAACACATGTACTAAAATTACATTTGTATTGGGTAAACATGTTGCTCGGATTGTGTAAGTTCGACCTCTCGGGACAATAAATTACGCTTTGGCAAAGACAGTCCAAGTTCTGCTTAATGGAGAGGAGAGTGGTGCACTTTTTTATACATTAGAAACACTTACATGAGGGGTAGAAAGATATAATCACTGTGGAATGTGACCCCCCCACCCACCCCACCCACACACACACACACACACACACACACACCTCCCTGTATGCTGAGTGGTCACAGTGCCCTGAAATGATAAACAGATTAGACATAAATGACATAAATTTGACATAAAAACTTCAACTTCCCCTCTAGGAGGATTAAATCCTATGATGGTCTCTGGCTTTGCTATGGGTTTGTTTGCAAAGAAACCTACAAACATTTGAAATATTCAATTATAAAAAGCTCATATTTCACCCATTGCTGTTTCCTGTGTTACTTAATGTGCAAGTAATGAACAAATGGCACACAGACATGTGAAGTTTTCTTCCTCTTCCCAAGTCCAGTACGTGTGCGTGTAGCTCTCTGAAGAACTATCTGGGCCAACTGAACTTTGCAACAAGCACAGCCTGCGTTACATTTCCATTTCTGCCAAGTGGAAGATTCATGATATATCCTGCCCACAAAAGAAAGATGCTGGAGTGGTTCATCAACATATTGCAGGTGCAGTATCTTGAAAATGGTCAAAGTACACCCTTTCATTTCTAAGGATTTACATATCAGGACATACAGTAAAAGACAAATTACTGAAGCTGTGTATGTAAAACTAAGCATACTCTTATTGTTAACATAGGAATTCAAAGGTTAGGTAGCAACCAGGTGCTGTTAATCAAGTGCACCTAATTAACTGATCAACAGCAAGTGAGCGCGCCTCAGTAAAAACAGAAATTCTGTCAGTTTACTGGTCTGGAGCATTCAGGTACATGTTAATACAATCCCAAGAGGCAAAGCTTTTGGAGTCATTGGTTGACCATGAATAGAGTCAAATATGAGGCCATCTGTCTGACGGCCAAAGCTTGGTTTAAATGAAATAAGGAAAACCAAACAGCTGCTTCAGAGCTGAGGATGCCATCATCTACCTGCACAATCGTGTCAATTGTGTCTGCCCATCTGGACAAGCCTACAAGCAAAGTGAGTCCCGAAAAATGTATTGTTCATCTGGACGTAGCGTTTTCAATGGGAGAAACGTTACATCACTCATCCAAGTGACTTCTTCAGTCTCAGCTGACTGCAGGTTTCCCCAAACTTATTAACAGTACCTTTGCACAATGGCTGAAACCAGCCCACTGAATGAACAATGGGCTGTGAGGTCAGTTCCTTGATCATGAATACGCACATTTTCATGAGTAGTACTCACAGAGTTGGGGAATGGCTGCAATCCCAGCATTGTAAGATAGTGAAAGATGTCTTTCCCTTTTCATGTAAATGGCTTTCTTGACTCCCCGCTCAAACCAGCGTTCCTCCCTGTCCAGGGTATATACAGCCTCATCATTGAATGAGTGGCCCTGGCCTGTAGGTGCAAATAGACTGCGGAGTCCTGGCCTGATGAGGTAGCTCTTCTGTGTTATGACATCTCGTCAGACCAGGACTCTGCATTTATGCTAGTTTCAGTCATTATGCACATGTACTGTTTCTCCCACTGATAACGCTACGTCCAGATGAACAGAATACAAGGGCGTAGATTTGGTTTTGGTATTGGTGGGGACGGATGATTCAACCACCAAACCCTGCCCTGTTTCTTTTTTTTCCCTTTTTGTTTTTGCTTCTTGATAACAAAAGGAGAAATATACTTGCCTACATATCCTATTCTACGTACTTTTAAATCATTTAAAATTACAATTCATAGTTTTATATGTGAATTATATAATGTTAAATTACTATTAAACAAATGACTGACTAAGTATTTTAGACTTTAGTTTCCTTCAGCCATATTCCATATAAATCAGGTATCATACAAAATAAAATAGCTTCAAATACAGTCATGACAATAAAAGAATATGACTTTAAGGACTTAACAACATTACTTCAGTTATAGTACACCAACATCTCTGACACATTAGCACTAAGGGAACACTGAATGACCTGGTGGTTTTTGTCCATAAAGCTACTCGTCTAAGATTACCACAAAGTAAAAGATCTCTCAGCAAAATTAGGCAACATTTTAGGCGCATTGTTGCCCCGATCAAATCAGTGAGCTGGGATGTTTTATTCTAAACATGAACTACTGTTACAGCAACAGACATGGACTACTGGTGCCCCACACAACAACTCAATGTCCACTATGTGAAGGAGCCAAACACATGCCTTCTCCTCTCGTTAACTGAGATAAACTGCTGGCATATTTGTTTTACACCTATACTGTCCAGTCTCTCCTGGTGGACATGGCAACACGTTATTCATGGTTACATACAATTTTAGACTGATGTGGCCAAAGCCTAGCACATACTTGCCAACCTGGAGACCTCAGAGTTAGGGAGACATTCAAAGGGGCTGTTGGGGTGTGGGGGGGAGAGTGGTGTGTGTGTGTATATATATATATATATATATATATATATATATATATATATATATACATACATACATACACACACACACACTAGTAAAGCACTATACAAATACAGGCCATTTACCATTTAACAATGTTTATTTATCGGATAAAATAAGTTAAATGTCACCATTATTATTGTCCGGCCAGAAACAGGCCGGGGGTGTCCAAATTCAGAGGCTGCGTCCACCTGAGGACCAGGTGTTGTGCCAAAAAGTGATTGTCTGCCGAAAACTGATTTCCGGTATTTGTCAACAACTGATTGCTTGTATTTAAACTGCTATAAATAACTTGTTGGTCTATAATATGTGAAACATGTCAAATATATCCCTCATGAATTATATCAAGTCATCTTGAGCAACAAACAACATTCTTGTAACAAGGTAGAAGCCGCAATCAGTTTTTGGCAGTGACTTTTATGTATCCTTTATTTATCCAGTTAAAAATAAATCCTGTTTACTTTAAAAATGTCTCTGTTAGGAGTAATCTGGCCAAGAGGACAGCTGAAATTGCAACAAATACAAAAATAGTTCTGTACACATATTTTAAGTGAACAAAAGGAAGCTGATTGATTATAATGGAAGTACAATAACACAGATATTTGAAGTTTACACAGCTACATTCTCGCCTGAAAATATGTTAAAAGTTTATTTTGTGACCCAGAAAGAGTAATTTTAAAACTAAGCAGGTGCAGTAGTAGTAGCCATTGTTGAACACTGGAATTGGCTGGGCCAAGCTGGGATATGGTTTTTCAATTTTGTTGTCCGGGTGAAAAATCGGGAGAATGGTGGCTCCGGGAGATTTTCGGGAGGGGCACTGAAATTCGGGATTCTCCCGGAAAAATCGGGAGGGTTGGCATGTATGGCCTAGCATAGCCTGTAACGTTTTTATGACGGACACATTTTATGAGTGAACTTGGCTTTAAGTGACTTACAGGTTTCTTTGAAAAATACTTTCTTATATCCAGGTTCTTCCTTTTTGCTGCCATCCTCCTCTCCTCCTTGCAGGTCCTCGCAGCGCAGGCTTGCCGCTGCTAAAACTAAACAGAGATCCCTGAAAGGCACAGCCAATCACATTGGCCATATTTGTCACATGAGGTAGGACTCCAGTAGAGAACGTGATTTAACTCTTTCTGCACCGCCGGGTGAATGAGACGTTGACAGATCTTTTTTTTTTTCTTTCTATCGGGTTTGTTTTTCTTTACTCGAAGAGATTAAGATATTGGTGGGGACAATTCAGTAATCGCTGGATAATGGTGGGGACATGTCCCTGCCGTCCATGCCAAATCTACGCCCTTGACAGAATACATTTTTGGGGATTTCCATACCTGGATGATTGAGCATGCATCAGGACACTGTGAGGGTCATGTTTTTCAACTTTTCTAGTGCATACAATACCATCAGGCTAATCCTCCTGGGTCATAAGCTGAAAGCATTGCAGGTGGATACCTCGCTTGTGTCCTGGATTATTGATTACCTGACAGGAAGACCACAATATGTGTCTTCATCATTGTGTGTGTCTGACAAGGTGATCAGCAACACGAGGCCACCACAAAGGAACTGTCCTCTCCTTTCCTCTTCACCCTCTACACCACAGACTTCAGCCACTGCACAGAGACCTGCCATCTTCAGAAGTTTTCTGATGACTCTGCAGTGGTTGGATGCATCAGTGAGGGTGATGAGTCAGAGTACCGGGCTGTGGTTGACCCCTTTGTCACATGGTGTGAGCAGAATCATCTGCAGCTCAACGTGACAAAGACCAAAGAATTGATTGTGGACTTTCGGATGTCCAGGACACCTGTGACCCCTGTTTCAATACAGTTGCTGTGGACATTGCAGAGTACTATAAATACCTTGGAGGACACATAGATAATAAACTAGACTGGGACCTCCTAAGACCCGAACTCTTCCACGGCATGCATTTTTAATTTGTCTTTGATATTTGGGCATATTGGGGCCCGATTACGGATGGGTATCGTTTAGGTTTTATCCGATACCGGTGCCAAACCGGTACTTTTGAAACGGTGCCGGTGCTTAAACGGTGCTCAAACCGGTGCTTAAAGAATGGAGAACACAAACTTTGTCCAAAAACCTCTCATGTTCAGCTGGTTTTTTTTTTGTAAAAAGATAACAATGTTAGCCTTTTCTGCAGCTATAGGGCATATATGGTCTCACTCTTGGCTGGAAGCAGTGCTTAAACAATGGAAAAAACACAAACTTTGTCCAAAAACCTCTCATGTTTAGCTGTTTTCCACTTTTTCTTTGGTCATTTTAGCCTTTTTGGCCAGGGTGAAGGGAGTATCTGCCATCAAACAAGAAGACAGCTGCATGTAACTACGACAGTGTTTGCTAGTTCACCTTACATGCATTAATGTAATAACGTGGTTAGCCTACTCAACGTTAATTACACACGAACAACATGAAGCTACTCATGCAGAGGAGAACGGCTGCTGCTGCCATCATCATCCGTCATCATTTCTGCTACGCTGACAGGGCTAGGGGCCAGGACTCTACTCTTCGGGTTCTTGGGGGATGTTGCTAACTCCGGGTCCGATAACAGGCACCACACCCGCAGTCGATGTGCACGGTGTGAGGTCTCGCAGCAAGCTATCAAACACGGCGCATTTCTCGGCTTTAAAAAAAACCCGCTATGCGTCGCCAGGTGTTTCATCAGATTTGAGGTGTTACCTCCTTTGACAGTATCACAGTATCAGCTTAAAGCACTTGTTGCAGGCTGCTGAGTTTGCATCTTTTGCTGCGAAGTACAGCCAGACTTTTGATCGCTTCGCCTTGGGCATTTTTAATCTGTAGCTCTGCTCTAACCTGGCCCCGCCTACTATCCTCGTAAACGTAAAATGATTGGCTAGAATTGGCTCAGGAAAAAAAAAGCACCGAAATGTGCGCTGCTTTTCGGGCTGGTTACTACCGTTTGGCACCGGACACCGGTACCCATCCCTAGGCCCGATGAATGTAAAAACAAAGAATTACCAGATTTTTTTTTTTAATTTTTTTTTTTTTTTACCTTATTTTGTTTTTAAGAAAAATAAGAGCCACATATGAGGATATTTGTTTAAAATTTTGATAGAACAGTAGCAGTATAATGTCCTCATAGGTGGATATCAGGCCCATGTAGAGCAAAATTGAGTATTTTGGTCTAAATAACCCAAAATGTGATGTCCACATATGTGGACGCCAGGTCCTAGGAGGTTAATACTATCACTAGAAAGCGAAAATTTCAGAAGAAATTTTATGTGTGCCTATGCCGCTGCTAATCACTGTAGTTTCCCATTCATACGGCTACAGAGAGCAAAACTCAGAAGAGCAGCCATTCTCCACCATGAACTATGGTAAAAACAAACACCGCTCACGCTTCACAGATGACAGCTTACAGTTTTGTGTAAAGATGAAGTTACTTCGTACAGCGCCGATTTGCAGACGCTGTGCACACAGGTTCATGAGCAGAAGTCCCATCGTACCACGGCAGACCTGACAATGTTTGCATGAACACGCTTTGAAGCATTATGTTATGGACCAATTTTCACACATGGTTGGTTTACCCACACAGCCGGCTGTGCATTCACTTTTTGTTTTTTGTTATTTTTACACAGTGTTCTGAATGATGAACAATGGTCTACAGCCAATCTTGTGTATTATTATACAAACTTTGGTTGTAAGATTCAGATAACTATTTAATAAAAGCTAAATATTTTATACAGGGAGTGCAGAATTATTAGGCAAATGAGTATTTTGTCCACATCATCCTCTTCATGCATGTTGTCTTACTCCAAGCTGTATAGGCTCGAAAGTCTACTACCAATTAAGCATATTAGGTGATGTGCATCTCTGTAGTGAGAAGGGGTATGGTCTAATGACATCAACACCCTATATCAGGTGTGCATAATTATTAGGCAACTTCCTTTCCTTTGGCAAAATGGGTCAAAAGAAGGACTTGACAGGCTCAGAAAAGTCAAAAATAGTGAGATATCTTGCAGAGGCATGCAGCAGTCTTAAAATCGCAAAGCTTCTGAAGCGTGATCATCGAACAATCAAGCGTTTCATTCAAAATAGTCAACAGGGTCGCAAGAAGCGTGTGGAAAAACCAAGGCGCAAAATAACTGCCCATGAACTGAGAAAAGTCAAGCGTGCAGCTGCCAAGATGCCACTTGCCACCAGTTTGGCCATATTTCAGAGCTGCAACATCACTGGAGTGCCCAAAAGCACAAGGTGTGCAATACTCAGAGACATGGCCAAGGTAAGAAAGGCTGAAAGACGACCACCACTGAACAAGACACACAAGCTGAAACGTCAAGACTGGGCCAAGAAATATCTCAAGACTGATTTTTCTAAGGTTTTATGGACTGATGAAATGAGAGTGAGTCTTGATGGGCCAGATGGATGGGCCCGTGGCTGGATTGGTAAAGGGCAGAGAGCTCCAGTCCCACTCAGACGCCAGCAAGGTGGAGGTGGAGTACTGGTTTGGGCTGGTATCATCAAAGGTGAGCTTGTGGGGCCTTTTCGGGTTGAGGATGGCGTCAAGCTCAACTCCCAGTCCTACTGCAAGTTTCTGGAAGACACCTTCTTCAAGCAGTGGTACAGGAAAAAGTCTGCATCCTTCAAGAAAAACATGATTTTCATGCAGGACAATGCTCCATCACACGCGTCCAAGTACTCCACAGCGTGGCTGGCAAGAAAGGGTTTAAAAGAAGAAAAACTAATGACATGGCCTCCTTGTTCACCTGATCTGAACCCCATTGAGAACCTGTGGTCCATCATCAAATGTGAGATTTACAAGGAGGGAAAACAGTACACCTCTCTGAACAGTGTCTGGGAGGCTGTGGTTGCTGCTGCACGCAATGTTGATGGTGAACAGATCAAAACACTGACAGAATCCATGGATGGCAGGCTTTTGAGTGTCCTTGCAAAGAAAGGTGGCTATATTGGTCGCTGATTTGTTTTTGTTTTGTTTTTGAATGTCAGAAATGTATATTTGTGAATGTGGAGATGTTATATTGGTTTCACTGGTAAAAATAAATAATTGAAATGGGTATATATTTGTTTTTTGTTAAGTTGCCTAATAATTATGCACAGTAATAGTCACCTGCACACACAGATATCCCCTAAATAGCTAAAACTAAACACAAACTAAAAACTACTTCCGAAAACATTCAGCTTTGATATTAATGTGTTTTTTGGGTTCATTGAGAACATGGTTGTTGTTCAATAATAAAATTATTCCTCAAAAATACAACTTGCCTAATAATTCTGCACTCCCTGTATGAGAGTAAGAAAGAAAAGTATATCTTTGTGTCCACCTTTCTCTGTTAACGCCCTACCTGGCCCCCTGGCAAAAGCTTTGCTAGATCCGCCCCTGCACAGTTACCAGCTGTCAGCTAAATAAAAAAAGGAGCTTGGTGTTTATTTCTCTCAGAAACAGTTCATAACTTCCCTTCAACTCATTCATGTCACCTAAAAAAAAGGTAAACCTGTTTCTCCATCACCAGTTCAGCTCTGATGATTCAGTAAGGTCATCTCCTGGTTTCGACCAGCCGCTTCTACAGCTGTGGCTCCAGCAAACATCAGCTGATACTAGAAATTAAAATCAAATGAATTCTAACAACAGCTGATCAAGCTTAAACGTGCTGCTGTTGTTTAGCGCGATAAACAAACAAGAGAGAAAAGCCGATCATTGATCAGTTTCATGACTGAAGTTTGAACAGGCGAGAGAATGACAGGGGAGGCTGTCATAAACTCCATCGTGCTAGCTACCACGCAGTAGGAGTTATTATAACTGATTGTAAAAAGTCAGCACAACGAAAATAAACTACACCTAAACTCGGTTTATATCTGACCCAAATAGAGTGCAGGTCATAACTTCTTACCTGAAATTCAGTTCACCTCACGCTCGGACCGGCAGCCGCCTGCTTCTCCTGCCTTCGGTTTCCCTGATCCACGATCTACCACCGGTCGATCGGCGGTCGCCTCGCCGCCTCGTTCCCCGCATGTTCTTTCTGACACACACCGGTGGATAGCTGCCCTCGGTTGTAGCTCCGCGTCAGCGACTACCAAACAACTCAGTTATTTTTTCCACATCGACCAGCATCTGGACAATCCACCGCCTTTCACTGTTTGTACCGTTACTAAAAAAAAACCCTCATCGGCTCATAAAAACGAAAAATAAGTCCAGCTATGACCCTGAGTCAAAAAGACAGCCAGCTCGGGTTAGCTAGCTACCTGTCTAGCTCTTTGCAGGCACCGAAAACATCAGAGCTAATATGGGATGTCTTGGTAACACGAGCAGATATTTGAAGTTTACATCTGGCCAATCCACCACCTTTCACTGTTTATACCATTACTAAAATGAATAAATAAATAAATCATCGGTCCATATAAACGAAAAATAAGTCCAGCTAAAACACATACTGTCGGCGAGCGACCGGGTGCTGACACGAGTTTCACCCGCCTCAATATAAGCCAAGCCTGGGTGCTTTTCACGAAGGGTCGCTAGCGGTGCTAGCTAACTATGCTAGCGGCACTAGCTAGCTAGCCGGCTATCAGCAACACGTAAGAGAACTGCTGCTAAATAAACTACACCTAAACTCGGTTTATATCTGACCCAAATAGAGTGCAGGTCATAACTTCTTACCTGAAATTCAGTTCACCTCACGCTCCTGCCTTCGCTTTCCCTGATCCACGATTGACCTCCGCGTTAGCAAACACCGGTCGATCGGCGGTCGCGGCATGTCCTTTCTGTCATACACCGGTGGATAGCTGCCCACTGTTGTAGCTCCGCGTTATAGCACCACCAA
This sequence comes from Oreochromis niloticus, assembly GCF_001858045.2. Taxonomy (NCBI): domain Eukaryota; kingdom Metazoa; phylum Chordata; class Actinopteri; order Cichliformes; family Cichlidae; genus Oreochromis; species Oreochromis niloticus. The sequence goes on along the minus strand of NC_031972.2, from coordinate 42,650,811 downwards.
ACAACTCAGTTATTTTTTCCACATCCAGCTGTAACTCTGATTCTATGCGAGCATTTGCGAGAGACCGGGGAGGTGAAACGACAGAGAGAGTCCCCTCGCTATCCATTTGCAGCCAAGTGCGGCAGCTAGCTAGGTAGCCGGCTAGCTGTCAGGCAGGACCGACGTAGTCAGAGCACTGTCGCTAAATATGGGATGTCTTGATAAAACAAGCAGATATTTGAAGTTTACACACCTACATTCTCGCCTGAAAATATCTTAAAAGTTTATTTTGTGACCTAGAAACACTAATAAAAGACATATAAAACGAAGTGGTGGCCGCCATTGTTCACTCTGTAGAGGCGTGCTATGAATTGTGGGATATGGAGTTTTCCACCAAGCATAGAAGCCATTGTGTTTACCGTAACTATTCAATGGTTCGCGCAACCTTAAAACCTCCAATGGTTCCTGAAAGCAGCGAGGCTGTGCGCGCCATTGATATTGTCATCATTACGGTATCCAAATAAGGGTAGACAGGCTGTACCACTCCCGGCATACCACTAGAGAGAGCCAACACACCACAAATGAAGTTTGAAATTTGTTTCAATGGGACCAAAAGATGGCGCCAACACACCACAAATGAAGTCTGTTTATTTGGCGCCAAAAGATGAATTGGCCTAAATTTGCACTAAAATCTAAATATTTCAAAAACTATAAAAGTCATAAACACCAAAAGTCACACCATACTAGTCCAGCTTCAGCCGCACAAAATGATGTAACATATGTAACCCTATTGTCAAAACTGTTTGGCAGAGGAGCGCGGGAAAATTTTCACTAAAATATTAATATTAAAAAAACTATAAAATTCATAAACACCAAAAGTCATAGCACACCATTCCAGATCCAGCCGCACAAATACGCTGCAAAATTTCAGGCGGAAAAAGGAAAATAATAATAAGAATAATAAATCCGAGGAATAGTAATATGTGTGCCTCTTGGCATAGGCACACATAATTATGTTTACTGCAGGAAGAAACTGTAAAAACAGCGTTTTCTAAGGAGAGCGCTCGAAAGTACTCTCAGCTTGCAAGCAAAAACAAAATCAGTGTGAACAGGAGGAGTCATACACCTGCTTTCAGGCCCGCAGGTATCAGGCTTATGATGTTCTCCTTTATCTTAGTGGACAAACTATTTTTTGGAGTGGCACAAATAATTTGTGTGGCATCTTATTTGATGCAGAACGGCCGATTGTTCTGCAAATAGTTTGAAATGGTTATAAAAAAACATTTTTGGCTGCATTTTTATGTAAATAGCTGCATATAACTTGTTTGCAAGTTATATGCAAAACCTGGGCATAGGTTTTTAAAATTTACAATAATATTGTAACTCAGTTACTAACTCAGTTACTTTTCTGAAGAAGTAACTAATAACTATAATTAACCCTTTCATGCATGAATTATGACAACCTCAATCAGGATTTTTTGCAGTAAAAAAGTAAAAATTTGTATTTTTATTCATCTTTAGGCATAAAAAGATGAATAAAAATACTTAAGAAAAAAATCCTGATTGAAGTTGTCATAATTCATTCATGACAGAATTAAATAGCAATAATTACAATGGAACACGTCATACATCTATAGTCACATTAAACCACCAGTGGGCGGCAGGTATAGTATACCAAGTATACCATCAACACTGACACCAATACAAGAAAACAGCCTTTGAATAGCTGTCCACTGTAGTGACCACTATGCGTGAAAGGGCTAATTACTTTATCAAAGTAACTTGCTCAACACTGCTAATAAAAAATAACAAACTGCAGTGCACCAATGTCAAAGTAATATCAACATTTTATAAATTTAGAGTCACCCTAAATTTGAAGTTTGACCAGTTTGTCCTGTCCACCTGCTGAATGCGCAGCTGCTGTGGCACTGTATCCTACAGCAGCATAGGACCATAAACCTGAAGAACTACGACTTTAGAGTTTTAAATGTGTCACGTCCCTTTAAAAGAAAGGGAGATACAATACTCCTGGTATGAATATTTTTAGAAGAAGTATCATAAATACACAAAGGAGTATAAGGCTTTAAATTTATTTTTATCTAGACAACCGAGGAGAATGAATGTTCCTTCACTGTCCAGATGGTGGTGTTGCAAGCATTACTGTAGCATTATCTTATGCTGAGCATACTCAGGACCAGTTTACTAGTATTTCAGACAAGTGTGTAGCAACGGTATGCTACACACACACTCTGTTTACCAGGTCAGGATCGAACATCTTGACCTTGGTCACAGGAACCTTAAATTAAAAAAAACATTTTCCCCCCATGATTGTCAAGATTTAGTTCTCCTTTCAAAGTGGTGGAGAAGGCAATCCTTTTATAGAAAAAAGTCAATTCCCCAAGTTTGTTTATTCACTTGTGTTATATTTGTTGCTATTTCTACACACACACACACACACTTTCTGAAATCAAATACCCTAAAAGGAGACGGTGACTTGTCGCCAGCCCAGTGAATTACACATACAACTTAAGTTCACAAAGAGGGGCGGGGCTTATGAAGTCTCGAGGCTTTTAAAAAAAGTTAGACAGAACTGCTGGTTCATACAAACGCTTCCTCCTGCACTTCCTCTACTGCCAAACAACACTGATGCAGATTACTTCCTTGTTTGCAACACCAACTTTGTACCTCCTTCATACTTCAACCCGGCAGTGACAGCCCGAACCAGCCCAGTGTCTGCTGGAGCCTGCACTGACAAGGCTTCAATCTGCTGACACCTGACAACGCTCTCTACAGTCCCAGGAAGTTTTAGCTTTGTGCAAAGCCCTGCCAACAGTAAGTACACGGCAGTCATAATGATTCTTTGTGTTTCTATTGTTTATATTAACTTCATGTCATTATCAACACACCAGCATTGCTTTTAGCACTTACCTCATTTGCCTGGTGAGCTCTGGCAGACATATCTAGGTATAGTTTGCATAATAGATTAAATATCTTAATATTAGGGTGCATATTTCTATTTCTTTTTCTTTTTGCTTTTTTGGCTTCCAAACGAGTGGGCATCTAGAGGTATTAAAAAATAAATGATATATCTTAAACTGCAATCTTAAGGCACAGTCAAACTTTTTTTTTTTTAAAGGCAACTTAGCTGTGGTTAACACTGCTGCCTGACATCAAAATGTTTTTTTCTTTTATTCTGAAACTTTGCTCCTAATGTTGAATTCACAGCATTTCTGTGGATGCATTCTTGCTCTCTTTACAACACAGTCCAAAACAAGCCTGATCAAGTACACCAGCCACACATTTCCCAGCAGGTACCAACATGTGTCTTAGTTAGCTAATACAAAAATAAATGGAAAAAACCCAAACAATACTAGATGCTGACTAATTGCCTTAAAAACAGGACTGGGTGGTATTCATTCTGTTTCCTCTGTTGTAAAGCAATAAATACAAGACTGCGTTACACCCTAGAAAGAGACGAACCCGTGATACAGATCTAGTCAAATGACACTGATGAGCTTATGCATGGCACATGGTGCATGCACTTCAAAGAAGACACTGTGGCAACAAGAAGTTTCCCACAAGTACCAAGTTGTCAGAATCTCCTTTGAAATGCTTAGTTTGCACATACCTTTGGAGTTTTTTGCACTGGTATGCTGTTGTTCTGTCTAGGCTATTTACACCAACAAAGCAACGTAACTGTGAAGCCGCATCTTTACTACTTTTAGCTTGTTATACCTCTAGCTTTTTATGTGAGATCTGGAATATCAGACAGATTTTATTCATTCACGTTCTTTCAATCAGGTAATTTGTTAATGATTCGATTATTTTTGTATTTTTTAGACATATTATTCTAGACAGCTAAAATTCACACGAGTAACTCAAGTTTAATCCACTACAACATTGAGATAACACCTGGTGGCAGCTCACAGGATTCAGTCATGTTGGCATTGTGGATACTTGAACCTGGTTCTATTAGATGTCACTTCCTGTTAAAAATGACTTCTTCTTTTTACCCACTGTCACCAAATACTTCTTCACAGAAAACTGCTAAATAGTTGGGTTTGCAATGTTGTAGCCTTTGACCTGAAATTATAAAATGAGTTCTCATAATGGGTGTGAACTGGTGATAGAGAAATGACATTAAAAAAAATGTTACACTTCAACACATAGTGAAAATGTGTTATAGAATCAGCATTTGCATCTGATTCTCAGCAACTGTCTGCACATACAAGGAAAGAAGTGTTTCTGAAATGAGCTCTTTTCAGTCTTTCACTGTTAATGTGTTACGTGGATATTTTTGAATTCCATTGTTCATGTTTAAAATGAATCTAAATGGCATTCTATAATGAAAAATGACTATAGGACTGTTCACATGGATGTTGTGAAAACACTGACACTGCATGCTGCTATAGAGCTTTGAAACACGCAAAATTGTGTAATGTAATGTTGTGTAATCTATACATGTCATTATAGGGCTGAGCATTATACTCGGTTGTTTGACAGAAAAGGTCAGAAAACAGCTTGTGAAACACAACAGCCAAAGACATTAACTCAGCCTCCAGACTTCCCAGATTCCACTCTGATCAAGCAACCACAAACACTGTCAAGCCAAATCTGAAGGCATTAAGGATCCACCTCCTTCATCACCTCCTCCAGACACTCCCAAATGTGTCCCAACAATGTCCATACTGGTTAGAGCAGTTTTTGTTGTACTATAGTGAGCAATCTATATGAAAACTCTGTCTTCAGCAATTTACTGAAATGACAGTTGTTCAATCCAAACAAAACAAATTAAGTGGGATGTTTTGGGGATTTTTTTTTTAAGCTAACATTTTGCCCCAAACACAAAATGCATAACTTTACAAAATCATATTAGAGTTCCAGTCCCTTAAAATATGTCAGGTAAACAGCTAAATTCAATTTATGATGGCAACATAAAAGTAACATAACAAAACTAACTGCTCAAATAAAACCAAACTCGAGCTAAACAAACCAAAGCCAAACAAAAATGGGAGCTTAAACAGTGACTGATCAGACCAGCTTAGACCAGCAAACTATCTAACAGCAAATAAACAAAACCAACAATTAGTTTAATAAGGAAATAAATAAAAAATAAATAAATACCTAAACCTTTCCCCTTTTAACATAATTTGAACACTCCAAATACAAGTAATGCATTTCAACTTCTTCTTTTGGCTCCTCCCTTTATGAGTTGCCACATCAGATCATTTTCCCCCACCTCACACTATGCTTAGCGTGTCCGGCCAACAGCAGCACAGTTTCCACCGTCACCCTGTCTGCTAACAGTACCAGAGACGCTCCGATATGGAAATTTCATTCTTGATGATCTCCATGTTTGACTTGTCACAGCCCTTTTGCCCTTCCTGACACAAACCTCCCCACTTTCATTTAAAAAAAATTCCAAGTTAAATCAGAGCATAAGACACAAGCATTTCAAAAACTACAATAAATCAAACAGTGAGTTAAAGTTGTGTAAAATCTTGGTGCACGGGGTGTGACTTCAGGTGTGGCCGTCACACTAGCAAACAAAGGTAAGGAAGAAAAGACTGTGATGCAAGATAAGGCTGTACTGCTTTGCCAGGAGCCATTAAATGACAACGTTAACCAGTCTCAAGTTTGAGTAAATGTTGCCTTACTGAACAACAGATCTGTGCAGTGTTGTTTATTAAAGCTTTGTTTTTTCTAGGTCAACTCAAAATGAATAAGAAAACCAACACGGCTCTTTTGAAGCAACAGTCGACACCATGCTTGGGAAAGGGTGAGTAAATAAAACCATGCAGGACAAACATAGTATACAAAAGCACAACGAACTGCGGTCTCACTAAAGTAACACATGCATTCATCTCACTCCCACATATTCAAATGCAGCTATTACACGGTTTATCACGCATCTGTTCACACACCAGTTTAAAGTTAAACTGTGTGCTGTCTGCAACCTTGAGTGGCTTTTGCGAACAGTGCGCACCCCATATAGGTGCGATAAAAGTGAGGGCAGTGATGTGAACGGTAACAAAGCCAGGGCCAACATGTTTGTGAACCGTGAACCATGCAAACAGGTTCAGGCAGTTTTTTTCCCCATGAAATTTGTCTTTCTCAAACAGTTCTGGCCAAACCCTGCAGCTTCTTTTATTACTTTGTTAGTTTTTTTCTTTGTCCGTTTCTGGGGATTTCTAATATAACAGGTGTATTACGCGTATTTAACATTTAACAGGCTTTCTGTTGAGTAATTTGCATACAAAGATGGACTGTTACCGGCAACAAGGTTCCTTTTACTACAATAAAATTCATACTTTTGTTCTTCAGATTCTTTGCTGCACAAATTCTTTTATGAATGATCTCCAACAGAAATATAATTAAGTATGTAAAATGGACTATAGGTGTGTTTTGGATCATTGTCTGGCTGCATAACCCGAGTGGTTCACTTGAGCTCCAGGTCCTAAAGCAGGAAAGCAGCCCAGATCACCCTACCACCACAGTTTGACTGTGGGAATGATGTTCTCATTAATCCACAGAATATATATTTTTTGGTAAATGTGAGATGAGCTTTTTTTTGGTCAGCAGTGGTTTTCACCTGGGAACTGGGAATTTCTTATTATTGAATCGTGAACTCAAATCTTAATTGAGGAAAGTGAGGCCCGCAGTTCTTTAGATGTTGTTCTGGGATCTTTTGTGGCCTCCTGGATGAGTTGTAGATGCACTTTTAGATTAATTCTGGTAGGCCGACCACTCCCGGGAAGCTTCACCATTGTTCCAGGTGTTCTCCATTTGTGGATAATGGCTCTCACTGTGATACGCTAGAGTCCCAAAACCTTAGAAATTGCTTTGTCACCCTTTCTGGACTGATAGAAGCCACTAGAGTCCCAAAACCGCAGCATGATGCAATTTAAAGATTTCTTTGTGTGTTTGAGGTCTTTAGCCTGCTAACATACCTCTATAAATGATTTCTTGGTTCAACGGGTCGGGCTGTTGTCACGCCTGGGTGTGGCTCGTGAAAATGAACTCGGTTTTCCAAGAAGTCTGTTACTCACAGTTCATTAGTAATTTAGTAAGAAGAAACCATTACTTTTTCCTACAGGGCCAGCTAGGTTTTATGGCTTTTCCCCTTACTTTAGTGTTTACATGGTAAACACAGTGACTGTAGCTGCCAGTACTTACTTGCCCTACTGCCCCATATCACAGATCAGAGCTCACATGTTAGCAGCCAGTTGTGACATACCAGCTTGGATTAGCAGCCCATGTTACCCAGACGCGCTCAATACCCTAAAATAGATATAGAAGGACACTTAATACAACAACAACAACCAGCAGCTGCATCATACATACAGGCAGTGGACCAAATAAACAGCAGAGCAAAGCCCGACAGAGGCAGTCAGAGAGAAAACCCTGAAGAGAAGCATCACAGATACGAGAAATATACAGTCACCAGAACTCAGGAGAGTTTACATAGGTGTTGTTTCAGCAGCACTCAGGTGTTTTGTAAGACCTGCCACTGAGTGCTATACCTAAAGAAGTGTCGGGGCCAAAGCTAAGAGGTAAGAGGTCCACAAGAGACAGAACCATATACGTGAAAGCTGAAATACCTGACTCAACAGGCAGAGACTGAAAGAGCCAAAAATGGCCCAAATCACGACAGAAGGTAAGAGATAGATAGTGCTACCCCTACTGATTTTATCTTTCTATTAAAAAAAGACTATGAAATGTTTCAAAGATGTTTATTACTACTGTCTGAGGCACAGAAGCAGCTAGATTTCACTTTCTAGGTGATGATTTAAGCACAGCAGTCTTTAGCTGAGGAAACAGATGAATATTTATATATACTATAAGTGAGTATTATGAAATACTGGCACATTTTACTGTTTTTTCTTTTTGTGTTACACACTGAAAACTTAAAAATCAATCCAAAATTGAAATTTTATCATAATATTTCAGAATTTCAGTTTAATTGACACTTTAAACATAGTCAGAGGCTTTGTGAATGTTGGGTTTTTATAACTGGGGAGTGTAATACATCAAGGTCATCCAAGAGACTGCTGAGCTGTTCCAGCAGGGAGAGAGTACACGTGCTGAAAGGCTCATCAGAAACAGCAGCTCCCAAAATGTGCTAGCCAAGGAACAGGCAGCAAAGCGTGTCAGTGTGAGGGCAAATGTTAACGGTATCATCTGTGAAGAATTCCAGATCACTCAGAGGTTTCAGACAGAGTGTTGTGTAAACCAGTAGGGATGCGGTGTGCAGCTGAGAAGTTTGGCATCTGATACACTGGAGCTACATGTGCTATCGTGTGCTTGTTGATTCCAGTATCCTCACACGGATATATTCTGGATGTGTCCCAGTGACCTCCATGGACTGTGACGATAATATCCGTACTGACAGCGATGACACGGTGATCAGAATAGCCAAACATCTCGACTGATGATGGGATGTTGGGTAGCAACAGTAGCTGTCACACTGTGGGAATCAAACAAGAGGGAGAACCTATTAAAATTATAAACCCAATCTGCTGCCATTCATCTACTGAAAATACAAGATCAGGGGGTCCTGAGTTCAGAAATAGCTTGCCATGCATGTATGAGAGAATGAGATTAATACAAATAAACTTGACTGTTTTCCCACCAAAAAGCCTTGAGAACCAAAATGATGGCATGCTCATAACTGCTGCTCTAACAACGAGGTCAAATATTTCCTTTCCATTTACAAGCCTGGAAAAATCATGTGACCTACATACAGGATCTGTCTGAAGATTCTTGAATGTACTTTACTGATGCCTACCATTCAATACCAGACCTGTATCAAGTCTGGCACCCTTGCAAACCTAAAACAATGTAACCTAAGCCAATTAATATTTGCATGAGCCTGAACTAACCTTCTGATAACATTACATTGTAAATGTCAAAATAAGGAAAGACTGACTTCCCAGGGGAAACTGCAGTGGCAAACACTTCAACAGCTGTGCTTTTCCACATGTTTGAATGTGGCACGTTTGTTGGTGCCAGACAGGCGAGTATTTTTGAAGCCGCTTTTCTGCTGGGATTTTCCCCGCACATATATCTCTGGGGTTTACAGAGGATGGTTTGAAAAAAAATAATCCGGTGAACAGCAGTTCTCTGGGCAAAAACTTGTTCATGTCAGGGATCAGAGGGGAATGTCCAGGCTGCTACAGGCTGATAGGAAGCCAACAGTAAATCAGAGATCTACAACCAAGATATGCAGAAGAGCAGCAGAAAACCACACCAGGTGCCACTCAGCTAAGAACAGGAAACTGAGGCTACAGTTCACACATGGTCATCAAAAGTGGACAACAGAAGACTGGAAAAATGTTACCTGGTCTGTCTCGGTTTTTTGGCATAAACACCATGAAAGCACAGATTTATCCTGCCTTGGATCAGTAGTGGTGGGGCACATCTTAGCACCAACTGTTCATTATTGAAACACTACATTTTAAACAGTAATGTGCTTAAATGCTGACCATCTTCTGATGGTTGCTTGCAGCAGGATAGTGCAGCATGTCACAGAGTTCAGATCATCTCAAACTCATTTCTTGACCACATTGCACTCAAATGGCCTCCACAGTCCACCAGACCTCAATCCGACTGGGAACCTTTGGGATGTGGAGGAACAGATTGGTAGCCTCCATGTGTGCAGCAACTGTGCGACGCTATGAAGCCAATGTGGACCAAAATCTCTGAGGAATGTTTCCAGCAGTTTGTTGAATGCGTCCCACAAAGAGTTAAAGTTGTTCCACCTGGAACGAGGTGCAACCTAATGAAGTGGCCGCTGACTGTATATTATTTATTAGAAAATAAACATGCAACTAATGGTGTCACAATATACCAGTAAGGATGATGACAACCATAAATAGAAAAAAATATGTAACCTCACGAATCATTATGTAATTTTTGTTTTGCAAACATTTATGCAGCTCTGGTTTCACAAGTTCCATCAACATGATATTTCCTACATAAAAATAACCTGCTTATCATCACAGCACTTTAGTCACATCTAATTAACACACTGCGATGCACCAACAGACAGGAGGTACACTGTGTAAGCAGGAGCTTTCAGTGTTGTTGCTTTTCCTGCTGTCACATACCGTCCTCAGTGCTCTCAGCACACGCGGCCAGACTTGGACACACAAATCAGTTTACTGTAACTTACCTGATGCACTGGCAACAAGCACTGAAACACGAGTTAGCCACTGTTAAAGATCAACAGAGTTCTTTTGATTCCTCAGAGGCATCCGATGGAAGACAAAACACTGCTCAGTAGACCATTTAACACTTTATTTCTCTTTCACATTACTTGTAGAAGGGAGATGCGTCCTGCATGACACGTTGCCGCGGATCTCAAAATGGTGGTGTGCCCCTAACAGTTTTATTACAGAAGCTCTCTTATTCTAGTCTAAACAACAGTGTCTCAGTAACCTTCCACTAGAGATGGTCCCCTCTTATCTACTTTTTCCAAGGCAAGTGTGAGCGAGCGTCTACAGCTTTCTACTCCCCAAGGACACATGATCTAATGCCTTTATTTTTCAGGGCTGTGTCCACTCAATACTACACTACATGACTTTATAACACTTATTAATAAAAAAGCATAGCATTATTGAGGCACTGCAAACTATTTGATTCCAACACCACTCAAGACACGTTCTCTGGTCTGTGTGTTGAAATGAGAAGCTGGAAAACGCCTTCACAACCCACCGTCCTCACTCCGGGTTATGTTTCTGGTATTCATGTTTACTGCCATCACTAAGATAATGTTATTTCTTCTTTAAGCACTGCCATATTTTAATCTATTTATGAGACGAGTTATAACATGTCAGTATTTTGTTCCATTTCAGATTTAAAACATAATTATGACATAACTCCGACTAATAATGACCAGTATTGGAATAACAGAAGCATTCTGAAATATGATTAGATTAAATTTTTAAACACTACTTTTACTGGTAAGAAAAATACAGGTAGTTGCTAAAAAGTGTTCTCAATTTTTTCAGATATACCACGCCTTTTCCCAAAAATGTCAATACACGAGGTGGATGAGAGGGTTCGTCTGATGGCAGAGAAGGTGTACGCCTCTGCTCTGAAGGAGGAAGACAGCAAGGATACTCTGGCTCTGTTCACTGTCCCGGAAGACTGTCCCATTGGTCTGCAAGAGACTAGAGAGAAGGAGCTGCAAAAGGAGATGGCTGAACAGCAGTCTCAGGAGTCAGTTAAGAGGTATGAAGAGGAAATATGCTTAACTGAACATGTCTCTCTTTCTGGATAGGCAAAACAGAACAAAAAACAACAAAAACACTCAGCATAAATAGTGCTTGCTTTTTTTCCCTCTGTTTAACTAGGAAGAAGAGTTTCAGGTTGAAGCGGTCACAGTCGGTATCTATGCAGATGCCTCCTGATTGGACACCTACCCCAGTGCAAACACCCACCACTGCTGAATCTTTGCTTTCAGACTCCTTCCCAGAATTCCAGAGAGTTACCATCGGTGGAGATTACTGTGCAGGGGTAATCAATGAGAATAGTCCATATGTTGAAATATAAAAGATGGACCACAGCCTAGTGAGGAAACATACCATTAAAAAAAACAACTAATTTTTAAATTCAGACCAATGATGTGGTAAAATGCATGTTTGGCCTATGAGAGACATATTTTTACCCAGAGTTAAAAAGTCGATCCACTCTATAATTATAAAATGACATTTTCACACAAGAAAAAGAAAAACATGACAATTGTTCTTTTCTTGTTAAAACTTAATTCATGGCTGTGAGCTGACAGGGCAACAGGAGACATCCTTCATTTAGCTACGTGCCATAGTTTAAATAGATTGTTGCAATCTTTAAAGGCCATCTTGAACCTTTAAGTCACCGTGGTCAAACACAAACAAAAGTCAAAAATACATTTAACACCAAATGTTTAACAACCTCATGATGTTTCCAGATCACAGTTGAGGACTATGAGCAAGCAACCAAGGGTCTCCTCAAAGCCCTGTTCATCCGAGAGAAGTACTCCAGGCTTGCCTACCACCGATTTCCAAGGACAACAGCCCTGTTCCTGCGAAATGCTGAAAATGAGAGGTGGCTAGAAGAGGATGAAGTCCTGCCAGGTTTACCAAACTTTTCCTTTTTGGTGTAAAAAATGTCCAGTTTAATCTTCCTGCAAAATTGCACGTTTTGTAATTTTCCAGCTACTCTCTACTCGCTCACACTCACAGCTAGAGGTTATGTACAACATGCGCAAGTGCAGGTGTTTAACCAGCTCAACTAACCAATGAAATACTCCGACATGGAGAGGAAAATGAGCAAGGCCATTAATATTAAGGGTTCACGTTTCAGTTCACCATTAACCTCAAACAATTCACACAGAGAGCAGAAACAATATGAAACTTACGATGGATGCCGTCTCCAATATTCAGTAAAAGTGCTCAGACCAGTTTAAACAACTCACTAATGATCTGATGTAAACAATTATGTAAATCTCAACCATTTCTGTTTATCTGTGTATTGGAGATAAAGATAAAACTTACTGTGTGCCAACTATTCTATGCAGAGCTAATTTAAGAGCTCTCTGTATGTGTGCCAGAGATAGTGTGAAGTGTCTGTGAGCCAAGGTCAGTCAGCCTGTTTCTGACAACAGAAAATGTCGTTAGAAACAAAACCTTAGGAGAATCCAGACAACAGATAAAGAAAATGTACAAGCTTAAATATACCTCCGGTGTAATAAAGTCTCCCAGCCTTAAATTATCTTACTATTTGATATTATTTTTGCTCATTTTGATACATTTAAGGTTAAGTTCAGTCACTTGCTGTTACTTACTGTACAAAGTAAAAAGTAAAACAAATACACCAAGAGAACAAAACAAAACTCAGTCATAATTAAAAGCCAACGTTTAGGTTTAAGTGAAAAATAAATAAAAGATAGTGTATAATTTCACCCTTCCTGAATACACTGGGAAGGTTATACAAGCATGGGAATATCAGAGCTCAAACCTGATTGGGCAATGCCTGACACAGAGCCTAAAAAAGCTGACCTCAAATGAGTCAAGAGAAAGACTTGGACAGCTGGAATTATCGACTAGCCGTCATTTCATTCAAATGTCAGCGGTCTACTCGACTCATTTCCAGTTCCTTTTTTGTATTCTTACACTTCACCAGAGAGAGGCTTTGCATGATTTTGCACACTTCAAAACAATACTTCTTTATCTCAGCCCCTGGGTACATCTCACTGTGTGAAACGAGCCATCTTAACTCCTTCACCTGCCCTCACACAATCCTTCTTCTGATTGGATCTTCCTCATAAACAGAAGGTCTAAATAGCAGGTGTGTGGCCAGAGGTTTGAGCCTGAAATGAAGGCATTAAGGATATTTGCTCTCTTTGATGAGGCTGACATCCTTATTTAAAATTGCCAGTATTCAATAGGAACAATTATTAATTTAACAGTATATTTGTATGTGGTACAACATAAGAAAAAATACACTTTAAGAATCTTTATTCTATAACCAACACTTCAGAGAGTGACTGTTTCTGCAAATGTGAAATAACTACTGATTGAGCTGCTGTCATCATCTGCAGACATCTGGCCTTACCCTCATGAAGGGGAGGACCCATACTCCATGGAGGGTATTCCTGAAGACCTGAACTATGAGCTGCAGATAAAGGATGGTATAATTCATGTTTATGAGAATGCCGAGGCCCTGAAACAAGAGCAAGCTTACAGACTTCCTTACCCTGACCTCGAGACCTTTGCTATAGACCTGAGCCATGTACTTGCAATGATAGCTGACGGTCCAACGTGAGTGCAAAGCCTTAGTCAATATTTCTAACAGACTGACATTACAAACCTTTTGACTGATACCGAATGACACTTTGTATTTTACTCGTAACTGTTTCGTTATTTCGCAGAAAATCCTACTGTCACAGACGGCTGAACTTCCTGGGCTCCAAATTCTACCTGCATGAAATGCTGAATGAAATGGCAGAGCTAAAAGAGTTGAAATGTGTCCCACACAGAGACTTCTACAACGTTAGAAAGGTTGGCTGAACTTGCCCCAGACAGAGGAGAGGGGCTGACGCACTTAGAGCGGAAGCTATTCATAACTTTAGTGCTCTCAGTATAAATAAATACCACTTTATAGGGATGCTGTGAGTTGTCCAGTAAACCCCGTGCCACTGTCTGACTTGTGTCAAACACAGGTGGACACACATATACATGCTGCCGCTTGCATGAACCAGAAGCATCTGCTGAGATTCATACAGACCACATACCAGACTGAAGCAGATCGAGTGGTCTTGGAAAAAGGCAATAAGAAGCTCACACTCAAGGAAGTCTTTGACAACCTCCACATGGACCCGTACGACCTCACTGTAGACTCTCTGGACGTGCATGCTGTAAGAGAACTCAAAGCTTTCTGCCATTCTACTTGTTCCTATGTCAGCATTACCTTGTATAAATAGAAATTGTCCTTGTCCTCCAAACAGTTTAGGCAATAACTCAGTGACTATAAATGACCGTTTGGTTATTTATCTTTACAAACAGCTTAACAGTTCCTGTTCATTTCTACTGCAGTCACTTTAATGAAATAAAAATTTTATGATCACCACTGCGCTGCATGAGCCTCACTGTCTGACCGATCAATTATTCTTCTAGGGAAGGCAAACCTTTCATCGGTTTGATAAGTTCAACTCAAAATACAACCCTGTGGGGGCCAGCGAACTGCGGGAGATTTACCTGAAAACGGACAACTACATCAAAGGAGAATACTTTGCATGTCTCATTAAGGTATAGTATGAGTTAAAGCACTAACACCACTTGAAGGCCTGCTTAGCTGTAGCTAAGCTGAAATTATGTAAAGGCACCAAACTACTTGCAGAATTTATTTGCTGTTGTTTTGGCCTGTCATGTTTGACAAGCGTGCGTGCAGGTAAATAGTCAAGGTGGAGAGCAGAAAAAGGAACTACTTTACATTATTCAGTGTTTAAATAGATCCAGATTCCGCTTGATGGCGACAAAATAAGAGGCACAGATGCAATTCAACAATTAAATAATGACATTTATACTTTTCTTCTGTCAGTCTCTTTGAGACAAATAACTGAAGGACATTATCAGCTGCTTCTCAGGTGAATCTCTATGAAGTATAACTTCATTTAGAGCTACAGATGTACAGTTCTTGTCCTGGTATGCAGTCTCAGTGTGCCAGTTGATCTACAGTGCAGAACAAGCACTACCATTGCCAGCTACAGCCTCATATTGAGCTTTACAAGATGCTGTTAGTAGCTGAATAATAATGAGGACAACTACTTAGTAGAGCCAGCTGTCATGGAAAGCATGAAGGCCTTTTTTCCATTCAGACAAAAGATATACAAAATGCTAAAGCAAGCCAACAAATATATCTGTGAGGCCTGACCAAATAAAGCCTATGTGTAGGAAACATTGCATTTACTCATGTTTAAACTTGAAACTGTAGCTTGTTGTTTGACTACAATTGACATTTTTATCAGTGCAACTTGAACTGATCCCACAGAAAAGGAGAAGGCTGACCTGGATATAAACTGGCTACATGTTCAGGATGTTCCCAGTTTGGTTCCCATATTTTTTTCTAGACATTATGACATCACTGTAGAAAAAGCCCAAAACATAAATAATGAAATCAACAATGGCTGAATTCCATAAAGCTGCTTTTACTTTTTAAGGCCCTGGAGTTGTGCATGCTGAGTCACTGTGACATTTTGATGCAATCAAATGTTGCTACACGTACAAAGATTTGAATCATATTTCATTATGAATTGGAATAAGATATATATATGCCTCACACGCACTGGTAGTGCTGCTCATCTAAGTGATGCTTTTGAATATGCAGTAAAAAGCACTTTGCTGAAACTTGGAAACAGCACAGACACAAAGTGTTGCCATATCCGTCCACTTCTGCTTTATCAAGAAACATCCTGTTTCTTCCTGTGGTTTGTTATCCGTTTCAGGAAGTCGCCGCTGAGCTAGAGGAGAGCAAATACCAACTTGCCGAGCCCCGTCTGTCAATTTACGGCCGCTCTGCAAGCGAGTGGGAGAGCCTAGCAACATGGTTCATCCAGCATAAGGTCCACTCACCCAACATGAGATGGATGATCCAAGTCCCCAGGATTTAGTAAGCATCAACTGAAGGCTAAATCCAGCATAATTGGGTTCTGAATAATTACACTTCTCAGCCAGCTGTTTTCACTAAGCAAACAAACTGCAAAATGTTTGTGTCACATGCAGGAAGATGGGTTAACTTTGCTCCTCTTGTCTTGCAGTGACATTTTCAAGTCAAAGAAATTAATCCCAAGCTTTGCCAAGATACTGGAGAATGTGTTCCGCCCCCTCTTTGAGGCTACAATCAACCCTCAAAAGCACAAAGCAGTCCACGTGTTCTTAAAATATGTAAGTGTCAAAAGGGAGAAGTTTTAATGTGCAACAGCAACCATATACAAATTTATGGACAAATTTAATGGTACCTTTCCATAATTAAATAAACAAAAAACATAATCATCTGATTCTTATATCAGCTTACATAAGAATCAGATGATTGTTTTATGCTACTTAACAAAATTAAAATGTGGACAAAAAATAAGGTGGTGGCCTTAATATAATACTTTGTGGCAACACTTTTTGCAGCCGTCAGTACCAACAAGTGATCTCAGTGATCTCTGTACTTCATAATAAGACGTCTGCATTTCCAAACAACAGGTAGTTTGGCCCACTCTCTCAGGTTTGAAGGATGCTGACTCCACACTGCACTTTCAGATGTTTCCTTAGATGCTTAATAGGATTAAGATCCTGTCTCATGGAGTGCCATTTAAGAATAGTGCAAAGCTTTATTCCCAGCTATTCTTAAGTGCTTTTAGCTGCATGTATTGGGTCATTATCCATGACCTGCGACTGAGGCTGAGCTTTCTGACACTGGGCAGTATTTTTCACACCAGCATGCCTTGGCACTCTTGAGACTTTATTGTGCTCTGCCCAGATTATAGGTTTCCTGTGCCAGATGAAACAAAGCTGCCCCAAAACAAAAGCATCCCCTTACATGTTTCACAGTAGGCTTGGTGTTCTTCTCTTATAAGGGTTCATTTTTCCTTTAAACAAAGAGCTGATGTGGGTGGCCAAAAAGCTCCAGTTCTTTCTCCTCAGTCTAAAGGACATTTTCTTAGAAACTTTGGAGCTCGTTTTGGTGAATTCCACTGAAATGATTCATTGTTTCAATGAACTGCATGGAAACAAACAAATGTATCCACGTCTGTCCATTCATTTCAGTGTTGTGTTATATATACTTTATGTTTTGCAAATCTGCTGATGTGAATCTGTTTTCCTGTAGGTGACGGGATTTGACAGCGTGGATGACGAATCTAAACACAGCGACCACATGTTCTCTTACAAGAGCCCGAAGCCTGAGGAATGGACCACAGATGACAACCCTCCCTACACCTATTATCTGTTCTACATGTATGCCAACATAATGGTTCTCAACAACCTCCGCAAGTAAGCCCTGCCAATTAATCTCATTTAATGCTACATGGCTTCCATGTAGTAGTGCACAAAATAATTATGGACCTCTCTACAGGCAACGAGGACTGAACACCTTCCTGTTCCGTCCCCACTGTGGAGAGGCAGGTTCCATCACTCATCTTGTCTCCGCCTTCCTGACAGCTGACAACATCTCCCATGGACTCAACCTTAAGAAGGTTAAAACCTTAAAATCATATTGATGTTTGATACTCAGCGTCTTGTGTTTGCTGATGGCACAAGATGCTGGCAGATGATATTTTCTGCAAACAGGTCTACTACCATACCTACCGTTTCACCGGCATCAGTAACGAGCAGTGACACGCTAATCCACACGAGTGCTTGTTTTTAGTTGTCACATTTTAGCTGTGCATTAAGCTTCGTTTCAGCATCTTGCCAAACCCCAAGTCGCTCTCCGATGTGCTCATAGGAGATCAAAAAGGGCTCGTTTGAATGAGGTGTGTTGGGTAGAATAACATTTACCATCCAGTTGATGTCTAAACACCAGAGAAGTTCCTGCTGTGTAATATAATATCCAACTAAATGTAAAGAGAAAAATAAACAGCCAACAGATGAGGTTAAACACTGCATGTATAAATATGTAGGAAAGATTTAAAAACAGTTCATCACATTCTCTAATAATTGCATCATGTTTTCAATACTGCTCAAATTTGGAACACATTGCATTATTGCACACAGACGACATTAGATTAGTATGACAAGTGTTGCTAAGATTAGCACTGCAGCCCTCAACATCCAAATGTCTGTGCAAAGAATGTGGCTACATGGTGCTCCAGTCAGTTATGTCAGTTTACATGGACACAGCCTCCATACAAGCACTTTCCAGAGTGCATGTTTAAAGCTTTTTCTCTGTCACAGAGAGAGAGGGGGGTGCTGCCATCTTCTGGGCTCCATAGCCCAAGGTTAGTTGTGTCATATCATAAGATAGGGTTTCTAAAAGCACCATTTAAACATCCTGTCATCTACTTATGCACGTCTCCAAGGGAAAAAAGACAATATGACAACTCAAAAACTTCTGCAGGACAAAAACCTTTTGAATTTCAATGAGAAAGTCAATATTGATTTAAGACTTGCGTCTCTGCACCATCTACAAAGAGTTTTCCTTGAACTTTTACTTGTTCTGCTTGTAATTACATTTAGTTTTTCCATAAATAGAATGAAAATAACAAAACAAAATTGTTCTATTCGCATTACTATGTTGTGTCTCCTCCCAGAGCCCAGTGTTGCAGTATCTATACTACCTGGCCCAGGTCCCAATTGCCATGTCTCCACTGAGCAACAACAGCCTGTTCCTGGAGTACTCCAAGAACCCCCTGAGAGAGTTTCTGCACAAGGGCCTGTGTGTGTCCCTGTCCACCGACGACCCCATGCAGTTCCACTACACCAAGGTCAGAAACACAGGAGAATTTTTCTTTTACCTTTTCACAGTCACTTCAATCGCAGTTATTTGCTCCAGTCTGACATCGGTGAGACTAATCGAATAATCACTGTCAGCATGTGGTGCACAGAGAAATACAATAATATACTTGTATTTCCCTCTTCTTGAAGGGTGCCTTACAAATAGACTTGCCAGCCTAATGTAATAATAACATTTCATTTGTTAATATCAGTTTGTTGAAACATTTCAGGAGGCCTTGATGGAGGAGTATGCCATTGCAGCTCAGCTGTGGAAGCTGAGCACTTGTGATTTGTGTGAGATTGCCAGGAACAGTGTCCTGCAGAGCGGCCTCTCACATGAGGTAAGGTCAGACCTTTTTGTGCTCAGGGGATGCATAACTCTATTTAAAAGTACTTATTGTAAAATCATGTTTTTGAAAATAGATAAAATAATAGATAAACTAAAAACTTCTTTTAGTCCCAAACTTTTGTATTAAACCTGATCTTAAGTTGATCTGCTGCAAGGCATATTTAAAAAGACAAAAGCAGGACTTTTTGGAAGTTTTAAATCCTGTTACTTCTGATGTAAAACGAAAAGCATTTCATAAAAAGGTTTTAATACAAACAGTGTGATGGTCTGGGGCTGCTTTGCTACTTCAGGAGCTGGATGACTTTTCATTATTAATAAAAGATCAGTTCAAACTGACTTGGGTTTAAACAGCAGGACGATGATCTCAAACACACTAGCATCTGCACTGCTCAAAAATACTAAAACAAAGGTGCTGTTCAGTCAAAATCTGCACTGAAATTCAATTGAGATTCTTTGGCATAACCCTAAACATGCAATTCATGCTCAAAAACATTCCAATGTCCCTGAATTAAAACAATTCTGCAAAGAAGAGTGAGCCAAAATTTCCCCACAGTGATATAAAAGGCTCATTGCCAGTTTTTACTAATGATTGACTGTAGTTAACAACCAGTTAGGGGTAATTACACTGACTGCATATTTATTCTGTGAAATCTCTCTCTGGTTTTTTTGTTTGTTTGTTTGTTTTTAATGAAATCCAAACCCTACAATGAGCTAATTCTGAAAAATATATGTATTTGCAACTTTCCAACCTACATCTTTTTAACCCTGCTATCCACAGGAGAAGAAACACTTCATTGGGGCCAACTACCTTCAGGATGGACCGAAGGGCAATGACATCAGGAGGACAAATGTAGCACAAATCCGCATGGCCTATCGTTACGAGACTCTGTGCAATGAGCTCAGTTTTCTAATGGATGCAGTGAAGACCGAGTTCGGCCAGAGTTCAGCTCAGTGACCGAACACACCAAACTGTGCTTGGATATGTCACACAGGGACAAAGGGGCACAGGCTAGACAGCACAGTGTTTTAAACACCCTCTCTAAATGTTCCTGATGCTTATTAGGAAAAAATTGAGTGTTTTCTACATATTTGATGCTTGTGGGTAAAGGTGGTGGTGTTTTTGTCACAAAATGGAACTGTGATTGTAACACCTTCCGTCAGCATGTATATCGTTTCATTAGAATAAGAGTTTATTTTCATTTTGACACATTAAGAAGGGGGAAAATGGTTTAAAAGTTAGAAAGCAACAATTGGCTTTTGTTCTGCATGTTCTCTGCTTGAAGGTAATATCCGTTTGTGGTCAGACTATGCCGTGTGCATGGATTTCAGGCACGGGCATAATTTTGACAGACGTTAATGAAAGGCCAGGTAAACATTTACAGTGAAATCTGTATTTAAGACCTGCGTTACACTCACAAACATGTAACTGTTTAGAATTTTCTTTTTATATATGTGATGTCATTTTTAAATAGTTTACCATTCCTAAAATAAAGGCTACAGAAATGTCAGAGATGTTTGTCATGAACTTTCTTTGAACCAACCTGCCAATAAGTTACAGAGGAAACAGATGCTGTTTAAACTGAGCAATCGTCTGCTGTCTGCACGCGGCATGCAAGGGGATAGGTTTCAAAACCTTCCACACATGTGAGTGTTTTATCAACATGATAGCGGAAGCAGGCACAGTTGTGATCAGGAATACAAATTTCTAATTGCAAAACAGGGATCATGATGTCAGCAAATATTTCTGAATCTCTTTTGAAGCCAAACATCTGACACTAATTTGATAAGAATGCTAGCTGATGTTTAAAAAATAAATAAATAATTAAAAAGAAAACTGACAGTCTCTCTGCAGCTTATGTGTAACCTTAACTTTTGAAGGCTTTTGAGGGCGTTAAATCTTGAGGTTAAGGTAAGGTTAAAATACCTTATCACAAAGTTCAGTTAAAAAACAAAAACAATATATCTTGTTTTCCACTTTTTAATTTTTTCTTTCTTTTTGTTTTTTTTAATTTGGAGCCTAAACCAAGTGGAAGGAGTAGTCATTAGGGATAAGTTAATCAATAACTTTCAGTCATGAAACAGTGCCCAAGCCTGAAGGCAACATGTTAGATAATAATCATTTGCAAAGTTGATACAAAGACACTAAGACAAGCTTTTTAAGTTTTGTATCTTAACTACAACATAGCAGACATTGCTTCTGTCAGAGCAGCTCTGGCCTCTGAAGGTCAGACGCAAAATAAATAACAGGTCAAAATGATCCCCATATGTCCATTTGCAAATGTTATCACTTTAAATTCTCAATAACCTTTGGCTTTTTTTATGAGCAGTCATTAAACCACACGAAGAAGTAGTTTTTACTCTTATTTCTAAATGAACTTCACACACAGCCATTGTTCAGACCTGTAGAACAATGCTGATGTGAGCCATGTAAAACTCAATAACTGAAGAATTTTGCCTTTACATTCATGAGGCCCCACACTAACAGTGGCTATGACATCAACTATTCACACTTGTGAAACAGACTGCTGTGAGTTGACTTGAAACAGTTAAACAGGTTTTGTTTTTTTGTTTTGAACATCTAATTACTTGGCTTGATTAAAGGGAGACTGTACGGAAATTTTACTTTTTAACACAACAAAAAATCAAAATATTAAAAAAAATGAAAACAGGTATCCAGTCCACCAGAACACAAACCCATGAAGTACAAAATAGTGAGCATCTTTTTATTAATGATAATGCTATAAGAGCATCTGTTTTATTACACTTCTTTTCACTCACTTTCAAATTAAAAAGTAGCCTTTACTGATGCTTGGACTGCTTTCAGAAGCAATGCATGATAATGCTGCCACCTCATGGTTGCAACATCATATACATCCTACACAGCAGTTTATATTTTAGGTCATGTTTAAATATATGAATCTGGTTTATGTAGATTTAGATGCAGGTATGCTCTTTAAGTTTTAAAATTTAAAATTTTTTGGAACACTTGCTGACCTGACCACACCGTCAAGCAACCACAAGATCAGATGCCGTTTTCTGAAGAACTTGCTGAAAGAGCTGCACATCTTGAGCCTGTAAAATCTCAACTTGAATGAATGGATTAAATTGCCAGATAACATTTTATGATATGCTACTGCATATTTACATTTAATAAAATCAACACTTTAAATCCACTTAAACAAAACAATTTTAACTCATAACTTAACTGTAACCTATATATGATATCAACTTGGATGGATGGAAAGGATTTCTACAACAGTCAGATTAAAATCATCTTAACAAATAAATGTAAACACTTTTAGACAAATCAGCACAGCTGACAGGCAAAGGTGATTTACACCAGTTAAGACACCACAACGAGCCAAGTCATTAAAATCACACGAGACTCTTCAGTCCTGCGTCCTGAACTGCACCAGAACAGGATTTTAGTACAGATTCGCATAACACAGCTCATGGTCCATGTCATGTGGGGTACAAACATGCAGGGATACACTGCACAGACATCCAAACAGCTTTATAGATGGAACATAAATTTTCACTTTACTGCTTGTCCAGAAGCCCTGGCAAATACGACAAGTATGTTTGGTGTCTTGGATTGCACATGAAGGAAGAATAGGACATTTTGGGAAATAATGCTTATTTGCTCTTTGCCAGAGGTTTAAGATTTGATCAATACTAATTTACTGTCTGTATGTTCACTGCAAGGCCAGAGTCAGTTCCCAAATTTAGCACAGAGACTGCAAACAGAATGAAAAGAGCCTGATGCTGTCCAAAAGCTGAAAACAGTCCTGCAGGGACTTCATGAAGCAACTTAGCCATGAATCAGTCGTATTAAACAAATTAGATATGATTAAATATAACATATTAAAAGATGATTTAATAACACTGGCTACAGCCGGCCCTTTCTCCTTGTTTCCAGTCTTTGTTTGAGGATAATCTAACTGCTGTCCTACATTTACAGACATCTGACTTTCCCTGGACAGCAAACTGTCTGTTTCTGTGATGATTTAAATGATATGAATGAGTCATACTTATCAAACTTTACAAGAAAGTGCAACTGTGTCCCTCTCATTCATATCGAAGGAAGGCAATGTCAACATATATCAGCATTTGTTTTATAAAGTGCCTAGTTAACCCCAACCACCTCTTCTTCAGTAATATTGTAAGCAAAATTTGGTTATTCTGAGTTCCATTAAAATGTTACAATTTATTGTAAAATACAAATACATATTTATTTTTCACTTCAAACAACATATCACAAAACTGGTTTCAAAAAGCATCCTGGGATTTTTAGGACTTAAAAGAAGAGATTTTCATTTTCAGAACAAAGAATATAAAGTCACAAAGAATATAAAGAGAAGAAAGAGAAGAGAAGAAACCTGCTGGATTCTTTTCTATCTTGCTCTTCTTATGTGGGTATGTCTCCATTTTCTATCTACGTAGGTAAGTATTCGACATTTTAAAGCATGTATGGGTGGCCTCCCTTATTAGTCACATTAAGGAAGTAGTCTCTGAAGATCAGATATTACCCACGATTCGCTGGCAGCAGTCACTTGCAGATGACACGCTAGGTCGCTTAGGCTCTGACCACTCCTACAGAAACAGAAGAGGGTGTGGAATAATTACTGTGTGTGTGTGAATAACAGGAAGTTTAGATTTTTCAGTAACAATTTTTCATCATCAGTTCATCAATTGCTGCTTGTATACAGAGAAACATAAACTGTTTTATTATTTATCTACAGAGGAAGGCAACTTAAATTAGCTTTCTACCTTTTTTAATAGAAATATGTCTGATAAATCCTGAGGGTTTGCAATCAAGGGATTAACCTGAGAAAATAATATCCCTCTGTGTTCTAAAAATGTGTGGAAGTTTTAACACAACCCATCAGTCAGCCCCCTAGCTTTGCCTCTGGATGAGAAATCACTCTGCTGCAAAGAAATTATATAATTTATGCAGATTGTGGGGCATTTCTGTAGTCTTACAGCAGTGACACCTGTGGTGAGCAGGAAAAAATGCATCAACTGCATTGTTAGGCCGCTTGGAGATTTGGGCTGGAAACACAACATTTGATATTAGCACAAGTGTAATGGTTTTAATGGCACGTATGTTCAAACATTATCATTACTGCCCAGCTGGCAAATATAAGATCAAGTGGGTGTATTCAAAGGGACTGAATGCAGTTGCATAAGAATCTGTGGAAGCTGGGGATCACACATGTTCGTCCTGAGGCACCAAAACCTTTAAAGCCTATAAAGGACTTTTTCTTTTTTGTTCCAAACAAAACAACGACCAACCTGTGGTTAAATTGTCCAGAAAAGCTTTAGCTGAAACCTTTTAAATAGCTTTTTAAAATGGTAACCCAACAGCTAAGTTTTTAGACCACTGCCCAGGTAGTGAGGTCCCACTTTGATTTGGCTGCAATGACCTTTGCTGTATGTTGTTCCCATGCTCTCTTTCCCCCTATTTCTTGTCCATTGTCACTATCAAATAAAGTCATAAAAGTACTTATAATTGTTGAATGTGCTATAAAATGTATGCTTTATGTCATGGCTGCCTGACCTGCTGGCCTGGCAGGAGTCAGTGGAGGGAAGCTCAGTAGAGGGGCTCTTTGCAGACGGCACCTCAGTTGCCTGGCTGGTGATGTCATGGTACAGCTTGATGAACTGATACAGGTTCATGATCTGCGACGCTTCCACCATGCCATTCTCCTTACTGATCTGTGAGGAAGAAAAGGCAATCATGTGACTTAATGACTGGTAATGCATGCAGTTTCAGTCTTACACTGTGCTAAAATACCTGGCTATAACCCACCAATGACCGGCTTCTCAAGCCCAGCAGGGTTTATTAATCCAAGCTACCAGATGATAGATGCTATCAGCAATCTGTTACAGGATGTATTTCTCTAGGGGCAGTAGGCTGATGTTAAAATTACCTTTCCCCTTGGCTATCCCTTAGCACACGGTTTCCACATATAAACATTTTACAGGAGTATGGTTTCACTCACATCTGTCCCTCTCTGTCATAAATGTGTGTGCAGATGCCTCTGTTGGCATGTGGGGAAGGCTCTTTGGTCTCACCTTGGTACACACAACCCTGACAGCCACCTTCCACAAGGCTGTAGCATCAGATCCTGGCTGCACTTCAAACAGCAGGTCGTTCTGCTGTTCAGCAGTACTGAGAGAGAAGAAGGAGAGAGGGGAAGAGGTTATGTTTCTCTCCATAAACCATTCAGCCAAATGACAAAGCAGTGTCATAATATTCATAACAGAATTTTTACATTAATTTTTCATCATGCTGAATTTCAAAAATGTATTTTCATTACTAATACTTAACAACACTGCTTTGTGCTGTTCATTTTGTGTGTTTATTTCACCTTCAGCTGCACTATCTTGTCTTGCAGTTATTACCTCCAGGAGCTTGTAAGCTAGAAAACCTAGCTAGTAAACTAGCAGAAATGTGTGTAATGCTAGAAAATAAGGAAGGTCAAATCCCAGATATCATAAAAGCACTGAAGCTAGCTCTCAAATTGAAGAGTCTACGTAAAATCAGCCCAAAGGTACACTTTTGAACTAGGTTAAGTTTCTCCGCCTGTTCATTCTGCACAAAACTGTTTTATGTTAAAGAAAAGCCACGTGCTGTTCTCTAAAGCTGTCTTTAACGAACTGTCACTTACATGTCATTAAGTTCAGCCAGTCTTCCCAGGAACTCCTCGTAAGTTAGGTAGCGACTGTCACGAACCAGTTCTAAACATTTCTCCAGCTTCTGACGGAGCTGGTTCATAACTCCCTGACCTGAGATCTGCTGACCCATCCCGGTGTTGTGTTAAAAGCACCAGTAACACTCGCAAACCAACAGAGGCAGATTTTTTTCTAAGCGGAGGATGAAGCTGGCGGTTGGTCTAGCAAAGTTTCCGGTTGCCTAGGTAACCCTCTAACGCAGCGGTCCCCAACCCCCGGGCCTCGGACCGGTACCGGTCCGTGAGTCGTTTGGTACCGGGCCGCGAGAGTTGAGGCTCAGGTGTGAAATGTGTGGTTTTAAGGGTTTTTATCGGTTTTCAGCGTTATTTTGTTATCGTTTTCATCATTAACTCGGTTTTCCTGGGTCTTTTCACGTGTGTTATGAATAAATCTTCTTTTTTTCGGTACCGGTACTAGTTTTATTTTGTTGTATTTATCCGCGACACCTTAAAGGCCGGTCTGTGAAAATATTGTCGGGCATAAACCGGTCCGTGAGGCAAAAAAGGTTGGGGTCCGCTGCTCTAACGTATTTACCCGAGCCATTTGGTAAGCCAGTTATTTGCAGCACTTTAATGGTCACAGGTTAATAATAGCTATATCTGTAACTAATTACATCTTATAAAAAGCCAAAGATTTGTGACTTGCAGTGACTTACTGCAAAAACAGATACATGCTGGTCTTTGAGCAGTCATAGTAAAACAGCATAGGAGTGATCACACATGGCACACATAAGGAACAAAGGTTATACAGAAGTCAGAGAGTGCCTTGACACAGGAACATCTGAAGCAGGACACTGTGGTGGTGAAGTGATTAGCACTGTTGCCTCAGAGCAATGAAGTTCCTGGAGCAAATCCTAGCTGTCACAACTGTCTCATGAAAAATGCAAAATTCTTGAAAGATGGGCTGTAAAACAGCTAACTAATTATTTACAGAAACAATGTTAGTGGAGGTTACAAATGATCTTCTTATGGCCTCTGACAGTGGACTCATTTCTGTGCTTGTCCTGCTAGACCTCAGTAGAGCATTTGGTACTGTTAGCAATAGTTTATTACAGCAATTGGAACATGCTGTAGGTATTAAAGGTATTGCAATTTGAATTCTCAATAATCCTTGGCTTCACTGTGTCTTTACCTCCATAAAAGCTGTGATGGGGTATTGTTATCACTCTGCACACACACAAATCAGATGAGTTAGAATCTCAGTGACTTCGACCTCAAGGTTAAGGTCAAAGGTCAAGTTTTATGAAAATCTTATGAATATGATAACCTAAGAATAAGGTGATGTAAGAGCTTCAAATTGATACCACAGGTGCAACAACTAAAAATATTGGATAAATTTGAATCTCAGTGACCTTGACCTCAAAGTCAGAGAATCTTGTGAATGCAGTAACTTGAGAACAAGGCAAAGTAGTCTAGTAGGAGGCTGAGGGGTAGCACTGGCAGTTGCCAGTTTTGTTTTTTTTTACCATTTTTTGTCCCCATCCATCTTCTTCGGCTTATCCAGGGCCAGCTCGCGGGGGCAGCAACCTAAGCAGAGAAGGCCAGACCTCCCTCTCCCCGGCCACCTCCTCCAGCTTATCAGGAGGGCCACCAAGGTGTTCCCAGGCCAGCCGCAAGATATAATCTCTCCAGCATGTCCTGGGTGTGCCCCGGGGCCTTCTCCTGGTGGGACATGCCTGGAAACCATCCAGAAGGCATCCTTATCAGATGCCCGAACCACCTCAACTGGCTCCTTTCGATGTGGAGGAGCAGCAGCTCTACTCTGAGGCCATCCCGGATGGCTGAACTTCTCACCCTATCTTTAAGGGAGAGGCCAGCCCCCCTTAGTAGGAACCCCATTGCCACCGCTTGTATCCATGATCTTGTTCTTTCGGTCACTACCCACACCTCATGACCACAAGTGAGGGTGGGAACATAGATCGACCGGTAAATTGAGAGCTTCGCTTTTACATTCAGCTCTCTCTTCACCACAATGGACCAGTACAACGTCTACATCACTGCAGGTGCAGCACCAATCTGTCTGTCCATCTCCTGTTCCCTTCTCCTGTCACTCGTGAACAAGGCCCTGAGATACTTAAACTACTCAACTTGGGGCAGGAACTCGTTCCTGACCCAGAGTGGGTACTCCACCCTTTTCAGATTTGAAGGTGCCGATCCTCATTCCCTCCGCTTCACACTCGGCTGCAAACCGTTCCGGTGCAAGCTGGAGGCCATCACCTGATGAAGCCAACAGAACCACATCACCACAGCCTTCCACCACTTGGCTACGCCTAGAAATTGTGTATATAAAAATTATGAACAGAATTGGTCACAAAGGGGAGCTCTGGTGGAGTGCTTCACCCACCGGGAACAAGTTCGACTTATTGCCGGCTATGCAGACCAAGCTCTTGTAACGGTTATATAAGGATCAAATTGCCCGTAACAATGGGCCAGACACTGCATGCTCCCCAAGCACCTCCCACAGGAGACTCAGAGGGACATGGTATAGACTGGTTGGGCAAACTCCCATGCACCCTCAAGTATCCTTGAGAGGATAAAGAGCTGGTCCAGTGTTCCACGACAAGGACGAAAACAGCATTGTTCCTCCTGTATCCGACTAACAGACGAACTCTCCTTTCCAGCACCCTGGCATAGACTTTCCCAGGGAGGCTGAGGAGTGTGATCCCCCTATAGTTGCAACACACCCTGCGGTCCGGTAAACATGGGAACCACCATCCTGGTCTTCCAATCCAGAGGTACCGCCCCTGATCTCCACGCAACATTGTAGAGGCATGTCAGCCAAGATAGTCCTACAACATCCAGTCTTCAGGAACTCAGGGCAGACCTCATCCACCCAAGGTGCTCTGTCAGACTCTGGGTCTGGAATTGTTTAACTGCCTCAGCGAGAAGCCCTACCAGGGGGAAAAAGCCCCCGGACAAAATATCCCCTGGAATCCCTGGGACACACAAACCACTCCACCACGATAAGGTAACGATTCGCGGAGGGGTATGGTTAACATGTAAACCACATGAACAACTAGGTTTCACTCTTTTTTTATTTTAAAATGAAATGTCCCACACCGCCATTGAGTTTACATGTTCAAACCTGTAAAACAATGCCAATGTTAGCCATGTAAAACTCATAAGATTAAGCATTTATGATTTTTTCCTTTACATCTTAACACCAGTCTGATACAGTAGGCTACATCATTTAGCCTTTTATTTCCAAAGAAAATCTTGTTTCCAAACAGAATAAGCTGTATAAATATGTAGTTTATACAGTTTATTGCATATTATACAACTTATTAACAAAAGTTGTAAAAACGTTCAATTCAACAGTCATAAAGTGCAAAAAAGTGAGTATGTCTTTATTAAGGATAATACAGTAAGAATGCTTCTGTTATTACACCTCCCTTCATTCACTATAACAAATACAATGTCTGTACTATGCCAGGACCCCAGAAGAAATACAGGATAATGCTACCATCTTATGGTTGCAACATCACATTACACAGCAGTTTATGTTTTTAGGGCATGTTTAAAAATATGAAATAGGTTTATATAGATATGTTCATAATCTTTATAATGTAAATCTTGAAAACTCTCTTTGACATTTTTCTGAATGGACCATGCAGTCATGCAACAAGATCACACACAGTTCGCTAAAGAGCTTGTAAAAGACTTCTCTTACTGCTGCACATCTCTGGGGTGTGTATATTTCAGCTTGAATGAAAGGATTAAAGTTCCAAAATAACATTTATGAAGACAGATATAATCATCTCCATCAACTACGCACAAACACCCAGAGAAGTGAGGTGTCAAAATGTCATTTGATAGATAAACAAAATGAACAGAACTGAAATATTACTGAAAATTGCAAAACTATAGACTCATATATGAAATAAATTGCTAAAATAAACGTGAAAAAATGCTAAACTGAAGAATTCACTGAACTTCACACAACAAAGATCTAAATAAGTCATTTCTTTAATACAATTTTAAATGAAGAATTGGATTTGAGTAAAACAGAATTGAAATCTATAAGGTTCATACATATTCACATTTAATAAAATATTTCTGGAAGAATCCACTTCGAGTGTCACAGCTATGTCAACTTAAACTGAAAGTGCCACTAGGGATCGGTTAGACCCAGGGGGAAACAAAAAACAAAACACAATTTCAGTGATTTTACTTAACTGTTCCCCTACAAGCTGCCCCTCTCTCAATCATTAAGTTGCTTTTAATACAGTCACGTCGAAGCACAGAGTGCAGTCATGGGAGTGCAAACTAAAAGATTTCTACAGAATTCATAATAAAATAGTGTAAATAAAGATGAGAGAAAAACAATTAGAAAAAAAATCATAAAAGTAAAGAGAGGAGAACAGCTTATGTGACAGGCAAAGGTGATTTACAACAGTTAAGACACCACAACGAGCCAAGTCATTAAAATCACATGAGACTCTTCAGTCCTGCGTCCTGAACTGCACCAGAACAGGATTTTAGTACAGATTCACATAACACAGCTCATGGTCCATGTCATGTGGGGTACAAACATGCAGGGATACATTGCACAGACATCCAAACGGCTTTATAGATGGAACATAAATTTTCACTTTACTGCTTGTCCAGAAGCCCTGGCAAATACGACAAGTATGTTTGGTGTCTTGGATTGCACATGAAGGAAGAATAGGACATTTTGGGAAATAATGCTTATTTGCTCTTTGCCAGAGGTTTAAGATTTGATCAATACTAATTTACTGTCTGTATGTTCACCGCAAGGCCAGAGTCAGTTCCCAAATTTAGCACAGAGACTGCAAACAGAATGAAAAGAGCCTGATGCTGTCCAAAAGCTGAAAACAGTCCTGCAGGGACTTCATGAAGCAACTTAGCCATGAATCAGTCTACAGCAAAAATTCACCTTTAAACTTCTCTATTTTTCACATATTAAACAAATTAGATATAATTAAATATAACATATTAAAAGATGATTTAATAACACTGGCTACAGCCGGCCCTTTCTCCTTGTTTTCAGTCTTTTTTTGAGGATAATCTAACTGCAAGACAAGACAGTTTCCCAAAATGTCAAAGTGATGATTTAAATGATATGAATGAGTCATACTTATCAAACTTTACAAGAAAGTGCAACTGTGTCCCTCTCATTCATATCGAAGGAAGGCAATGTCAACATATATCAGCATTTGTTTTTTAAAGTGCCTAGTTAACCCCAACCACCTCTTCTTCAGTAGTACTTTAAGCAACATTTGGTTATTCTGGGTTCCATTAAAATGTTACAATTTATTGTAATATACAAATACAACTTTTTTGTTTCACTTCAAACAACATATCACAAAACTCCATAAAGTACTACATCAACAATACTCTGGTTTCAGAAAGCATCCTGGGATTTTTAGGACTTAAAAGAGGAGATTTTCATTTTCAGAAGCTGTCACACAGAATATAAAGAGAAAAAACCTGCTGGATTCTTTTCTGTTTTGCTCTTTAGGGGGAAAAAAAAAGGAAACCTCTCAGTGAAAGTGGTGTTTTGTGTTTCAGTATGTAAAGGCTACTGAAGTGGGTATATTTCCCTTTGCTATCTACTTGGCTCAGTATTCTGCATGTTAAGGCCTGTGTGGGTGGCCCGCCTCATCAGCCAGGTTGAGGATGTAGCCGGCTATGTCATCCTCTGTGGGGATATCAGACATTACCCACGATTCGTTGGCAGCAGTCACTTGCAGACGGCAGATTGGGCAATTTCGGCTCTGGCCACTCCTACAGAAACAGAAGAGGGTGTGTAATTTAATGTTTTACAACGCTATAGATTAATTCAAATAATTCAAGCTTATTTGATTTTCTCACCATTTATCGATGCATTTCTGACAGAAGCTATGTGCACAAGGCAGGATGAGGTCAGATTTTCCATCCATGCAGATGCAACACTCCTCCTCATCGGTCAGCTGCTTCACTCTGCATGGAAATGTATACAGAAGAGGGGAAAACCATGTCTTCATTTTCTTTAGCACAAGGCACACTTTATTTTCATTTTTTAGAAATGAAAACAAAACGCATAAGAAGTGTTTCTAAAATTTTTTAGAAACACTCCTTTACGCTCAGGTTTTGCCTGAGGATAAATATCTCTCAGGGTTATAAAAATGTGTAAAAGCCTTAAAATGACCCATCAGTCACTGCCCCTCTCAACTTTACAGAATGAGGAATCATTCAGCTGTAAAGAAAAACCCTTAAAAATATATAATTTATGCAGATGGTGGGACATTAAAAAAACATTTTCTGTAGTATTGCAGCAGTAACACCTGTGCTGAGCAGGGAAAAACTGCATTAACTACATTTTGGGCACTTGGAGGCTAAAGCTGGAAACGCAGCATTGATATTTGCACAAGTGTAACATTTTTTATAGCACATATGTTCACAAACATCATTACTGTTCAGCAGACAAATAAAAGTCAAATATCCATTATTTTTTCAGGTCTGTTTTAGCAAAACTCTCCTTCAAAATCTGGCAGTGATTACGAGTGAGTGCATTCACTGAACAAAGACCTCTGCTGCATGTTGTACCACTCTTTTCCCATAATCCCTTTCCATCTTCACTATTAAAAAACGTCATGATAATCTAATTGTTGTGTGTGCACTTTATATCATAGCTGTCCATTTCCTGGTAACTGACCTGCCCATCCACATGCTGGCCTGGCAGGAGTCAGTGGAGGGAAGCTCGGTTGAGGGACCCTTAGTGGCACCCTCTACAGACAACACTTCGGCTGCCTGGCTGGTGATGTCACGATAGAGTTGGATGAACTGATACAGGTTCATGATCCGCGATGCTTCAACCATGCCATTCTCCTTATTGATCTGGGAGGAAGCAAAGACAATCACAAGAGCACTCACAGAGCAACTCCCACCAAAGGGCAAAGGTTATACTAAAACTGCGATGTTTTCATGACAGCGTGCTGATGTAAGTAGTTCTCATAGATCATTTGTGATGATGTGAGCATTGTTAATATGGAAATCTAGTGTAGCATATTAATCTTGTTGTTCATTATGATTATAATGTATTAAAAAATAATGTTTTAAAGAGTTCAAAGAAAGGAAGTGCTTATGCTACTCAATGATTATTATACTGCTTTAGAATCTGGAAATGATCCGATGGAAACTTTTTCCTAATTCATGTGATTCTAACCTTTGACCTTGAAGCATTACATACTATAATTGTGCATTTTATTATCTTAACCATATGATTGGAGCAGAATTGGCTGACATCTTTTAGCTTCTATAACCTGTAAAAACATGAGATTTTAACATCTGTTCATGCAGTATGTGATTTTGTGGAACTTTATGGTGTCATGTTATGACTCAAGTTGTTATTAGTATCTACCATCACACAAAATTTGAAAATGATATCTTGGAAACTGCAGACAATTGACATCTAACAGACACAAACAAATGGAACCAACTACATACACAACTTTTTGTTTCTTCGTATTAATTATGAAGAAACAAAAACTTTCTATTTTTGTTTGGCCTGGTCAGTGGCAGAGTTACATTACGTTGAAAGTTAAAAACCCACATGGAACAATGAGTTAAACTACCAGAGATCTATTACCCTCACCTACCCTGTAATATTATTATGATCCCCAGAAATGGCTCGATTTTTGTGAAATAGTAAACATCATTCTGATAGGAGTCCATTTCCAAACAATAAATTGGTTTTAACACTTGAAGACATCCCAGGATATCCCTCAGGGCACGGTTTCCACATATAAACACAATTTATAGGAGTATGGTTTCACTCACATCTGTCCCTCTCTGTCATAAATGTGTGGGCAGATGCCTCTGTTGGCATGTGGGGAAGGCTCTTTGGTCTCACCTTGGTACACACAACCCTGACAGCCACTTTCCACAAGGCTGTAGCATCAGATCCTGGCTGCACCTCAAACAGCAGGTGCTTCTGCTGTCCAGCAGCTAGCTTGGCCGTACTGAGAGAGACGTAGGAGAGAGGGGAGAGGTTATGTTTATCTCCATAAACCATTCCAAACATCCTCCATGAACCACGCAGATTTTTGATCTTTTCTCATCATGATGAATGTTAAAAAACATGTTTTCATTGCTCCTTCTTTTCCAGGTGTTTTAAATGATTATTTTCATCAATAACACTGCACTGTGCTGTTTATTTCGTTGTCACATTTATCTTTTTTTCGGAAATGCTATAACAAAAACTTTCTCTACTCCACCTTCTGCTGCATTATCATGCCTTGCAGCTATTACCTCTAGGAGTTTGTAAGCTAAAGGTAAACTGGCAGAATTGTGTCTAATGCTGGGGGAATAAGGAAGGCCAAATCCCATATGCCATAAAAGTACTGATGCCAGCACTCAATCTGAAGAGTCCATGTAAAACTAGCCCAAAGGTACACTTTGTGAAATAGGTCAAGTTTCTCCACCTATCCATTCTGCACAAAAACTGTTTGTCTTAAAGAAAAGCTATTTGTTGTACTGGAAAGCTAATCATCTTTAACAGACTTACACGTCATTAAGTTCAGCCACTCTTGCTAGAAACTCCTCGTAGCTTAGGTAGCCACTGTCACGAACCAATCCGGCATGTTTCACCAGCTTCTCAGGCAGATGGTTCATCACCGCCTGACCTGAGATCTGCTGACCCATCCCGGCAGCAGTAGAACTCACACAAGAGCAGAGGCAAAAGGCAGCACCTCATTCAGTTCTTCCAAACCTGGTGGGAAATGATTACCTTAAATTATTAGTGCCTTAGATTAATATTTTAGTTCAAGAAAGACATACAAAATATAGTGAAAACATACAAAAATGAAGCGTGCATTCATTAAAAATTTATGCTGTGGCACAGATGATCGTAGGCCTTAGAAAATATGGCAAGTACATGAAGCATAACAAAACCCAGAATTTAACAAACCAAAATTTCAAAAAGAGCAAAAGGCATAGGACCAAGATAAAGAAGTGTACCTTTCTTTCTGGGATTAATTAAGGGTCACCCTCTCACATTCAGCCGGTTCAGAATGCAACAGCTCAGCTTCTTAGTGGACAGTGTCACATCACCAAAGTCTTTGCTTTTCTCTACTGGCTCTCTGTACATTTTAGAGCTGACTTTTAAAGCACGTTTGGGTCCTAGCTTCCTAACAGAGATATTGGCCCCAAATGAGCCGGTTTGCAGCCTTAGCTTCACAGCTGGGCTCTCTTGGCCATCCCACATTTCTGGCTTAAATCCATGCATCCAGGCGGTCTAAGAAACACGTTTATCAAATTGCTTTCACATGATATTGTTTGTCTTTTGCGTTTTTCCTTTCATCATCACTTATGGTTTCACAATGGTTTGTGTATTGCTTGTAACTGAATTCTCTTGTGTACTTTACTGTTATAGTTGTTCACCCCGGCCTTTGATTTTTTATTTTTGCATTTGCTCGTCTTAAAAAGTTACTATTACACTAGTAATCCCTTTAAAACTTAGTTGGAAAGGGCCAGAATATTATTAAAACACGACTAGATAATTAAAAACACTTCAGATAATAACAAACTCATCCTCTCCCACCAACTACCCCGAGACTTCCTGTGGCTGCATGCATACATAGAACATATCGATGTGTCAAACCTCACGGAGAGGTTTGACACGCAGGGGCAGCAGCTCTGCTGTATTAGCTAAATTAGCATCAACATCCAGCGGCGCTAACAACATGGGCGTTTATTTTAGACTTCAACGTAAGAACCGAATAGCAGCAGCGCTCCTGCTTCGAAAGTACTTATAGCTGCAGAGTTGTAGACCTCTCCAGACAGTAAACCTCAGTTTAAACTTCACAACTGTAGTAACAGCGTAATATTACTGAGGAGCACTCTGCTAACAACTAGCTGCATTACTTTGCTTGAAACTTAACCAATACCAGAAGAAGCGAAACGTAGAAAATAAATAAATAAAAATGGGATAAGTATGATCCTCTGCTGCAACTGTGATATGTAGGTGCTTCTTACCAAACAGTGCAGAGTCCACGTAGGAGGCACCATCTAAATTTCACTACTAGCTTCGCTTTTAGCTTCTGTTTGTCTTGGTACAACAACACTGGCGCGGCTTCATGACGTTGGAGTGTGACGACCTCACGTCAGTCGTTTGCGTTAGTAATAATAATAAGATTAATGATAAACAAACAAACAATTAAATAAATAAATATTAGGCGTACACAACATTTACTGACTTCTGAAACTTGTTTGGAAAAGATTCAAAATAAATAATAAGTTTATTTTGAATAAATATTAAAATAAGTTTAGTCTATAAAGTAAATCGTTCCCTATCATTTTCCCCCCACTCTATACATTCAAGAATGATCTGGATTTTTTTTTTTTTTAAACTTACTGAATGTCTGCTGTAGTATTTATTAGTCAAAATAACAATAAATAAATACATAAAATAACATAAGTATAACTAATAATAAAATAATTTTAAAAACCTAAACAGTAATCAGTATTGTCGTGGACAAAAGGTGTCAAAATAGCAGCGAGCTCACCAAAATTAAAGTTTAAAAGTTCTTCAAGATCCAAGTTGTTTGGATTATACTGTGTTGTTTCAAACACTGTAAATCTGACTGTTTAGTGCTTTTATCTAGAGATAAAACAGAGTCAGATATGGCCAGTGATCTACAGTGACTGACATACACCTGATTAAACTGTTGTCCTCATCACTGAGATAAAGGAAAGAAAAATAGTTTAGTCTATTCACTGAAACATGTTTATTTGTGTTTAATAACACATATGTAGTACATGACTTTTAGCACCAATAATGTGAATCCTTTCTGGAATATATTTCTCTATTAAGAGCCCAGACTGCATGCTATATACAGTCTGTGAATAACTGTATTGATTCTTGAGCTCTGTGGTTGTCTCTGTAGGATCTTTACTGTACCATAGAACACACTTTGAGAGGATTGTTATGGTGAATTACTGCTATATAAATAAAACAGCACTGGACTTATTAATTGTACTTTGATCAGCGATGATGGCAAAGTGCGCTCATCCTTTTAGTGAAAAAGTGTGAAAAGGTGGAGAAGGAAATGCTCAAAACAAAACAGTTATCTGCTTTATTAAGTTGCTCTTTGACATTAACAGTCTCAGGAGAATGTTTAGCAGGACTCTGGAGTCTGCCTGTGCTGCTGTTAGTGGTCCTCCATGTGAATGGATGATAAAAACCTGACTGACTAGCAGGTGTATAAGCCCCCTACTGGCTCTTATCTAGAGGGGCTCATTACCACTAATAATGTTCACTGAATGACATCCAAACTATGTTTTTTATCAATCGCATTGCTTTAGTTCATTGAGGTTTGCAGGTATTTGGATATGCACAGCTCTCTTAAGCTCTCAATATCATATTTCATCAGGTTTAAGTCTGGACTGTGACTTTTCTTTTTCAGCCATTCTGTTTTAGATTTGCCGCTGTGCCTGTTAAACAGACTGGTTCCTATATAGCACTTTTCTACTCTACTTTAGCTCTGAATGCGCTCTATACGACATGCCACCCATTCATACCCATTCATACTAGCACTCTTTTCTACACCTAAGTGCTTTCTATCTAACATTCACACACATTCATACTCCAATAAATGCATCAGAGGAATTTAGGGTTCAGTATTTTGCCCAAAGATACTTTGGCATGCAGACTGGAGTTGCCAGGGTTTGAAGCACCAACCTTCCAACTAGTAGATGATCTGCTCTCCTGAGCTGCATCCTCGTCCTGCATGACCCAGTCTGGGCAAAACAGATGGCCTCACATCTGATTTTAGAATACTTTGGCATATAGAGGCATTCATGGTTGACTGCAAGGTGCCCAGATTCTGTGGCTGCAAAACAATCACTCCTCCAGCTATGTGCTTGACAGTCAGTGTGAGCTGTTTGTGCTGATATTCTGTGTTTGGTTCTGTGCATTATGGCCAAATGTTGGTCTCATCTGTTTGTTTACATTAGTAACTTGGCAACATGGCGTAGATCTGCAATGTTCTTTTCAGAGAGAAGAGGCTTTCTGGCAAGCATTCCAAACAATCATACTGTTCAGTCTTTTTCTAATTTTGCTCTCATGAACTTTGACATTTTACATGCTAACTGAGACCTATAGAGTGAGATGTAGCTCTTGGGGTTTTTTTTGCAGTTTTTCTGAACATTGCACAGTCTGATCTTGGCATGAGTTTGCTGAGACGTTCACTCCTGAGAAGATTATGACGCTTTCACACATGCCTGAATGCTCCAGACCTTCAAACTACTAGCCTTTGTTTTTATGGAGGTGGTCACACTTGATGATTAGTTAATCAATGCAGCGCATCAAAGGTGTACTTAGCTTTTCACATGACTGTGCATTATAGTTTCTGCACAACCATGTTGACGCACGGAATTAAGTTTTATTGTCATGCACAGTCAAATAAACTCACGCTTACAATTCTTTAACTTGTCAGGTCCTAATATTTCCAAGTAATTGAAGAAATAGGAATATTAATGATCAAATGTCTGGTATAAGGTTGAAAAATAATGGTTCTGTCATCTTTCTCATAAAAGTGCAGGGGGACACTGATAGGAGAGTGATTTGGATTGCACATGATGGCAGGAGGTCAGGGCAGCAGAAGGTGATTAAAAAAAAAGCAAGAGGAGGTAGTGAATGTGATGAGGAGAGGATGAAAGGGACAATACATTAGACTGGAAGCTACCTGGGGACAGATATAAGTGAATATAATGTAAGCCTCAAGAGGAAGACATCACAAAATAAAGGTGAAGAAACACTTACACCTGAACCGAAGCATGAGGGGGAAAGTCCCAGAAGATTGCTGCTGAAAATGAGGTTTAGGATGTGCACAGGATGAATAAAAATGAAGGGAAAGCATTAAACTTAGTTCTTGTGAGCTGAAAACTCATTTGGTGTTTGGATCCATCAGTAATCATGCCATCTGTTTATTTCTGGCAACCTCAACACCTGAAGGGGACTCACGCAGAGGAGAAGCTGCAACGCAGACGACACCTGTAACACTCCCCGACCAGAGCAGGGACATTCTTCATGGCTTACTGTGCTTCATACATGGTTGCACTTTGTTTATTTACAGTCAGCCCCGCGCCTCTGCAGCGTAATGATATTCCTTCTGTTTACTATGCATAATATTTATTTGCATATCTGTTCATCCTGAAAGAAGAATTATGTCCCATAAGTCTCCCAGATGGTGAAGCATCTTCAGGCAAAATTGTGAATCTTTCTGGGATACACAGACACACACACACACACACACACACACACACACACACACAAAGATTTACTATAAAAAGTTCCAAAATGGTATTATGTTAAAATACAAATATTTAATCATTTAAGCTTTTTTCACTCTAGAGCCAGGTTTCTCAAAGTGTGGCCCGTGGTACCGCATACAAAAAACATACTATGGCACATTTCACACTTTATGTATAATTCTGATATTGCTGTTCAGGACAAAACTGTGGTTTACTCTTGCTTTGTATATTTTGACATATTGCTGCATTAAACAGAAGTTGTAAATTATGACATTAAAATTTAGGTGCCTCACTTTCTGCCAGTTATAAGATTTTTAAAAGTTTGTTTTACTTATAATAACACTATACTGTATAGACTATTATTATAATTAATAACAGTCTATACACCTTCAATGCACAATTTTGGTCATATTTTATGATCAATGTACCCTTTAGTTAATAGGTAATCTGTATATTTTTAGTTGTTATTTTTTGAGTTTACCACAAGGTGGCAGCAAAGTACTCCAAAGAGTATATTTGTCAAATCTCACAGATTCATTTAAAACTCACCAAAAAATACCTAATGACAAAAATGGGAGCTTGCAGTTAATATTATACTATTTAATTAAATTTCTTGCCCGTCTTAAGCATTTTTTTGCCAATTCATTTTGCATTTGTTAGAGTAACCTCACACAGGTGGTAGATGCTTTTTACTCAATTCAGGGATGAAGATTGTCTGAATATTTTTTAACAGTATTACACAGCTTAACTTCTCTTTTTTAGGCATGTACTTACACTGAACAGCAGGTGGAACTTCCTTTTTCTTTTTTTTTTTAAATCATTAACAGATTGTCAGACAGCTCTATCTCAGGAACTTAGAAGTCCTCACTCGACACATCACGCGCAGTTAGTTTGAGCTTTGAAAACACTTCCCTATGTTTTTTGAAAACTGTGTTTAATATTAGATGTAGGTAGCAGCTATTCTATGCTCCTGCTCACTTCTTTTAGACAATACTAAAAGAAAGGTAGCTGATGAGTCTTTGTGCCATAAAAATGTTTTTGTTTACTTTGCACTTGTGTATTTTGCCCCCAACTGTGGATTCAAAAAGTAAGCAGTAAGTTTATCTTTTGAAGCACAGACTCTGTAGAAAAACTCTTGGGGTTCACTAATTGAAAAAAAGGAGATATAATACCAGCCAAGTTTGAATATTTTTATATACAGATTTTCTGAAAATGAACAGAAGTATAAAAGCTCCATACTGTACACATCAGTCAGTTTGATACATCACAAAGAAAACATACAGCAGATCTCTGGCCAACCCAAGAAAAATGTGGATTGATTTGAATTCAGCAAACAGCAGAAGTCCCGAATGAACTCACAGCATCTGCATCCAAAATCACCACGAGCAGAGAATCATTTAAAAAGCTTTATTTCTATAATTGAGCGGCAGGCTGTGCGGTCCATAAACTGACACTTCTTATGATGAGCCATTCTTTCTGGCTGGCAGTGATGACAATTCGTACGCACTCAATATCAAAGCCTATCTTGTGGTCCACACTGTTAACCTCAATGTTTCCAACTTTAAACTCCCCCAGTGTGATGTAGGATGTGCACTGCCTGCCCTGTTTGG
Source organism: Oreochromis niloticus (assembly GCF_001858045.2). Taxonomy (NCBI): domain Eukaryota; kingdom Metazoa; phylum Chordata; class Actinopteri; order Cichliformes; family Cichlidae; genus Oreochromis; species Oreochromis niloticus. Next base: position 42,609,914 of record NC_031972.2, on the reverse strand, counting down.
TGTCCACAGACTTCTGGCCCACTTCCAGAGCTCCGTGGTGAAGAATGTCATTTTGTCTGTCTTCCGTGCCTGTCAGGATTTTAATTCTGGTGATTTTTGTTGGTTTGTTAAAGATTATGATAAAGAAATCTCCAGTGCACGGAGGCTTCCCCCAAAAATACTCATCAACAATACTGCTGTAAGCCTTGGTGGCGTCATAGTTTTCAAAGACATTGATGTTTGTGTAAAGGCTGGCAGGGGGGTTGTCGGGAATGTCTATGGAGTCTTCCTCAAAGTCATCGTCCTTCAGCTTGTTCTCGGCACCTTTATAAGAGGAGTAGTAGCCCATGTGCTGGAACAGTGAAGGCTTGAAGCGGATCACGTCCTTCTGTGCCAGCAGGCCTCTGAAGTGGATGAGGAGCCAGTCGCAGGGCATTTCCTGGTAGAACATGAGCAGGAAATGAGCCAAGCGTGGCAGGTCTCTGGAGTGATACAGCTTCCCGATGTAGCCCAGCTTGGAGAATTCCAACATCACCCAGTAGGAACCTTCTCTGGAGGTGATCACCTTCTTCAGCGCCGTCAGGAAGTTCCTGGAGCAGCGCACATCGTCCTCTAGCATCATGTAGAAGTCGGAGAGGTTTGTGCAGAAGTTGAGCAGGAAAGCGTAGTCCACGTTCTGCTTGGAGCGGAAACGGACCCTGTCCTCTGGGTCGTTGTAGTTCCTTTTCAATCCGTCCAGAGACGGATAGTACTCCTCTGGAGCTTGGATTACTAAGAGACGTCCAGCTATGATGTGGTGTGCAAACTTCCTGGTGATTTCCTGCACCAGGTTCTCACACCAGACCAGGTCGAAGTCCGCCAGATGGACGACAACCACAATCTCTTTCAGTTCCTCGTAACTGGACTGATCAAATATGGATTTGATCGTTTCCAGGAGGTAGTTTCCCTTTTTCCTCTTGACCGACGACAAGCCAATGGTGAGATACTCTGTGCCAACAGTGAAAAAAAGGTAGTTCAGTCAGTAAATGTTTTGCTGTTCGAAGTAAAAATGAATTCAAACTGGTGTCTGGTAGAAATGCCTACTTTTACGTGGTAAAGGAAGCCCCGCAAGGTAGCGGTACGTCACGTTAATGGTCCCAGAGAAATTGGACAAGTCTCTGAACGTGTGCACGTATCTTTCAGAGTTCGGAGGATGGATCAGCGTCTCTCCTAGTTGTCTTTTTTCAGCCTCCTAAATCACACACAAACATGCAAACACAAAGAGTAACACCTGTAGGAACACTTTAGGCAGAAGAGTGAAAATTTCAAAAAACAAAACAAACAACAACATGATTAAAGTTACCAGCACATATCCATCATCCATATAAAGGTTGAAAAAGAGCAGAAAGGCGATGAGAAAGCCGAGGAAAGGGAAGATGGATCGTTTCCTGAAGCACCTCATCTTGTCCATGGACTTCCACATTACCCTCATGATCACGTCTCTCACTGCTGAACATGACAGATAAAACAGAAATTTAGACATCAAAAAGCAAATAAAACTTTATGAGAGCTTGGCAAAGTAATTTCGGTTTTATTTCAATCCTTCTGAACACTGGGATTACGACATCGTTATGAAGGATTAGTGGAAGACTTACGGTAATAGAATAACAAGGACTCGTAATCTGTTTTAATCAGGAGCTGTAATTTAATTTGTGCATTGTGAAGACTACAGAGCAAGGTATGCTGACCTCATGTTTAACTGGAAAAGAAGTCCTGAAAGTGCTGATAGGAGTTGCCAGTAAACCATTTTGTAAATTTACAACATTTTTATTTATTTTTGTTAATAGAGCTGCTTTATGTAATTTATCTTTCCAAAAAAGCCCAATACTCACATCTTTCAGATTCTTATGTGACAATGTTTCCACCTCAGAGATTCTCTTTTTTTAAATTCTTTAATTAAGAACAATACAACATGAAATATAAAGAAGGAAAACACATAAAGGAAGAAAATCACAGGCAGGGCAGAGTTGGTAAAGAAAACAAAAGAGGGGTAATCGTGACTGCTCGTAGTGAGTGAGGTTGCTCAATTTTCTTTCTTTTAAGACAAGCGGAAATAAAAAAATAATAGGAAGATTTCTCAGTTCAAACTAAACTCTGTGTTTGCACTGAATAAACTTCAAAGAGCTTTTCAGAAACTTGTAACATTTTAAAGGATTTACAATTGATTAAATCATTTAAAAATGACATATGTTGTATTAAATAAGGAAAAATCTTTATTGCTTCTAGTGGTAGACGAGCAAACTATAAATATAACAGTAAGATGTTATCACCTTCTCTGGCTGTTATGGCTGATGTGTTATCACCTTTTTATGCATCTACCAGTAACATTAGTATTCATTTGAGATGTTGTTGCCTGGCACTTGACATGTTTATGGCCAATATTTACACTCTTGTTGCCAACGCCACTAATTCCAGAGAAAAACCTAACCAAGGTAAGTCTTTGTGTGCTTTGGCTTTTGCTTCTTTTTTGCATTAAAAGGTGTGAGCCATAGAAATACAGACACTAAAAAGCTTTGTGAAGCAGAGGGAACTGTAAAGTCAGATGGTAACCCTCTCTGTTGTCAAGCTAGTAGCATTTGATCCATTCGTACTGTCTGTGACCTGGGGATGTCCTTTAACTCCCACATTAAGCAAATCTCTGCCTATTTTTATCCGCGTCACATTGTCAACTCTGCAGACAGTCTGTGTCAGAGTGACACTGAACAGTAAATGCCTTCTTTTCTATTAGACTGGACTGCAGTGATTCCATACAGTACTGTGCAATTTCTTGACCCGCCCCAGATTTCTTCATATTGTGCCTCCACACAGGCTTGTTATTTGTGGTCTTGTGGTAGGTGGGCTTGAGCAATAGCTTTCCAGACTTTTTTCTTTGGACATTGACTGCTTTTTCATTTTCAGAGGACTGTTTTTTGTTTGTTAAGCCATTTAACACTGACCTATGAATTATTCAGTCATAAAAAAATAAACCAAATGAAGGGACGAACTAATGTTGTGTCTACACGTGAAAGACAGCTCAGCAAAGGACCAATTTTTAGATCGTGTCTTTAAAACTTTGTTACTACAAATCACAAAGACACAAAGCATCAAACATCATCTGTAGGACCATCAACACCACAAGTACAGTATCCCAGAGCCGGATAGTGACACTATCATTAACATCTACAACAGTAGTGATCCTCAAAGCTGTCCTGTGTATGTCCTTAGGATGTTTGATGTTTGAGCCACCACGCTATGATACACTGTGGACTCATCCTAAGTTCTGTCTAGTCTCCTGTAGCCTGCGTTTTGTCCTTTTTCTCATTTGTGGTTTCTCTATGCTCTCCCTTCTGTTCTCATTCCCATCACACCCAAACTGTCATGGCAGAAGGATGCCCGTCCTCGAGCCGGGTTCAGCCGTCGGTTTCTTCCTGTTAAAAGGGAGTTTGTTTTTTTTCTTTGCACTGTCACAGAGAGTTTGCTCATAGGAAAGCTGATCACTGCGGTCCTTTCTGTAATATTGTGGGATCTTTACTTTATAATATGAAGCGCCTGTTCACAGTCGCTATACATGAAATTGACGTTTAAAAAATCCAATTAGTGCAGCTTTAAAGGGGCATTTCACTGAGAAATCAAAAATACATGTTTTTCCTGTGGCCCGTGTTACTATTGATCCAGCTTCATTGTTTCATTGAAAAACTCTACAGCCATGTATCACTCTCAGAAATCCTGACCCAGGAAAAATCCAGAAACTCAGTGAACAGTTTTAAACCAGTGTTAAGGGTCGACTTGGGTCAGAGTGATGTAAATGGCATTACCGGATTGGAATGCGAGGCTCTAGCAGCATTTGACCCTATGTTATTGTCTGTGACCTGGGCTGTCCTTTAACCCCCACAGACTGGAATGCAAGGCTCTGTGTAGGAAAAAAATCTAATAGGAATGACAGTGTCTATGTGCATGTCTGCAACTGAGTACACAGGAGCCATTTCTAACTAGAACCAGTTCACTGCTACCATCCCATGACACTTTCACCCACACAGAGTGCCAGCTGCTTCCATTGTTCCACAGAAAAAGGAGACATCTCTACAGCCAACATCACCACAACTGGGTAACTTCCACGAAACAATATAGATGCATAAATAGCACTAAAGGCCAAACCAAAAACATTTATTTCCAATTGTTTGAAAGTGGTCCCTGTATCAGGACGAGGTTATTTAATAAAAACACTACCACTATGACTTCATGACAGCTGGAACTGAGAATTTTTAAAGCTGGCTGAGTAGCATCAGTATTACACTGATTCCTTGTTACAAGGCTGCTGCGCGCTCTGGTTTAGATTCATGATCAGCTGACCTCATGGTGCAGGCTAGCTCAGAGACTTTTTGTGTTCCAATAGTTTCTCCAGCAAAAAGGGCTCAATGTTCATTTTGGCCACACAGTTTTTGAGCCATTTTTACATCAAACTAGGCCTTAAGGGCTTAATCAAAAAATAATAATTGCTGGTTTTTGCAGCCCTGGAGTATCAATCACAAAGCTGGAAGGATATCCATCTTTAATTAGATTCTGATGAGCTGCTCAACATGACAGATGTGGCCAATGGCAACGGCACAAATAGGCTATAGAAGGCTGATTTTGAAGGTTTATCATTGGATTATGCAAAATGGCTGCTATTAATGGATAATTTCTGTCATTAATCTACCTGCTTGTGCGGGGGTCTGTCGGTCATCTGTTTAGCTTGCGTGCAGAGGGAACACACGCCCGGTGATGTTTCAGAAGTCATTAAACATCAGTGACATCTCTTGAAAGAAAACAAACGCTCCCAGCCCTGTTTGGGGTGATATGTGCTCAGTGTCTTCTAACGAAAAAGAATCACCCCGGCTATACAGTATGTCCTATTTGGAACCTCATCTAAAAAACAAAACCTAAGCATCCCAGGACACGCTCTCTAATTTTGATGTTTCGTAACACGAAAACGCAGCATTCAGTGTGAGAAACCACAAGCTCCCCGGCGACAGGGACAATTTTGGCAAAGGCCTGCTGCTGGGCCCAATAACTGAATAAACAACTTATTATTCATTGTGTTATTCATTGCTTGAGTTCCATTTTAGAGGTGGGGGAGAAAAAAAACAAAACATCTGCCATCTGCCAGAGAAATAAGCCATTTTATGTTTCTGTCATGAAAAAGCTCCACGGCGGCACCTGAGAGATGCAGCGGTGAAAATAAGTGGAAAGACAACGACGGCTGTAAGTCAATATTATGAGCGTCTTCCCTAAACCACCTCCACCTACACACCAACTCGCACAGGAACCGTCGTTTTAGATAGAAGCCTGTGAACATCAGATATTGAGACAATGAAAGAATATCTAACAAGGCCAAATAAGGGCCACATGCCTGCGCTGCAAGAGAAAATACTAAGAAATTAGATTTTTGTTTGCTTTCTCTCAGTGAGTCTAAACAACAAACAGGCCCCTTATAGGTCACGTACATTTATATGGAAATGAAGGTGCGTCTGTGAATAAATAAGCGCCATTTGTTAGTCTGTTTGCTTTAGTTTAAAATGTTTCTCTGCCAAGTTGTTATTTTTTTTCTCCCCCTCAGCAAATTATCAGTGCGTCTGCCCTGTGAGCTCATTTCTAGGACTGAAGTCATTTTAGATTAGAGCCGGAGAAATAATAACAGGTAGAGGGGAATACCAATGAGTCCCAACGTTAAAAATTGTTATGCGTCCTAGGAGGGCTTATCTTAAGTGCTGCGCATTAACGACGGTCTCTCCAAAAACAGAAATGAGGGGGAGATTTGTCCTGCTCAGTAATATTTTTGTTTTACAAACACAACAGGAAAAGAGCAAGAACGGCGGTAATTTCCTTTTTTCCTGACGTGTTTTCTTAAACCGACGGAAAGAAAGGGAAATTGCTGCAATGCGTAAAGGTATTAGAAGCCAGGTAGTCCTGGCTAAGAAGTATAGGTTTTTGGAGGAAAAGTACATTTTTCAAGAAACTAAATACAGTGTGGAGACATTTTACATAGTCCCGAATTGTTCTGAGAAGTCGGAGAATTGCAGCAAACTTTATTAAATTAGAGTGACTGCTATTGAACTGCATATTCAAGCTGCCAGAAATCAAAGCCATTTTTTATAGCCCAGCTGACAGGGTTTCAGTTTTTCCTCCTTATGTGTCTCCTTTCCAAATGGGATATATGTATCTGTCTATGCATATATTGTCTATACTGCGATCGCTTTCTTTTTAACCCCAGTCATTAGAAAAAGCAGGGAAAGATTTACCAAACAGGTAAATTGATATGGAAAAGTGAAAAAGACCACAGCTTGCCTTTGCAGCTCCTAAGTTTTGCAATTTCAAGCTTGCTTGATCTTCTTCAGGGAGCATCAAGAAGTAGTTTCTTTACACTACTGATATCTCAGTTTCCATTAATATTTAAAGGGATAGAGTTTCAGGAAAACAAGGTCAAAAACTGAGGCAGTTTAGGTCAGCATATGCCACCTTTTACACCCCATAATGGATACTATGTCAAGACGCAGGATACACTAGTTTGATTAGGTAGGTTCCTCTGAGAGTGAGGGTTCTGTGAGACACTGTTAATGAGCTACACTATATGGACAAGAGTACTGGGCTATCTACAGGAGTTGCTCAGCCCTATAAACTCATGCCACAGAGCTCTGGTGGAGAGTTTTTGAGCCAGCAGATCGTTGGTGACTTTACACACTATGCACCTCTGTAACTTTATATGGTCTTCCACTTTATAGCTGAAGTGGCTGTGGTTCCTCAGTGCTTCCACCTCATAATATCACTTACAGTCGATCGTGGAATATTTAGAAGAGAAGGAATTTCACAAACTGTCTTGTTCCAGCGGCGGCATCCTATTACAGTACCAAGAACCATGATATTAGGCTGGTGGGTATTTTATACCTCGATTTACAACTTTTTTGTTTTGTATCTGCTTGTGAAAGACGCCCGTTTGCATTTTTTTCATAAATTATAATGTTAAGCTTTTCTATTTCTTTTCCATATTGATCCTCTTGGCAGATGCACAGGTTATCACAACACATTGTTTAAATATGGAAAGTATGTACAGTTGATGGGCCCTCTTTGAGCTTCTGCAACAACAGCTCTGTAGTTTTCAAAGATATGAAACCTTTTGGCAGTATTTTAGCTTCAGACCAAAATATGGAGCAAATATGAATCTGACATAAATATTAGAGCTTTTTTATTCAATATATTCTCTGTTTCAAACTCCAATGTGCCTAGTTCTTCATTCCAACTCTGGCTAAAATGAAGATTTAGAGCTTCTTGAAAAAAAAAAAAAAAAAAAAGAGTCTGATTTGGGGAATAATTTGGAAAATTGAAGGCCTGAAGCCTGTATGAAAGTTATAGGAGCAGAGCTTGTGAAGCTTTAATAAGTGAGTGTGTTGTGAAAAGTGCTGTGAAAGTGTGATCAGAGAAAATAAATGAGAAATGCTTTGAATTCAACGACTCCCATCTAGGTACCCTTCAGCAAGGCACTTAATCCCCATTAGTGTCAGTAGCAGCACTAGGAGACTGTGATTGTACTGGGAGGCTCCCAAGTGGGAACGCGTGTAACTGTGTGAAATGCTGAAACAGAAACCGCTTGCTCAGCAAAACTCTCGCCTGTATACATTTAGACAGGAAAAGATGGATGAGATACTTGTTGCAGCAGAGAAAGTGCTGAGAGACTCCACAGGGATGCATTCTTATACATGACAGCTGGCTCATTATTGACTCGATGAACACGGATGATTTAAAATAATTAATGACACTAGCAGAGACTGTACCACATCTGCTGTGTAAAGACATCCATCACAGATAGCTCTCAGCCACATTTACCCCTCCTTTCAGCTCCGTGCAAACTGGGCTTTTGGACGACGACAAGGAGCGGGGTACAAGACACGGTGGTAAGTTAGAAAATTAAAATGTATGTACTAAAACATGACTCAATTAAGAGTGGGTGTTTTTCCACAGGTCAGTAGTGAACTACATGCACAAACAATCACGGGAAGAAAAAGAACTACACTGGGCAAAGTCAGGAAGCCAGAAAGACCCTGAGGGAGGGTTTGGAGGAAGAAAGTGGCTTTTACAGCTAACTGTGCCCAGGTGTAGCTCATGAAGCTAATTACCCATCAATTAGCTCCTGCCACACAAAGCAAGGCACAACTAAAACAGAGCAGAGACAGCTAGCGCCTGGATGATCGTCACACTTCAGCTTTAAAAAGCAGTAATGAAAGAAAAGTACCGTATAACCCAGTGAAGGTGCACCATTTTATCTTTAACAGGTTTCAGAACAAAAGTTAAAGTCAAAACACATCTCCTCTGTTTTATTGCCAAGCTTTTTTTTTTTTCTTTCCTGCTCTCTATTATCATTGTGTGTTTTAAGGTAGGAGCTTCACTCAAGGTACATGTCTGAGATCCTACTTAGATAAGTGTCTCATGGGTAAGTATGCATTTCAGCAAAAAAGAAAAACTGGAATCTTCTTTCATTCTTTGCTCTCTTTGTGAATAGAGGTAAATGCAATAAACGCCCTCTCAGGGAAACGATAACGGCAACATGCTACTGTCGGCAGACTTGAGTCATACTTGTTTTTCCTCCTGATTCAGTCGTTGCAGATTCCCTAGATGTGAAACTCCAAAACCGATTGTTCATATTGTTTATATCAATTTGGATGATGGCTGCAACTGATAGGATTTATTTTCGGATTTTGTTTTTCTCCCCCTGTTATTTAATTTCCAGTGAAACAATCAAAGTGTTGTCATTTAAAAATGTCTTTAATAACTGTTTTAAGTCTGTTTTCTTCACGCTGTCTTCATTATATTCGAACATTTAGTCAGTGCAAAACTCATGTGACACGAGAGATGAATGTGAGCATGTGACTCCGATAAAAGCCATTTGCCGCAGGCGGATATCAGTCAACAAGGCAAATATTGCCCGATACTTGTATTCAAGCTTGTTCATTCCTGGAACATCAATTAGTTTTGTCACAGCCCCCGACTGGGTAATGATGTCATTTTTCAAGCCCAGTGTATTTTCCCTCACATAACAACCTTTTTCTAAACACAACAAGTCAGTTTTAGTGCCTAAACCAAACAAAGGTCCTCAAACGAATGCAAACCACAGTCTGCTGGTTGAATAACCAACTCATCCCACCTCCACCACCATCACTCCAACATTCTGGGAATGGGAGCGTTAACTTGGTATGTCCAGACACCACCCTCCAGAGGATATCTTGTGTGTAACAGCAAAACACATGACAAAATGGCTTTATGGTACCTTACTACTAATAAAGTTGAACAGAATGCAGTGATTTTGCAAATCTCACATATTTTACTTTCAGACAAAAAAAAAAACCAGACAATTTTAGATTAGGTCAGTGACAAAATTGGGTGTAAAAAGATGTTCCTAGAGGGGGAGAGTTTCCCAGAGTTAAAGATGGGCAGAGATTCACCAATTTGCAAAAAACTGCATTTACAAACTGTGGAGCATTTTAATTGTTTCATCATCTTTCTTCTTCCGATTATCAAATTCAGTGGCTGTTACAGTCTACAGTACATAACATCTGGAAAAATGTCTGTGTGCAAAGGACGAGGCTGAAAACCAATATTGATTCTGTCGTGGAAATCACTGTGTGGACTCTTCCACGCTTCCAGAAATTATTGTCCATGAACACGGTTCACTGTGGCGTCTACGGATGCAGTTTAAAGCTCTGTCATGTAAAGAAGTCGTGTGTGAGCATGATCCAGAAACACTTCTGTCTTCTCTGGGCCAAAACTCATTTAAAATAGATTGAGGCAAAGTAGAAAACTCTGTTGCGGTCTCTGCATCTCCTGCTGTATAGGGCTGCATTACTGCCTCTGAACGCACTCGAGCAGCTTTCATATGATATGAAAACTATATATAGACGTTTATAGTATACAGGAGCAACATATGCTTCCAGTCTGATGAAGGCTTTCAGGGAATGCATTGGATATTTCAGCAAGACAATGCCAAACCACATCCATCGTCATCTGCAGCTTAAATTAGCTCATATATATACACACAATATATACATATATATATATACATATATATATGTATATATATATATATATATACATATATATACATATATATGCATATATATCTATATATAGATATATATAGATATGTGTATATGAACTGATTTTCTATTGTGTGATTTGCATTTTTATTAATTTTTTTGTTTGTTTGTTACGGACAGCATAACTTCAAGAAATCTCTCAAATTTTGCAGAGAAAGAAATAACTCTGCATCCGCTGATATGCTAGACTGTGGATGATACATTTAAAACTGTTTTTGAAATTCAGAAAATGTTGATGTTAGGTGCATTTAACTAGATATAAAGTATATTCCCATGCTCCTTATCGCTAGAATTTTATTTTCAAAAACAAATATAAGAACAACCTTTTGCTCATGATCACCCCCAGCATTTATCTTTTAAACGATCAGTGTGACATTGCTGCATAAAGGAGTCAGCCCATTTGTTTCCGCTGAAGATACAAAAAATATGAAATCTCATAAATGTGTAGTTCATTTATTTTCCTCACACTTGTTCAAATATGTGGAAATAGTGGATTTGCTGCTGACTGTTTTTGGCTTCACATTAGCATACGCATTAACAGCGGTGCCCACTGATTTCTTGTTAAGTTAGTTTGATAATTATAGATTACAAATCTGATTAGATACAGTATATATAGCTTCAATTTGCTGCTTTTGTGACTTCCAGCATGCAAAATGCTAGCACTCCAGTCACATGTCTCAGATTTTTCCATTTCAGGCTTTTATCCCACTAAAAAGCCTAAAATGAAAGGAGTTCCTTGTGTGTCACCTTGAACAAAATAAAAGCGCCCTGAGTGATGTTACATCAAATTTATTGCATTCAAAGTCACTGCAGTCTGAACAATAGTAATGACAATGCTTTTGCAGTAAGGTTGTTTCACTTGTGATTTAGAATAGATCATCATAGCGCTGAGACGTGCTTGGGAATCTGTGCCAAGGGCTCTTTATGGCTTTTTTAAAATCCCCTCCAGTTTATGAACTTCCTGCCGTCTTGTGGAACTCTTGTGAATATAATTTAACACACATTGTGCGTCTCACACTCTATCCTGCTATTATTCTCCATCTCCATCCTGCCTCGGCGGGCCCTGGGCAGAGAGCTAATGTGGGTCAAAGCACTGACTGCTGTGGAGAGCCCATCCTCATTACAGTCGCCACCACTGGGACCGCAAAAGCCTTTTATGTTCGTCTATGACCTGAAAGGTAAATACACTCCAGCTGCAATTTACATGTACTGCAGGCCTGCAGCACATATCATGCTTTAGAAGTAGAGAATTATGTGTGCTTAGGGCGAAAGCCTACTTTAATCACTAATACAGAGCATCTGCACTTTGCAGTAACTCACAGAGATCTGATTATTTTAGGCAATAATCTGAGAACGTTACTGGGACTACTACAGCTCGAGTATCCTATACTTGCTTGATTTTACTCAGACAGTTTTAAGTAGGTATACATATTTTGGAGCTGTGGAAAATTTTGCCCTTTGATTACGCACAGCACTCCAGTTAAACTCACAACAGTTTAAAACGAAGAAAAAAAAATCTGCAGAAGCAGGAGCAGAGATATCATCTTTTCTATTCCATGCATTCTACTTCCTGCTACCCTGAAGCGCAGATTAGGTCCAGTCTACAGAGGTCTGATAAGCTCACGTCTTTCTAACTACGCAGCTCCCCATCCACACATCTTTTGTTTTGTTTTTTTCATTTTTCAAACGTGTGCTCTTCACCCCCCTGTGCGAGAACTGCAAACAGACTTTGATGTGTAAAATCGGTGCAGTTACCCTTTAAGGTAAATTCAGTCCCCGCAGTGAACAACTAAGATCTGCTGCTCAGCACAAATGCTACATGCTACAGCTTTTTAATATCCCAATTACACGAATCATTATCAAAAATGTTTTGTTTTTTGAGGGGAACCTGGAGAGAACTATGGGGAAAAACACCTCAACAGACCCGTTCACAGAACAACAGCCCAAAAGCTGCAGTTTAAATGTTTTCCATCAGTACATACTGGAGGCTTTTTTGGTTTTGTTTTGACTGCTGATTTCTGTTGTGGACTGTTTGTTGTCTCTGTGTGATGCTGATATGCAATTCAGTCACAGTCTCATGATAGTATAAGCAAATAATTAGGCACAATTTGGTGTAAAAAGCTGAATCTTTTCTAATCTTTTGTTTGTAGTCCATTTAGACTTTTTACCAATATATACTCACTGACTCACTGGTCACACATCTTGCTAGTATTGGGTTTGTCCCCCTTTTGCCTTTAAAACTGCACAAGTTCTTCATGACAGGGTCATCAAAGTGAGAGATTTTGGTCCATATTCACATGAAATCCCACTTGTAGATTTATCAGATGCACATCCATGATGGAAACCTCCTTTTCCTCCACATCACAAAGGTGTAATATTGGTCTGAGATCTGGTGACTGAGTACGGTGAACGCTGTCATGTTTAAGAACCCAGTTTGGAATGAGTAGAGCTTTGTAACATGGCGCCTTGTCCTCCTCAAAGCAGCCATCAGAGCATGGGTACACTGTGTCCATAAAGGGATGGACGTGGTCAGCAAAAATACTCATGTAGGCTGTTGCATTTAAACGGTGCGTAGTTGGTACTAAAGGGTTCAAAGTGTGCCAAGAAAAATATCCCCCACACCATTACATCATCACCACCAGCCTGAATGGTACTTGATGTTTACCGCATGTTCTGACTCTATCTGAATGTTGATGCAGAGCTGAGACTCAGAACAGGCGATGTTTTCCAATCCTCTACTGACCGATTTTGGCGAGTTCGTGCAAAATGTTTCCTGTTCTTAGCTGACAGGAGTGGCACCCAGTATGATCTGCTGCTGCTGTAGCCCAACACTTCAAGTCTGGATGTTGTCTTTATTTAAAAATGGTGTTTGCTACACGTTGGTTGTAACAAGTGTGTATTAGAGTAAATTTTTTGGACATTAAAAGCTGAGCAGGTGTACCTGATGAACATACTGAGAGTATATTCTATTTTTGATTGCTCTTCTTTCTTTTTCTTTCTTCTGTGTTTGGGGTATTGTGCTACTATAAAGACTATTTACACTTGATTTCCTAGATTTAAAACTACTAAAAAACTTAACAATCAAAGAGAAGTCTTAAACACACTCACTGAAAGGATAACGTCCTTGCAGCATCAATGGTTTGTGGCTTTTTAAGAATGACATCTTCAACCAGCTTTCACTCTTTTTTGAAATTAGTCAAAATTTATTTTAAATGTACGGCCACTGACTAAAACCAAAATGCAAAAACTGAAATAATGATAATGCTGTTATTTTCTTTGGTGCTGTGAAGCTGAGATGAACTGACAGTAAGCAGATAAACGCGATGTACAGATGATCATCGCCAGTCAGAAAACTGAAGAAGAAATAATCCAGTTAAAATAGACAAACAGGCAAAGCTGGGCATTACCATAAACCACTTGTTAATAATTATATTTATTAAAATATTGTTATGAAATTAGTTTGTATCTTACAACATTTTTTTTAGTTTTTATCATACAGCCTACACATTTACCAGATAGTTTGTTAGGTATAATGCATTTAGGTATGTGGAGATGGTTAAAATGACCTTCTGAAGTTCAAAGTGAGGATAAGTATGTGGAACAAGGTCATTTAAGTGACTTTAACATGGTAAAAACTGTTGATCTGCTGGGATTTTCTCACACAACCATCTTCATGGTTTATAACAATGGTCCAAAACAGAGAAAAATCCAGTGATTAGCAGCAGTTCTCTGAGCAATAAAGCTTTGCTAATGAGGTCAGTGGAGACAGCTTCAACCTGATGGGTAGGCAACAAATGCACAGAATACACAACACAGCAAACTACAATTTGTTTGGGGTCACCAAAATTGGACAATACAAGATCGGACAAACACTGATTCGCCTGAGTGTTTCTTTGTGGTATGACCAGAATTTGGTGTAAGCAACACAAAAGAACGGATACATCCTTTTATTAGTGGTTCAGCTTGGGAGTGTTGTTGTAATGGTGCGAGAGATATTTTCTTAGCACACTTTGGGCCCCTTATTTGGGACCATGTTATTTTTTTATAAGCACAGTGTACCCATCTTGTTTGCGACATAGTGCAGAATAATGTGCCACGTCACAAAGCTCAAATCATCTCAAACTGGTTGCTTGAAGGTGACAGTGAGTTCACTGCACTCGAATAGCATCTACAGTTGCTAGATTTCAATCCAAGATACCATTTGGGATGTGGTGAAACAGGAGATTTGCATCATGGATGTGCAGCCAATAAATCTGCAACTGTGTGATGCTATCATGTGAATATTGACCGAAATCTTCGAGGAATTTTTCTAGCACCTTGTTGAATTTCTGCAATGAAGAATTAAGTTTGTTCTACATGCAAAGCGGGTACTAATATACTAACCATCGAGTTTAAAAGACAGATGTAGCCACGGTGATGTCATGTTTTTTTTTTTAACTGATTGCAATTTTGAAAACTCAGCTATGTCATATTTGTCTTTGCTGTTTTTTGTTTTGTTTAGTTTTTTAAAGTTAGAGGTTACCATATTAGTGCTAAGCACCAAAGATCAGAGCTCATTTGGTCTTATTTTCTGAATTTAATTAGACAATGGCTTCTACCTCATTAGTGAGCTCAGGTCAACACACTCCAAATTCCTTGTTAGGATTGTTTTCCATAAACACACCAAGCTAATTAACAGTTAATAGGCTGTAGGCACTGATGCACACATATGTTTGGACAGTCTTATAGTCAAGATGCCAGCATCTCATTCAAGTCAACTGTTTCAAAGATTTTGTTTGGCACGAGATGTAAATGTAGCCACAAAAACAACACAGCAAGACCTACCCTCAGCGTTACACAATGATCATTAGCGTGATAACACCAGGTTGACGATTGGTACAAAATAAAACACGGAGAACTGTGTCTGACTTTAAAGCAAAATCAGTAAAATGATAATTAGCTTCTCATTCATCCACCACAAGCAACTATCCGTGCAGACTTTGTTGCTATGTAACAATCCGGTCAGACATTACTCCTACAACTCCAAAACTTTTTTTCTTCCTCATTTAGATGCAGAAAAATGTTGTGCGGGTGCATTTTCTGAATTGACTGATGCTGTAATTTGTCTTGAGAGAAAAGACTGAGCCTGTAAGATATGATCAAATGCTCTATTGCAGCTAAGAGGATGTAGCGGTGTGATTGTGTTCTGAGATCAGCATTGAAGTTTGAACGTCTAGCGTTTATGGATAGCTGGCTGACTGAAGATAATTATGAAGATCAGTGGATTTTACTGAAAGCTGCTTTTTGTTAACCTCGGCTTGACAGAAGATCAGTGGAAGATAAATTCTTAGACATTTCATTATTTTAGCAGCAAAAATGCTGAAAGCAAAAAAGCTCGTATTTAAAATTCAGCATCTGTGTGTACACCATCGTGGCTCCGCCTTTGGCTCATTTCATATCCATTTCCTAAGCTTCCTGTAATATGAATATCAACAGCTATTATGGTCACGGAAAATCCATATGCAATGCGGAATAATAATGAAGAGAAAGCGGTTTCACAAAATGCAAATAATCTCTTAAAACTGCTGCTCAGCGCCTGTAATGAGATGCCATTTTAATAAGCCTGCGTGTTGAACAACAAAGCCATTTGGTAAACACCATTGTTCATTTGCCTGTTGACACCAGGGCAGCACATGAACTGACACGGACACTGCTGAGCTGCTGTGTGTTTGTGGGTTGGAGTGTGTGGGTGTGTCGGGAAAACAGGCATCAGGAAAGCTTTTGATGAAGAGAGAACATTTTAGTGTTTTCGCATCGCATGTTTTTCAATGATTTTTTTCAATGAAGTTTTATGATATATTTAACATGATAAATGTTTACGCAAGTAATTTTTTTTTAACACTGAGTTTTTATTTACAGAGGAGTCTGTTTACACCGTGGTCACCATACTAAAACTACACAGACTCATTTATGGTAGGAATTATTTTGAAAAACAGACTACGGGGACACCTGGCCTCATTGTTTTGTGTTTGTCTTTCCAAATGAAAAAACACAAAAATTGGATGTATGTTTTGTTAGTGATTTAACAAAATTACTCTTAAATTGCCATTTAGGACACTAACAAAAAAAGAATTGCTATCAGCTGGTACTGAAGCGTTCATGCTGGCTGAAAAAATACAAACTGTACACATCAATCTTTTTTTATTCAATAATTTTGATCTTCTGCAGATTTATTTTTGAGCCGTGTTTTTGTATTTTTAAAAAAAAGTGTTTTCCAAGCGTCGTTAATCAGAACAAGTTTTATTTTGGAAGCTTACTTTGCACACTGAAAGAAAGTTATTTCACAAAAAATACAAACTAGAGGGTAAAAGTAATTATTTGCTTCATAATAATAGTATGTGGAATATTCTTTTTGCTGGAAAGAAAGCATCTGGACTTCTTTGAGTTGCTTGAAGACGTTTCACCTCTCATCCGAGAAGCTTCTTCAGTTCTAAGGTCAAATGGCCGAGAGTCCCAGATTTAAACCCAGTGGGAGTATCCCCCCAAGGAGGGACAAAGGACCCCCTGGTGATCCTCTAATCACATGCGCCAAGGTGTGAAAGTGGGTGTGGGACCTAATCAGCCAGGGTTTCGGGTGAGCTCATTGTGAAACCTGGCCCCACCCTATCATGTGATTTCCTGAGGTCAGATGGCCCAGGATGTGAGTGGGCGTTAAGGCGTCTGGGGAGGGAACTCAAAACCAACTGTCTGCCATCTATAATCCAGTTTTGAGTTCCCTCCCCAGACGCCTTAACGCCCACTCACATCCTGGGCCATCTGACCTCAGGAAATCACATGATAGGGTGGGGCCAGGTTTCACAATGAGCTCACCCGAAACCCTGGCTGATTAGGTCCCACACCCACTTTCACACCTTGGCGCATGTGATTAGAGGATCACCAGGGGGTCCTTTGTCCCTCCTTGGGGGGAAACTCCCACTGGGTTTAAATCTGGGACTCTCGGCCATTTGACCTTAGAACTGAAGAAGCTTCTCGGATGAGAGGTGAAACGTCTTCAAGCAACTCAAAGAAGTCCAGACGCTTTTCTTTGCAAACTCCTTTGACTACGATGACCTGGATGACTGAGAACCTTCACAGACATTCTTTTTGCTGGATAACAGCCGGCAGTCATTTGTTGTACTTTTCAACAAGTCTCACATTTGTCTCCTGAGAAACTGCAACCTATTCTTCTTTGGCAAATCTCTCAAGTTCTTCCAGATTTGATGGTCTTGTAGCATGGAACTTGGACTTCAGTCACAGGTTTTCATTGGGATTTGTGCAGCCCAGTTCATAATGTTCACCTTGGTCTTCTGGAGGTAGTTATTTACTTGAAGTGACGGTTTTGGGTCTATGTCATATTGGAAGACAAAGTGGCGACCCAGAGCCAGACCTCTGCTGACTGCTTGAGGGATTTTTTCCAAATCTTTGCGTGTCTTTTTTTCTTCATGATTCCCTCCACCTGTACAAGATTCTCGGTTCCAGATGGGCTGAAGTATTCCCACTGCATAATAATCCCACCACCATGTCTCATTATGGGGATGGTATTCTTTTTTTTCTTTCTCCAAATATAAACAGCATCTCCACCACCAAAGAGCTTTAATTTAATCTCATCTGACCAACAGACACGCTTCCAGTACCCATAATCTTTCTCCAGGTTGTTCTTAGCATACTTCAGTCTGGTTTGAAGGTGTCTCTTCTGCAGAAGTGGAGTTTTTCTTGATCTGCAATTTTGCGGCCCATTTCTGTGTATGGTTATAGTGACTGTCTTGTAGGCAAAGTCATTCACTCGTGTCTCGGCAGATGTCTTCAGACACATCTCTCACTAGTTTTCTTTTCCGGTGTCTTTGAACTCTCTCACTTCCTATCTCTGCCAGACTTGTTCTGTGCTGTGTTGCTTTCTATGAATTTCTTGATGATGATCCAGTCTTGGCACTTGGAAACACTGTGATAACTTTGTATATTCATTTCTTGCTCGGTGAACATCAACAATTCTCTTATCAAGTCTAAATTAATATCTTTTGTTTGAAGTTTGATGCTTTCTCATGTGACAGCTCAAACTTACTGTATACAAATTGGAAGATAACACTCAGCTGTAACTTGGTTTTATAAACTTGGAGTATTACAAAGTTAAAGCTTTGTACTGCACTGGTTTGTGCTATGGCTCAATAAAAAGGTCAGTTTTTCACAGGCCTAATTATATTGACCCTGTTAATTCTTTCTAAAATCATTCTGTTACAAGTAGAAATAATTTATCCTTCTTAAAGAAAACTAGTTTAGAAATGCTATGCTGTAAATCCTTTGCTTTGTTAAAAAAAACCCACTTGCCCTTGTTAAGGCCAAAATACTAGCTGGAGGTAGGCGTAGTGAGTGGAGTACTGAGCGTTCGCTGGCGTGTCTTTCTGCCGCTGCTCTCTGTATGTTTGTTTATTTGGTTTTGTTTTATTTTCACTATAAAGTATTTAACATACCATCTAGCCCTTGAGCACTATCTTTGATTTGACTCTGGAAAACCTGGGCTTTATCGTTTATCGTGTTAATCAACTCCGCTGAGCACCTAACTCACCAGCCTAACCAAGCCCTCGCTGCTCTTTTCCACATATTACTGTTTGGTTGGTTAACGCACCTCAAGTATCTGGCTTCACAAGCTGTGGGTGGTATACATAGTGCCAAGCAGGTAATTACAACTACTTTTCTGGCAGCGGCTTGTTAATCGTAGCCCTGTGGCTTGTTGGCTAATGTGGTTTAACCTGGCTGTGTGAGCAAATGGAGAAACTATGACTCCCTTTTTAATCGTATGCTTGCCGAGTGTTGCTTGGCTTTATTGTTGGACTGTGCTGTGTTTTTAAAGCCATATCAAAAGCTTGGACCTTTATGCGAATAGCGAAATGCTTCACTATTCAAAATCTGAACTTCTACATCTAAAAACGAGAACTCGGCTGCCTACCCAAACTTATGTGTGCTGTGCTCCCTTGGGGATCGCTTGCCGCCCACGCGACATTCACTGAAGCTGCCTTTGTAATTTGCATGTATTTACTCATTTTTTGGGAAATTGACTTTTTCTGCAAGTCCCATCCATCTGGACAGTCTCTCATCATTTCTCAACTAGACTGGACAGAAGAACCAACGGTCTAAATGCCACCAATTTTCCACATCTCGAATTTGTACTCTCCGTTTCTGATTCTCCGCCACTTAAAATGGTGTTAATCAGTGAAAGTTCTGTGGTGAATAAGACTTTCATATTCCATGACCTCTTTGTCTCCTATGGTTTCGCCTTTTTTTATGACAGAAATTTGGCTACCAGCCGGTGATTTAGCTCCTTTTGTTAAACTGACTCCTGAAAACTGTAATTTCCTCAACACACGAGGTTACCACCTCCACGACAACAGGTTGTGGAGGTGGCCTGGCAACCTCATGGCAACCTCATGTTGCCAGGCCACCTCCACGACAGCTTTCAGAGATCACTGTAAATGCAGAGTGATGCCCAGAAGGGACTACGGTACTTCTGAACTAGAGCTGTTCGTGATGGATGTTTCCTCTCCTGTACTCGGTGCTTTAGTATATAGACGTGTTCTTATCAAAGATTTCATCCAGGAATTTTCAGACGGCCAATGATAAGCTTCTAATTCTTGGTAACTTCAATATTTACATGTGTTATCCCTCCAAACCTTCGTTTGCTGAATTTTTACAACTTTGGAGTCATTTATTTTAACCCATTCTGTCAATGGCCCTACATACAAGCAAGGATACACAGACCTCATCTTGATTGATGCATGTCCATCTGATCATAAACTCATTTTCTTCAATATTCCCATTCCTCACTCACCTCCTAAACAAACCCTGACCCCCTTTTTAATACGCCCTAAACGTCTCAACCTTCCCCATTTTTCTGCTGCTTTTGCTACATCTCCTTTATTAATGAAAGTTCTCCTCATTGCAATATTCCTGATGAGCTACTTGCATGCTGTAGCTCACCTCGCACCAACATTATGGACTCAATTGCTCATGTCAAATACAGACGGTATAAACTAAAACTCAACCTTGGTTAAATAGTGCCACTCATGCAGTAAGACAGGAAAATAGAATGTGTTTAGAGACTATTTGAATAACGATTAGCGCACCATCAAGGCAGAAAGAGCTAAATATTTCACTAAGATTATTACAAAAAATTCTGGTAATCCTAAAGTCCTATTTAACACAATTAATTCTGTCCTGCATCCCACCACTACAGCCATAGCTGAGACTGCCTCACACACACAAAGTTCTTTACTAAAAAAATTTATAATATCAGAGCAAATATTCTGCTCTAATCTCAAGACCCCTGTGAACCACAAACATGCTCTTCTTTTCTCACCTATTTCAAACCAGTCTCTTTAGCTAATCTTACTGATATAATCATGCACATGAAACCAACTACTTACTCTCTGGACGTGTTCCCTACGCCATTTCTCAGTGATGTGGTGAAGACAGTTGGCCCCAACATCCTCGCTATTGTTATAGCAGTGTCTCCAATGGGACTGTTCCTCATTCTCTTTAACTATTGTCCAGCCGCTTCTAAAAAAACTTGTTTGGATTTATCAGTTCTAAGCAATTTAAGACTGATTTCTAAGCTGCCATTTCTGTCTAAGGTTCTGGAGAAACTCATCTTCCTTCCTTTCCTCTTCTCTTTCAAGGATGCCAATATTCACATTTTGGACAGAGATGACAGATGGTGGTTTGACAGAGGAGTGAAAGAAGCCATCTATGCTCGATGTGAACAACCATCTTTGAACAGAGGGGGTGGCTTACAACACCAACAATCACCTACACCTGTCACCTAAAATCCAGTTTTGAGATCCCTTCCAAGGGACCTCAACACTCATTCCCATCTTGCATCAGTTGAGGCACAGTCTCACGATAGTTTCGCCTGAAACCTCTGCTGATAATGATCCAAACACTTTTTCAAACCTGGGCACATGTGATGAGCCACATGATCAAAAGTGGGTCAACAACCCTCTTAAGGGACAACTCCCAGTATAGTTTAAAGATCTGGCACCCTCCACCGTCTTAGAACTGAAGAAACTTCTTGGATGAGCGGTGAAAGCTCTTCAAGAAACTTACAGAAGTGCAGTTGCTGTTCTTTCCAAGCTCCTTAGGTTACCATGACCTAGATGACTGAGAACCTACACCAACCTATGTCTTCCACCATTTGTCCTCATTCTTTTTTTTTTCTTTTTTTTTTTTAATTTTTTTTTTTTTTTTTTTTTTATAATTTTTTATTTTTCAATAGACATTTAGAAACAGACCTTCATAACATATACATCACATGGGGATACTTCTTGCATCTGTTGTCTGCCCTTATTGCCGAAATAATATTTTAGTTCATATCCTGTTTATAAGAAGAAAAAAGAAAAAGAAAAAAAAACAAACAAGCAAACAAACAAACAAAAAAAAACTTACAACCATAACAATAATTGAAAGAAACAGACAGAGAGAAAAAAAAAAAAAAAAAAAAAAAAAAAAAAAAAAGAAGAGGAAAAAAAATAAAAATAAATATGTACTGATAGGGAGTGATCTTACTCTTACATACTCTCATACTTCATAACTACTGGTTTGTGAAAGTAAAATCTGGCCTATGAGGCGTGACATATTTGACCCATTTTTCCCAATATAATGTAAATTTATCCAATTTATGATTAACAAAAGCTGTTATCTTTTCCATTTTATAAATGTCCATTGTGATGTCCATCCATAGATTTATAGTTGGGCTCTCCGATGATAGCCATTTTCTGGTAATACCCTTTTTACAGGCCACCAGCAAAATATTTACTAAATGTTTATCGCTTTTCGGCCATTCCTGAGGTACGTGTCCAAAAAACATAGTCTTACTCTCAAGGGGTATTTCACATTGGAAAATGTACTGTAGAGCGTTGTGTATTTCTCTCCAATAGTCCCTCAGAACAGAGCAATCCCAAAAAATATGGTAGTGGTTTGCACTTTGATTTCCACAGTTTCTCCAACAGACAGGGGGGTTATTATCATAATGAGACTTCTGGGAGGGTGTTATAAAATACCTAATTAGGCTCTTCCAGCCAAATTCCCTCCATTTTTGGGAGCTTGTACACATCCATTGATACTTCCATATTGCCGTCCATTCTTCTTCAGATATATTTATCCCTCCTTCCTTCTCCCATTTTATTTTAATATATGAAGTTGAATGTAATGTCAAGTCCAAAAGACCCTTATACAGACATGAGACAATTCTATCGATAGTTTCTGACTTATAGCTTTTTATAAACAAATCAATCAAATGTGTGCCCGTCTTTGTTGCATTTTTCATCTTTATATCAACATAATGCCGTAGCTGCAGATATCGGTAGAAGTCTTGTTTTTCTAGTAAATATGTCCTTTTAAGGATTTCAAAACTAAGCAGTTTTCCATCTTTCATTATACTACATAGGTCTGTAATACCCTTAGCTAAGGGTATTTGTCCTCATTCTTGAATACACACAGTATTCTGGATAAATATCACCGTTATGCAGCTGATACACAGTTCTCTCTCTGAAGCCAGGTAATGATGGTCATTGCAGAAAGTTTCAGATTGCGTTAGTGACATAAACTGCTGGATGCCCTAGTTCTCAAACTAAACCACGACAATATTGACATTATAATTTTCGCCAACCGCAACTCTGTCTTATAAGAAATAACTTGTGCCCGCTATCAGCTAATGTATCTCTCCACATTTAAAACCTTGGTTTCATTTTCAATTCTACTCTCAAGCTGGACAAAAGACTAAACTCAGTTGTTTCGTGGCAGTTTTTTCGAACTCAAGAACATTTTTAAACTTAAAACTATCTTATCATCTAAGGACCTGGAAAGAGTTATCCATGCTTTTATTTTGTCAGGCAACGGTCAGTCAAGCCTGTTCTGCCTGCAACATGTTCAAAACGCAGCTGCAAAGATCTTGACAGGTAGCAAAAAGAGAGACATTATTACTCCAATACTTGCATCTTTACATGGCTGCCAGTTAAATACAGGGTTAATTTCAAGGTTCTATTATTTGTTTTTAAAGCTCTACCTATCTGTCTATCTATGATTTGACTACAAAAAGGAGCAACAGGATTATTGGACTATGGAGCATATCATGCAATGCTAAAACACAACAGTAACATATATATTAAAATATATATATTTAAAATCTAGCAGAAAGAAAGCAACCTAACCAGTTTGTATAAAAACCATCTAATCCCATCTCCAAGGAAAAATAAGCAAATTTGCAACACCTGTTATCACATTTGTAATTTTTAATGCATGAGATTCCCTTAAAAAACTCTCTCTGCCCACTTCAATCACTGAGGACACACTAAACACAATCTCTCAACAGGAAAAACCCACTGTTGCTCTATCTCTGGCAGTTTGGCAGAGTAGTTGTTTAACAACACAGCAGGCATGTCAGGCGCTTTGAATCAGAAACTCAGGTAAATAAAGAGTTATGCAAAAGCCACTTTATTAAAAGCCAACTATCAAGACCGAGAAGATTTTTGCATATGTTTTAATTAGAGTTGCTCCAAGTATGATTGAGGCACTAAAATTGAATCTCGCGGCCAGAATTAAAGTTGATGCAGGAATCCAGACTCAAAGGAAAATGTTAATAGAGTTCAGAGAGTGCGAACAGTGGAATTATCAGCGAGTAAACAGCATTTCTTCCAGAAGAAAGCAAATCTTCTTGCTTCCAGCTGGGAATTTTACCAACTGCATCTCTGCCTGGTTCGATGTGTTTACTTATTCATCAAGGTGGAGGCGGCCAGCGAGTTTCTTAGACTCCAGCAGTTACCATCTTCCTGCTGTTGTACATGAGGGGTAGACGTGATTAAAAATGAATGAGAACATGTGCAATTGCAAGACCTGCGAGGAGTATTCATGCACTCATGCTGCATGTTTGGTTGCAGCACACAGAGATGATGTGGTTCTCTGATGTGGTGGATATGGTAGTAACAAGGTACACATAAGCAGATTCAAACTTTTTGAATATGCATTGTTTTTAAGCAACAACTATAAAGCTAGCTGCTATACATATGTCTTTATGGTTTATTGTCATAATTAACTGGTAATTGCACAAAAAAAAACACACCCTGAAAGAGCCAGAAGAAAAAAATTTACAAATGAGGAATAAATAAGAATCAGGAAAATGTTACGACTTTTACTTTAAGTGGTTCAGCTTATATCCGTTCCCTTTAGCTCAGTCACTAATTATGGCAGACCAAAACAGAGGCAGCGCTCTGCTTCTCTCTCTCTCTCTCTCCTTCACTTGTTCTCCTCACAGTGGCAACAGTGTGTATGACTTGCTGTGGGGTTAATTTTAGGCTACTAAGAGGCTGAAGCAAGGAGAGCAGGCCTATGCCAAACAGCTGTTCTGTTCAGACACAGTGTGTGTGTTACTGTGGCAAAGCAACTTCACATTCACAGAGTGTTGCTGGTAGTCTTTTTTGTTGTTGTTGTTGATTTTTTCCCCCCACAATAGATTATAAATTTTCATAGTTTAATACTCGAACTGCCAAAGGAGTCATTGTGACACCTTTGAATTTTAAAAATCATTTATGGCTGTTGAAATTCGTGACTTTTCCTAAAATGGGTTTATTCTTCATATAGTGAGTTTAGTTTGAGTGAAACAAAAATGCAAACAAATGAATAACAATAATGATCCACATATACCTGGAACTGCCAAGGACATAATTTTCACCCACATAGAAATGTTTCTATAAAGTTGTTTATAGCCTATGCATCAATATGCTGGTCTTTTTATTTGACATCACATCCTCTGGCGTACACCACCGTATTTGTGGCACTTTGGTTGGTCGTGCATCTCTTGATATTTGTAACCTGGCACCACCGCCACAGCTGGGTGAAAGACACGAGTGTACAGTCATATTTTACCGCCTTTTTAAAATAGTAGTCCAGTACATAAATTCGGATATACAACTGGATATGTTGCACCAGTTTGAAAACTTGAGACTTTGTGCAAAAAAAAAAACACTCACCAAAAATCCAGTTTTGACTTTTTCTCTTGCTATATCAGCGCCTAGGTGGTGGTATTGTCTTTGTGGTGACACCTGTCGCTCAGGAGAATACTGCAACAGCTTCCTGCGTTTTAACAGCTTGCATAATAGAAGTGACTGTGTGATGATGTTGCAGCGGTGTGCAAAGCGGCCGATGTGGAGGGTGTACTGGTGCTTCGCATGACAGGGGGCGTGTGGCAAGCATTATGTATGTTTGTACCCTGCTTCCTCCTTACGTGTCACGTTCAGCATCTATGTATTATGTACAAATTATGGTCACCAAAATTTGCCTTTGTGACTAAATTTTGTTTGACTCACCACCAAATGCGGAATAAACACCTTGAAAAAGCGCAGCAGCGTAATTAACATAAAGCAGCAGCTGTGGCATTCCAGGTTGCCAAGCAACATGTATTGTTTACACACATTTTGATATGCAGCGAGAGCTAGCTAGTTGTGATTGATAGATAAAGTAGACTGTGGTAATATAAAAGAGGAAACATTACTGCAGAGGTGAAGCGCTGTAAGCTGAGGCTAAATGCCTACACAATACATAGAAGTCCACCAGACAGTTGAAATATTACAGGGACAAAGTCACAGCATCGTCAGCTTGGAACGAAACATCACTAAAGTGTTGTAAAAAAACGGCAACAAGCTCTCTGCCTAATCCTAATCCTCAGATTATTGTTGAGGATTAAATTCTAACACTGACACAAACAAGGCAGACCAGTTTAGATTGCACAGCTGTTGGTCGAGTTTTGTCGTCTAACTGATTTTATTCTGGACAAGAAACCAAGTTCTTCATGCAAGTTCTTGAATTCATTTAATGTATTCAAAAAAGATCAGTTTTATGATTTAAACTAAATGACATGCACAGGGGCTGCAGTAAAGAGTGGGAAGAAAAGTGTTAATTGAAGTTTAGCTTCTTTTTTTGACAGCTGTGATTTTTTTTTTCACCAAGGGAAGAGAAGGAAACATAGCAGGGAGGCGGTGATGCAAGTTTTAGTTCTGAGGGTTGGTATCATTGAAAAACAACTATCAAAACAAGATATGACAACCCAAGCTTTCATCTCTATGAACCTGACTTGTATAATTAAGTGGGGGATGACATCAAGTGGGTGGCTAACTACAGCAAAATATTTTACGCATGACAAGCTCCACAAAAAGAGCGGTAAAAAGCTTATTTTTGTGGCCCAAATGTTTACTTCAGACCTCAGATATTTTACTTTAAATGTCATGACTTGATACTTGTATACTTTCCAATTAAAGGACTTTTCTTTACATAGACTGCATATAAAAGATGGACAAATCCCTGGAAACATCCATGGACTGCGCGTTACAGATAACATCTGATTAGTGCTAACACATAAAATACTAGAAACTACTAGAAATTCATGGACCAAAAAACAAACTCAGTCCTAGCCTAGCCTAGAATTAAACCCACATTATATTCTATATTTGATAATTACATTTGAAATGTTCCAGCATGCACCAAGTGGGTGCAGTGGGACAAACTGGCAGGTGTTACAACGAATGGGTGTGCAAATGTGAAAAAGAAAAAATGTCATCCTATTGAAGTGGATGAAAGATAGATTTACTCAAATGAACCCAGCAATGAATGGATATTTTTTGCATTGTATCATACACTCGGACGTGTTATGTAAGTTAGTGATGAAAACTAATTATGTTGTTGATATTCATGAGGGTGAGGAGAGCATTGAATATATAAAGGCCATTTATTGCACTTTTGGAGGAGAATGAGACTGAACATGGTGACATAGGCTAACACATGGGTGCCAGGTGGCTCAGCCTGGGCTAGAAAGAGTACGGGACGTGAGAGCAGAAATTCACGAGCTTTTTGAAAACAAAGGTAAGGATCATCCGGCACTCTCAGATGCAGAATATAAGGCAGATCTTACATTTGCTGTTCACATGGTCCATCGCATTTCCTACCTCAGACACTGAATTTGACTGAACAAAAAAAGAAAAGAAAAGAAAAAAAGAATCTGCAGATAAAGTAATTGAACTATAAGCAAAATAGCAAGTCAAAATTTTACAAAAACATGCAAATTTTGTTCATAATTGGTTTTGGAAATGTTGATTAAATAGTGATAAAATGTTGCCGTTTGTACTATGCAGTTTTCATTGCCTAACTGTAACATCTATTCTTACCAGTAGCAGTTTATAAAGGGATAAAATGAATACTGAGCAGAACTGAATTTACCTTATTGGTGCAGCCCTCCACAAGTCCCAGTTTCACATGCAGCCCCTTGAGAAAATTAATTGCCCGCCCCTGCTGTACAGACATATCAGTAATCCTGCAGTTTAATTGCATGTTACTCTGTGTGAGACAAGTCTAACAAAAGCTTGGCCGTAGCCAGTTTCAGGCTGTATGATATCTATTTTGGTCAGATCCAGCAGTGCAATAACAGTAAGGTGAACGGCAGCCCAAGAATCAAAAAATAAAATGCAAGGAGAGCCTCTCAGGTCATCTATCTACGTTGCTCTTTGATCCTAAACTTCTAACACTTTCAGAGTTTTCCAAAGCCCGTCTTTTGTCTCCAAAGCTCTAAATCTTGCTGTTGGTGGATGCGTCTCACAATGAAAAATGGGGCCAGTCTTTTGAACAGCTTTCACCACGTTTCTCTCCCAGAGTCACACAGTGTAAAGTGCTCTGACAAGTCAAGGGTACAATCTACAATCTACAAAGCCCCCAGCACCAGAGGTTTGGTTGGTGTCGGTAGCTTCTAAATGTAGTATTGATGAAATTATCATAAAGATAAAACATTCATATGTAAGGGAAGATTTGTAGGTACAGAAAGCAGAGGATGTTAGTGTGTATTTCATCTGCCAAAGGCTAAATTATTTTTAATCCAGCTAATTTTTCATTTAAATCATGTTCCGCCTCTTCAACTTGTTTTGCTTGATGCTAACAAACTGCCTGTAAGCGTATAGGAAAAAGTACTGATACAAGCAAAGTTATGACAGAAGGAGAAGAGTTTCAAAGTAAATCAGTCTCCCAGGAAACATTACGCCTGTTTCAACGCTGATGTAGACTTCAAAAACACTTTGTAATATATTTCGCTTTCATTATCTGTCAGTCAGCGGAACTCTGGAAAATACTGTATATTTTAAATGTAGCTTATGCAGATGAGAGCTTTCAGCTCTGAGCAAAGGGGGAAATGAAGCCTGTCTGACTACAAGGTTAAAGCATAAATATGTCTATTATTGTTTGAAAGATGTTTTTAAAGTAGTTTGGTTCATTATTATTAAAGAACAGGCTTGCTCGTTTCAGCGTTCTCTGCGATTCAGTGTGTCGGTCTTTTTATTGGAGCCAGGATCAATGATGGGGCGTGATTACTAACCCAGTGAGCTTTTTTTCCCCCAAGGTTTTTGGGATGTCAAAGCTGAGCTGAATGTCAGAAAATGACAAAATTCTGTAGAAACGTTAGGAGGTGGTTGGTTTTGTGGCGGTGGCGGGGGAGGTAGTAGCGCTGGGTCATTTTGAGAAACATGGTAGCCTTGGAAACATTAATAGCCTTTGATGACTTTGATAACATTTTCTTCCTCCATTAATTTATCAAGGGAAAGTCGGCCGGTGTGAAGCACAACAACAACACCGGCTATAGACGTACACCGGGAGCTGACAAGGACAACAGGTCAGGTGCCTTGCTGAAAGGTATTTAAGAGCATTTCAAAACATACAAAAAGATTAACCTTAAAAACTGAGAAAGAGAGAGAGAGACATTTTGAAAGAGATGTTTTCATTTGGTCAGGTTTCTTCGTGCTTGGTTCACATAAAGGTCTCAGCTCTATTTGTGCTCTAGGTGTTTATCTGAGTGTGGACTGAGTCCAGCAGTATTTAGTGGCAGATATAATGACTCACAGTGAGAAATTACTGCCATGGTAATACAGGTCTTTATAGCAAAAAAATGATTAAAAAAAATCTGATATTCACTGGGAACTATGGGACGCTTCTTCAAAGATCTCCTCCACCCCAAGCTGCTCTTAAATGGCTGCTTAGTTGGGGTACACTTATGGCATGTCAGCTTTATCAGGCAGAGTTTCAACTAATTTTTGTTATATTTTCAGACCGTTTTGACGGCTGTAGTAGTATTAGTTTGTTTGATTTGTGCAGTACTATCTAATTTCACCATACCACACCTTTATTGGACCAGCAACACTACGCCACAGAGATCTAAATGGGTTTTGTTATTGTTCTTTAATGGTAGTTCAGTCACCTTCTGACAGTATCAGCACACTTTCATTTTTTTTTAATAGTTTAACAGTGTAATAATGTAACATCCTTCCAACAACTGCAATTCCCACCAATGTATTTTCTTCCACAGGGGCAGCAGCCTAAACAGAGAACCCCAGACCTCCTTCGCCCCAGCCTCCTCCATCTTATCCAAGGCAACACCGAGGTGTTCCCAGGCCATCTGAGAGATATAATCTCTCCAGTATGTCCCGGGGCCTCACCCAGAATCCAGCCAGGAGGCATGCAAGTCAGATGCTCGTGAATCACCGCCTTACCATGGTGGAGGACAAGCTTGTGAGGGGGCACAGGACCAAGGCAAATTGGTTCTGGATGAAGGGCCAGATGAAGACAACCTCTGAGAGGCAAACCATGGAACCAGTTTACCCTGCTTGGGATAAGGTTACTGGGGCCCCACCCTGGAGCCAGGCCTGAGGAGGGTGCCCAAGGGTTGCCTCTGGTGGCCTTAGTCCATAGGTCCTGGCTGGGCACAGTCTGAACATCATGTAAGCCCACTATCTGCAACACACGCAGCTGAGTGTAGCTTGCACTGGGTGGCATTCAAGGATGCTACATGCCCCATCCAATCTTTTTTGAGAGCTGCCATCAATTTAAAATAAGCAAAATGTTTTTTCAAAAATGGTACATTTTCTCACAATAAACATTTAATGTTTTCCGTGTTCTCCTGTGACTAAAATATGGGTTTATAAGACTGGCAAATTATTGCATTGCAAATGTTCCAGATTGGAGATACAAAATTAACCAGTTCTTTTATTCCAAGAAAAGCAGTGGGGACGAAAAAAAAGGTAAAGGGAAGAAAGAGGACAAGAAGAAGTGGGACAGAAAATATGAAAAACAATAAAGAAGGAATTTCATATGTGATGAAATTTTAGTGTATTTCACACATGCTCAGCAGCCGTCATTACTCAGAGGTGCATGTGAGAGTGCATAAGAGTTCAAACACTCTTAAAGCCTGCCAGCTCCTTGTTAGAAAGTCTGTGTGGTGTTACATAACGTCCACGTGACGCTTCTGCAGGTAA
The DNA here is from genome assembly GCF_001858045.2 of Oreochromis niloticus. NCBI lineage: Eukaryota > Metazoa > Chordata > Actinopteri > Cichliformes > Cichlidae > Oreochromis > Oreochromis niloticus. Next base: position 42,579,457 of record NC_031972.2, on the reverse strand, counting down.
CTGTCGCACTCTAACACCACCAGCACCATCACCTAAGAGAAATGGCATATTTCTAGTAGTTAGAACTACTCATGTCGACAATTCATGTCGTGCAATGCTGAAAAATTCACAGCCTCATTCTCTCAGCATTTCCTTCTGTTAAAAGCTTTTGTGAGCTTATCGCAGGTCAGTTCTTAATCAAGTATATTTTACTGCAAGAAAGTTATGTGGTGTAAAAAAAGAAAAGAAAGAAAAAACAGAGAAAGTCTACATTAATATACAAAACTATAAATCACCAAAACATTGTGAGAAGAAAAAGGATGCAAATATTTGTGTTGAGAGTGTGAGTGTCCTGGACTAAAATAGGTGAATCCAGCTGCTTCCCATTTCATCCTGTCATTGTTTCATTGATGGACAGTTTGATGGTACTGCTGTGTGGTTTAAGGGCACTTCAGCAGAATTTACTGAGGATGCAGGTGTTATCAGACGGCTACAAGCAACATAACATTTTGTTTGTTTCACAAAATGAGCAGGAAAACATGAAAATATATATTTTTTTTTTTATCACATCTGGTACACTGTACCAGGGGTCATATAATAATAATAATCATTATTATTATTATTACCTTTGTCAAGGAGGTTTTGTTTTTGTAGTAGTAAGTGAGCCAGATCGGTGAAATGTTTCTGTAGTAAATAAAAGAAATCTGTCAGCATGACTCTTATCGACTATATAGATTTTAAGAATATGTGCATGATTACATGAATCTATAATTGAATTGCTCCCAGTTACCTGCTAAGCTAATCATCAAAACACAATCTAGCTGGTCCAGGGATTTAAACCAGGAAACAGCAGGCATAACTCTGCAAACATACTTTCCTGCATTTACCCTTTTTTTTAATGCCTCAGGACTGACACGCTGCTGATCTACCTGTGTGAAAATGTGTTTGTGCGGGCAGTTATAGAAGCTCTGTGACTCATTAAACATTCATCGGGCAGGCGAGCGTCTGCTGAGAGCTGATTCTTGGCATTTAGACGAGAGGGAGACTACAGTAAACACATTTTCTGAGTGCTGCTCTGTGGTCCACATATAATCAATTCTGCTGTTATTGCATTTGACTTGCTGTGGGGCAATAGGGCGAAGGGATCTGATATCACCGAGGACCTGCCAATAATAAATTTCAATACGTAAGAAAAGACCAAGGGGTGGGGGTTGTTCTGGGAAGTGTCAAGCTAGTCTGAACCACATTTTCAGTAACAAACAGCCCTCCTGTGAGAAGTCAACAATGCCCCAAGGTGAGAAGAATGCTATTTGTCACTGTAGACGCATGACAATGTGTGCTGCATCAGTGCAAAACACGCACTAGCCGCCCGCAGTGAGATTTCACATCTGAAATGAAACTGCCTGAGTGGGAAATACAGACGATATTAAGTATTCTCAAAGCACATCACTTCCTCTCAGTTTTGCAGGAACAAGGGAAATCCGCACAGAGCAGTAAAAAGGGCGCAGTCTCATTGCCACTACTTTGGGCGGTACATATGTGGGAAACAGAAAAGATTTAGAGATGCAGTAGAATATGGGGGAGAGGATGTTGGTCTCCATGGCGACAAGTGTAATAGAAACATCAGTGTGAGCTCAGTGGAAGAGTGGCATTGAGATGCCCGAATCTTTGTGACTCTGAAACGATACAGCTCACTCTGAAATCATCCCACACCTCTACAGAGAGCGAGAGGAGGGAGAGGTGTCAGAGCGCACAAAGCTCTGCTCTGAAGCGCACGCTGTCACTTAAATTCCCAATTTTTTTTTTTTCACCCAGAAATATGATCATCATCAAAAACTAGAGCTTGATTCACACTACAGCTTGGTGTCCTAATTCAGAAGTGTTATAGAGAAAGTGATGCACGGAAACAGCATGTGATATAAAGCAAGTCGTCACCATGTGACACGCAGTGAGTTCTGATAACAGAACGGAGGAAACTGAACAGTAGGGATGGAAATCAAAGATCACTCAACTGATTTAAATAATTTGAAAGATTATGAAGATTTTGATTTGTAGTCTGTTTTTTCAGTTCAAATCCATTTCACTAATTGCAGCAGTGATGAGAAGACACCATTCAAACTGTTGTCAGTGCATGCCACAACAAGTCTGATGTTCGACACTTATTCAGTTCAGTAGAGCATTCAGACTATTATTTATCCACGCTGTCACCTTGAGCTCACTACCAAAAAACAAAAAAATGTGCGAGTTCAGTCAGTCAGGCTAAATAAGCAGACTCATGATAATTCCTTTGGCTTCAAATGAGGAAGAAGTATCGCACTTTCACTCAAAGTGACGCGTACTGCTAACAGCTACAAAAATATACAGTCCTCCTAACTAACTATAACTATAAATGGACATGCAAGTTTCAACTGTTAGCAAGTGCTTGCTCGCAGGAGATCATTGGGTTTCTACCAGTGTTCCTGAAGGGTTTTGTTTGAACCTTCCAATATAAAGTGCACAGTCCATAAAATTTCTTGTGTTATCTGTGTGTTCATTTCTGCCTATCTGGAGTCAGGTTGTGGTGGTATCAGGGTAAGCAAAGTTTTTTTCGAAGTATTTCTAGAAGCAAGTGTAGCAACTCAAAGGATGGAAAAAAATGGGGATGTTATTTTGAAGCATGTATGAAAATGAATGGGGGGGAAAGCCACAACTTTAATTTCAATGGCCACTAAGATATAAAAAGTGCATTTATAGAAATGTCCATCAAAACTAGTAAAGTCAGTTTAAAAGTTTGTTGGCTTTGCACAAAAATAAGGTTTAAAACGCAAGTTGTACTTCTGCTACGCATGTATTACATTATACATTCCTTAATGGCCCTAGCCTCTACCCACCTCTACTCATCCCACACAAGCAATTCAATTCAAATAAATCTTATTTTATTTATATAGTGCCAAATCACAACAGTATTTGCCTCAAGGTGCTTCATATCATGAGGTATGTAAAGACCCGACAATAGTAGATTGAAAACCTCAACAATCAGAGGACAATGAGCAAACACGGCAGGAAGAAAAAATCTATTTTAAAAGGAAGAAACCTCTGACAGACCCAGGCTCCAAGAACAAGAAAAAAAGTCACTGTACCACAATCAGTGGTTGAAACCTATGCCTTCTACTGTGACGCAGAAATAGTCGTAATACAGAACATAGAACATTCACTGTGAGTAGAGTCTAACAACATGATTGGCTTAAATGTTTCCTGTTTCAGCTGTTGATTGGCTATTTGCGGGCAAATGGCCCTAACAGCATCTCAAAATTCTCCCGTAGGTTAGAGGAAACCCACAAACTTGGAAACTATTAGAGATGCATGGATTGCAATTCTCTTGGCACATGACAAATAGCACATTGCTATTTTCTTTGTAAGAATTACATCAAGAAAAAAAAATGATTCGATGCAAAATATTATTTTCATAATGAAAAAAAAATTGCTTTGAAAATTTTGATCCTTTGTTTCGATCCCTGCTGCTGGCTTGTGGCTGGCTCTGGGCTCTGGATAGCTTTGGCTTCAGTCACTTTCCCTTTGTTAGCTTCTTTTGAATATTAAGCTAGGTAAGCGGGATTTACGTGTCTGATTCGGTCCGTTGTCACAAGTGTTTTCATTGTGTTGTTGCACGTTTTATTTAAACAAACTTTGTGTGTTTACTTACTGTGACAACCTTTAACACTATAAATATATTAGTGTGTGGCTGTGAGTGTGTGTGCAACTATTTGCATGCGCCACTGTGTGGATGTTGTGTATGCAGGAAACGATCAGCTTGTAATTGTAAGCAGCAGGCTGACCGGATGCTCATAGGTTCGGACCGAGAATGCTGGAAATTGGCCAAATTAAGTCCCTGGCTGGTTGATCGGTACATCCCTAGAAACTATAACACCTATCTTACTTTAAGCTCAACCCATATGAGGGAAACTCATTCCAGCTGTTTGCGTTTCTAATCTCATGATCTCATTCTTTCAGTATTTGCAGTCATGGCCATAAACAAGGATTAGAATAGAGATTTAAACTCCAGTTAAGGTGATTTTTCAAATACATATATTTACAAATGTACCTGATGTTGACGAGCTCTTTCTGGTACTTTTAGCCCATTCATAGCCTCAAAGCTGTGCTCAAAATATTACAACCATTAAAAAAAGTAATAAGCAGGAGTTCCCACATCAACTGAGGACTACATGTAACTGACCTGTCAGTTCATCAGGTGTGGGTTTACAGTTGATACAGTCCACGGAGTCTTGCATCACATTAAATTTGACAGCTATATACCACTGTAATGACATTATTTAGTTGTAGTAATATCACTTTATACAATCAAATTAAGTTTTATTGGCATTAATCCACCAACTGTTCGTCATCATTATCATCACTACCATCTTTAACTAATGTTGTTTTTGTGTAGGCCTAATGTTGCCTGGTCATATTTTTTCTTTCCCAGTTAGTTCCAACCTGACACTGTTCAGACTGAAGTTGGATACATGACAGTTTTGCCGTTAATCACAGAGCATTCCATGAGAAATGGTTGTTATGTAGAGTCGTGTCATTAAGAAATCAAGGATTTGCTCATCAAAAAGTAACAAGTAAGCAAAAACTGTGTGAAAAATTAAACCTTCCTCCTGTTTTGCTGCAATGCAACAGACAGAAGAAATATTTCAGAAAAAAAAACTCTGAACCTTCCACAACGAGGAGATCCAGTGCCTGAGCTGAGTAGTGGAGGGGTGCGTTTCCAGCATGGTTTCATCTGTCTAGTTCTAACTTTCCTGTGATGGCACATTTCTGTCTTGACTAGTGTAATCCATAGAGCGTGAAATATGACCGAACGGCTTTATGGCTTTGCAGTGATCAGATTTCAACCAGTGTGTAGACAAGACTGGTAGCTGAATATAATTTTGTAAATTATATTCTATATTAGAGTCAAAGACAAGTCAAACCCTTGGAGAAAGGATGAGTATGGTGGCCATTTGACCTTTCAGGTTTCATATAAAAACATGTAACAAGTCATTTGTGCATTGAAACTAATGAAAGGATAAGGCGGAGGGACAACTACGCTTTGCTAATCAAAAGTACTACCAGTACGGCAATCGGGCAAGCCGACTGCTGGCATTCCAGCTACGTAAAGAGCAATCAAGTAGGGTTGTTCATAAAATTAAATGTCCAAACTCCGGAAAAATTGTGTGCCAACCTAAGGAAGTTGCAAAAGCATTTTCTCTGTATTATCAGGAACTATATAAAGAAGAAAAAGTCCCAAATAAAATTGAAAAGATTGAACAATTTCTTAACCTGATCAATCTTAGTGAACTGTCTCAGGAAGAAGCTGAATTAATAACAAATCCAATCACCAGTGAAGAAATAAAAAATAGTATTGGAAAACTGAAAAACAACAAGTCTCCCGGAGTGGATGGCCTGCCAGGGGAGTATTACAAATATTTTGAAAAAGAGCTGACACCAGTGCTATGCAAAGTTTATAATTATGCATTATTTAAAGGTGATCCCCCCCAGTCATGGTCTGAAGCTATTATTAGTGTCATCCACAAAGAAAGCAAGGACCCGACTTTATGCATGTCTTATCGCCCTATCAGCCTGCTCTGTGTTGATTTAAAAATTCTTACAGCCATTATTGCGAATAGAATCCAAAAACATATAAAAAAACTAGTGAAACCGGACCAAACAGGTTTTATTTCCCATAGGCAAGGTTCAGATAATGTTAGAAGGGCCCTCAATCTTCAGATTATGGCACAGGAAAGGGACACCTCATCAATGTTCTTGAGCCTGGATGCGGAAAAGGCCTTTGACCGGGTAGATTGGGACTTTCTGCAACAGACTCTTAGGCACATGGGCTTCAATGAGACTTTTATCTTATGGGTCCAAACACTATATAAAAATCCCAGGTCTCGGGTAAGGGTTAATGGGCACTGTTCTGACTTTTTCTCTCTAGGCCGTGGCACTAGACAGGGTGAAGTGCTATCGCCGTCCTTATTTGCTCTTAGTATTGAACCGCTAGCTGAATTGATCAGATCTAACCCTCTCATACAAGGAATTAGAGATGAAACCAATACACAACATAAGCTGTCACTTTTCGCAGATGATATTCTGCTATTTTTAGAGAATCCGGTCACCTCTGTCCCGGCCCTTCTGAGCAACCTTGAGGATTATGGTACAGTGTCAGGTTATAAAATAAATACAAATAAATCTGAGGCATTAATGATTGTTGGCAGCTGGCCCACACAGCTGGATCATCTTGTATCTTTTAGACACTCCAAACAGGGCTTCAGATATTTGGGGGTAATTATTACTCCCAAAACCAATCAGTTACTTGCACTCAATTATGATCGGTTGTTCGGGAAGATTAGGGGGGACTTGGACAGATGGAACCTACTCCCACTCACTTTTATGGGGAGGATTGAATGTATAAGGATGAATATTCTTCCACGTCTATTATTCCTGTTTCAGAACCTACCCATTTTGATCCCACAGTCTACATTCAAATTATTAGATAGCATTACATCTAAATTTATCTGGCAGAATAAGCGACCAAGGGTCAGACTCAAAATATTAATGTCTGGAAAAGAAAAAGGGGGCCTCAAGTTGCCTAACTTCAGAATGTACTATTGGGCAGCTCAATTAAAATCAATGGCAGCCTGGATAATTCGTGATCCAGAAATGCAGTGGGTAGCTATGGAAGAGTATTCATTACCAGGTATCTCCCTTCGGAGTCTCCCATTTCTCAACCCACAATCATGGAAAAGAATTAAACTAACTAACCCATGGGTCAAGCACACTGTAAAGATTTGGAACCAAGTGTTAAAAATATTAAAAGGGAATGTGACCATGTCTCGAGCGATTCCCATAAGTGGAAATATTGAGTTCCTTCCATCATTGTCAGATCGGAGTTTTGAGAGGTGGGCAGAGAAAGGATTGATTACAGTCAATCAGCTGTTTGAAAAGAATACTTTTAAAAGTTTTGCCCAGTTAAGGGCTAAATATGCTTTACCCCCAGGGGACCATTATAGATACTTACAGCTAAGGGACTACATTACAAAGCACAAAGATTGGGACAAGGTTAGAAGAGAACCACTCGGGTTGGAAAACCATTTTATAAAACTGCTTGAAAAGTCGGGTACATTGAAAAACCAAGTGTCTTTAATTTACCAGAAACTGCTGATTGACATGTCTGATAATACCTATCATATAAAACAACAATGGGAAATGGAACTCAATATAACTTTGGATGATGTCACATGGGAGAGTGTCTGCTGTAGCTGCCACAGAGGGGTGGGTAGTCAAATGTGGAAGGAATTTGATTGGAAGGTTAAATTAAGATTTTTTAGAACTCCACTGAAAACCTTTCTGTCCAAAAGTAGTGCCTGTGATAAATGTTGGAGAGGGTGTGGGTTTGTGGGGGACCAGACACATATTTTTTGGGACTGTGTTTACATACAACAGTACTGGATGGATGTTAAGAACGTTATACAAAACATATTGTCAGTCAACCTCCCAATGGATCCTCTGATCTTCTTGTTGGATATCTTTCCTGATGGTTTCTCCTATGAGCAACACTTTCTCCTACATCTCCTCCTCATGACTGCAAGAAAACTGATAACAATCCACTGGCTCAAACCAGAAACACCCACAGTTGCCCAGTGGCTTCTGAAAACTAGACATGTCTATACGATGGAACGGATAACAGCTCAACTACAACTGGAAGTGCCAACCTTTGAGAAAAAATGGAGACTAATTATAAAATATCTTGAAAGGACACTCAAGCCTTAACCTTGTTACATCTGTGCTTAGGTATGTCGGTATTGATATGTATGTATGTATGTGTATATATGTGTGTATATATGTTTTCCTTTTAAATTAAGTTTTTGAATTACCCTCACCATTATATACTGCAGATTTGGTCTCAGGTCATGTTGTTGATGTGAATTGCCTTGTTGTTTTTGGCAATAAAAGTTCAAAAAAAAGAAACTAATGAAAGGATGCTTAAAAAGTCCATTCACAAACTTAAGTTCAAGAGGATTAAATTCAAAGTAACACCTACAAAACTATGGGTAAGTACCAGGATGCGTTTTAAATTATATAATTTTTCATGCATTACAGCAGCGCAGTAAAGATGATAACTAGCAAGGACTGTCGGGAATGTCCTGAGAAAACAGGACATTGTGAGCAGGAAAACGCTGGAGGAGTGATGAGCTGCCAGTCTGAGTAACAGTGAAGTTGTAAATGATAGCTGCAGTCTGTAATTATTTACATCAGTCTAAAAAAAAAAGGAATGTCAGTTATTCACGAGATGAAGCGAAGCAACGGTGAAACAAGATGCTTTCCAGGAGCAAGTCAACCCCTCACATGTCTGACTGATGAGCATTCTGGGAAACATCAGTCTGAACTCCCGGTGATCTCCAAAGGATTTATTAGCATTCTATTATGTTCATCTTATAGTAGCAGCTTCCTGTGCACACTTTTGGCAGACAGCTGAGAAATGATGGCTTGCTGTTTTTCTGCACTCTCTAGCTACATTTACAATGTGGGTTTTTGGGCTTGTTTCCAAATTACTGCTCCTGTCTGATTTTTTGGATCACTGTTTACATCTCTGGTTGGATGTAATAAATATCTGATATGAATGTGGGCTGACAGCAGTGTCACGAAGCGTTCAAGGGATAAGAAAAGCCTCCACGCTTTTACTGCTCAAATTAACACCCAAGGTAGTGATAACCAAAATCATGACCGCACGCCAGGAAGAAGATGGATGAATAAAAATTCTGAAATTCAGACTTGCATTTATGGAACAGGTATAATAAAGTTACCGCCCTCCACTACTATTAAAGATGATATCATGAGTTAGGCACAATGTTTAAAGTGTAAGGAGCAGCATGCATGCAAACCTGCTAAACTGAGCAAGTAAAATACAAAGTAGGACGGATGCTTCATCAAACAGCAGGACACCATCTGCACCATCCATCCATTTTTTGCCGTCGGTCTCGGCCTTGGGAATTGGAACAGCAGTCTGTGAAGAGATGCCCACACCTCCCTTTCCACGGCTACCTCTCACCAAAGAAGTGGAAGGGGTCTCTCCTCAAGCAACTAAGAGGAGACCCTAAACCTACATGTTGAAGAGATTATGACTTTTGGCTGGCTTGGGAAGGCCTTGGCATTCCCCCAGAAAAGCTAGAGGGTGGTGGCTGAGTAGAGGTCTGGGCATCTCTATAGACTGCTGCCTCAGCGACCTAGACCCAGATAAACAGCAGAGGATGGATGGATGGATTTTTATATATTATCCTGACCACTTCTATTAAAGGCACAATTGTGTAACTGTTACCCAATGAATGTTTTAGGGCCACAGCTCTGTTGGGCCCTGTTTATTCTGGACAATCTAAAAAGTACTGGCTTGTTCTTAGTTTATGAAACATATGCATAAGCCCATGTTTATGGAAGGGAATTAAAACAGATAGGGAAAGGCTGCAGGTGGAGGGTTGATTGCTTACAGCAAGTCTTTTTTTTGCCTTATAGATTTTGAGTGGATGGATTTTAGCTAATGTAGCTTTAGGCTAAGTAAGACATTTTGTTGTCAAGACTGAACTTCAGCACTCACTGTGAAACACATCTTATGAAATCCACACAAACATATTTATATTTGACATGTTCCTGTCTCGCTTTGGAAAACATGTCTGACTCCAGGGGTTTTAAACTGTCATCATGAGGTTTCCTCACCATGCTGACACGAAAATTGTCCGACGGACACAGTTTGTCGGTAATAAAATGAGCCTTTAACGTGTGTGAAAATGTCACATGAAGATTGTTGAACGGTTTTGATGGGAATTTCATATTTGAGATTAGATGAAATTGGAGTGGATTTGATTAGACTGGATATACCTATAATAAATTAAGTTAGACGAAGAAAAACGAAAAAAACACGACTTACGGACTTTTATATAAGAGGATTTGCTGTTTGGTCCTCTAAGACGAAAAGAAGTTGAAATGCTAAACCAAACTGTCCTACATCACTTCTAAATTCTTTTTAAATTAGTTGCAATAAATGAATAGATGAATATTAATCAGCTAATACTTAGCTGCTGTAAGCCTCCTTGTTCCTAAAGATTTCATCAGCATTAACACAGGATTGTTGGGGTGGGATTTTGTTTGTGTGTTCTCAAAAGGATTAGCTGAGGACATCCCACAGTCTCACAGTTTATCTTTCTGCTTTAAAGTGGAGATGTGGATGTGCTGGGAGAAAAGGTTTCTCTTTTTTCTTTCTTGGCAGAGAGCAGCAGAATCTCGCTCCCTGACGGTTTTTCTTCACAGAGGCGCCGTTTTGATGAGAAGAGAAAGTGACAGAGAAGGACCTGCACATCAACCTCAGCTTCATCAATTAAGATTTTTAAGCCATCTGAAGTTACTCTCATTTCGAGTCTGAGAACTGCACGCCTGCCTGGAAGAATAATGAGAGGATGACTCTACCAGAGGTTTACTTCGAGTATAACAATTCACTGCAGGAAGTGTAAACCATCTTCTCTCTGCTGACCGGATCAATTCTAATTTTGTTCCTAAAGTCAATACTTCCCTCATATCCCCCCTTTTTTTCCTGCAACGACCTTATTTATTGGACCTTTGTGTGGATGTAGAGGGTTAAATTCAATCTGATTTTCTCACTGATCTCATAATGTATGATGCATTTTCGTACAGTTCTCACTTCCACTTTGTGATCTGATCTGGCACCTTTTTTGTTCAAAGACACACATATCTCGTCCACTGTGATTCTGTTTCTCATCTTTAGGGAGACCTCTTTATGTAACACTCTACTGTGGGCTCCTCTGTGAAATGGCATGATGGCATAACTCTATTAAACAAACCTGTTCAATTCACAGCAAAAATAAAGATGAAAATTTACATTTTTTCGTGAAGGGTTGATGCTGCTTCACCTTTCAAGGCTGAGTTGGAAAGAAATTTGCATATTTGAACTCCTGAGATCAATAACTCCTAAGAAATGTTATTAGAAGACAAACAACGCCTATTTTCAACCATGTCAGTAAGGCAGACATGCTGGCAGCACAGGTGACTATGTTCAGGGACTGTTTACATTTCACGCTGCAGGAGGTCCTGTTGAGTCACACGGTCTATAAATGTGACTTCTAACTGATTTTGAGATCGTCTGTGCATTTTCCAACCTTTGATTTTCAGTTATAGACTATGCACATATGGGGGAAATTTTAATTACAGTGAATATCTAACTGAAAGTGCAGTAACCAAATTTAAAGAAGTTCATTTAATGCGAGGCAAAGTAGGGCTCCTACATCTTGCTGACAGTATGTGAGAGCAAAGTTATTAATGTATGTGTGTCTTTCATGGGTTCTTTTTTCTGTATTGCACTTTTTTTGCAGTCTTTGTCTCTGAAGTTTGCCCAGTGGCCCAATAGTGTGGTTTACACACTTGTCTAACTTGTAAAAGATCCCTGGTTTAGTCCTAGGAGGAAGCCCAGATCTCTTTGGGGTTGTTTTGAGAAGTGCATCTGGCATCTGGCATCTGCCAAATCAAACATGAGGAGTGACATCTTGTCAATAAGCGAGCGGCTGAAAGAAGGTTTCATTCACAGAATGTCACCTCCTTCCTTCCCTTATTTTTTATATTATTTATTTATTTAGTTTTACTTTAGTTGCCCTAACATGCAGAAATAAAAGTATACTCAAACTTGGAAAAACTATCTGTCTTCATTCATTTATATTCAGGATGTACATGAAGCATGTTTAACCTTTGCAGTATTTATCTAAAACCTTAAAGTAGCCATTGAGGTGTTTTAGGGTGGGTGCTGGTTTACCTTTAACCTTGATGGGGGTTTTTTTTTTTTTAGCCTGAACTTCATTTACTCAAGAACCTTTGCCTTTTGCCAACCTGTCATTACATATAGGAACGGGGTCTTCACAACTTGCTGGTACACTGGTGTTACCTGAAAGTACAGCCAAGTCCCAGATGAACTTGAGCTGATAACAACATAATACAAAGATGTTTGGACCGACCCCCTCATCCCAGTCCCTGGGACTCACCACTAGCTGTTCTAGAAGTTAAGAAGCCTCATGGAAGAAGGGCGAAATATCCATTTGCCTTTTTCAAGCTCTCAGCACTACTATAAACAAACAAGTTCTCACTCCCAAAGCGTAATATTTTATGCTAGGTGACAAATCGTCAACATGTTACGCTTCGGGCACCCAACACGTCCATAAATGACGAGATCGGAAAAAAAATGAGGAAACATGGAAACCGTTTGGAATCAATCTACACATGTTCGTTCATTTTACTTAAATCGCTTTGAAAAACACTATTTAACATCATTAAAGTGCTGGTTAGGGATAGGGTTAGGGTTAGAGCTGGAATACATGACTGGAACGTATATTACTGCGGGACCGTCATTCTACTGCAAGAATATTTAGATGGGTGTTCAGTATCTGAACACCCATCTAAATATTCTTGCAGACTAGAAGAAACCACCAGCTCCTAACATTGCTTAGATGCCAACACGCAGACATTATCTTCTTTCTTATTTGTAGAGACCTTGGCTTGAGGACAGCTGGATTCAAACCATCAGATCTGACACAAAAAAAAGTCATTTTAAAGAACAATTCCCACTGTAACCCCTTTAAAGTATGTTGGGAGTTTCATTTTTTTATAGTCTAGCAGCTCTAAGAATGTGGTGAGCCAGCGCCTTTGTTCAAATAGAAAATAACTCTGTAATGCCTTTTGTTTCATGCTGCCAACATTCACGATAATCAAAAGGATCTGTCAGGAAACTTTGAAACTGGGTCCTTCACAAGGTGTGGCTGTCTGGCAAACCTGCCACCAACAGAAGAGACAGGCTGAGCTAGTTAGGACTGGAGGAGCTGCGTATTGTATATAGCTGCCAACTGGGAAACTTTAAACATCGCAGCAAGGCAAACTTTGCATCATCTTGCATGCAATAATCTCAGAACAATTGCCAAAGCATACTGCCCCAGTTTAAGCACATTCTGCTTTATATTATGCATGCCTGCAAGCTGAAAGAAAAGAATCCTCTACTGTTAAACTGTATTTGAATCTGTATGCTGTCTGCTTTTATCCTTTACCTTTTTATGGATTTTATTTTTCTTTGCTTGTCTTGTGTAGTAGGGGAATTACAACACTGAAAGGAAAGGGTGATATGTAGGAAAAATGTGCTTAGAAATAGGGTCTGGTGTGGAATAATGCAGTTTGTCCCACCTACTCACAGACAAATAGTAGAGGTCGACCTTTTCCTTTCCCGTGTCTTTCCTATCAAACACGACCGGCTGCGAAGTTAAACGTGACTAAAGCCGTCCACAGTTTAATGACTGAATCAGCAGAAGGCCTTGTGAAATCTGTGTTCTTAATGAAACCTGAAAGCCAACTAACAAAGTCTCAACAGACAGAAAAAATGATGCATTCAGGTGCATCTTGCAGACTTGTAAAATTAAACATTTTCAATTCCCCATGCCTTGAATTACTGTCAATGTTCCTATGTTGTGACTTGATGACTACTGTTTTTAAGCCTCTAGTTTGGAATTTTGGTCATCACCGTCCTGTTTTTTGCAATCCAGTGTGACAAATAATATGTGGCCCTCTGAATGGTGAATGGAATGAAAATAGTATAAAATGATACAAAAGTCACCACAAACTAGCGTGAAAGTGTGTGAGGCTCACCCAACATTACGCAAATTACATTTATTGACCGTCAAGGAACCAAACTATTTTGGTAACTAAAATATAATTTATAACTAATATGGTAGTATTTTAACACCCGAAAATAGATTAACTGGGGACTGATCAACAACAAATTACAGTGATGTCATCACAGAATAGAAATAGTAGTCTAAGGGAGCAGAGAAGAAGAAGAACCTTAAGAGGCTAAAATTTAAAGCAGAGTATATCTGGAAAATATTACCAGTATTTTACTTCTTCCACATTTTTTCATGTTTTTTCATGTTTTAAATTCAGTTTTCTCCTCCAAATTCTACACATAATACCCCATAAAGACAAAGTTTAAAAAAAAATATTATTGGAAAAAGCATATATAATATGTACATAAGTATTCACAGCCTAGATTCAATACTTAGTTGAAGCACCTTTGGAAGCAAATACAGCCTGAAGTCTTTGACTATGATGCTACAAACTTGGAACACCTATTTTTGGGCAGTTTCTTCCATTTTTCTTTGAAGAACCTCTCAAACTCAGTCAGGATCAGGAGTGTCGGTGCACAGCCATGTTCAGATCTCTCTAGAGTGGGTTCAAGTCTGGGCTCTGGCTGGTTAACTCGTGGACATTTACCCAATAGTCCTGAAGGCACTCGCTTTGTTATCTTGGCAGTGTCCTTAGGGTCATTGTCCTGTATGAAGCTGAACTTTCGCCCTTGTTGAAAGTCTAGAGCGCTCTGGAGCAGGACATCATCAAGAATATCTTTGTACATTGCTACATTCATCTTTCCCTTAACTTTGACTAGTCAGTGTCCCAGTTCCTGCTACTGACAAACATCTCCACACAATGCTTCAATGTAGAAATGGTACTGGACGGGTGATGAGTTGTGCCTGGTTTCAGGAAAAAGAGTTCAATCTTTGTTTCTTCAGACCAGAAAATGTCGTGTCTCATTGTCTGAGAGTCCTTCAGGTGCCTTTTGGCAATCTCCAGGCTGGCTGTCATCTGCCTTTTACTGAGGAGTGGCTTCCATCTAGCCACTGTACCACAAAGACAAATATTGGTGGAGTGCTACATAAAATGTTTTCCTTTTGGAAGGTTTGCCTCTCTCCACAGACTAATGCAGGAGTGCTTTCAGGTCCTCAGTCACCTCGCTGACTAAATACCTTCTACCCTGATTGCTCAGATTGGCTGGGCGGCCAGCTCTTAAAAGAGTCCTGATGTATCGATATATCTATCTTTGGGCAATAAGCATCTATCAATGACTTCTGTAGCCGTAAATCTTTCTACTCTAGTTCTGTCAGGAAGTTCACTGCATAACATTACAATGTAGTGATTAGAAGTGAAAAATTACAATACAATGAAAGCTTATAATTAGAGCTGGGCGATAGAACGATAACGATATGTATTGCGAAATAACTTTTTCTCGATAGAAAAATGAAACTATTGCGATAGATCTCATCCCTCTCTCTCTTCCTGTCTTAAAAAAAAAAAGAACAGCCAATCCAAATTAAGTAGCGCATAGCCGAACCAGTCACAGCCGCAGTGTCGCGTCACGTCACTTGTTACGTACAGCACAAGTGCCAAGCCGCACATGTGTATTTGTTTGGGAGGCAGCGAGCCGCCGTGCCGGCCGGGTAATGGAGAAAATGAGTGTGCCCGCTAGAGAAAAATCAACCAAGAGCTTGGGTGACCAGGTTACCGAAGAGAACACAGATGACGGTTCCAATGCCGGAGAGATTGTCGAAAGGAAAGGCCAGAGAAGTTCCGTAGACTGAAAGCGCTAATTTGTCATCGAAAACAACCAGGAGAATCCCTGCGAAGCAGCAACAGTCAATTGAGTCGGCTTTCTCCAGCGTCTTACCATATGACAAAAAAGCTAAGAGACATAACGACATAACGTATGCCATAGCCTACCGTCTTGCTAAAGACATGCAACCAATAAACACGGTCGAAAATGAAGGATTCAAGCAGCTAGTTGAGGTAATAGCTAAGCTATACAACAAGGAGAGATTGAGAATTTCCTTTTAGTTCTCAGTTTATTTGATATTGACAAAAGTTAGTCAATCTTGTCTGTTCTTCTGTAAAACAAACTAAGATTTATTTTTAGAAGTAAGATTTTGTTTCTAAGTGGAATTGACAATTTAGTAGTCTGTTTTGTTTGTTCTATTTTGAAACTTAAACGCTTTAGCGGCTGCCTTTTGTGTAGTTTACAATATTTGCCTTTATTTATCTGAAAAAGTCTCATGTTCCTTAAGTACATCTGCCCTGTTGAGCTTATTATGGGAAATAAATATTTAAATCAAAACAAGCTGCTGATTATTTTACATTTTACTTGTGAGCAACGGCACATTTAAATCTTACAAATATAGTTATTTGGCTTATATCGTGATATATATCGTTATCGCCTGAAATGAAAAAAACATATCGTGATATGAAAAAATCTTATATCGCCCAGCTCTACTTATAATGTTAAAAAGCATATATAAAAATTTCCATCATCATTGCCACACCAGTGGGCCAACTGTGGGAGAAATAGGAATAAAAGAAACAGACTGACCAATTTATCGTAGGACATATTTTTCAGATTAAAAATACCCCAAAGGCCCCCTCAGTCACTTACATGCAAACTAAAATCATTTCTCAAATTTATTTCACATACTGGAGGGCCAAAGTAAAAAAGAAAAATAACTATTTTATTGTAAGCATAGAATATATCTGGTTAGTTGTGTAAAGTTCATTTCAAATTGCAGTTTGACACACTTAAAGCTAGATCCTGAGTGCATTTCTGCTTTATGCTTCTACTTTTAAAATGTCCTTAAGGGCTGTTTTGCAGAAGAAGTACTCAATGAAGTCAAGGGTAAAAAAATAATAGAATGAAAGAAGCCAGCATACTTTTCTTTGTCTACATATGGCAGTCGGGGAAAAAAAAGAAGATGGGCAGCAGCTTTTCACTCTGAGAATTCAAGAGCCTTTTACTGTTTTTCTCTTCTGAAATGACTCAACATAGATGGCGAAAAGCATGAGTTGGAAGGGCACTGGAATGAGAAGTAAATCTTCCTTCACAGAAGTAAATCACTTATGTTGTTATTTTCGCAAGAATTTCTCTTCTATTAAATAGTATTTGATCATACTTATTAATTTAAAGTGTTAAATAAATCTTAAGGATTAAAAAATGTCCTTTAAATTTTTTTTAAATAACTCTAAAATGTTATGAATCTGCTATTGTTAATTTACACATGTGGTCTTCCTACTGTGACATCTCAAAATGTCTTCCTCAAATAAGGAATTATTTGTTTTAGTTAGAACTGCTGTGGCCTTACCTAAGCTTGCACTACTTGCAGTGCCCTACCAACTGTCCAGATGCTGGTGCTTGTTGCATTCAAAATGAATGAATGCTGAAAGTTTCTAATGTTCAAAGGTTATCATATTGACTACATAATTTGCTGAAGAGGAGGAACCCTGTCAAAAATTTAGAAAACACAGAAAAACTATCGCTGAACCACATGATAGAGTTCAAAATAAACAAGGGTTACCTACAATGCCAGAGCCTGGAATATCCAGAATAGAAAGCAATTGTTGATTACAAAGTGATGTGCAGTGAATGAAGGATTTAGACTTGGACTAAGAGCACAAAAAGAGACATTGAAGTTCACTTACATCTCCAGATAATACGTAAGATGGACCACCAGCAGGTGATACCTGTGGTTGCAAAAAGACGTCTGATCCTGTAAACATCTGTGGGAAAACAGGACTTGACTCTAACCTTAATGAAAAATGTTCTGGTGACTTTATGGGCTCTGTCATTCATTTTTGGGTAATACTAAGAGAATTACCATTATTAAATTATGTTAATTCAAAGACTCAGAAAGAAGGTATTGGCCATTGACTAATGACTTGTGATTAATGGGTTGCAAGATAAACAGCACATCACAATCAGATCCACACTTCACTCATCACAATCCAGTTTGAAAATACAGATGATGGTGAGGACAAATATCACTCAGGCTGGTTTCACTAGTCATAGGTGTAAAGTAATGAAAAAGGGAAGAATAATCCAACAGAAACTAAGACAAAAGGACACTTGACTTCCGTACACAAACTTCTTTCTGAAACTGAACAAGTCGCCCCCTGCTGGTTATTAGGAAGAATGCGGGTTTAAAGAAGCTCCCCTCTGGCTTCACTTTTCAGACCCAGAGGCTATATTCATCTTTTATATACAGTCTAGGAATACTACTCGATATTCAGCTGGAAAACATGATGGCACTACTCTAAACCAAGTTAACACTGATACACAGCACAGCGCTACTGCAGACAGTAAAAATGGAAAAGAAGAAAATAGAATTTGAGAGCTCAGTAGCAGGCAGGCGTCTGTTATGAAATCCTCCCTGGGATTTGCAAAATGAGGGGTAAAAGCAAGCTCTGAATGTCAAATGCTTATCTGATCCAATCACTGACGGGTTTCAGTTTTTGAAGAGCATATCCATGCTAATTAATGCAATAATCCCTGATCTGAAACACCGTCATACACATGACACAGACCATGTGTTTGACTCGTGTGCTCTTCACAGTTCAGCAGGGTGCTGATATAAATGGAGGATTGATAAGCTTCCATCTGATTGTCCTTCTGGCTTCAAATTTATGGCCCACTCAGTGATTACTGAACTGTTAAGTAACTGATTTGCTCATTATGAACAGCATTATCATTGCTTATCATTCATTTATATTGATTTCTGTTGGAAAAATCTGACTGACTTTTTTTGTGGCTGCTTTTTCAGTCCATGACAGTCAGCGCACGTTGGTCTGAGGCATGAATACTCATATATAAATATATAAACCAGTCAGCATAGTATGACTCCGAGGACTGTAATGCTCCTTGGTCAGGAAGATGTCGATTCACTGCAGGGGTCTAAATTATGATACCCATAAATTTGAATATTTCCCCCACTTGTTTCAATGTAGATAACACTTACACACACCTCTCTGTGACTGCCAGTAATCTAAAACTAACCTAAAATTTAAAACCTCAGTCATCAGGAAAAAGGACAATTTTTCAGTCAATCACAGTGAAATGTTAGTCTCAGACTACCTCGCCAATCTGACCTTGTTTCCTTCCACAAGAAGCAGTTTAGAGACTCCTCTGCTGGACAGCCTTCTTTTGACTCTTCTTCTTTATTTACATTATCTGTTAGAAGTCCCTTAATAAGGGTAAATTAAGCATTTTTCACATCATCTGTGATAAAATTGCTTCTCCGTCTCTCTGCCAATACAGCTAGATGTCTGGATCCTCTGACGGTGTGGTCACTTTCAGCCTGCCTGATCGTGTTTGGGAAACAAATGTTCCAGTTTCCTCACAGTGTTTTAAAGTGAATTGCCTCACCTCCACAGAAACCTTGAGTCTTGCTATGATTTGATGCAGAGAAGGTCTGTCATTGCTTAGAATAACAATTGGACTTCTGACACTTCTGACACGATTCTATTTGGTGAATAAAATTCAGCTGGAAACGTGAGGCACAGCAATGGCAGCATTTCTAACAAATGAACAAAGGTTGCAAGTTTATTTCCTTGAACCAACTCTTGATGCATATATCTCTGAACACTTTAACAGGTCATATAACTTAAAAATCTTTAGCTTTGTACAGAAGAGCTCACAGTCATTTAATAATGGAGACTTTGGCAATGTTTCTTCTTTGTACTCCATCATATAACGCTTTGTTATTTCCAGATCTACTGTAAATGACATGCTACCCCAGTGTCCCCTACATACTCCAGTGAGTTTGGACTTTTTAAAATTTTATCTTTAAACACAATTTAATCAAACTCTTCTTCTCATCTCTTCTGTTATATTCCTTTTACAATCAACTTCCCTTTTTTTTTTAGATTTTTAAATGGTTGCTTTAAATTTCTTGTCAACAAATGTCGCAATTTTTCAGATGGAAAAAATTCTTTTGCAAAAGATGAATGGTGCATTTCTCTGATCTTGTCCGCATCCACGTTCCCTTTTTCAGCCTCACGTGACTTTCTCATAATTACTTTTCCCAACAGAGGTGAAAGCGGCTATTTGAATCATTAGACACGGACGCTCGGCTCTCCTCTCCTCCATCTGATATAATCATATATCATCGATTGAGATCATCTCTAAAATGTAACCTTCAGCATGGAGGTGAATCCACTGTGGGAAAGTTTCTTAAAGTGAATAGGGACAAATGTCAGAAAAATCAATTATCATGATATAGTAACTAACCATGGTTGCAAAATATAGGTAGATTTCTTTTAGGTACCAGATCAGCACTACTGAGTATAAAGTCAAATTACTGCTTTTTCTATCCATTAAGCAGTTTAGCATTAGGACAGCTCTTTCAAAGGATATATTCTTCTTTTCAAACTAGATTATACACAAAACTTTTTTTAAAGGAAGCCAAAAGCACAGATCTATATAAAAAAGGGGCTTTGAAAGAAAACATTCTCCATCAGAATGTGGCATCAGGATCTGCACTTGATAGATGGTTTGCAAGTTGCTCTTTGTTTTCTATAGAGGACATATTCAAGCGTCTGACTGCACAGTAAGCTTAGCATTAAACATATATGATACACAGATATGCATATGGTGGTTTTTGTATGATCAGACTAAAGCTGCTACTAGTGGTTATTATATATAATGATAATCATAATTATCTTAATCATCAACATTTCTTTTGTCAGTGTCTTTTGAGCTGCTCTCTTTTTTAAACACCACTTTTTTGTCTCTTTTTCCTTTTTTTTGAGAAAATGTCCTCGAGTTGGAAAAAAAACAACATTCTAATAATATTTCATCTTATTGCATCTTATTGCAAGAGAGATGCACTTCAGAAGAGATAAAAAGATGACTAAAGATGAAAATTTGCTCAAAATTGCTTTCTCTCTGGACACAAAGATCCAGAGATAATACAACAGAGAGCGAGTAAAATGGATGGATATATTAAAATGCCACAAAACTCTTAGTACTATCATACGAAAATTTGTCAATATTTATAAATACAAAAATGACAGGAAAAACATCACTCTGCTCTAGAGCTGTGAGGTCAGTACTTACCTTTGCATTTTGATGAAATATTTAATATGATTCATGCTTTAAGATATGTATTTATGGAAACGATATGGCACAGTTCCCATTGGCTGGTCAGTAATGTCTTGCCCTACCCACTGAGCTACACAGTACCAGAAGTTTTTGGCACTGACAGGCGAAATCAAGAGGATTATGTGCTCCGCCTGCCAACACAGTCTTTTGATCAGAGGCCAGGTAATATCAGACAATCTACATTAATCCTACCCCCCACCCCTCCCTTGGTTCCTGTTCTCATTCTGGCCGACCTCCTCTCTTACCAGGTTGTTATCAGACGGAGGGATAATTAAGCCTTGTGGGACTACAATAAGCCTTGCTTTTCTAAGTTGTCAAAAGTTAGAGGGAGGCAGACCAAACGCCTTTGAAACACAACCGAAATAAAAGAGCTAATCTGACAGAGACAACAAACGTATTATTGAAGATGCCTGGTTTCCCTTTGACCCTTATCTTACTTCAGGATAAAAGTTCAGTCAGACTTGGGGCAGATTTTGTAATCATAGCCTTCTAAACAAATCTCCAACAAGCAGAAATACGCACCAGCGTTTCTTACTGAAATATGAAAGAACTCCCAAAAATGAAGAATTAGACTTAGACTGAAAGTTTAATATATTGTTAAGTGGGTATAATTGCGGCACTGCCTTAGTCCTTCTTGAAGTCGTAAAAGGGTTAGGGTTTGCTCATGGCTAAATATCAGAGTTGGGAATTTGGGGGGATAGATTCACTTTTGGAGCCAGCCTCACATGACCATCAGTTTTTGGCACTTTTGCACTGAGTTATTTTTTTCATTTCCCAACCTAACTTCAACTCTAAATGGATTTTGGACTCCACACCTACTGATGTGCAGGGACATACAGGATAATACATACAGTACTGTGCAAAGGTCATGAGACAACTCTCATTTCTCCATATTTTGCTTCCAAAAGTTCAGAAGATGATTTTTTTTTTCTTGTCTGTTAATATATTTAACACTAACATATGAATTATTACAGAAAAACAAAGGCATACTGGCATGGTGGCCTCACAAGAAGGTCCTGAGTTCAATTCCACCATCAGGCGGAGTCTGCATGTTCTCCCTGGATACTCTGGCTTCCTCCCACAGTCCAAAGACATTTAGGTTAACACTACATTCCCCATAGGTGTGATTGCTGGAGTGAATGAGAAGATAATGAATGGTTGTCTCTGTCTATGTGTTAGCTCTGCGACAGATTGGCGACCTGTCCAGGGTGTACCCTGCCTCTCGCCCTAAGACAGCTGGGATAGGCTCCAGCGAACCTGAAAAGGATAAGTGGAAGCCGATGGATGGACAAAGGCACCATGGGATGCACCGGCAAGGAACTAACAAGGAACTTGTTACTAGCAGCCAAAAATATGTTCATATTTCTTTAGCTCAATCTTTGAAAATTGCCAAGGATAACACAGTGTGACATAAAACAATATTTTTGCATCAACAAAACTAGATATGTCTATCATTGTGTGCAGTGTGTAAAAATAATAGGGAAACTGGACAAGCTGGGGACAAAAGAAGCAGTGGGAAGCCTAAGAAAAATTACAGCAGATGAAAATTATCCAAAAGTCATGTCCTTCAGAAACAGCAAAAATACAGAAGCGGCCAGTTCTACCCCTCAGCCTCCTAACAGATGCACTTGTGGTATGAATTTAAAAATCATACGTCACTCTGTTCTCAAGTTATTGCATTGGATAGGAAAGCACACACTACAACATTATCAGTTATGGATCAGCTTCCCAGAGCTGGATCTCGACGTTACTGAAGCAGTGTGGGATCTTCTCAGCAGAGAACAGAACAAAAGGCAGCTTTTAAAGAGCTTTGGAATGTCCTCCAAGAAGCCCGGAGAACTATTCGTCAGGACTTCTTAATGATATTACAGAGAAGCTTGCCTGAGAGAGTTCAAACTGTGTTGAAGAATAAAGGTGTTCAGAACACATCGACTTTCAGGCTTGTTAGAACTGTACAAACTCTTTTCCATTTATGCTTCCACATGCTTCAGTAAATCACTGCACATATTTCCCATTTTATATAAAAATAAGGAAATTGGCGATGGCGCAAGACTCACAAAATATGTAGTTTCTGTATTTAAAAAAAAAAAGAAGACTGTAACATACTGGGTAGTGTAGACCTGTGAAATTTTAATTTAAGTGTATTCTTCCAAGAGAAGCGTTTTTGGCAGGAGGATATGTATTTATGGTAATGAAGGAAGATGACTCTTAATGACATGTGGATGAGTTTTTAATAGTTTTGGGACAACAGTGAAGTTCCATGCAGTTCCACATAAATATGATGTATCAGGCTTTGGTTACAGACAGAAGCTGTTAGCAGTCAGCTTCTGTCAGCTTCTGTAAGAATTATTGACATTTACTGATATCTGACATGCCTAAAACCTTCCTTGGCAAACAAAAGGTTGCTGTTTGATTCTAGCTGGAGACACAAATACTCAGTGGGGTTGCATCAGGAAGGGTATCTGGTGTAAAAGATGCAGAGCTACCTGTTGTAGCAACCCTTTGTGACGAGGGAGGAGTCAAAAGCAGCTTAACTGAAACCCAACCAAAAAAAAAAAAAATAGTTTTGGGGAAAATAAAGCCTCAAAGCTTACAGCGGGTTATCTGTTCCTCAATCTCAAGTTTTTATACTAAGCTAAGCTGATTGCAGCTTCATGTTTATTGTCAATCATTTCGTCCAACTCTCACCACGAAAGAAAATGAGCTTTATTTAGATATATAAGTTAGATTATAAGTGCAGCATAAATCTCCTATATACTTTCCTTCCAGGAAAGGCAAAGATTAAGGTCGCACCCTGAAGCAACTGCATACACCCGATCAGCACCAATAATCTTTATGCATGTCAAAAGTCTCCCTTTTACTGGACACAAACAGCTGTGGGTGTTTATCATATAGGGTAGTAGTTTTGTTTGGTGTTGCTGAGAAATATAGCTTGGAAGTTGAACACATGCTATTTAGATTCAGACGCACCAATTTCGATGAACCTTTAACCCACATTTACAGAACCAGTGGAGCCTGTTTAACTGTTAAATTTGCAGTCATTTTGAGAAAATTGGACTATTATTTCATCTGCCGTTATATTTGGTATAGCTCTGTTCTAGGAATTCCCTGTCATTCTGCAAGCTTTACCTGGAAAGTATAAAAAGGAGGGAGAGCAGGCGCAAAGAACAGAGCAGCCTTCACAGTCAACTGGAAATGGCACTGATCAAGTCAGAAATAACATGAAATAGAGGTGCTGGTGAAGGTGGCTTGCAAAGTGGCTTGCAAGAGCAGCATCAACCATATGCATCTTTTTAAGTTATTATAATAAAGAAAGTCTTTGTCATTGGCAAAATTTTAAGTGGAGTTAAATAAGGCAACAGGGCACAGGAACAGAAAAATGTTGTCACAGGATCTGAGTTCTCAACACATCTCCTTTTGCCTCAGGTAGGTTAGAACTGATAAGCATTCAAGGGTTTGTAAAAATCAAAGTGATATTCTGCTTGTTTTCTTTAGACTTCTGATTCACAGCCCAATTCCAGAACAAACAGTATTCACAGATTTTGCATACAATTACAGCTGCGAATTATCACATTCGAAGAAATGATGACACAGAATGATTAGCAGTGCCTGTGCTGTCCTGATGACGAGAGTCAAATTTGTGGCAACAATTAAAACGTGTGATTACAACAAACTTGACAACATTGTGTAAAAAAATCATTCACATACTGAACCCTGAAGCACTTTTAAAAAGAAACCTCAAGAATTAGAATACAAAACCAGTACCTGCCTGCTGATGTGGTCAGGTTGTGTGCTGCTTGTCCCCTGTGTTCGCTCTCTGGGCTGGCATGGGGCAGATTTAA
The DNA here is from genome assembly GCF_001858045.2 of Oreochromis niloticus. NCBI lineage: Eukaryota > Metazoa > Chordata > Actinopteri > Cichliformes > Cichlidae > Oreochromis > Oreochromis niloticus. Next base: position 42,554,827 of record NC_031972.2, on the reverse strand, counting down.
TCACAACAATAAGACAGCCTGAAAGGAAAAAGAAACAGAGCAGAAAAGAAACAAATATAAGGTGACACATTTTATTTTTATCATTTAAAAGACTATAATGCTCTTTCACCCACGCACACTCTAATGAAGTGTCTGTCCATTAGAGACTAAGGACTGCATGTTCAGTCAGACTTGAGCATTAGACTTTCACAAACAGCATTTTCTCTGATGAACATGTTTTTTTCCCCAAACATTGCGTATGTGTTCAGACAGAACACTCTCATTATTGACCATCTCTGTAACTGCAGACATTTTAGGTACACCTGTTCAACCGCTCATATCTAATCAGCCAATTACATTGCAGCAATTCAATGCATCAGGCATGTTGACATGATCAAGACATTTTGCTGAAGTTCAAACCAAGAATAAGAATGTGGAAGAAAGGAGATTTAAGTGACTTTGAATGCAGCATGACTGTTGGTACCAGACGGGTTGGTCTGAGTATTTCAAACACTCCTTATCTGCTGGGATTTCCCACACAACTGAGAAAAAATATCCACTGGCTGGCACTAGCTGAAAATCCCTTGTTATTGTCAGAGGTCAAAGAAGCTTGGCCAGAGTTGTTCGAAGGCAAGAGTAATTCAAATAACCACTTGTTGCAACCAAGGAATGCAGAAGAGCTCTGAATGTAAACCTTGAACCTTGAAGTCGAATCTTGAAGCTGATAGGCTACAGCAGCCAAAGACCACACCAGGTGCCACTGTGTTAGCTAACATCAGGAAACTGCAGCTAAAATTCAGACAGACACAACAATAACTGGGTATTGTTGCTGACCATGTCCATCTCTTTTTGACTACAGTGTACTATCTTCCAAAGGCTGCTTCCAGCAGAATAACGCAGCTTGTCACAAAGCTCAAATTATCCTCTTGAACATGACATTGTGTTCTTTCTACTCAGATTATCTTTGCAGTAACCAGAACTCAATGCAGTAGAGCACCTATGGGATGTGATGTATGTATGGTTCTTATCATGGATGTGTAGCCAACAAATCCTCAGCTGTGTGATGCTATCATGTCATTATGAACCAAAATATGTGAGGAATGTTTATAGCACCTTGTTCCTGTTCTAGATAGATATAAAGGGTCTGGTGAGTGTTTCATTACGTAACACTTAAGAAGCCAAGCGGTCGCAGCAGATGGCCGCCCCTCCCTGAGCCTGGTTCTGCTGGAGGTTTCTTCCTGTTAAAAGGGAGTTTTTCCTTCCCACTGTCGCCGAAGTGCTTGCTCATAGGGGGTCATATGATTGTTGGCTTTATTGTATGTATTATTGTAGGGTCTACCTTACAATATAAAGCGCCTTGAGGTGACTGTTGTTGTGATTTGGCACTGTATAAATACAATTGAATTGAATTGAATTAAACAATACAAGTACGGTACTGTGTACCCACAGGGGTGCTGGCCATTAAAGGGTTATCCTAACCTGTTTATTGTGTTATCTGTTAATGTTTGACTGAATTTATAATCAAACTAACACACACAGGTTTACCCTTCTCAGGTTATCTGTAATGGGAAGGAAAAGATTTAGCTGTCTCCATGCTGTCTTTGTGTTTACAAAAACGAGCTAAAAACGTGAGATTTTAAGCTTATCTCTTACCTTCAGGACAATTAGGTGAAAAGGGGTTCCGACATGGTACTAGCAAGGTGTAACTCTGAAGTGGGCGTACATAGGGCTGTGCGATATGACCAAAATCTCATATCCCGATATTAAGACATCTATCGTCCGATAACGATATAAATCACAAAAATGTAACATTTTCTGTAAATTCTGTGAATCTCGGGCAGCTCGACTTGCGTGAAGTGTTTCCAGCTGGGCGTCGCATACCTGGAGTCGAGTGTTTTAACTGATGCATGAAACGATACATTTTTAGACACAGGTTGTAACAGCCGCCGTTTTCTTTGTGAGTATTTATTACACAGCGTGCTGCGGGGAAAAGCCTGTTCTAACATTTGAGTCTAAGGTTTATTTTTTAGCATCTGACGGCTCTTCTTTGCTTCTCATCCGTAAATACTCTGCATCTTCCACGTGATTCAGTTTATTTTGAAAAGTCTCAACAGGATCTTGAGCTTTATTGTGAAAGGTTTATGTGGAAAATAAACAAGTGGACACGAGGTGGTTTTACCGTCGTTGTTAGTGATGGTAAATTTGATTCTTTTTACTGAATCGAGTTTTAATGAGTCACTCACCAAAGTGAATCGGGTTTTTTGAGTCATTTGAGTCACTGAGTCAGTTGACCAGAGAGTGCAAAAAATGTACATTTTCACTCAAACTTAATTTGTTTCTCTTTTAATGTAAATCCTACTGCTAAGATGAGTGATTCTTAAAGAAAACAACTATTTTATATAGCAAAAAAGAGCAAAAGAATTTCTAAAGGGAACATTTCTTTTGTTTATTTTTATTTTATTAGTATTTTCCTTACATGTGTCAAATATATATTTTCTCATCTAAATGTCCACTGAGCTGTGAGCCAGGGGGCGGTAGTGCGCCTTAACATTGGTTGCCAACCAAGAAGAAGAAGAAGTAGCTGCGAGCCAGGAGGGAGGGGGTGAGTGAGTGAGTGATTCGTTCGCTCTATGATTCAGCACAGGAGGGAGGGGGTTAGCGAGTCATGAGTGATTCGCTCGCTCTATGATTCAGCACAGGAGGGAGGGGGTGAGCGAGTCATGAGTGATTTGCTCGCTCTATGATTCAGCACAGGAGGGAGGGGGTTAGTGAGTCCTGAGTGATTTGCTTACGCTACGATTCAGCACAGGAGGGAGGGGGTTAGTGAGTCATGAGTGATTTGCTTCCCCTACGATTCAGCGCAGGAAGGGAGGGGGTGAGTAGCTCAAATGTGCTGTTAGCATGTTAGCAGAGCGATGCTACTGTGAACCGAGGAGCTATTGTCTTGATGTGAGGTTCTACTTAGGGTTTTTTCTTCCAGTTCAGAGCAGAAATGTTTTTGTTAAGATACTGGATGTTGTGTTTTTCTTCACAATTTGAATTATAAGCTAGATATATTTCTACTAATGAAATTAGTTTGCTAACAGCAACAGGGATGTGTCAGTGAGTCAGTTGCGCTTGTGAATCATGATTCACGAGTCAGTAAAGTGATTCTCGAGTATTGAACGATTCGTTCATGATTCGCGCATCACTAGTCGTTGTTGCTAACGACAAGGCATAAAAACAAGCGCTTGTCCATCTGTAGTGTGGTTATATTAAATATAAGAGAAAGAGAGAACTTTAGGAAATTAATATAGCCACTACAGTGACCATCAAAATAATGAACAAATATTGCCGTAAACAGTTTATTTTGCGACACCACGAAACAAACGATAGCGTAAAATGAAACGATAGACGTTTTTATATCGTCATCCGATATATATCGTTATATCGAACAGCCCTAGGCGTACATCATAATATAAAACTTTTTTTTCCTTTAATCTTGATCTTAGTTAAATATTAATAAAATAGGGCATTTGATAACCTTAAATGTAATATAGTATTATGTTTTAGAAACCTCATATGAAATGAGACTTACTTTGTCTTACAGGTACGATCTATACAAATGTGCTATAGGTGCTAGTAAGGCTAGAAAACCAATGTGTATGAACGAATACATTTTTTTTAAATGTCAGTTTTTGTACCTTTACATAAACATAGAAAACTGCCACTAGAAGTTGAAGACTGGTGTCTGTAAAGGACAAACCACAAAGGTACAAACAAATACTCTCTGTTAAGGGTACAATGGTCCTACCACAATAAGACGATCCATACGAGGGTACTGCTGCTGTAACAAGCTATTGTACCACCAAATGTACAATAAAGCAGTGTTTCCCAACCTTTTGGAGCCATGGCACACACCACCAAACAAAAATGTCACAAAAAGCATATTGATTGAATTTTTCCCCACGCACCAGGTATAGCAGAATTGGCTCAGGTTGTCCCCAATATCCCATTTTTTGCATTCTTCTGACCACTATGCATACTAGGCCCTTCATCTGGGTTGGAATTTTCTCCAGGACCCAGGTCAGATTGACTACTTTTTATTTTCAAATATTTATCTATCGGTATTACGGGCTGTGTCATCTTACAGCATGACTATTATGTAATTTCTTAGTCTTCTTCTGTTTTACTGCCAGTTGGCAACCCATTTAATTAGAGCAGGTAGTTGTACTGCCCTCTAGTGGAAGAGAATGTAATTGTTCTGCCCGTTACGACGATCGTTTCGGTTACTAATCAGGTGGAACCAGATAATCTTCCATGGCACACCTGATCATTTCTCACAGCACACCTATGTGCCGTGGCACAGTGGTTGGGAAACTACAATAATTTACTTTGTCTTCTGAGTGTGTATTCATAGATACTTGTGGTTTAAATGCATTATATTCCACTTTAATGTGTATCCGAAGAATCCGATTAACATTTTTAATGAATTTCAGTAAAACTCTAACATAAAGTGTGTTTGTGACAAAGTTAGAAAAAGAATCTAAAAATAAAAAAGGAAGCTGCTCAGGAAAAGCATCAGCATCGAGCGTCCAACAGCAAATCTCTGACTAATTTGTCAAATGGAGCATCTGTTTATGGCACCAAAGCCACTCTTGGATTTCAACTTGGATTTGATGTAGCTATCATGTTATGCTGAGTGTTCTGTTCCCACTTAATACAAGATGCTAAATTGTGGGAGTGAGAGGGAGTCTGCTTCTTGTGGGGCTGCAGCCTTGATTAAAAGAAAATTCTGGTGCGAGCAGATGGCCGTGTAGACTTCGCTCGCTTGCTTAAAAGTAGGCTGTCCACCCACCTTCCATATTTTTCACACTTTATTTTGTTGAAGAGAAAGCTGAAAAGGAGCGCGACGACTCAAGGCCAAGACACATCAAAACACACTCTCTATTGTTCCATTGTGAAATTGTTTTGTTATTATTTTTTTCTAGTTATGAGGTTCTTTTTGACACTTTTTTTTTTCTTTTGTTCACATATCTGTTCTGTTTGAGCCTTGTTGTTTGTGTACTGCATTTTGTTTTGTGCATCATAATTTTGCAGCTACAACACAAAATTACTGATATTAAATGATTCATTTAATGATTCAGAAGTGAATACTGATATTTGATTGGAGGTTAACTATCAAAAAATTGAATATGTACTGAATTTCAGATTTTGTCCACTCAAAATATGCTTATGTTCAGCTACTCTGTTTTTGCAGAATTCAGTTCAATTCAATCCAATTTGATTAAATTTTTTAGTGCCAAATGAAAACAACAATTGCCTCAAGGTGTTTTATGTTGTAAGGTAAAGACCCAATAAATGGAGAAAACCCCAACAATCAGATGGCCCCCAATAAGCAAGCACTTGGCGATAGTGGGAAGAGAAAACTCCCTTTTAACAAAAATAAATTGGTTGGGTGTTAGGAGAGAGAGACAGGACAAAAGAAGTGACCCAGAGATTAAAAGCAAGCAAAACTGTTGGTTGTTTTTTTATTTTATTGATTTTTTTTATGTTAAAGAACTACGTGCTCTTGTTCAGGCACATCCTTATTGGTCTGACAATGTGTTACTTTAAAAAGGACATAATGGAAACTGCAATAGCCGACTAAGACCAATACATTAATTTTGGAATGCAGGAAAAAGAAACTGTAAGCACCCTCAATTGTGACAGCTTTGAACACACCAAACCTACGTCATGGACCCTGAGGTTTCATGCCTGAATTTGAGTTTTTGTATATGCATTTGTGATATTTAGAGATTCATATTTTGTATTCCAAAAGGTTCCAGGTCGGTTTCTTTATGTTTATTTTCATCTTTGTTATAGTTTACCTATGTGGGATCTGGTCATGGTTAGTTTTGTTAATATTTTATAATTCAGTATTTCAGTTTATCCTGCTGCCCTGTGTTCCCTGTGTCTTAATTAGGTCTCTGTCTCAGTTTTCATGTTTGGGTTTCCTGTTTTATTGTGGTAGTCACTTGCTGCTTAGTACTTAGTTTTACCTTCTCTGTCATGTCATTGGATTAATTTTTGTAGTTCAACTGTGTCTTGTTACCTTAGGTGTGGTTTAGGTGTGTTTAGTTTCCCAGCTCATTCCCTATTAGTCCAGCCTGTCTTTGAGTTCTTTTTTAGAGCACCAGTTATTTTTTGGGGGGGACTATTTGGATTTTTGTACCTCATGGACTTTTTACAGTCAGTTTTCACAGTTTTACTTGTTTTGGTGTGTATTTGGGTCCTTCTTCCTCAGTCCATGATAACCTAATGAACATTGCAAGTCTAACCTAAATTTGCAGAAAGTTTCCTTATCTCCAAACTGACGGACCCCATTAAAAAGAAAAAGTCGAGTTGAATCTCATTTTATATATCACAAACTCAGCAAGCCACACGCCATATCTTCTAAAATCAGAAAGCTAACTTGTCTGTGTACGGATGTTTCACCACATCTTGCATTTACCACTCGAGGCTTTGAGTGTAAACACAGCAGAATTGACATATTTCAATATGTGTGATTTATTTATAGGTTTGTAGCAGCTTCCCAACACCTGCCAGCAGCAGCAACACGCAGCCCATGCTATAAGAGAAGCCTCCTCTTTCATCAAATATATAAAGAATTATATCATGTGTGGGATTTATTACTCAGAAAGGCTTGTTTTTCTTCAGCATAATAATGTAATGTAATACATTACATTACAAAAAAACCCACCTGGATTTGACTAAGCAGTGTATATGCAGGTGTACAAATCTGTAATCATAACAAGGTGTAATATCACTTAAAATGCTAGCTTTTTACTTTTATTTCTAATTAATTTTGGCCAATAAGCCTTGAGTGTGCACTCAGTGTATTGAAGGAGATTTAATTAATCTAATGACAACCACAAACCCATCCAACATAAATCAATCGAAGAGAAGCTACAATTTCAGTCAACCAAGCTTTTCTTTGTTTTTTGCGGACTTCCACTCTCACACCAGCTGCAGTGATGTAGCACCAAGACATTTTAGCTGCGTGTGCTTACAGCACAAGTGTTACCACACCCAGCACCTCCTGTCGGTAACAAATGTGAAACTTTTCAACCAGCAAGGCTCGCCTAGTGCTGCTCTTGAGCAAGCATAAACACTGAACTGTGTTTCAGTGACAAAGAAAGTGAAAGTCTAATTGCTCCCATCAGACTTCTGCTTTCTTACTAATGTACATTAAGAACAATATTTCTCAAAGACAGAGGTGCAGCGTGACAACTGAGATTTTAAAATGCACTGAGGAACATTCATAGACATAAAACAACTCGAGTGGACATTTCATATTTTGTAACCAGAAGACAAGTTGCGTCACGAGAGTGTTAAGAATGCTCCTTTATTGTCCTATTAGAGGTACAAAAGCTTGTCATTGGGGTGCTATCCTATAAGATAATTGACAGAAAACATCTTTGGCCCCACAGAGAACAGCTTTGAAGGACTATTTTAAATTTTAATGTAGGAGTACAAAAATGCATCTTTTACCAAAAAAGTAAAATACTGCATACCGGGGTAATAATCAACTGTACATATTTTTATAATTATAAATTCATAGACTCAGAAATGCACTGCAGTTCATATAGCATATTTCTACTCTTACCAACCTCACCTCAATTCATTGTTCTCAGTTGTTATTTTATACTGGAGAAAAAAAAAACAGCTCTAGGGGGAAATGATCCCACTGAAACTAGAACCTTCATGCTGTGAGGCAACAGTGCTAACAGTCTGCCACCAATATAGAAGAGAAACACAATATGAGACTTGAATCAAATGCTTTTTATTTAACTTACTACTTTGCATTTAGTAATTAGTTAATATTTAATCTCTGGCTCACTTCCACAGCTTGTCTTTTGTCCCGTCTCCCTCTCATCAGCCCAGCTGCACATCACAGCACTGCAAAAACTCAAAATCTTACCAAGAGTATTTGTCTTATTTCTAGTCAAAATCATCTCATTACACTTAAAAAAAGACAGAATCAGCTTAAGGGCAACATTTCAGTAAGCTAAAGGAACTTGTTTCAAGACAGTAAATCTTAAAACTAGAAAAAAAACTAGACAATTTTCACTTGTTTCATTGGCAGATTTTTTTACTTAATACAAGATATTTTAGCTTGAAATAAGTGAAAAAATCTGCCAATGAAACAAGTGAAAATTGTCTAGTTTTTTCTTCCTGTTAAAAGGGAGTTTTTCCTTCCCACTGTTGCCAAGTGCTTGCTCATATGGGGTCACCTCATTTGAGTTTTTTCTCTACTATTGTATGGTAAAATGTAAAAATCTTAAAATCTAAGAGCAACATTAATATTTTACCAAACTTTATATTTAATCATAAAACCTAAATGAAAGTGTGCAATGATGCACCTAGTATTGCCTGGGAACATGTATACCTTTGTTTGTGTTTTTTTACCCTTGAGACTGTACGCCTAATTACTTTGGATACTACTAATTAACCCTGCAGGCTACTTCGGTGTTGACTGGGCGGCTATGGCTCAGGAGGTAGAGCGACCGGTTGTCTACCAGTCGGTTGACGATTTGATGCCCAGCTACAGTCTGCATGTCAGCATATCCTTAGGTTGCAATTCATCTATTGGGGTGTGAATATTAGAGAAGGTGCTTGAATATAGAGAAAAAAATGCTTTCGTGATTGGGTGAAGGAGGCTTGTAGTAAAAAGTGCTGTGAGTGCTCAGTTAGAGTAGAAAAGTGTTATATAAGTACTTGTCCATTTACTGTTTAAACTGCACTTTTAAGGGCAGCAGTGCACTTTTAATGTACTCCTATTTCTCAAAGTGCAGTGAGTGATGTGAGTGAACATGAAAGGACTGTACTGTAAAAAACAAACAAACAAAAAAACTGTTTTGCTTTCAAGAAATTCGGTGCATGCTTCAAAAACTTTATTTGCCCAATTTAGCTCTGCTCGCTCGATATGATGGTAGCAGACTGACACTCATTTGTAAGTAATACCAACCGTGGTACAACTTGCTATTCGTGTTTATTAGCTCTGTTGCTTCTCTCATTTACACTTTTTTTCCCTGCCTGTTCATCGATCCATGAGCGTGAGCTATTTCACCTGTCTGCACCCCTGAATCTTTCATATGATGTCTCGAATTTAAAAGAAGGTGACTGTGTTTGTTTAAAAGTCCCGGGCAGTTCTCACAGGGTAACAAACTGAATCTAAAAAGGTGTCAGAAGCTCTTTGTCTTTCCACAAACAACACAGATGAGGTCAATCCAGCCATTTCCTTCATTGATCCCCTGTATTAAATCTATATGAATCACAACAGAGGGAGTGCAGGTAGAAAGGAGGAGACGAATCAATGAAAAAGGATTTTTAAGCTGCAAGAAAACAGGGATGTGGAGAGAGGGCCTGAAGATCAATGCGAGGGCAGTGACCCTAATATTTTGTACATTCAATCAAGAGTTGTGTTGAGGACTACTTTGTGGGCCAGCCAGAAAAGATAAAAATATCCTCTGGAGTTGTCCTTTAGCAAGAGTGAAGGAAATCCTGGCTGATGTAAAATCCAGTCTGCACTAAATGTAATTTCTAATTTTAAAGGGTCTATTAATTCTTGTCCAGCACCTCTGCCAGTAGTAGTTTTCACAGGGGTCAGAACAAGAGCTAACATTAATAACAACTGTTGTCAGTCCAGCTGGATGTGGCTGACAACAGTGTTTACCATTTGACAATGTCCTTTTGGAAATAACATGTGAGGCCATTAGGTGCCATTATAGGTCAGACCCCACACAAACACATCCAGGCTAACGGGGAGCGACAGTAAATCACTCTAATCCAGCCATGAGATGAAGGCAGGTTATTCCCTCATGACGGTGGGGGGTGCGGGGGTTGTGTCACAAGCTGAGCTACAGTTTACCAGCTTGAGTCATGATGAAAGCTGTGATAGAGCTCAGCTGTCACTCAGGATGTCTGAGCCACAAATCTCTGATCACCTGCCTTCCACACACACACACAGACAACCACAGGCTGCACACCTCAGTTAGTGGGGACATAGAGAGATGCTGAGGGAGAAGATCCAGCTGTGGAGCCATCACACAGGATCTACATGCACACATTTGGCATCAGCTTTGTCACAGACATAAAAATACTGTGTAAAAATCTGACAAGCAGCCAAGGCTTATTTGTGCAAGATTATCTCTTTTTTCCTTCTCTCTCTCTCTCTCTCTGTGTCTCCATCCCTGCTCTTCTACAGATCGACATCATCATCGCTGATGCTGCTACCCTCCAGGTCCCTCAAGCAGAGATTTGAGTCATCTCCCTCTCATCCTCTTCCAGCCCTCAGCCCCGTTGAGTCCGACTGTCAATACAGAAGCACTAAATGCTGCTCAGACTGTCAGAGAGAGACTGCAGCGTGCCTTTCACACTTTACACAGTGTGTACAGCCTGCACGAGCAAAGTATCCTACGCCTGAGAGGACAAATGAGGGGAAAGGAGGAGAAGCGGCTGTTTGAACAAGACCCAAACTCCGCAGAAGTTGTGTGTACGGCTTCTCACGAGGAGAAGGGAAAGAAAAAGAGGATGAAGGGACCAAACTGTGAAAATAACATCCAGGGAGATACGGAGCGCTTACCTCCCCACGGTCCACACACACATGCACACACACACACACAGATCTGTGTATTTCTGCTGCCGCGCCGCTCCACTCACCTACAGTAAATCACTTCCATGACTCACACAGAGGGGAGATAACCGGCTCTCAGGAAAAGTGGAGTAAACACTCGTTGCAAAGGCAGGAAGGGCTCTCGCTCGCTCGCTCTCGCTGCAGTGCTGCTATCTCTCATCCTCGTTTCTCCTCCTCTGTCTCTTCTTTCGCTTTGATCTCTCCCTCTCTCTCTCTTTCTCTATCCAGTGGTGCCCCCCTCCTTTCTCTCTCTCTCTCTCTCTCAAACTCTGCCACCCCCTCACGCTCCACCACAAGGTGTCACAAACACTGTGTCTGCTCCCACTGCCTCTTATTGGCTCCCACTTTTCTCTCCTCTTCTCTCCAGCCCCCACCCTGCACTATCTCTCTCTCTCTCTCTCTAGATTTTCTGCCTTAAAGAGGCAACATGTTACACCTATAGTTACACAAACTCAAAGCAAGTCACTTCAGCTGCTTTATTTATTCTAAGTGGGTAAGCATGGCATAAAACCACCATCGCCTTTGTGCCTGCCTCAGGGAGTTGTGAGCCCTGGGGCTTATGTAGTGACTTTGCATAGCTGGAAGGCTATGCCAAGTCGCTTTGTGTAGGCACTTTTATTTTTTATTTCAAGCAAAATTATTATTACTAACACTATTAGCATTATAAAAATGCATAAAAGACATTTCTGGTCCCGGAGATCTCCAGACACACTGCAAAACATCCAAAAGTCTGCTTCCAAGCAGCAACCTCTAAGGCTATTAAAGCCAGCTTCCAAGTGTTGCAAACTGCAGTTCCTCTAATGGCCACTTGAGGCCAGTTCCAAAGGCTATTTGAAACAAACCACTCCAATGTCAAAATGTCCAACTTTACAGCATAAATAGATGTAGTCACAGTGTGCTTTGTTCACTTTATGTCAAACATAGCTGGTATACAGAGGCTCGTGGCTTACGACGTTGCATTTTGAAACCCCAAGCTCAGCATTTTCAGCATCACCAGCTTGGGGTTTTGAAACCGGCCCTGACCTGCAAAGTGAAATGGATTTTGAGAGGAATGGCGCTCATTCATTGGCTCATACTTTGTGACTGACAAATTATGAGCTAGTGTGCTTAACCTGAGTAATCCTCTTTTCAGACTTTCATAATGAAACTTGTGCGTTCAATAAGGAAGATTGATGGTCTCACATCTGTCCACTCCTAGGTGCTGCCGGCTAAATCTAAGCTTTTTCACTCTCACTTTCCCACGCTGTCAAGCTGTTTGTGTTATCACCGGTCTGGTCAGACCACCTTCTCCCGGCATTCTCCAGGCCGATCAGGATTCATGCTGCGTAATTTAAATCTCACTGCACATCTGTCGTTCTCCTTTGCAGACGCCTTTGTGCAACCGACCTTCTCCCCATGTCCACCGCTCATCACTCAATCGCCGATCCGCCAAGACAGGCCATCGGAGTCTAACTGCCAAACGCCTATCTATATTCTGTTCATATTTTCAATAAATAATGTTAATTCTTTCTAATGATCTCTCCGTATTGAAATGACCATAGGTTATAAAATAAACCTAATGAAACCTTGGGGCATATTCTAATAGAGGTCTGTATGATGGGAAGTGTTTTTGCAACCACAACAATAACCCCTGGCCAGCCATTAAAAGACTGCATGTTTAAAAACACACCGAATTATTAAAAATACATTATGTGGACATACGTTGTGCATCCGGAGGAACACACACACACATATGTATATGTATCTTAGCAGTTCTTAGGACTGCGCTCTTCTGGACAGAGATCTCGGATGTTGCTCCTGGGATGTGCTGGAGCCAATCACCCAGCTTGGCGGTCACTGCACCGAGTGTTCTGATCTTCAAGTAACCCCTTCCACTGGGTTTACTTGCATAGTAGCAATCCAGCAGAGCCCTGTTCTCATCCCTTGCCCACTTATGCTTTCTTGTTCCAGTAGCCCAGTTTTTATCAGTGTTGCTGGTTCCTCAACACCTGATGTGGACCTTGTTAATCTGGGTGACTTCCAAGCCAGTATGGCTTCAGTTATCTCTTCTCGCTCATCTCCAAGGTTAGCATGGGGTGGGTCTAGCTGGGGGACCCTTACTGAATACAGATGCTCTGGTTGGGAGTTGAACCCCCGACTTGAAGTTCCAAAGGACATTATTGGGACATGGGTTTTTGAGCGACAGGTGGGTGCCAACCTGGTTATCTGACTATGGTCGCTGTCTTGCAATCAGCTTAAATGCAGTCTTGCATTTAAGCTGATTATTTAGCACTTCCTTCTAATATGTTACCTTGCGGCTCTTCAAAAACCAAATGTGTCAGTCAGTATGCTCCAGCCAAGACTTCAGAATGAGAGCCTACAAACTAATCTTTGACTGTCAGTAATGTCGTCTTTTATGCAGCATTCTTCTATGAAACAGTTGAAGAGATTTTAGGTCCCCTATTCTAATCCAGCCAAACCATAAAAGGCAAATGATGACGAACGATGAAGTCCTGTTATCTTCTGAACACACAGTGATATAATTATCTCTCATTTCTGTTAACTGTTAGATAGCTAAGCTACTTTGTGAAGGCACTAACTTATGTCTTCTGACAGAATAAGCATAAATGCACTTTAAAGATAACACCTGGGTGTGGCTGAACATCTTTGTCACTATTTTCTCAAAGGTTTTCCTTCTCCACTGAGACGGTTAACAGACTCTATACTTTCGACTGTCCAGCAGCATCTGAGTTCATAAAGTAACTAATCTGCTACGTGGAGCTGAAAAACTTGGAAATGGTTTGAACTTCTTATGCTCTCATTATTTCTGTCACTTCTTTATGTACAACTGCTGCGACACCATGAACGCTGTTATCTCCTTTGTACCTTTACCGTGCCTCCCCGCTGTCTTTAAAGTCCAACTTTTCGTTCCGTCTTCAAGTGTTGCCATTAGTAACAGGTTTTAGCTTTGGCTTTAGACGTGTTCTTCTACAATACAAATCACATACCGTCAAAGTGATAACCCGTCTTTTATATCCATCGTTATATGTCGAAGCTGTCTACTGACAAAGAGATTTCTTTTTAAAATGATAACAAAGTTAGAGATGCATTTAATGTGATACAAATATTTAACATACATATGGCCATGAATGTCTGAGGACTGGGGAATATCAGTGGATGCAACCGTTAATGATGAGTTCAAACTGGATCTCTGCCAAAGGAGGGCCAGGAGTCAAGTTCCCAATTTGCAATTATAATTAGCCTTCAAGCCCCTTTAAATGTAGAGCCCGTGTATTCTCCATGCCGCCCTGTCTTTATATGATATTTGCTCTAATTCAGCGTGGAAAACACATTAAAAGCAGAATCAGCGATGCGCTCGTGCTGAAGGCGTGAGGTGCTCCGTGTTTTTTCATGTTTGACTATCAGAAAATGTGCTGCTGCTGTTTTAAAAATGTAAGGGTCCTAAATCATGCAGATCACACCGTGTCAGACCACACACGAGCACAGCATTCCTGCTGTTACAGCACTGCTGTAAGCACGAGACTAAGTCAAGTGCAGCAGCTTTGATATGACAGAAAATTAAAGAGGACTGCTGGAACATCTGTCCTGCTCTTATTGGGGGCTGGAGTGTCTGTCGATTATGTGAGAGGTGTTTCTATTCCTCCCTGTCTGCTTGTTTGTTTATTAGCCTGAAGAAATTTGGTGGACAGACTCCCTTAGTGGACGTCCAGATCTAAATTCATGATTGGCACCTTCACATCTTTATTTACAATTCTGAGATCCATTCACAGACATGCAGATACGTTTTTTTTTATGTTATATTTTATCTGGATGATGCAGTTCAAATAAACATATACTGTTATAATTAGAAGAACTTGCTTTTACACATGCACCAATATTGTAATGAAATCGTTACTTCACACTTATATTTTATTATAGTAGCTGTTTGATATAATTCAAGGATGAATATGAATGTTTCTGTGATCTTCCCAAATGCACAGTTATTTGAGATTATGATGATTATGATTGCAAAAACTGAAAAGTGACCCCAGTGGAGCTGGATCAGAATCCATGTAAACACTTTTAAATTGACTTTCAGTTTTCTAAGCTGAACTTGTTACTTTAACATAAATTTGTCTTGCAACCTAAACTATTTTAAACATTTTCTTATACACAATATTACCAAAAGTATTCAATCATCCATCCAAGTAAATGAATTCAGGTGTTCCAATCACTTCCATGGCCACATGTGTATAAAGTCAAGCACACAGACTACCTCTGCAAAGCTCCTGGGAGCGACCCATTATTGACAAATGTTTGCAAAGTCCACTGTGGCACTATGATAGGATGCCACATCTGCAGCAAGTCCAGCTGTGAAATTTACTCGCTACTAAATATTCCACAGCCAAGTGTTAGTGGTGTTATAACAAAGTGGAAGCAATATGGAATGACAGCAACCCAGTCATGAAGTGGTGAGTATAAAATCATACAGCACATAGAGCACAGAGATGTCCAACTTTCCGCAGAGTCAATCACTACAGATCTCCAAACTTTATGTTTTCCTCAACTTCATGTTTGTATATGTGCAATCAGGATGGGACACCGGGACCAAAAATTCCAGGCCGATATTTTTTTTGTCCCAGTGAAGCCATTAATATGACTGCACACCAGTGCACAAAGCAGGCTCCATAAAGACATGGATGAGTGAGTTTGGTGTAGAAGAACTTGACTGGCCTGAACAGAGTCCTGACCTCAACCCAACACAACACCTTTGGAATAAATTAGAGAGGAGGCTTTGAGCCAGGCCTTCTCATCCAACAGTGTCTGAACTCACAAATGCGCTTCTGAAAGAATGGTCAAAAATTCCCGTAAATACACTCATCACCTTGTGGAAAGCCTTCCCAGATGAGCTGGAGCTGTTATAGCAGCAGAGGGTGGACCGACATTATATTAAAACCTATGGATTAAGAATGGGATGTCACATGTTCAAATGCACGTGAAGGCTGATAAGGGAATAACATCTGATATGAGTCAGCTCCAACAAGTAAATTAAATTTAAAAAAACATGACATGAAGGGTAGCACACAGTAACTATGAGCTGATTGTGAAATGAGCTGAAAAGTAGCCAGAAACAAGGAGAAAAAAACAAAACGTGGCATTTTGCCTTTCATAAGAACTGATCAGTGGGTGTTTTTTTTAATAGCTCATCCATTTAGACTTTGTCTTAAAGTTGGGGGTCTGGCCCTTGTGAATAACATGTGCCAGCACTGATAGCTTCCTGCTAAGCCTCACCTTTTCTAATATGAATCATTGAATTGAGTCTCTTAACCAGGTTTGTGTTGTTGGTGCTTTTTGGAGCACATTCAAAGAAAATACATGACAAACAATGTGGCCCAAGAAGTTTTTGCTTTAGTTTTGCAGAGTGAAATTGTGGTCTTTTATTAATCTGTTACTTAGCTGTAATTAGCAGGTCTTTGTGTGTTACAGCCACACAGTTTATGGATGAAATGTGCTAACCAGTACTGCTAGAGCCCTAGTCACGTAGGCCTAGTGATTGGTGGGCGACCCCCCTGGCAACCCAAAATCTTTGTGAACTTCAGCCACCACTAAATGGATTAATTCCATTTTTAACTTACTAGGTGGCTGGCATCAGAGAATATACATTTTCCTAGCAAATGTTTGTTGTCAGGGGACCAGTCTCTATACCTGTTTGATTGGGGCTTAGCCATATTTCCTAGCACTGCCTACCCTGCTTTCCAATTATGGTCCCTTGTGGCTCCAAAGTTTTACTGTTGAATGTATAATAACAAATCATAATTAAATTTATATTAACATAAAATCCATAAACTTAAAATTAATCAAATATTATAAAACTGCCATTTATGTGGGTGGCATATTATGAATAGTATCTTTAGTCTGTGACCCCACCCTGTGCTAACTACAGCTTCATACTGCATAGCTTAGCATGGCTGCAGGCTTTGTTAAGTAATCACTTCACATAAGCGTTAATTTAAAAAAAGTTTTTGAAGGGAAGCGGTAATTTTGCAATTGTTGCTCTTCCACTTGTGAAATATAAATATATAAATATAAAGCAGTAAATTATTATTATTATTATTATTCTGCCAGCGCCACTCAGCATAAGATGCAGTGAGAGTTGACATGATGATTAAGTCAGAAGCCTGAAGCAACTGTCGATGCTCATTCCACTCAAACAGAAAACAGGTATCAGTGTCCACCAGACCCACTGATGCTCAGTGTCACACACACACACACACACACACACACACTTAAAGCCATATATTTAGTATTTTTTATTAAATATTATTTATTTAATATTTCTATACTTGCTATCAACCCTACAAGGTTATGCAGTTATACATCAGGTGCTGAGTGTGTACTTTAGATATTCATACATGCTTTGCAGACAAGCTAAGCTCAGTGAATAGATGAATAAATCAATAAAAAACTG
This sequence comes from Oreochromis niloticus, assembly GCF_001858045.2. NCBI lineage: Eukaryota > Metazoa > Chordata > Actinopteri > Cichliformes > Cichlidae > Oreochromis > Oreochromis niloticus. Next base: position 42,537,743 of record NC_031972.2, on the reverse strand, counting down.
ATGAAGTGATACAAATATATGCTCAAATACTACCATGTACTGGTTTCTTGGTGTTGTACTTGACATGACCTTCTTCTTTATGAAATGTGAATATAGATTTCCTGTTCGGAAAACTGGCTATGAAAGTTTCAGAACGAGGCTTAATTAAGGGTTTTAGAAGTTCAAGACTCTCCAAGAATGTTTTGAGGTCGATGGATGACTCTTTAATCGAAGGGAAACACAGGAGGGCGGGAGGAAGGCGAGGACAGAGAAAAATATTTGAATTTTCTCAAACAGTTTGACACAGCCTCGTCTTGTCTCTCCGATAACGGATGCAAATTACTATTTCCTCCATCTGGGATACATTAGAAAGAAGATCTTATCATATTTAGCTGCCAAACAAACTTAGAACTATAACAACTCTGTGCAAGCCTCGCAGCCAGATAGCAAATGAGTAACAGCCACAGATACAAAAACACAAGCAACAGACTCTAATCTAATGTGTTTGCCTGATTAATGTGGTTTTAAACAGATTTTCCTCTCACGTATAAAAATAGTTTATTTGGTGAGTCAAAAGAATTTCTTGAAATTCCAAAACAATGAGCCTGAGATCACCGGATCAGATATACTCCCCCTTCTTGTATATCATACAGAACCAAAAGAGTGTTTGGGTGATGACACGAACACTTTAACTGTATTCTCTAATACCACAGTCATTTAAGTTTGAGTTGTCTGATGAAATACAATATCTGTATCTGCTTGTGACCTTTACCAAAAGTAAACAGACAATATCTGTATATTTTGGCCCCTTGCTTGTCATATCTAAGGTCCTTTACCTTTCATCCAACTAGAATCAACCTCACTTGTTTCTAGCAAATATACAGGTGCCAGAGCAGCACAAAATTACTGGTCCTGAAGTGAGAATCACTGACTTTAGAGGCTATGGGAAGAAATTTACATTGGATTTGCATATGCAGCTTGAAGATTATGTAACATTTGGTTCTCAAACTTTTCAAAAATGCTGGCTGGTTCACAAAAAGCAGCAAGACAGAACTCAGGAACAACAATGGAACCACATCTATAGAAAACAGATAAATGTTTGATTTGGAGTTCAACCTAAGAGATATTTCTCTTCTAAACTTTTAGATCTTTTTTTAAGATAATTGCCGAAAACTTGAAAAGGTAAAGCTTCTCAATATTTCACGAGAAAAAGAACATCCGAATAACATTCATGAAGGAAAATCTCATTTCATCATCTTTCCCCTGCTGTTAATCATTTCATCACATCATCCTCTGATCATTCACGATCAGGGGGATTGATGGTGAAGTTGACCCACTAAACCACCAACCTGTATATAGAATTCACCTGGGTTTAAGCAGCTACGACAGCAAAAATGCTGCTTACAAACCGATGCATCTGTGTTGATAATAGAATAGAACAAACAGATAAAGGAGGAGAAGTTTCCAGTCTTTAATGAAAACCTGTAACAGATGGTGTTATGTTAGGGATCTAAGTACTTCTTCCACCACTGAAATACCATTAATTCAAAACATGATGCAATGAATGATTAATACTGGACCTTGAGGTGTGCAGTCAGAGCAATGATTGTTCAAGGTAAAAAAGTCAATACTTTCCCTCATCACCTCCATACATCATGAGATTTCCAAACACTGTTAGAGCGTAGACTATAACAGCAGCAGCAGTGAGATTTCTTTTTCCATCATTGGTGGCCAATAGCATTTCACATCACCACCACAACAGAACTGGAGCGCCATCCATTAGCCTGTCAGAAACTTTGAATTAGAATTGATTCCTCTTGCCATAATTATTCATCTGCTCCTATTATTTATCACGGTGACAACAGTGCTGCTGTGTTTGATTGGGTGATTGCCTCAGATTTTGGGGTGCAAAATTAGAAGTCAGAGAACAGTTGCTCCCCAAACACTTGACAACTGATCTGTTTGGCCAGCGTCTGGAGAAGCAGCTGAGCCAAAATGAGCACACTTATCTGAGTTGCACTTCCTACATACTGATTTACGAGATGTTTTCTCTGTTATTAAATTGTTTTGTCATTTGTCATCTTTTGTTCAAACTATAAAAAAAGACTAACAAAACATCAAAATTGTGATAATTTGCTTTTTGAGGTGACATGTGTCAGGCCTCATTTCAAAGCATTTCTTTATGTGTGTGACTGACAGAGAATACACTGCAGAACTGATTGTGAAAGCACTGAAAAACTGTTGAAACACTAACTAAAGCTGCAGCTTTATGTTGACTGTGGCAGAGAAAGTATGAGTGGCAGCAAATAACTACTGCTGAATGGAAGAATGTGAGCATTAATATCTCAGGCAAAGAATGAAAAATGGCTATAATCCAAATGACATCGGGTAAAGTAAACAGGGACATCGGGTCACTGAGGTGAAGCAGATGACACAGCTCAGCAACACAACAGAGAGGAGCAGTAGATACATGATTGATGGATAAATGAATGAATGAGAATGTAAATAGTGCCCCAGAGTTGCTCGGGCATGCAAAATACACTGGTATGTCACCAGGCTAATTTTAGGAGACATGTAAACTTCTGCAATACTAACTCTATTAGACGCTAGCCATTTATTCTCTTTGGTTACGAAGCCATTTCTAAGGCTTTGGGGCTCCAGCGAAACACAGTCAGGGCCATTACAGTGGGAACATAGGGATGGGAACTGATAAGAATTTTGTGATTCCAATTCCATTATCAATATCACTTATCCATTGATTCCTTATAAATTCCCATTGGTTTCACTTTAAGAGTCACCACCATCCCTAAGCAGCATATCATTGCATTCATGCAAATTGTTACATACTGTGAGGTCAAATGTTTGTGCATGTTGTAGGTATTTTCCATCTTGCCTGTGATCAGTGTTGTGGTCATTACTCAAAAAAAGTAACTCCAAGAGTAAAAGGTTATTACAAATATTACACAGAACACTTTTCTTAAAAGTAATTGCAGAAAGACAGAAATACTTTTTTTTCTCCAAGGAGAAAGGCATTCCTTATACTACTCATTACGCTACTTTCATGTTACACTGTAAAATGATATGAAACACACTGTCTCATAATTACCAACTGAACCTAGAGGCTACAGCCCCTAATGAGGACACACGTGATCTTAGTATTTAGGTATGAACACAAAGCCGACAGCATACATCAAAGATGAAAACCATCACAAAGAGACTTTATAAACATGAACAGATAGAAACGGAGTTTGTTACCTGTTGAAGATCAGCAGCGACTGGCTTCACCACAAATGACTGCTCACTTCATCGCGGTGCTGGGCTGGGGTCTGCATTTACTCGGCTTTAGCATCACTCTGGGTTCTTGGGTAGCTTAGCATTAGCATGCTATGCCCGCGAAGAGGCAAAGTTGTGTTTCTCTCCTGAAGCAGTCTCCACTTTACATTCTCCCTCTCATCCTTTTGTGCAATAAAAATAAAAGTAATGTCCATATCCACACTGTAAACTGCGCTGTTTTACGTGGGATTACGTGGGTTACTTTGTCTAATACTCCGATGTATTTGGTGATCTCATAGTGTGCCAAATATGATAAAAAAACAAAACAAAAAAAACCCAAGAAATCAGGATGGGGCAATACTTTCTTGCAGTACCGGATGTATAAATTAAGCTGCTCTTTTTGTAGAAGACGATGGAAATAAGTGCACGCACTGACTTCATTACACAAACATCCACCATGAGAAAAGGGTATAGATAAAATAACTGTTTTGAGTTGTGACCTTTTTAGCTGGCTTAGTGCAGGGACCCATGTATTTTCTTAATATCTTATCCAGCTTGGAGTCAATGGGGAAATTGGAGTCTATCCCAGCTTTCATGTGTCTAACACAGGGAGACAGCTCTTCATATGCACACATGCACACTTCCATCCAAGTTAGAATCACCAGCTAATATAACAGTCTTTGGACTGTCGGCTGAACACAAACTACATGAAGCTGACCCAGACAGGCACAAAGAGCATATATATACAGTCCTGATCAAAAGTTTAAGACCACTTGAAAAGTGGGAAAAAATCTTACTTTGCATGGTTGGAGCCTAACAAGGTGCAAAGTAGAGCTTCAACATGCAACAAGAAGAAATGGGAGTGAGACAAAACATTTTTTGAGCATGCAATTGATTGAAAACAACACTCATATTTTATAAACTGAATAGAAACATTTTTTTAAAAGTAAATAAACCTTGGGTTTGGTTGAGTTGTACACAGGATAGATGGCAAAAGAGAGCAGATGGGCTATAAACACACGCTTAGCAAAAGAACAAACAAACCATGACAGGGCTATTTATCCTTCTCAGGTTATCTGCAATGGACAGTTTTGTTGTTTCCTTTCCAAAAGGGGAGGGGAAGGAAAAGATTTAGCTGTCTCCATATTGTCTTTGTGTTTACAAAGATAGGCTGAAAATGTGAGACTGGATGCATGCAACTTCTGCAGAGAACAAATCAATAATCAGGACCCCTGGAGAATCACAAGATAAGCCTAAAGTGTTGCAGAAAGATTACAAGGATAAGAAGAAAAACAATTTCTGCTAAATAAAATGGTTAAAGGACACTGCCTTATTAATTTTTCTAATTCTTGATTTGTTTTCTTCTGAATCCTAGTTGCACCTCTAGCTCCCATCACAGGAATCACTCTTTATGTGGGATAACAATATTGACTTTGACAACGAAGGTTTACGCTGAGCCTGAAGTCTGCGCTGACCTTTCTGAAGGTCATGCCGTACATGTTGATGAAAACACCACTTCCGAGTCTGTTTCCTGAGATTTTGCTATATTGATACTCAAGCAAAATGCTACAGAGCTACCACAGAATTACAGACAACTTATTTTGCATCAGCATCAAGCTCTTTTCAAACTGTGACACTTAGCCTGCATTTTTTATCTTCGGTATCAAGTTACGTTAATGAATGTCGGTTTTTGAACCTGGGATTAAGCATTATTTTCTCTGCCTAAGATGCAGTCATGACGTGTCAAACATCTATGATTTTCTTATCAGCTAGATAAGCTGTTAGCTGTTATTTATCTCTTTGAAACTTTCATTTCCCCAAAGTTGCCCTAAAAAACACTACATGTGCAGAAATGCTTTCATTAGTATTTTGATTAAATGATCCCACAGAACACTGAGCTGTGGCTCAGGTGGTTGAGTGGATCATCTACCAGTGGGAAGGTTGGTGGACTGATCCCCGACTCCTTCACTCTGCATGCCAAAGAATTTTTGAGCAAGATACTGAACCCCAAGTTGCCCCAAATACATCCATTTGTGAGTTCATGTGAATATTTGAAAGTACAGATACTCTATATTGCCAAAATTATTCACTCGCCTGCCTTCACTTCACAGGGGCGATCGTGGCTCAACAGTTGGGAGCTCGCCTTGTAATCGGAAGATTGCCGGTTCGAGCCCCGGCTTGGACAGTCTCGGTCGTTGTGTCCTTGGGCAAGACACTTCACCCGTTGCCTACTGGTGGTGGTCAGAGGGCCCGGTGGCGCCAGTGTCCGGCAGCCTCGCCTCTGTCAGTGCGCCCCAGGGTGGCTGTGGCTACAACGTAGCTTGCCATCACCAGTGTGTGAATGTGTGCGTGAATGGGTGGATGACTGGATGTGTAAAGCGCTTTGGGGTCCTTAGGGACTAGTAAAGCGCTATACAAATACAGGCCATTTACCATTTACCATTCACTTGTATATGAACATGAGTGACATCCCATTCTTAATCCATAGGGATACAACGTTAGCCCACCTTCTGCTGCTATAACAGTTTCAACTATTGTAGGAAGGCTTTCCACAAGTTTTAGGAGCGTGTTTATAGAGTTTTTTAACCATTCTTCCACAACCAAATTTGTGAGGTCGGACACTGATGTTGGACAAGAAGGGCTCCACTCTCCACTCTAATTCATCCCACACCAAATTTACTCATCCAAATCTTTATGGAGCTTCATTTGTGCATTGGTGCACATTGATGTTGGAACAGGAAGAGGCCATCCCCAAACTGTAGTTAGACAAGTACTGTTCTCCTGATAACCACCAAACTCAGACTCGTCCATTGGCTTGCCAGATGGAAAAGCATGATTTCTGTCTCTTAAAAACACATCTCTCCTCCAGTGGCAGCGTGCTTTCTACCACCATCTGACACGTTGCACTGCACTTGGTGATGTAAGTCTTCGATGCATCTGCTTGTCCAAACCATTCCATGAAGCTCTCTTGTTCTTGAGCTAATCTGAAGCATACATGAAGTTGGGAGGTCTGCAGCGATTTACTAGTCTGTGACATTTCATCAGCATTTGCTGACCACGATCTGTGACTTCACATGGCCTGCCACTTCATGGCTCGGTTGCTGTCGTTCCAAACCACTTCCACTAACAGTTGACTGTGGAATATTTAGTAGCGAGGAAATTTCGCAACTGGACTTGCTGCACATGTGGGATCCTATGACGGTACCACACTGGATTTTACTAAAGCTCCTGAGGGCGACCCATTCTTTCACAAATGTTTGCAGAAGCAGTCTTCATGCACAGATGCTTGATTTTATACACCTGTGGCCATGGAAGTGATCGGAACACCCGAATTCAGTGATTTGGATGGGTGAGTGAATACTTTTGGCAATATAGTGTAAAAGTGCTGCATGAATATGACTGGGCAAATGAGACTTGTAGTAGAAAGCACTTTGAGTGCTAAACTCGAACTAGAAAGGTGCTATATATAAACATCAGACCATTTTCAATCTTCCAACTGTTTATTTTTATCACAGGTAATGGAAAACAGTTGACCTGTAACCTGCCTCTTCCAGTTGCCAATTACTATATTTTCTAACTGGGTATCTATTTATGTCAGCGCTGTTGGCGTAAGAGGTGAATGCAGTTACAGTGTGCACTAAAGGGAAACTCAGCCACCCAATCAGCCCCTGCCATGCTTCTGCTCTGTCCCCACAGAGGCAAGGTCTGAATATTTCATACCCGATAATTTGAAGGGTTGCAAGAGCTCCCAGTGTGACTGCATATTCAGTGAACCACTGCTCGCATTTTAACCCAGTGGAACGGGATGAAAGGCAGTGCCGTGGATGAGATGTGAACTGCTTGTCTTCACCTGGAGGATGAGCCAGGAATTTCTCACTGCTGTTTTATTGGGGTCATATTTTCTGAAACGAAATGCAATATTCAGTAATGGATTTGAAACATCACTATACTTAAGAGTAGTGGTCCTCAATAAACCACCATCCTGCAGACTTGCAATAGAAAGATTTGGAAATTAAAACATTTTTAAGAACAAATAAATGAATAATGCATGGTCGCAGATTATACGTGTTTATAATGAAGGTGGGGCTAATTTTATCAATATTCAACTCCAGGTTAACACTTCCAGTCTTGATGTTGGATAAAACTAAGCCTTACCAGCCTGGTTTTAATTTACTGTTCCCCAGTCTAACCTCATGCCTATCAAAGGCCTTTCTTTCTAACTTAGAAATTCTAGTTACAGTCATGGAGTAAATGAATTTCTGAAGATATTCTCATCAGATTTGCCTGTGCAGTCCTTGTCAGTATGTAAACTAGAATGAGTATATGAACAGTTGTTAATGCCGCATTAAAGCCTTAAAAACATTCACTCTGGTGCACTTTCAAAGACCTGACAGTGTGGCCAGCCTCAACTCTTGAGTGTAATAACCGTCATCAAATAGAAAAATAAAGTGTTTTTTCACAATAATAATGGCTTTCGTTGTGTTGAGTGAGTCATCTGTTTGAAGGAGTCTTCATAAAATGAAAAGGTCACAAACTCAAGCTGGCTGCTTGGTGATCTTTCAGGCCCAGGCTGCCACTTCATAGTTTACAGTTACACCTTATTCTGCATCACACATTGTTTCACAAACTCAGGCATGATTAAGGTTTCAGACTTTTACATTTACACCATGTAGTTGTGTTTGATGATCTTCCTTTGACATTAAGTCCAGTTTAAGTTAAGTTCAGTGTTACTGACAGTAGTTACATAACTGGCCGTGTGAAATTCAGGACATATTTATTAATATGGTGAAGGATTTGTTAACACCCAAAAGTTATATGTCATAACCAGTGCGGGCTGGAGTGGACTGAATTCTGTCAAGATTGCAAATCAAGAGAAAATAAAAGAAACATTTAAGGACTTAAAACCCCCCTAAAACCTAATCATCATACCTAGACAATAATGAAACCTTAATATTATACTTTATATAATAAAGCTGTGGTATTCTATTAAGAAAAATCACAAGACAACCAAAACAATTGGTCCTTTCTGTCTTCCCTACACCCTGCAGCGTCCGATTATTAAAACTGAAGATTTGAATCCTTTGAAACGGGTCATAATTATACAGCTATTTCAACAACAAAAAAAGATTCAACTGTTATATCTGATCAAAATCAGGAGCTACAAAGAGGACAAAGGAGGTACAAATAAAGAAGTAAAGTAAAACTTAATTCTAAAGTGATTACATTTACAAAAGGTCCAGGGAAAAAAACACAGTTCAGGTGGCTGAACAAGCAAAAGAAGAATCTGAAAAATTAAAGAAAGAACCATGAAAACAACTGATGGTTATAGTCAGCCTGACAGCCAGACAGACAGAACTAACATGGAAAATATGGGACTATAGACACACAATGAACTAATCAAACAAATGGGAAGCAAATCACAAAAAAGGAAAGCAGACAAAAACAGGAAGTAAAATAAAATAACAACAACAAAAAGAGGCACAAGGAAAAGCTGTATGGAGAACACATAGACCGAAGAAAACAGCAAAATCCAAAAGCAGATGCAAATAAATTCACAATTATGCTCTGATCAGTGATTCTAGGTATGAATAAAAGTGAATTTCACTGTATGGGAGTTCATAGTGAAAACCAAACAGCAACCTTTGGGGCTAAAAAAATGACAGCAGTGCAGAAGTGCAAAAATCAACTCCTGTAGATCTACCTGAGACTGGCTCCAAAAGGGAGTTAGCTCCCATGAATGCCAAACTTTGCAGCAATAAAAAGCATGTTCATATCCCGGTACAAGAAATTTTCTTGTACCAGGTTTCTCGCTTTATAACAACTGTACAAGTTTTAGTTTTTTAAAATTATTTCTCATCCATTTGGATAATGGTGATGCTTAAAGTTGGTGGCGTGTGATCAACAAGCTTTTCCTCAGTCTTATCTTCATTATTTCAAACCTTCGAAATGCACCTCGCGAACATGTTTGTGCTGTTGGTACCTCCTTGAACATTTTTAATCTTCCTGTGTGGTACAGATGACCCAAGAAGTCTGCGCTTCTGGAGTCTGGAGTGAGATTCTGCTATTCTATTAGTCTGTTGCTTTTTAGTGTTTGGTTAGGAGTATAATTTAACCAGTATTTTAAAAGCACTACTCTGAGCACACAAAGTGCACTGCAGGCCACATTCACTAGTTCAAACACACAGTTGTACTTAAAATACGATGGATGCATCAGGCCAGTTTCAGATTCAGAATATTGCCCAGAGACTTTTTGATCAGTTGTTTAATCTGTGCCTGAAAAATGCCAGCGTTCAAATCACTAGCTATCTAATTAGTGTGTTCTTTGCTCCTGCACAGTTTAGGAATGCAGTGTGCTAACCAAGTTTTCCAGGTTTTGCTGATACCTATGTATGCCACCCTCTTATCAAAGAATGGTCCTGTCTGGCTGCAAAAAAAAAAAAGCAACATTGACCAAGCAACCATAGAGGAGAATGAGCTTCTGACTGTGCAGGCTGGCAGAGTGTGGCCAAAACTGGCAACAAGTTGCTGAGAAGATCACAAGAAAATGGTACATAAAAAGAGACAACGACATAAAAGAGCAAGGCAAAAGCAATCATCTCTCACTGCTGCATGAAGGATTTCCATTCCAGATCAGGCCTAATTAGAATCTGCAAGGTCAACTATACATGATAATACTTGAAGTTGAATGAATGAATGATCTTTATTGCTGTTATACACAGTACAATGAAATTCAGTTTGACTTTGTTTTCGGATAAAAATAACAATATATAAAGAGCATAAATACAAATAGGTAAGCTATTAAGGATAAAAATAAACTTAAACTTAGCAGCAAACTTAAGACCCCCAGATCTCAGAAGAGAAGAAAACAGCATAATTAATACAATGTGACCAGTGTAAAGTGTCATTAACCAGGTAAAAGGTCCTCAGTGTGTTTTTAACATGTCTACTGAGAGAAGTGAAATAACACTGATTATCTCTTCATCATGGCAGCTGATAGTGGAGGGGCTATATTAGGGAGCAAGCGAGCATTTTTTCAGAGAGGGAACGGTGGATCATCAGGAGCTAAGGCTGATTGATAAATGTGGGGAGCAAAGGCTAGCCAGTGCAACAACAAACATCCACAAAACACTTTGTTGTGAATGCGGCTGCAAAGCCGCAGACCAGTCAGGGTAACTATCCTGACCCCTGTCCACCGACCAATGCACTATGAAAAGAAGGCAAAGCAAGAAAGGTTCAGGAATCGTTTGAGGAGCACAACAACGAATTTGAGGTCTTGGCTTGGCCTCCAGATTTCACTCCATTCCAAATGTGCTGGACAAACAAGTACGATCAATGGGGCCCCTAACCTTGCAACTTACTGAATTTAAAGGATCTGTTGTTAACATCTTGGTGCACCACAGCACACCTGCAGATATCTAGTGGAATCCGTGCCTCGATGGGTCAGGGCTGTTTTGGCAACAAAACAAGGACCAACACAAAAAATTAGGCAGGTGGTCATAATGTTATTCCTCATCTTTATATGTTTGTTTAAATATGTTTTAGACTATGGTCTTCAAAGTGTGTGCGGTAGACTCACTCTCTCTGGTCTACTTCCAGATGGGCACAGCACAAATCACTTTACTTTCTAGTGATGTTTGGCACAAACAGCTGCAGATAATGGGATGTTGGGGAGAAAGGGATACTTTCTTTTCCTTTTTTTTCTCCAGTTGAACATGTTTAGAAAACAACCAAACACAGAGGACATTTCACTTCAGGCCAGCTTGCTCACTGAGTTCTGCTCTGATCAAACCTCAAGGGTCCTCCACAGCCTTTTCACCGACATGCTCCAACTCATCTGGCTACAGTGTGTTCCTGGAACAAAGCATTTGGCTCAACCTCTTATCTGCTAATCAATGTGAAGAGACCACTCAACATAATTGATATAGGATGTGATGATGCATGTTTTTTTTCCCCTCAAACTGAAGCACACACACACACACGGCTAAGTGGAAACTGAAGAGCAGGGCGTTCTTTCAGACAATAAGTTTGCATTTGCATATGAATAACAGCGAATAATGAATTCCTCCTACTCTTTATTGTTCGACGTGAAGCAGTACATGTGTACTCGCTTTAAAAAAAGCTGCCGTGAACAGCGGGGTGCTCAGTGGCATTGTTTGAGATGTATTACTAATACGGTATATCTGAGTGATTCCATTTAAAACATCAAAGCCTAAAACCGTAACGCACACATGATGATATTTCATACGACTTTAGTGACACTAATGTGTTTTACTACTTGTGCATAGCACTGATGATAATGAGACTCTCTGTATATTTCATTTAGAGTAACACAAAAAAAGAGCAGAAATGAGCTGTAAACAAAAAGGCGCATTTGTAACCAACAGTTGTACGCCGAAAAGCAAAACATCAGTGTTTTGGGACCTGAATGAAAATGTCCTACAGTAAGAAAGAGTGTGCTTCTGCACCGCGAGAGAGAGAGAGCAGAACTCCCAGTGGCTTGTTCCGCTCGCTCATCTGAGCGAGTCAAACATAACAGAGCAGTGACGGACGTGGCTCCTGTCTCACTGGGTTTCCTTCTCTCCTTTATGAATAATAGATGAAATATTTTTGCCTACATGAAAACAGTCACTGGGAAAAGATTTTTTTTTTTTTGTAATACACAACCAAGTGCTGTTTTTTAACCACATTATTTTAAAGTCAAGGCCTCAGCATGGCCCAGGTTTTGTCGATTATTGTTATGCACATTCATTTGCATCTTCTTCTGTAAAGTTTCTGGAAATCAAGACACAGTTTACACCAAACATTAGATGGAAATTCTGCAGTTTGCAGCTTCAAAACATCCATCCATCCATCCATCCATCCATCCATCCATCCATCCATCCATTTATCCATCCATCCGTCAATCCATCCATTTATCCATCCATCCATCCATCCATCCATTCATTCATTCGTCCATCCATTCATTCATTCGTCCATCCATCCATCCATCCGTCCGTCCATCCATCCATCCATCCATCCATCCATCCATCCATCCATCCATCCATCCATCCATTCATTCGTCCATCCATCCATCCATCCGTCCATCCACTCATTCATCCGTCCATCCATCAATCCATCCATCCATCCGTCCATCCATCCATCCATCCATCCATCCATCCACTCATTCATCCGTCCATCCATCAATCCATCCATCCATCCGTCCATCAATCCATCCATCCGTCAATCCATCCACTCATTCATCCGTCAATCCATCCATCCGTCAATCCATCCATCCATTCATTCATCCGTCCATCCATCTGTCAATCCATCCATCCATCCATCCATTCGTCCATTCGTCCATTCGTCAATCCATCCATCCATCCATCCATCCATCCATCCATCCATCCGTCCATCCATCCGTCTGTCATCGACCCATCCATCCATCCATCCTCTTCTGTTTATCAGAAGTTGGATCACAGTGGCAGCAAGCTTTGCAGGGTATTCCAGATGACAGAAGGTTCTAGTTCTACCCAGGGTTCTCAAAGCTGGGAATCTAGCAATAATATTGAGCTTATTCTGTAGCAGTTGGATGTATGGTTGAAAAAAGTAGGCTGAGTTAAAACTTTGCTTTTGAGTCCTTTAAAAAAAAAAGATTTCATACAATTATCTCCATCCGCCCTGTGAGTACAGCTGAATGCAATACCAAGAATGCACTGGGAGTAAGGCTGTGTCAAACCTGTGTGTGCTTTTTTCACATTTCACTGCATCTCACACTTCACTACAGAAGTCTCTACCCTTCCTTTGCCACGCTGCCTACTCGGGAATAGTGAGACCTTGAAATCTCAGGAGAATTCACTGAGTAAACAGGAATTATCTCAGTGTGCTATTTGGTGAGAATTTTAAAAAGTTGCTCCATCAACCAAAGTCCTAAAGGTAGAGAAAGAGAACCAACTAACAAAAAAAAGAAAAAAAAACATTTTTATGTAAATGTTATAAACTGAATTACATGTCACTAAGTGAAATAAAAAGTATTTGACTCCTTATAACCTAGACAGAATTCTGGTTCCCACAGATTGGCCATGTGTCCAAGTGATGCACAGATTACAATCAACCCATCAATCAATTATAGATACTCCTAATCATAACTTGTTATGTGGATAAGGCACACCTGCAGAGGTCAGGCTTAAGTTTGCCATTGAAGATCTAAATGATGTTCAGTGGCAAAAAACGAGAAGGCTCCTTCTTAAGGTGTGGCTGACAGTCATTCTTTGATAGATCATCAACTTATTGGTAAAGCCCCGGCTCATCTCAGTGTTATCTAACCGTGTTCCCTGCGAATTCTAACTGATAATTGTGTGTTTCCCTGTGCACAGGTCTTCCCTGATGTTCCATCCCTTGCATATAGTGAGTATACTGTGTCGAGAGAGAGTCGTTTAGTTTCTCATTGGATCTGTGGATTTCCCCCCTTGCCTTCTCTCCCTCTTAATGTACCTTCTGCTAAATCTTGTGTAATTAATATTGCCCGTGAATAAACCTTTCAAATCTGTAGACGTGAGTTTAGCTTTTGAGTCCTGCTCCCCCGCTTAAGATGTGACAGCACTCTTGGAAAAAGAGAAATGTTGAGTATGATCCAAAGATCACCATTCCTATAGTCAAGCACCGAGGTGGAGACATAATGCTTTGGGACTGTTTTTCTCTTAATGGTACAGGACAACATCACTGCATTGAGGGACCAATGGACAGGGCCATGTACTGTAAAATCTTGGATGAGAACCTCCTTCCCTTTTGCCAGAACATTGAAGAGAGGTCGTAGATGGGTCTTCCTTCATAACAGTGACCCAAAACATACCACCAAGGCAACAAAGAAGTGGCTGAAGAATTACATAAAGGTCAAGGAGTGGACAAGCCAGTCTGCAGACTTCAGTCCCAAAAAACTCTATGGAGGGAGTCAAAGGAGTTTGCAAAGAAAAGCGTCTGGACTTCTTTGAGTTGCTTGAAGACGTTTCACCTCTCATCCGAGAAGCTTCTTCAGTTCTAAGGTCAAATGGCCGAGAGTCCCAGATTTAAACCCAGTTTTGAGTTCCCTCCCCAGACGCCTTAACGCCCACTCACATCCTGGGCCATCTGACCTCAGGAAATCACATGATAGGGTGGGGCCAGGTTTCACAATGAGCTCACCCGAAACCCTGGCTGATTAGGTACCACACCCGCTTTCACACCTTGGCGCATGTGATTAGAGGATCACCAGGGGGTCCTTTGTCTCTCCTTGGGGGGATACTCCCACTGGGTTTAAATCTGGGACTCTCGACCATTTGACCTTAGAACTGAAGAAGCTTCTCGGATGAGAGGTGAAACGTCTTCAAGCAACTCAAAGAAGTCCAGACGCTTTTCTTTGCAAACTCCTTTGACTACGGTGACCTGGATGACTGAGAACCTTCACAGACCTCTATGGAGGGAGCTGAAGCTTCGAGTTGCAAAACAGCAGCCAGGATACTTAAAGGATTCAGAGCAGGGTTCTCAAACTAGTGGCCTGGGGGCCACTTGCGGCCCACGTCACCCCTACTTGTGCCCCCTATATTGACATGAAGAAATATAATGCAATGGCCCTTGAAGTGGGGAGGATTTGATTGTTGTTGAGTGCAATGTTAAAATCATTTATTTAAAAAGCAAAAAATGATTTAATATGAAGGCAATCTAAAGAGAGGGTACAAACATGTTGAGGGATCGGCTGTGTTAGTTCAGTGAGAGAGTTATTTGTAAAGAAAACAGTTTTCACTAGCAGTCAAAAATTAATGTGTACACTTATGTCTGCATTTTTATTTTGTTAAATACAAAGAAAGTGTTGCCACATGTCTGGCCAGAAAGAGAGTAGCAATTTGTTTATTTGGTAGTTCAATGAAAGGTTTCAATTAGTTAAGAGTGAGAAATGAGAGCCGTTTGGAAAGAATCTATACATGTAAATGTGTTTTACGCTCTGATCATGAATGGCTTTGGAAAACACTATCTGATAGGGTAAAGGTTAAGGTTAGGGCTGGAATAGACGGCTGGAGGGTGTGTTACCACCGCGAGCAGCATTCTGTTGCATTCAACTGAGAATCCGGAGCGTATCATAAGGACGCCGAAGGGTACCTTTCGCGTTACTATGAGACGCCTCGGGACGTGACAAATCGTTGGTATGTTATGCACTGGGAATGACAATGCTCTGCCTGAGATGTGTGCAAACCTGATGAACGACTACAAGAAGCATTTTACTGCTGTCTCGATTCATGCTCAATTATTCAATCCCAGAAAGTTGATTCCGTTCATCTGGATGTTGCATTTTCAGTGTCTCTCCCACAGGAGATGAACATCCAGATGAACAGAATTAGCGTTCTAGGATCTTACCACTGTGTTTGGCAAAAAGGTGATGTGTTTTTTCTGGATTTTTGGTTGATATTCTATCTCTTCCTATTAAAATATAATGAAATATGATCACAAAAATTAAAGACTTGAATCCCTAACAGTACACCATTCAGTTCTAATGTTGACTGGGTGACCAGATGGAGAACCATTTAGAGATTTCTCCAATCATCAGAATGTGTGACGCACATCTAAGCAAACAGTTTGATCCACCATTACCAGTACACTCAAATACCTTTGGTTAGACATTGCAGTCACTGAGACATCTAACCAAACTGTAGATACAACACTGCTTCTACACAGGATAATCATAAAAATAACCTTAATAAGATATTCACCCTTTCAGTGGTCTATAGGTAAATATTTTTCACAGCAGGTTCTAATGTTACTCACTTACTACTCATTACTCCTTTACAAACTGAGAGATCAGATCCAAACAGCTAAGCATGTATTTCAGAGATTAAACAGCAGCAGAGTGAATGTGTTCATTAACATGCGCATGTCCTTCTGAACACAGCTACAGCAGTGAATGACAATGGACTGTACATAAAAACATGTCTTTCTTCGTCTCCTGTAGCAGCTCTGTGTCCTTCATAGCACAAATGTGCAATGAAGCAACAAAGTGCTTTATTAGATGTCCCCGGATAAATCCGGTCTGAGGCAGAATTCATGTTTCTAGTACAACAGACAATGTTTGGCTGCAACTCAAGAGGGAGGATCCACTGGGTGTCTATCACTGGAGGGGACTGCCTACAAGTTTCTTTTAAACCATGTAGGTTAATTCTTCAGAATGAAAGTCGATACATTCAATACAAGCAATCATCTAAAAACACCCTTTGCTATTCCTCAAACTACTCATTGGTACAATATTTACAACAGTTCTGGGCCACATGGCTTCAACCTGCTAAGACGATGATTTTTTATAGAAAAAAAATCTCACAGTCATCTCCAAGCAGACCTGCCATGTCTGTCTTTATATTCAGTCATATATTGTTTACAATGGCGGACCCTTATACTAAACATAGCCAAAGGTTTAAATAATAACAGCTGCCTCTGTTTTATTTTGCAGGGTAATGATGCTACAATATTAGAGAGGAAACCCCAACAATCACACAGTCTGCTAAGAGAGTAAGGAAAACATCTGGCAGGTCCTCGTGGAGGTGTAGGCATCTGCTGGGACCTGTTGGTGGGTGAGAGTGGAGAAGAAATACTCTGCTATAGGTCCCAGACCCAAGTATGTCAAACAAATATATTGTTTTTTTAGTAATCGGTCAATTTTTAACTGTTCAAAATAAGACAGCCAAAATTGTTCTTATTAGTTGCACAAGGTTGCAGTTACTATTTTCAGTCTCAGCTGATCAGCTCAGTATATTTTTATTTCTTTGGATAGGATATGTGAGGGAAAAAATAATCTTAGATTCCAAGGAAGTTTCTGTACTTTTACTTCATGTCTTGTGCAACCAACATAAAAATGTCACATTCAGTTTCCAGTCACAGAAAGCAATCTTCACTCTGGACTTAAAAAATCATTTTATTATTTACTTTTTGGAAAATAAATTAATTTATAGTCCTGGTCATTTTGATTTTTTTGTCATTTTCTGGGCTTTAATCACAATCAATCACAATCACAAGCTGGAAGCAGATATGAAAGAAATGACTTCTGTCAGTCACATAATTATCTGAACTCTGTGAATTATTTTCTTCTTTAAATGAGCGCAGAGACATAAAACATAACAATTATCTGGCAAATTTCCACTCTTATTGCAGGGAAGCAACCAGTGCCGGTTCGTATTTTTGACCTGAGAGATGATGGGGATAAGAGGCCTGGACTTATTTTTATGTTTCTAATTTTAAGTGGGGCAAAACAGGAAGGAAAAAGGCAGCAAACCAGCCTTTGATTTATATTCAAATGAGAAGTATACAGGGGAAATTGGATTTCTCTTTCATTTCAGAGAATGAATTTCCTGGTGGCAGATCGTATTGTATCATCTCGTGGCGTTAATATCCAGCTCTGAGCGTCGGTAGCTGCTCTTCATTACAAAGACTTGGAGGAACTTTTACACCTCCTTGCTGCATAAATGCAATGACAATTTCCATTTCTGTTCCAATGTTCAAACAATACCCCCACGGCCATTTAAGACATTTTTTTTTACCCATTTTAATTTACACATGAAAGGCGATAACATATCAAAGGAGTTCTACTTTAAATTCAACAGAAAAGTTGTCTCTGCCTTATGTACCATATGTCAACGAACTGCGCTAATTCTGCACCTCAAAGCAATCCAGCCGGAGGAGGATCCTTTTGTAGGTGTAATTGAGTTTGGGGTGTTTATACGCTGATGAAAAATTCAACAACATACACAAGAACTCTAATCAGACCACACTGGCTCAAGGGGGGAAGAAAAAAAAAAACCCCGACCACCAGCCACTCGCCATTAGCAGCGAGCTTTTTCTGAGGCAACATCCTTTAATCACTGATTCTGATTTGGTCTTTAAGTTTGGTACGTATGTGTTGTAAACCCCAGTGGGAATCACCAGGCTTCCAGGCTTCTGTGATGTTGCTCACCCAAACACACACGAAGGAAGCTGCAAGTTTATACCACAGCACCCTATGTAGCTTTGAGGAACAGCCATGTTTTTCATGCTTTAGTAGTAGAAAAACATATTAAAATTTGGTACTATGCATGCACAGTACATACAAAATACAGTAAGCTGACAGCCATATGAAAACACAGGAACAGTGTCAGGAAATTCTTCTTAGTATGCTATTCGACTACTGTCAGAGATGTGCTAAGGAGAACCTGTTATTCTCATTTCAAAGTCTTTACCAGAATAGTGCTTGCTCATATTGGGTCATATGATTGGTGGAGTTTTGGCTGTTTCCTCTGTATTATTTAGGATCTTCATCTTCATCTTGAGGCAACTGTTGTTGTGATTTGGCGCTATATAAATTAAACTGATTTGAACTGAATGCCTGATTCAATCTTTCCACTGTAGTATCCTTGGGCAAGATACTCTCTGATGCACCCATCTGTGTTCGACTGTTAGATTTAGCATTTAGGCAGGAAAAAGTACAGATAAGAGTGCTTGGCATGAGGCATGTATAACACACTCTGAGTGCTCAAGTAGAATAGAAAAGCACTATATGAGAATCAATCTTTTCACCATACAGGTCTGGCAGTGGGGTGGCCTGAAGTCTGAAATTTTGCCTCCTTGCAAATATATTAATGTTATTATTTGGGATTGAATGTGGGCACTGCCACTGTAACAGTGTATATTCTGTTCACTCACCAGCCACTTTATTGGGCATACCTCTGGTTGGATCCTCTTTTGCCTTCAGGCCTGCCTTAATTCTGTGCGGCACAGATCCAATAAGGTGCTGGAAACATTCCTCAGAGATTTCGATCCGTATCAACATGACAGCATACAGATTTGTGGCTGCACATCCATGATGTGAATCTCCCATTCCACCACATCCCAAAGGTGCTCTGTGGCATTGAGATCTGTTGACTGTGGACGTCCTTTGCCTACAGTAAAGTCATTATCATGTCTAAGAAACCAGTCTGAGATTAACTGAGTTTTGTGGCATTTCGCATTCTCCTGCTGCAAGAAGCCATCTGAAGATGAGTACACTGTGGTCATAAAAGGATGGACATGGTCAGCAACAATACTCATGTATACTGTGGCATTTCATTGATGCTCAGTTGGTGGCCAAAGAGAGCCAAGAAATCACCACCACAAGCCATGAACCATTGATACAAGGCAGGATGGCTGTTGTTTTCATGTTATTTATGCACATTTCTGACCCTACCATCCAAATGTTGCAGCAGAAATCAAGATTCATCAAACCAGGCAATTAAACCACACTGAAGAAGTCACTTGGGTGAGTGACGAAACGTTTCTCCCACTGAAAACGCTACGTCCAGATGAACAGAATCGACTTTTGGAAACCAGGGAATGTATTTCCAGTCTTCTGTTTTTGTGAGACTGTGTGAAAAGTAGCCTCTGTTTCCTGTTCTTAGTTAACAGGAGTGGCACACAGTGTGGTCTTCTGCTGTTGTAGCCCATCTGCTTCAAGGTTTCCACTACCGCATACCTCAGTTGTAACAAGTGGTTATGTGAGTTACTGTTGCCTTCTCATAAGCTCGAAGCAGTCAGGCCAATCTCCTTTCACTTCTGACATTAATGCATTTTCACCCAGAAAACAGCCACTCACTGGATATTTTCCATTCTCTGTAAATCATAGAAGAACAATCTGTGAGGGAAAATCCCAGTAGATCAGCAGTTTCTCAGTTTGCCTTAGACCTGCAACAACCACACCACATTTAAAGTCAGGTAAATTTCTTCCCGATTCTGATGCTCGTTTCAAGTCGTCTCAGGTTGCTGTAATGCCCTTGGCTGTTTAGAAATTTGCGGTTACGAGCAGGTGTGTGATGAATCTATTCACCAGAAAACAAGAAAAATCATCATAACTAGGTAAAATGCGTGAGCTTAGAGCCTAAATTACCAGACTTTTTCCCATTTTCCTAGAAATGTTTTCTCTTCCTCAGAGAAATATAAACAGGAAATGGGCACACTCGCCCACTAGCTTTGGTCCGTCTCAAAATTGAAACTGCACTGATCAAAAATCTCCAAAGCAGCAGGTTATTGGAAGCTGTTATTGTTTCTGAGATTTTTTATACAATAAAGAAGATTAAAAATCAGATATTAAAACACAGGAAAGAAGTAGCAGCCATTAAAGCTGGTCGATTTAGCATTTATGCCACAGGCTCTGTTAGTGATTGGTGTAACATTTGTTTTTATTATTATTATTATTATTATTGAAGTTCCTGCCTTCACAACACTTAATTCATTATTTTGCCTATTGCTTTCCTGCCCATGCAGGATTAGGATTATCATTTATTAAATGTAAAAAATCAAATCAAATAAAAGTTGTGAAAAACAGACATTAGAGTCCAAAGTGGTGTCTTTAAGTGCTTAATGTAATTTATCAGCAGTCTTCAGTACAGTCGATTTATTATCAGAAACAACAAACTTAGAAATTATTAAGACAATTTCACATTCCCTTTTAAAAAGTGATTAACAGATTCAACTAATGTTATCGCTCTAAAGCACTACAAATGTTGGTCAGGGTAAATAAAAAACTGGGGCTGCACAGTGACGGCAGCACAGCTTTAATCTTAACTTGCAGGTTTTCATTGCTGTTAGACATGAGCATCCATCACTGTTAAAAAGGATATGACATAAATCAGTGTGTTATAAACTCTGTTCTAACCACTGCCAAAAAACATCTTTTTCTATATTTTGAAAGAGGGTGTTAGAGATATATTCAGATAGCACCAGTTAACAAAAATAGTCTAAAGGTGCTTTATATTGCAAGGGTAAGACCCTTCAATATTAAAGATGACCCCAAAAAGACAAGTCCTATGAGGAAGCAGATGGTGACAGTGGCGAGGAAGAACTTTGATGTAACAGGAAGAGACTTCCAGGAGAAACGACATTCAGGGAGGGCCAGCGAGAACTGTTGGGGGCTCAGGTGACATGAAATAAAGAAGAGCCCAGATACACCACAAACAACAAACATGACAAAACACAACTATAGGAGCGAGCAGACAAAATGAATGGCAGGCAGCATTAGCACATAAATACATGAGGCGTTAAAAGATCAAATCCCATGATCAAATGAAGCTCTGGCACAAGTAATGAAAATAAAAACAGGTGGCCTGGTAGGAGCAGGCTGTTTTATTTATTTTTACAGTGACAGTGAGCATGTA
This sequence comes from Oreochromis niloticus, assembly GCF_001858045.2. NCBI lineage: Eukaryota > Metazoa > Chordata > Actinopteri > Cichliformes > Cichlidae > Oreochromis > Oreochromis niloticus. Next base: position 42,516,339 of record NC_031972.2, on the reverse strand, counting down.
CAAGCTAACAATCATTCACTCTCAAGTCCTAACATCCACACTCAAACAGCTGTTTATGGGCAATGAGACACATCAGCCAGTGAAATGTGTTATACATGCACCACCTAGTGGACCAACATGTCCTCACTACAGCTGCTGCAAAGTGTTCAGGGCCACCTTAAAGCCAATTTTTAAATTAGTTTTACTGGCATTTACACACACACACACACACACACACAAAGGTCAGTGATGCATCAACAAGAGAAAAAGTGTCTATTTTCTACCTAAAAGAAAATAAATTGTTGAGAGCACGTTACGCGGGCACGTCTTCTTGACAGCGTTTTTTTCCTCCTTTCTCTTCTAAAAAAAATAGAGGCAGTAAACATGAAACCACATAAAATCACAAATCCATCCCATGTAAGGGCAGCGAACATGGCAACTACTCTGTGTAGATGAAGCCATCAAGTTAACCTGATCAATTGATGTAAGAGATCAAAATATAACAAACTGTTATTACATTTCTGCTTATTAACAGGTCAGTATGTAAACCTTTGGTGTGCAGACCAACAGTCAAAGTTAATGCTGACATTTGGTGCAGTGATCTGAAAGCCTTTTTTGTAACAGAAGTCAGAATCCAAATGTTTTGTGTCCACCTCAATTTACGTTTTTTGTATCATTCCTTATAAAACCTGAGCTATCAGCATTTATATACAGTCCAAAGTTTCTATTTTTCACATATTTTGATTGGGAACAGGCTTGTCACAACTACTCAAGCAAAAGCATCCATTTAAAGTCTTCTTTCCCACACAAACCCAAGTACACAACATTTCTGATTTTACTTCCACTGCACAATTTCGATGCTCATTATGCAATAATTCTTTTTGCTCTTTATATCCCAAAATGAAATTTTAACATTGCAAAGAATGCACACAAGCACTTCCGGGATGGGATACAATGACAAAGTAACTCAAACATCATGATTATAAACACACATTTGTAACGATCCAAAACTAACGCATCACAAATTATGCAGCAGCTTGCAAGTGTTAGGAGGCTGTCCACAAATCTCCAGATCAGCAGTTTTAGATGTTTTTATGTTGCTCACATTCATATCAGAATCTTTAAAACATGCAAAACATCTCAACAACTCCCAGCTTGATTCCCTTGGGTCACATGTACCTATGAATGCACCCAGAAGGTTATTGATCAGGACAGCTTGCAGGTGTGAAAATGTATTTGCTGATCTATTGATTACTGGCATGTGTGTTCAGCAAACCCGGCTGCAATAAATAAAAGAATACACATAATTGTTTGTGACTTGGAGAACGAACCCAAGCAGCTCCAATCACACACAGCCAAGCTGCAGGCCTTCTTTAAATGTTACAAGTCTTAGATTCTCTCCAGCTGGACAGAGCTGCTGTTCCTCCTGGATGGAGAGCTGCACGGAGACTCAGGTAGGAAGCAGCTGTGTTTATTTTCAAGAGTCTACTTGGTGGCGGATTCCCCATCAGGCCTCATGCTGAAGGGCTCCAAGCGTTCACTCTCAGGCAGCATGTTGTTGAGGCGCTCCATCAGCGGCACCGTCTGGTCGATTCCCATCTGGATGCGTCTCAGGATCATGGACATCTCGTTAACCTTCTGGATCTGCTCGGCGTACTTGGCATACCGTTTCTGGCGTTCCTGCATTATACTGAACAAGGTTTCCACCGATATGTCCATCTGCAGAGAAACAGAGTACACATAGGTGGAAAAAAACCCAAACAGTGTCCTTTTAATTTGATTATTTATTTATATTCTTTTAATTTTTCTTCTAAGATATGTAACGATTTTAGATTGATAAGGAGGTCCAATTATATTTTAATGCAAAGACTTGTGCATGTTTATTGTTTTTGTGAGCAGTCTGGTTCAGCATTACTTTTTATCTATTCATTAAGGACATTCCACTGTATCTTTAGTTAAAGGAGGTAATAAAGGAAGCACAGAGGCACCTTTCCTTAGTATTTAGAGAATCTGCCCAGCTCTTATTACAGCTGCCCTGTGGACAGTTGGGTCACTTCTCTCAGGAAACTTTCTAAGTAAAACAGACTATTCCCACCCTCACCTGAGTTAATGGAGATTACAAGTCTATAGGTCAAATCTGCAGAATGGCCTCATTCTCCTCACCTGGTCTTCCACCTGACCTTTTCTTAGTGCTTTCTGTTTTATGCCCTCCACACCTACCATTTAGCAAGTGCACACCCTGCAGACCTGTTCCGTCTAACTGTATATTGTATATTTAATTGGGATATTTAAACATGTATGTGGTCTTTGTGAGTGGCTCCATGATGTACTGGTTTACACATGCACCCAACAAGCAAGAGAAACACCGCTCAGTCCTGGGAGGAGACGGAAATCCCTTTGGTGCTGCATCACAAAGAGCATCCGGAGTAAAAATCTGCCCTTGTAGAGAGAGCAGCCGGCCTGTGACAACAGCCAGCGGTGCTTATGGTAATGGTACTTTTTTTTTTTTTTTACATTTGCTGACAAAATATGTTTACATCCCATGTATATATAGTTAATATAGTTATTCAAGGACTTAAAAACAGTCTTACCTCTTTGATCCTCTTTACAAGAGCATTCTGGTCGAAAGCCACAGCCTCAGCACACTGGTGTAGGTGGTCCTGGTACCGGATGCAGAGCTGCAGAACCTGAGCGGTGTCCAGCCTTTCAAGGCACACGCTGCTGGGTGACGTCTGGCCGCTCAGCACTCCTGTGGAGAGAAAAAGCAAAAAAACGACTTACTTGGACATGCAGGAACACGGTAACACTTGACAACAGTGTAACACTTGGTAATTACAGTAATTAGCAATGCACAGGATGTGACAGAGCTTTGCAGGCTGCTATTTCAGGAGTGTGCCTACACAGGAACTTTGGTTCATTATCAGCCTTCTAACACAGTGCTAATAGGTTGCAGCGACATTCAGCTCCACTACACAGAATTTTAAAATGAACTGGTTGGAATCGAGATGAAAACTCAGCACATGTGAAAACTGAAAAGAAGGATGCCAGACAAAACATCTGAAGAGTATAATGAAAGCGTACCTCAGGTGATCACAGAAATCCAAACACTGTTACACTCCCTTTACAGCTAATGTTGCAGTGTGAAGTTATTTAGTTTTCTATTTTTCAATCAAGCAAAAAAATAAATAAATAAATGAACAAAAAAATTGTGGTCACTATGCAGTCTATGCATTTCAGCTAATGTGTACGTTGCTCCAAATTGGATTTGCTGCCACTTGATAAATGTAAAAATACAACATAGGTCATATATTGTTCTAGGGATGCATTTAAATGCATATTCTGTTATTTACATCAATTATTTCCAGGACCCAGTGCACCAGCGTAGGGTCTGAGAGTGAGTCCAAGGATTTTATCCCGATACCCAATGGGAGTGAGGTTGCTGTCACATGCACTCGGAGTGTACCTACTCTCATCTGTGAAAAGCACAGGATGGTCCTCCCAATTCGGGTATTTAATGGCCAACGGTGCCAAGCAGTAAGCACAGGGCCCACTAGAACATGCTGGGCCCTCAGGCCACCATCATGAAGTATGTTTCTCATTGTTTTTTCAGAGACATTCACATCAGTGGCCTGCTGGAGGTTATTTTGCAGCTCTGGCAGTAATGATTGGTTATGGACCTTCTACAGCCCTGTCCAGTTCTCCTAGAGTAACTGCCTGCCTCCTGGAATCTCCTCCATGCTCTTGAGACTGTGCTGGGAAACACAGCAAACCCTCTGACAAAGGCTGGTATTGACGAACCAACCTGGAGGAGGTGGACCACTTGTGCAACCTCTATATCTATCGATATATCTTTAAGAGAGAGAGAGATGTTGCCAGGATGACAGCAGAAATTGTAACAAATATAACATTATAGTTCTTTAAACATACTTTAGGTCACCAAAAAGAACTAGATTAACTACAATGTAGTAAAATAAGGCAATTATAAACATACTTGCAAAACAGGTGACTTCTTTATTTTATATATAATCCATCCATGAATTCTGTTCACTACAGTCTATTTACCAATATAAGTTAAGATATAAGAAACACAGAAATCACTTTTTTGGCACAAAAACCAGTCCTTGTAAATAGGAATGCAAAGATCTGGTACTTCATTTTTTTCATTTCATTTCATTGAAATGAAATAAAAATGGTACTTAAATCAGATATCGGTCCAAAACTGACTTGGGTATGGGACATGAGTCAATGTTGCCCTGTGTTTACTCCACCATGCAGCAGCACACCGGGTGGTATACTGCTTGTTTTAAACTCTGGTCATGTTTAATATGAGCACCCACCACTAAAACACTATACCCAGATCCTCTTTTACAGTCTCTTAAAGTGCCAAACAAAAATCCGTGACAGCACACCGGAGACTCAAACGTTACCTTTCAGAAGCGGCTGAAATGTAGGTATCTCCTGAAGCTTGATGACATCTGGGTCGTTGTGGATATTTCGCATTGACTGAGTCCCCTGAGCCACAACCACAATATCATCCATCTTTGCCTTCTGTTTTGCTGGAGATGGCACCACTGCAACGACAGAAATGTAATTAAAACCAAATCTGAAGCACAGCACATGTGGAATATGTGTAACTTTTAAAAAGCTCAGTACCCACACAATTTAACAGCAGGATTTTCATTATTATATGTATACTACTAGTAGTGGTACTACTACTGGAGGGTGCATGCAAATGGGATTTGTAATACTGATGACTGTTGGTCCAGGTGGCTTGACATATGACCGTAACCTCAGTTTGGTTTACTTTTCATTAAAACTAACTTTAACAGAGAAATATCTGAAAACCACCACGGCAGACAGCCTTACCTGATGAGCTGTAATCGGAATGTTTGTGCTCCGCATCTCCGCTCTGTTCCGCTCCCATGGTGCTGACGTTAGGGTTAGCAAACTAGCAGTTAGCTTCAGTTAACGTTTTCAAAAACAGGAGTTTCCTGCTAAAAACCAGTTCGTGCAGAGATCATACGGTCTACAAACAGACCCTAAACAACTACTGGACGACCAAATATGTAGGACCAGAGGAAGTAAAAGGGCTGTTGGCTCACCGATTTAGGCTAGCTACTAATGGCAGTTAGGATGTGTTACAAACCGGGTTACCGGAAGCTCGTTTGATAAATGAATTCCGAGCAAAGGTTTTTCAAGGTAGCGATTTAGCTCTGAAGAATTAAGAAATATCTGCATGACAGCACAACAAAAATGACTGTGAGCAGACTTCAATTCGAAGCGAGGATACACTTCCGTAAATAGTGATCACGCGGTCTGCTTCTTAGCTGTAAAGTGCTCAATATTACCGCCCCCTACTGGTGGCCAGGTCGCATATAAGACTTATTGTGGGTATATTTATGTAAAGCTCTGCGTAAACAAGACTGTATCTCAACAAAAAATGTCAGTGGAGCCCCTACAAAGTGCTATTTTTCATTTCAAGTTATTTTGTAGTTTACTGTGAATACTTTCAGATGCAAACAGCTGCCACAGAAATAACTCAGCTACTCAGCTAAGTTCTCAGCTACAACTTTTACTTCCACCTCACGATTATTAAGATCTTTTTATAACCAGGTCTAATTGCTTTTCAAGCTATGCAGTATGGAGTCTTTAACACTTTGCTACTTTTTAATATCTACAGTAAATTATATCTTAATGTGGAAGCAGCAAGAATTTCAGTGAATCACAAAAGTATAAAACAAATTGCTGTACTGCAATTATATGGTGGCTGTGTGCATCCTAAATTCAATTTAGCACTAAAATTATGTTATGTGTGTATCTATCCTGTGCATACATAATAAGTTATTTGCATATTAATGAGACAGATGGTCAGGAGGTTGATATTACAGTATCTTCTACACTACATCTTATTAGCACAAATAATTTGTCTGCAGTAGACAAAATATCACCTTATGCACCTTCATGGGCTCCGTAATTTGTACATGGCAAATAATATAAAACAACAATATTATGCTTTTAATATCATAAGTCAATCCACAATGGTGTTGGGTAATGGGTAATAAGGCAGAATCTATTACATTTAAATGGGAAACACTTAAAAAAAGGCTGAAAATATAACAGCAAGACATCACACACATATTCAACTTAGTGGATTTAATGAACAGAGCATTTTCCAACTTCAATGATAACATTTACACCAACAACTTCAAAGTGCCTAATGGGAGAACAAGCACATAAACAGAGTCCTTCAAAGGCCGTAATGTGTGGTTGCTACATTTTATATGAACGATTTTTTCTTCTTCTTTCAATTTGCTTTGTAAGCAAATTAAAACACTCAACCTTCTCATAAACATAACTTCAGGTCAAAACTTATCTGAAAAAAAAAAACCCAGTGAATTGCAATTACTTTAAAAGAACAAGAATTACTTTAAAACAGCCAAATATAAAGATCATCATCATGTCCAAGATAACTCCACTGCCTGCACATTTAGTCTGGACAGTTCCTCTGTGTAGTCAAAATAGAAGAACACTAAGAAACAACCACATCCATTAAACAACGCAACAGGCCACTAGACAAGAAGAAAACATAATGGCTTCATGCAGGTGATTCCTGTAAAGCTCAATCCTGCCTTTTGTCGGAGCTGGGCTCTTTGTCAGTCTGTTTCCCATTGTCATCTTCAACCAGAGGATAGGGACGCAGGTCCAGGGTCAGAATGCAGCTGAACATGCATTCATCAAACTGCCAAACACAAAAAAATAATGACTCTATTGCCTGGCATTGTAGGAATTTAAGCTTCAACACTAATTTTCAGAATTAATGAAAGCTATGTTACATCTGAATAGACGCCCAGCAGAGCGTCTGCCTTGGAGAAAAACTCCTCCTTGAGAGAGATGATGATGATCTGCATGTTCTCCCTGGACTCCTCTCTGATGAATCTGGTCACCTGGAGACAGTGAATACTTGCACTTGATATATCGCCCACAAAAGTTTCCTTTCAGAATGCAGTAGGCAAAATGTATTTGGTAAATATACAAAAATAATATAATCTGAAAATACATGGTCCTCCTGCTGCAGTGCATCCCTTTCTATTAGAAGCCCCCAATCCAAGCAAAACATCGGCCTATATCACTGCTTCTTACAACTAAGAATAAGTCATTAGCATAATTATGTCCCATCCACACTACGATTAAGGTGCCTCTGTGCCAAAACTGAATAGTCCTTTAAATCTAGTATTCAGTCTGACGGGTTACTATTCAAAGGGTAGCAGTAGTGTGTATCTGTGGGTCTAGTTCCATACCCACAACCACAATCATGGAGAAGACTGCTGACTTGACACTTTTTCCTGAGGTTGATCAATGACACAACCAGAGTAACCATAGAAGGTTGTTACTGAAAAGGCTGGCTGTCCTCAATGTGCTGCATTGAAGCATGTTGACAGAATGCTGACGGGAAGGAAATAGTGTGTTAAGCAACAGGGATGCAGCCTTGAAAGGACTGTAGAGGTTATTACAGTACTGATAACATCCAGTAGCTTTATGCTGACTTGACCTTAACTTGGGACCACCCAGGTAAAGGCCCATCACTTAACAAATTGTGCCACGAGGTCTCTGCTTTCTATTTTACTTTCCTCTTTATGATCTATGTCTCCAGAGTCTTTTCCTTTTCTAGTCACTTGAATGTGTTATGTTAAAAAGTTACTGATTTTTCCTTTTATCCAGTGATGCCAAAAACATGTTGCCTCCTTCAGCTTCATCTCAAAATAACACTTTAAAATGGATATAATCAATGTATTTATAGTTTCCAGCCAACTCCAAATCACACCAAAAGATGTAATATACACACTGGTCCACCGTGTCCATTTCACGCTTTGCCTTTCAAGACGTGAAATGGACACGGTGAACTGGTGTGTCTATTACACGTTTTGCCGGGATACTGGGTTGTTCCAGCGGTGGATATTAATAGTGAATGTTTATGCAGCTTGACTCTTACCTTTCCAATGTTAGTGTTGTCCAGGGCTGCATCCACCTCATCCAAGATTAAGAAAGGAGCAGGCCGGAAGCTGAGAGAAGGAAACAGCACAGATACAGTATACTAGGAATGTGGGTCAGGAATATGGCATCACTTTGTGTCGGTCAACGTAAGGAAATACTGATCACAAGGGCTGCTCAAAAACCATAATAACATTATTTCGGTCAATAATAGTTTATTATTTAACAAGATTATTCTGCAGCTTAACAAGCTTCATACATTTATTAAAATAAAAAAACAGGGTTTTCTTTGACCTTTAAATACAATTCACTGAAAAAAATACATTTAATATATGTAATACATTTTTCATGTATTCTACCATGGGGTGACTTCAGTGTTACCTGTGTATGGCGAATATGAAAGCAAGGGCTGCGATGGCTTTTTCTCCACCAGACAGATTGTCCATGGACATGAAGCGTTTCCCTGGTGCTACACAGTTGTAGTTGATGCCACCCAAGTACGGCTCTTCTGGATTCTCAGCACTCAAAATGGCCTGGAGCACAAATCACAGACAGCCTGAATTTTTTTATTAGGTTTTATTATTTAAGGTAACAGCTTCTAAAATGCTCAAGTTAACGAAAATTATGTACAGTTTAGCTTGTACTGGATCATATATATATATATATATGTACATATATATATTTATATATATATATATACATATATGTAGAAGCAATTCAACACATTTTACAAACATGACTTTAAAGGAGAAAAGAACAACAAAAATGTAAAAATAGAAGAACATCAAAGTGAAGTTTGTCTGTCTCACCTGGGCGCTGTTATTCCTGCAAATTCTTTTATAGATCTGATCGATTACAACAGACACGTGCTCAAAACACTGACTGAAGAGGTGCAGGCGCTGGGATCTGACTTGCTGAAACTCCTGATTACACTTCCTGGCTGCTTTAGTGCTGGCTTCAAAGGCTGAGTGAGAGAAAGAGGAAGCTTAATCATCAGTCCAGGTGTTTCGCTTAACATACTATAACATGCAAAACGCACCCGTGGGAATAAATGAACTTCAACATGAAAAATCTGTCTGCGGAAGCAGTCCTCTGTTCATTAATTAATCAAATAAACAGTTTGAATATCTTATGAAAACAATATTAAAAGTATAGATAAACTGGTTTTGCTGATTGTAGAAATACACCAGTCAGGTATCACATTATGAGCGCTTGCCTAATATTGTGTTGTTCCCCTTCTGCATGCAAAGTAGCCCTGACCTGTCGAGGAATGAACTCCACTAGACCCCTGAAGTTGCGCTGTTGTATCTGCCAGCAAGATGTCACCAAGCATCCTGACACCTTAAGGTTTTCAGCAATCTGAGTTATAGTAGCTCGTCTGTCAGGGTCATTCTGGTTCATCACTGTTCCCTTCTTTTGATAAATGCTGACCACTACAGACGGGGAGGTTTGGAGATGCTCTGACTTAGTCGTCTGGACATCGCAATTGCTAAACTCGCTCAAATCTTTACACTTGTCCATTTTTCCTGCTTGTAGCACGTCAACTTTGAGGACAAAATGTTCACTGCTCCCATTAGATAATCAGTTTTATTCAATTCACCTGTCAGTGGTCATAATGTTATGTCTGATGGGTGTATATTGCACCAGCTGTTTCAGTTTGAGGTGAAAAACTCAACAGATTCATACAAATACCTTCCTTCACTCCCTGTAACTTGTCCTTCACCTCCCTCATTTTCTCCAGTGCTTTCAGGTTAGGGGCAGTGGTGCGCTGCAGCACTGCCTCTATGGAGGAAACTGACTCCCTCAGGTTCTCCAGGGAGGCCTCTACTTCCTGCTCAGCCTGCAAATTCTGACCATACACAATGGGTGATACTTGCTGGTTCTGTAACTAAACAGCACCAATAGAGAATAAACATGCTGCTCAGTGTTTCACCTTGAGCTCTGTCTCCAGCTCAGAGTAGTCAATGAGTAGTCGTGCCTCTCTCTCATAGATGTCCATGGTGGCTGTAGTGCTTTCAGAATCTGCGTCCAGCTGCACAGACCAGACAAATCAAATCAGCTATACCAACACTACAGTGCTTTAAAACCTTCCTTTCAAATTATCATTTGAGCTGAATTTGATAAACAGTCCAGAACTGGAATGATAAGTCAGAGTAGATACCAAACATCTCTGTCCTACCTGCACTTCACTGATTTCATTCAGGCTCCCTGACAACAGGCTGATGGGCAGGTTCTGGATTTTGCAGGCCAGCAGCAAGTTGTGTCTAGCCAAGCGCTTTTGCTCTATAGCTGTCTCTGTTGTCATCACCTCTCGCTGAAGCTTCACCAAACCCCTGACAGAAATAGTCAGAGAACAGAGTCCATGACAAAAGATGATACACAAGTCAAGTTTTGACATGGACTTATATGGTAACTCATGGCATTAGGTTGCTTAGGAAGAAGGGAACGTTTGGGGCGTGATGGCGGAGAGAAAACAGCCAATTATAACATATTATTGTTACTGGAAACAAAGCTCAAAGAAACCAATTTCATGTATATTACTGATGGAAAAAATTACTTCAATGCATCAAGAACAGAATATTTTTTAATTACAGAAAAAAAGGCATATTAGCAACCATAGTGGGTTAGATGCAACTTTTCTGCTACCCCACAATGGGGAAACCTCCTCAAAGCAACACAGCAATCAATACAATCAGCAGTGGTGCAAATGGTGACAGTAATAACTGCACAAAATCTCAAAAACAGTGGCACTAGAAGCATTGCAGAGACATTACCTGTTCATCTCTTGAAGGACTTGAGTTTTTTGATCCAGGTCAGCCTTGGCAGCAGCCACCTCACTTTTCTTAGCTAAAAGCTTGTTCTTGTGCTCAAGTAGCTTATTCTGACCTTCCTCAACCACTCCCAACAACTTCTGCTCTTCCTGGAAGGGAACATGAGCGCTTGGCTTTAAAGTCTGCAAAAATCGAACTTAAGATCCACAAAGGCAACAGCCAGAAATAACCAGAAGTAACCAGCACTGCTGCCTCACAGCCAGAAGGTCCTGATATCAAGTCCACCATCACCCCGGGGCCTATCTGTGTGTTTGCATGTTCTCCCCGTGTTTGCGCGGGTTCTCTCCTGGTACTCTGGCTTCATCCCACATTCCAAAGACATGTAATTAGTGGGGTTAGGTTAACTGGTAACTCTGAATGTTAAGTGTGTATGGTTGTCTGTTTGTATGTGTTAGCCCTATGGCAGACTGGCGACCTTTTCAGGGTGTACCCTGCCTCTCGCCCTAAGACAGCTGGGATACCACCCCCCCCCCCAGGATAAGAAGGGGAGAATGGGATGGATGGAAAATATATTGCTATGAATGTTTGTCATTTGCTTTATAACAACATAAAAAAACTGGGACTTACCTTTCTCTGCTCAGTCATAAATTTCTCTTCCTTACTGATGGTATCCTCCAGTTTTTGGACCTTCTTTTTCTGTTGCTCAAGCTGTTTTTGTTCATATTCAATGCATGTATTTAAGCGAGCATGCTGACTCTCAAACTCCAGCCTGAGTTGTTTATCATAAAAACCAATTAAAGATCTGGCCTTTAAAGTTCATCATGTGACACAGAAAATACTGGTGTGTGACTGAAGTACCGTTTCTTATCAAGCTCTGTCTGCTGTTTCAAGCGCTCCTGCTCAAACTGTCTGATGCTGTCCACTCCGATCTCAGCGCAGAAGTCAGAAAACACCAAGTTTTCCATCTAAATACAGAGAATAGAGAGAATCCATACTACATCCAATATGTACAAGTGTAACCAGCCACAAGACAAACACTGTATTTCGAAACCCACCATTCTAGCAGACCGTTAATAAAATTACTCACTGAGCACTTCAAATTCCATTCTGCTTTTGTAAAAGTCTGAGTCAATTTACAGTGTTAAGAATTAAATGGGCCAACATTCATGAAGCCAGCACAAAACACTGCAAAAGTTATAAGTTCTGTCAATTTTTAGGATTTACTGATTAAAAATACTGAAAAACTGAAAATTCAGAGACAAAGAAATTTCTCCAACAATGAATTCACTTGCAACAGAAGTTCAAGGGCAAACATTTCAATCTAAGTCATGACATGTTGAGAGCAGCACCTGGTCAAGCTTGTCTCTGATCTCCTTAATCTCTGCCTCTTTTGTCTTCACACTCTCCATCTGCATCTGAATCTGAGAGTCCAGGTTTGCCAATTCACTCTCCAGACAAGAAATGTCCTGAAAACATATGACAGAATAAATACCAAGAATTTGTAAGCTCAGTTGATTTCAACACCTGTGTGAAAAACACTTTTGTGCCCTATTAAGACTCTAAACTTAGAATGATTGTGGCATTCCAGTACATTTTACATCAGAGTTGTGTGGCTCATACCGCTTGGCATTTAGGGATATTTTTCTTCCGAAGGTTTTCCAAGTCATTTTTGGAGTATTTGAGGCGGGTTTGAGCACCCTGAGCCTGTGCAACGATCTGTTTCAGGTCCAGCTCTTTTCTCTTCAGCCTCATCAAATCCTGTTACATAACCAAAATACAACTTGAATCCTGTGCAACGAAATACAGTGTGTATAAACCAAAAACCAAAACAACAAAAAAATACAACAATTTATTATATTTCAGAGATCTAAATTCCTTTACTTTGCATTAATACATGCTCACAGATTTCAAACACGTAGTGAGAGGAATGTCTACCTGTTAAGCTGGTAGTTTAGTATATTTGTCAGTTCTCCTGGTTGTAATATCCCAGTGGCTACTGAAATTATCATCTATCTTTAAATATTTAATTGCTCTGTTCTATGGTTTTCATGTCCCACTCCTAAAACATCTCTGCATGCTTGAAAAACGTCTGCAAAGGATATCAGAGTAGAGTATTATTGCTGTTTTCACAGCTCCTCCAGCTAGCGTTCCCTCAATTAACATATGTTATAAGAATTGAGACATCCTTCAAATAATGGACTGAGATGTCAAAGGGAAGAGGACAAAAGAAGAGGAGAGGAGGCAGAAAACAGAGAATAAGGAGAGCACTTAGTGTGACTCACGCGTAACTCAGTGGTCAGCTGGGTCTTGCGTTCCTTCAGCTGCAACACGTCCTTCTCTTCCCAGCAGCGAGCTTTAGTTCGCAGGTTGCTGGAGCCTCCGGAGATTACGCCTGACTTTTCAAACATTGTCCCTTCAAGAGACACTGTCTAGAGTAGACGTGACAGATTCAATTTTTTTTATGGCTCTCTCTCTAATTAGTGGATCTCAAAAGAGGAAAGTTTACCTTAAAGCGTTCCTGTCCATCAAAGGCCATACTCCTGGCTTCTTTGACTGTTTCACACACAAGAGTGTTACCACAGACAAACTGCACCACTTTCCTCAGCTGGGTAGCAACTGTGGTAGCATTAACCTGCACAACATCCACCACCATCTTGGCACCAGGCATCTCCCTCAGTCGCTCGTTCAGTGGACTCAGCTGTGCAAACAGAAGGGATGGTTAGGAATGGCAAATTTATACCACTTGGTCTACTTGAACTACACCATTATTTCTCACAGCCTTTTATAAGGTTTTCCATTTTTAACAAAGCCAAAAAGTCAAGCTATGCTTTAGAAAGCACAGCTTGACTTTTCCCTTACAATCAAGTTGTCGATGGGAAGAAAAGTCTCGCGTCCCCTCCGCTCCTCCTTGATGAAAGTGATACAGTCGCGGGCTACTTTTTCTGATGCTACGACGATTGCATTCATGTAGCGGCCAAACACCTTAGTGACAGCCAGCTGGTACTTCTTATGGATAGGGCTGCACAGGTCGGACAGACGGCCATACTGAAACAGCACATGTCACAAATTAGTTAAGAAAATTGTACAGGCATCTTCCTAACATGGATTGCATGGCAAGTTGTCTGAACTTGAACAGTTGTGATATTAATACAATTTTTTCAATTCAATTTTATTTATATAGCGCCAAATCACGACAACAGTTGCCTCAAGACGCTTTAAGGTCAAGACCCTCAATAATAGACAGACAACAGAGAAAACTCCAACAATCACATGACCCCCTAAGAAGCGCTAAGAACTCCCCTTTTATCAACAGATAATGGCATAGTTCCCAAGAATTCCTGAAGTTTTTCTCTTCAGCATATCAATCAGCATATGAAGCCAAAAAGAGACTTAAAACTGAAACACTTTTGAATGTAGGGTAGCTACGTACAAAAGGGGACGTTATATTGTTCTTATTATTTAAAAAGAAAATGTCTATTGTCTTACATATATTTATAATGATTAGCTTCAGTAGACTAAATTAACCAGTTGGATATGTTAAAGGGGTGTGGCAAAGAGACCAAAACTGCAATACAAACATACAAGATCATGTTGTATCCTGACAAACATTTAGAGCTTTTAATACTTGGTCAAAGGATGCTATCCTTGTCTAAGCTGTAGTGTTTGCTGATGATAAAGAACTGGAAAATACTTCAGAATAATGAAGTTTGTTTTTTGCTCATGTTTCAATCAAGATCAAGTGATCAGGCCAATAGTAAAACAAGTATTTTTGTTTTTTATTCTCTTTAACACGAGAACCTCCAAGGGGTTCATTTGACTCCTTGGCATTTAAAAAATCCCATAACTGTGTTAAGTTAAAACCAATCTCATCATCTCATATTTAGTGACTTTTCCTAAAATTGACTCTTTCATCAAATGCTGAATTTTTGGCCACCTATACCTACTTATACCTAGAATGAGGACGTCATACTGAACGCATAGAAATTAATTTAAAACCACTACTGTGAAACGCCAAGTTGCCTAGCAACATGATTGTTCACACACATGTTGACGCGAAGGCTGCTAAAACATGAGCCCGAGCCAGCTAGATGCAATTGATAAATAAAAATATATATATAGGGCACTGTAGTTAGATAAAAGATAAATAATTACTGTTGGGCTGAGGATGGGATTTTGAACTACAGCAGAGCCAGTAGTGTGACCAGGCTAGATGTTGACTATGCAGAACAGCAGGGAACCGTAGCTGAACTGAACTGAGTTTCCAGAGTGTGAAGAAATAATCTGAGCAAATAAAGAGTGAAATTCAGAGAACCAGCAAAACAGGTTTCATGGCTATGCAGGAGAGCTAAAGCGTGGCACTGCAGACTGAGGTGAAGCAGTGTGGACACTGGATCGAAGGCTGCAGGTTTGGTGATCGGAGACAGATGTGGACATGATGATAAACTTTGACTGTTTTACTTTTATAATAATTATTTAAAATGTGTTAAGTTTTTGTAGCAAGCTATGAGGTCAGTTTTAAAGGCAATCAGCTATTCAATCTATTTCACATTGAGCACTGTTTTTTTATACTGCAACTAAAGCGACACATTATTCAAACTTCATTTTTAACTTTCAAGATGTGTTAGCTGTTTTGTTACCCTTTGTTTATTAGTTTATTCTAATGTGTATTTCAACTTTATAATCTATAAGAAAATGTAATCAAAATCTCTGATGAAAGTAATAAAATCCCTAAAAAAATAATTTTTACATTTTGTTAGTTAAAGTTAGAAAAATGAGATGGAAATAAAGTGAGTAAAAGTAAAATTATAGCACCTTTCAAGACAAAAATCACAAAGTGCTTCACAGAAAAACTAAAACATAAAAATAACACCTTCTCCAAGAAGATTTTTTTTTGCCATTACTGCTGTTGTAGGATGGGACATGCCCCCCCCCCAGTGTTAAGAAAAACAAGGTACGTTAGGTGTTATGTCCCGAACCACAGTTTTGGGGAATTGCTGCAACCTCACTATTTACTGCTACTTACCACAGTTTCCGGGTAGAGTCTGCGGAGCTTTTCTAGCAGCTCTTTGTGCTGCAGCTGCCTTCTGTTCTCCTGTTTGTCCAAACAAGCATTCCCCAACTCCTCCATCACCTGATTCAGCTCCTGGTTCACCTCCTTAGTACGCTGGTGGCCCCGCTGCAGCTCTGCACTAAGGCTCTCCTCCTGCTGCCGGTACTCCTCAAGGGATGACCTGAGGCATACAGTGCTTTCAAAACAATATATCGAACAACTATACAACATATATTAACACCTCACTGAGAGTGAAAAGAAAAGAACAAAAATAGCATAATTTCCTTTTAGGGTTTAGTGGTTGAGCTAAACACAACATACTTGCAGGTCTTGGTGTACTCCTCTAGCTTCTCTGCTCTGCATGTCAAATCTTCCAGCTGTGTTTGGTTGTACTTGATAGCGTTCTGTGATGTGAAACAGAGGTAAGATTAGACTGAACAGCTATTTTATCAGTTTATTGATTTAAACATATCAATGCTACAAAAAGAACTGTGTCATAGAAAGTACCTCAACTTCCTTCTTTCTGCGCTCGTCAAAGGCTATCTTTTCCCAGTCTGCTTTCACCTCCCAGTGAAGCTTCTCTGCCTGCTGGCTGAGGACAGCCCCCTGCTTCAAGGCAAGCTCCTTCAGCTCTTTGTATCGCTCTGACTGTAGCATATAATAAAAATAATAATAATAATTTAGAGTCCCTATATAACTATAACTTTTAAATGTTACTTCACCAGCCAGGCCCACATCCTCATTTTAGGTTTGAAGCATTTTAAGTAGATAATGGCAGAAGACTTGAACATGAATTGAGGCTGCCATTTGGGGAAGTGAGCCACCGCCAAAGGAGACTGGCGGTGGCTCTCGGGCTGGGCAGATACCCCTGTACTAATGAGAAGTGAAAGAATTGAAAAAGGGAGGGTGGGGCATGAAAACGAGAACAACATTTTGTAGAGCCGGGGGGGGGGGTGTCATATATAGATAGAGAACTGGAAGGGGCATGCTTGGAGGTATATTCCCGCTCCTAAAACTCAGATAATTTATCTTTTTATATAATTATCATTGTTTCTTTTAAGGCATGGTTAGTGAAAAGTACCTGACACTTTAAACAAAAATTAGCAGGACTGAAACCTAACAGACCTGATCCATGTCTAGCTCAATGTCTCTTCCACGGGCAGCTCCCTGTTCCTGGACCTGCTTCTCATAGTTCCTCCAGGTCCTCTTAAGTTCAGAATTCTCCTGCTGATGCTCTTCCAGCTCCTGCTCTTTGACTGAAAACATCCTCTGACTCTTCTTCAGGGCATCACGGAGATCCTCAGCCTTCTTTATGTGATGAGACGTGTTCACTTTTGCTTTTATGTATTGGGACCGAGACTGGGACAGGATTTGCTCCTGTGTGCTGTGTGAAAGAATGAAATGTTTCCAGTTTACTTCATTTAATAACAGATTTTTAATTATATCTGATTAGATTTGGATTAAAAAGGTGTCACCAGTGGCTTTCCTGTAAATGAAAACAAAATTAGTGAAATGAAAATATAATGCATCCATTTATAGACCAAATTTGAAGCCATAAACAAAAACTAACACACCAGATCTCTTTGTCAATGTGTTGCTGCTCTCTTGTGAGCCGTCCGTGTTCTTTCTTTTGAGTTTTGACTGTCTGCTCCCAAATCAGCAGTTTACTGTTCTTCGCAGCTGCAGCCTCCTGTCTCTTCTTCAGGGTGTCACTAAGAGCACTGATGCCCTGCTCATTATGGTAGAGCTCAGCGAGGCTCAGCTGCAGGCGGCTTTGGTGAAGTTCATCCAACAGTGACTGGTATTTCTGTGCCTGGAAATATGAGCAAAGAGAAATAATGGCAACTCACAGTGAGGACGAAGCGCATTCTGAAAAACAGGCCCCTGGGACATCACTAACCCGCTCATATATCGGATCGAAAAAACTGTTTATTGGCAACTATTCTCAGAAACATGGAGGTAGAGATTCTATCAACCATACCTGTCTGTATTCATGGGGCCAGAGCAGGCTGGGTACGGTTAAATGTGAATTTGATAAGACTGTAATTCACGTTAGGAGTGATGACACACTGCGTCAATCCAAGGTCACTAAAATTAGTCGGTGTGTAATTTTGCCAAATCATTGCCATACTCTGTAGTTTTCTCTAGTCCAACTCCCCAATCACACCAACAGTGACATCTTGAGCTGTATGCTCTCCTTATAACTGCCTTCTGAGTGGTGTCTAAATATGGGCTTCATAGATAATTGGAGAAATTTTGGGTAAAACCTGGTCGTGTTAGGAGAGATCCCACTTTAAATGGAGTGATTCAGCAATTAGCTTTACTCCTCATTGTAATGTTAGCTTGGTAATGGTGACTATGAAGATGTTTCCAACACAAATGAATTCACACAGGTAATACCAGGGAAAACTTGAATATGCAAATGATGTGAACACCCCATTAGATCTCACAAGTTTAGAGTGGGAGAGGAAAACTGTTCTTCAGCATCGTATGTGACTTTTGGGTTTGTTTGTTTTTTAAAGTAAAATAAGAATTCACATTTAAGCCCCTTATTCAAGAAGCAGCAATAGTGACATTATAATCTACCTGCTGTCAGGCACACTTGTGCCATTTGTAGGTGGATGTATCTAGAGACTCAACATTTGGGGATGTAGAAGCATGACAGAATAGAGAAAAATAATTTATTGGTATGCTACCTCTATTTTTTCCTGAGACACCTGTTTCCTCTCGACAGTAGCAGATTTCTTCTTGTTAAAGTGAAACTGAGTGTCTTCTCTGGCCTTCAGCAGGGCCTCTTTCTTCTTGTTGTATTCTGCAGCGTATTCTTTGGACTGACTGATCGATTCCAGCATTTTGGTTCTCTCCTTTGGGTCCTTCAAAGCTATGGACTCCACTGCCCCCTGGTGAGAAGCATGAGGAGTGCAATGTTTGTAAGACATCTCTTACCAACAGTGCCAATTAAAAAAAAAAAACCCTCTCACATTTAGTTATTTACTAACCCTTAGATGCATAACTGGGTCACAAATGGCCTTGCAAGCTTGTTTTCATGCAATGTCTACACATATCTACACATTCAGCATTCAGATAAGGATTCATCCCTTGTCTGAGTCTCACTGTGGATGAACAGCTTATGCCATTCAGGGTTAGGTTCAAATTTCTACAGTACATGCCAAACAAGCCCATTAAGTATAGCCTAATGATCTTCTGGGTTTATGATGCATGCATCCCCTGTGCAATACTTGGAATGGTTTACAAAGGCAGACAAACAGGAGAAGAAGGTAAGAAGAATGTGAGGGGAAAATATTGTTCAGCAGTTGTGCAGTAGATTGAGAAACACAAGAGACAACATGACCACAGATAACTGTTTCTCCAGTGTGCCTCTTCCACAGTGTCTGCTGCAGTTGTTGTGGGGATTCTACAATAGAATGAGGCAGACATCCTTCCTATGATGAAGGTTTCCGAGTCCAGGGAGGTTTACAGCACAGAGTTTACACTCAAACCTTTGCACGGTCAGCTACATCACCAAGAAAGGAATGGCTGTATGGCTATGACTCCTCAGCATGATGTATCACAAGAAAATGGTGGATGAAAATACCAGAAAGAGGAAAAACATAATTTATCACATTCTACAACAAGCCCAAAGGAGGTGTAGATACCAGTGCCTACACCTTTTTCATGGCTCAGCACCCTGAATTCAAGAAGGGTATCACCACAGCATGACAGGCCTTCCTCACTGAGCTCTCAAAGGAGCTTGTCACACCACATATGAGAAGTCAACTGGAAAGTTGTCCCCAACTGCAAACCCCAATCACTGAAGCAATGGGAAGGTGTGGGTGACAAAAGCCACAATTGGGCCACAGGAAAAAAGCAGACCCACTTATGGAAGGGTGTAGGGTCCAGTCACTCATGCATCTAAGGGTTAATGCAGTGACAGCTTACTGTTAGCAATCTTCTATGTTTGAGTAAGTGTTTTTAGCGTGTTATATATTGCTATTTGAGTGGTTATGTGTTAATTAACTTCTTATTGTTTGTAAATCACTGACCCTAATCCCTGCACTACAAAATTATATTCATTTCAATTCAATTCAATTTTATTTATATAGCACCAAATCACAACAACAGTCGCCTCAAGGCACTTTATATTGTACAGTATATCCTATAATAATAGATACACTTTTGGCCATATTTTCCAGTTTGTTGTACAATACCGCAGCTATCTTTTTATTCCTTGTTTTTCCAGGCACAGCTATAATTTGAAAACTGACAAAAAAAAACTAAAGCAAACAAATCTGGCAAAGTTAAGTTTTTTCATGTTGACTTTCAGTAAACCAGTGAAGTGCAAGCCTCTGGCACTTTACCTGGAACACCAGACAGTTTTGAGCTTTAGTCAAAATGCCAATCTTCTCAAGCTCCTCCACATACTTGGCAAAAGTGACACGTAGGCCATTAATGTGATACTCAGAGGAGTCTCCTGAAAAATACAACAGATATCAAATGAAAATGACTGGATTAAAAACTGTATCCTGAGGTAAAACACAAATCAGCCTTGGGTGTCAAAAACCTGATTATTTCTAAAAACCAAACAAAACACTTTACCTCCATAAATCATACACAAAAAAAATTATCAACATCCACAAAGACAATTTTTTTGTATTTTTAACTCGAATCATTCCTGTCTTAATGGTTCTTTAAGTTACATGTGAGAATAAAGTATAACTAATAATAAAATCATATCCAAATTATTGCTTACTATACCAAATTATGAAAAATATAACCTCTGTGAATTAAAAACAAAGGAACACTTGGGATAATAAGAATTAGGTAAGATCACTAATCATGCTATGCTATTATCTGATCTTTGCCAGTACATAATAATAAAGGTGGTTGTTGCTTTATTAGCATTTTCCATATAAATCTGGCTATTTTATGAGTCAGCACCCAGCTGTCAGTTTACATTATCTTTTTTTTCTTAGATGATTCTCTTAACCTAGACAAATATTGAATGTTATTAATGTGGTAAACTTATATTAACGGACCATCATTATATATGAACACATGCATAAACAAATATACACATTATTATTCACTATAATTTTAATTTAAGTTTTACAGATCTTTTTGTTATTTTTGGCTTTGCATATGCTACCCCCAATAAGAAAAAAAACGTGGCAGAGTACACTGACCTGTAATGATCCTACAAAAGACGGTCTCTTCCTCTTCATCACTGCAGTACCTCATGGCCACCCTGGCAGTGTTGGAGACGGGCTTACCAACGTGAGCTCCATGGATCAGGTCTCTCAAGTGCTTGACTCGGAGAGAAGAAACCCGCTCCCCCATGACAAAGCTTAGGGCATCCATCACATTAGATTTACCTAATATGATTTGAAATCATTGACATAAAGTTTTCAATATGAATTTATTTTAAATAACCCAGCTCTGGTAGGATGACCATACAGCTAGCCTGACTTTCTTAGGCAAAGTCTGTTGTTGTTCAACTATTTTCTATATTCCTTACATGAAAAATAAAATTTCTAAGTAGTTTTAAGCTGTATCAGTAACTGTGTCAAACAAAACCAAGTCCTAAGAAGTACATCATACTCTTTACTTAGCAAACAAAAAAGAAAGAAAGATACACTCTGCAGGCTAGCCGCTAGCTTAACAATAATTTACCATTAGCTAGCTAGCTAGAACACTTCACTAATAAAAACTTTACTTACCTGAGCCATTTGTGCCAATTATGCAATTAAATCGCATGAATGGCCCAATAATTTGGTTTCCTCTCCATGACTTAAAGTTTTCAATATCTAGTTGTTTTAAATAACCCATCTTTGTTAGTGAACCCTGAAGCTAATCTGAGTGTCTGAGGCGAGGCCCTCTAATGTGGCAGACAGGACGTGGAGAGGCGGGAAACTACTGTCTGCATTTCCTTACATTAAAAATATAATTTCTAGTTTCTAGTTTTAAACTGAGTCAGCCTCTGATCTGTTGTTGTTTTTTTGTTTGTTTGTTTGTTTTCATTTTGTTTCACATGTACCTATATATGCCTTACAAAGGGCCACTAAAAGTATGAAAAAAATAAGAGGCAGGTGTGGAGGATAATTCAGAATATTTTCTACATTAAAATGCAAAATTTATGAGGAAAAACTGTCAAATGTATAAGGGGAAAATGGCAAATCTTCAAGATGAAAGTGGTAAGCAAAATCTCCAGTGTTAAATTAACACTACAGAGTGTTTATATGTGTCCACACTGTTGAGTGTTAAATATAACACTGTTGAGTGTTAAATGAACACTTTTGACAGTGTTGTATTTTTAAAAGTAACCTAGTCAGTTTTCAAGATTTACAATGACTAACACAGAGCAGTGCTGATTTTCTAACACTGGAATATTTCTAACATTTTGAGTTATTTTCCAGTGTTCAGAAAATCAGCACTGCTCAGTTTTATTCATTGTAAATCTTGAAAACTGACTAGGTTACTTTTAAAAATACAACACTGTCAAAAGTGTTCATTTAACACTCAACAGTGTGGACACATATAAACACTCTGTAGTGTTAATTTAACACTGGAGATTTTGCTGTGAAAGTTACAAATTTTAGAGTAAAAAAAGTGCCAAGATTTACAAGAAATTTTACAAGACATTTCTAAGGAAATCTCTGGAAAACCACCCAAGCGCTTAATACTATAGTCAGTAAAAACCTTGGGTTATTATTTTTTGTTGATGGATCAATCCACACAATAAAACAACTTAAGCCATCAATGCATCCATTAATCCCTATACCATAAGGCTTCAATTTATCATTTATTGTAGTCCATGTGCCAAACAGCTAAAGATTACTAATAATAATAAGACAGATTAATAATCTGTCAGTTGTGTCCTGCTGTACCACAAGTCCCATTTGAATAGCACGAAGGTGTAACCAGCGATATCCTCGCATCTGTTCATTGTACTGTAGTAGTTCTTGATACACAAAGACTATCACCTCATTCAAATTAGTGGGTTATTTTCTAATGAATAGACTGAGTTCACAACAGTGTCTGTTCAGACTCCAGATGTTTATGACAGTGTGATGACTTTGAGCTAAAATCACAAATTTCTGTGATTTCTGTGATTTCTGATTTCTAAAATTTCAGTATAACTGTATATCTCATATTTCTGTATAGTTTTTTATTTCATATTCTGTATAGTTTTTTTTCATATTTATATCCTGTTCATAGTCTGTACATATTTATAGTTATAGAATATTCATAACATACTTCATACCGTGTACATTATAACATACCATAATAGACCCATTTCTGTAATATACTTACATATCTATATTATTGCTAATATATATTGTAATATATCTATATCATGCCTAAAGCACTTCTGGATGGATGCAAACTGCATTTCGTTGCCCTGTACCTGTGACATGTGCAATGACAATAAAGTTGAATTCTATTCTATTCTATTCTATTCTATTCTATTCTACAAGTATTTATTTGTTGCTAACTCCAGCTGAAAAGTATAATCTAATTAAATCATCTAATGTTGGTATAGTGTAGAGCAAACCCAGTGTGCAAAGAGATGAGTTTTCCTGAGCAAAAAACCCCACTATTTTCTGAATTATTACTGACAAATGTGCAATTTTTCTTACAAATTTGTTATTTTTTTCTCTGAATTCTATATCCCCATGCACTGCCCCTTAGTTTTTTCCCTACAGTGGCCTTAATATAAATACTACACTATTTAATAACCTCCATGAACTTGTATTATGAAGAAACCCATTCACTTGCTTAGTAGTTGGCTAGTGAGTGATATAAAACTTTGTGTGAAAGGTTTGGCCTCATCTTGGTATGCAGGCCATAAAGATATCGCAAATATACGCATGCTATAAAGCTGTTGTGGTGTGGTGTCTAAATCAGATTTTACCTAATTTAAGCCCACAAGGCTTATTAATTTAAGAAAAACAGCTCAGTGTAACATCTGCAGCTTAATAAATCAAAGCAGTGAGCAGACCTGATTTGCATCCATTCTGGTTAATTATATGTTTGGTATCATGTATATATATTATACTGTATTTTAACTGCATATATGAGATTATTTCCTTCAGGACTGCTGTTATGGATATGAGTCATGAGATGAGATCTCAAAATCTCATTTTACCAAAATCCTGTTTCTGCTACATTAGCTTTATTTACCTGCAGTGGAAACACCAGTGTGATCCACTGCAGGTATTGATAGTATCTTGAAACACTGTGTGCACAACTTTCATGTTACTTCCAGGTAAGTGAGACATCCTCCTTATTTCTTAGCATCAGCAAAACCCTGAGAAACTGAAAAACCCTTCATGCTGGTGATGCAATCATCAATCAAATCTTGTGTTAATTTATTTAGATAGTTCTCTCTTTGTGGTCAGTTTGTGTATGTTTACTGTATGTGTGTGCTCACTTATACAGTAGTTTATTTATAATGCATTCACTTAGTAGCTGTCACATATTTTCCTCGTTTGGCACGATTGCAGCTTTTCACAATAAAAGTTTCAATACCGATATGATGCCCAGAGATGCATGAGCACAGACTCTGCTACAGCAGTCAGTTGGTGTCTGCTCTATGCATGACATTGTTGACTGGTCTGGATAGAGTCCTTACCAACTTCAAAGCTGGTGTTCCACAAAATCAAATTGCAGCATTATTGGAAATGAGATCTAGTGCCATCTCCAGATTAAAGGACAAGTGCCACATAATTTGGGATGCGAGAGGCTGTGAAGACCATCATAGAGCTCCCAGAAAGCCTTTCATGACCAGGCTGTTCTGGCTGTGTATGGTTCTTCCACATGCTACCGAGGCTCCTGATTGTTAAATGAATAAATTGCTAAATTGCAACAATATCTTCAAAATTCAATCAGTCAGTTCAATAATAATGATCTGTCTGGCTTATTCTGGAGATGTTGTTAAAAGTCTGATCTATAGCTCCAGCTGATGACAGGACCTTAAGGATCTGCTGCTAACGTTTTAGTACCAGATACCTTTGGTCCATTGTAAGAAACCTATATAGGCTTGTATCTCATTTTTTATGGATTCTTTAAATAAATATACTAAAGTTAATGAAATATTCATTAAATGTAACTTATATTTCGAGTCATGCACAAAGAGCATTCTTTAAATATATGTCCAAGAGTCTGTACTGAACAGTGATTCCTCTAAAGGCTTTTCAAGGATTCTGGATGGTTATTCTGATTTCTGATTGTTTTAAGCCATCTTTTCCACAACTATCCCCAGATTTGCTATGGAGGTCTGTTCAAAAAAGGGCTTCCGATGATCTGAGTTACTCAATCTTTTAGTTAAATAGGAGCAAATCACAGTAGTGGCATAATATCTGAAATAAAATAGCTCAAACTTTATTCCATGAAATTAAAATAGTGTCTTAGCATTTTTATGTAAAAAATGTCATTATTAAAGACTGAGTGAATACTTCATTTCTCTACTTTTGCTAAACCCAGCCAGTAAATCAAAGTAAGGTCGGATATAAATAACTGATCATAACTGCCTCATTTCCCCTCACACAATTCATCTTTGCACTCCCAGATTATTCTTGTGTAAAACTGTGTGACTCAAAAAAATGACTAAAAGGTCTGCTGAAAGACAGATAAAATGGGTATGTTGGGTTTTTATTGGTCTCAGAATGATAAAGTGGAGGAAGCTTTAAATTCAAAGCTGAGTCAGCCAATTTTGAAGTTTCTCCTCTATCTGTGGTTATACAGTCCTCAATAGGGATGGTCACGGACATACTCCATGATATGCTTCAAGGCCAGCCATGTCTCTGAGGCAGTGGGGATGATCTGATCAGCTGGCAGGATAAAACCGTAGCGGCCAGTGTCCCTCAGCTCGAAGGCAAAGGAGTATTTGATTCCTGAATTGTAGGACCAGTCAATGCTACCCCCGCTGGCTTGATCTGGGCACACAAGAGAAGATATAAAAGATGTATTACTAGCAAGAATGCAAAAATTCTTATTAATACTATTAGTCATAACAATAGCTATATCACTTTTAGTTTTGATTTGGGTTGTTTATAAAGCTGTAACACATAACGTGAAATGGAAATAAAAAAACAAATAACTGTGTTTGCACTCGAGCGAGTATTTATTTTCCTAAACCAATTATTCTGCATGATTGCAGCTCCTCATTTCATTTATTCATCTGTAACTTTAGTATTGAAGTTACAGATGAACTTCAAATGAGAGAAAAGATTTACTTACAGATGATATTGCAGATGCTTCCAACTTGATAGGCGGTGCCATAGAGAGACCTCAGTTTCTGCGCTGCTGCTCTGCCAACAGAATCCTGCAGAGAAGCAAAGAGTGAACAGCACTGTAGCGAGGAAGCCATATCAACTCCTCTCCCTTTACTGACATCGCCCTTAAAGCCAACTTTTCTAACTTGGTTGCTGCTTGCAAACAGAAGGACTGAAGAGCTGCTAACACCATAGTGAACTAAACGTGGAGGTAAAAAAGTCTTACTTGCGCATCAGCTAATTCTATTTGTTTGAGACTTTGGAAACTTTGGCCATGCTCCATTGTAACAGTTTTTAAAACGATCAGAGAAACAGATGATGGGAACTGAATCTCAGTTTTTTTGGAGGGAGAAAATCAACCGATGTCCACTTACAAGAAGAGAGGCCACAAATCAATGCTGCTGTAAGGGTGGAAGGTTGGTGGTTTGATCCCCGACTACTCCACCCTGCATGTCGAATGTGGGCCGTGGGTAAGATACTAACCCAAGCTGCTCTCCGATGCTTCCGTTGGAGGGTGAAAGTTTGTATAGAAAATACTTGATCGCTCAGGTAGAGTAGAAAAGTGTTGTGTAAGAAACAGTACATTTACAGAGAATACACATGATAGTGTAAAATCAGGGACCTTATCATGAGTTGAAAGTGACTGTCCTGTTTATGCTTCGAATTCATGTTACAGTAACCCTTTTTTCTATTTTCAGCTTCCACTCTGCTTTATGAGCTAATCTCTCAGTTTTATTCAGTGACACACACACACACACTTTTCCACAAGTGTGTAGTCAGCAGGTCAGCATGGCTATAACACTATGACCTAAGTGCTTACAAAGACTGATCATAGTACTGATCACATATTTGAGCATGTGCTTTTCACGAGTGATCATGCATATGCTGAATATAGCAGGAAAGGAAAACAATGACAGATCTCCTCCAAGTTTTTAAATAAAAAAACATCAAGCTCAAAGCGAAATATTCTGGCGGGGAGAATCAGCGTTTTACAATTCATGGCAGCTTGATTAATATAGCCCCAAACCACAAATTTGTGTCAGGGGGGTTTAGTCATGTATGAATAACTGCAGGATTATGGGTCCATTAGGCATTTTTCTCAGACTTCATTTGCAGTGCTGTATGAATATGAAGCAGAGTATTGCTGAAAAAGAGCGTACCTGGCTGAGTTAAGGCAGACAATTTGTCATGTTTAGTAGTGATGAGTTTATAATTCACCTACCCCAAAGCTAATTATTCATATTCGAAGCTATAAAACTTTAATTAGGTGGAAAATTGCAATCCCCAGCTGAATGATATCAACAGTCAAAAAGCAGCCTACAAGGAAGACTTCAGATCAGGTTATAAGACCAGAATCCTTTGTCTTTTTGACAATACACATAATTCACAGATGACATTTACTTACCTCTCGCACGTATAAGATTACTCTTGAAAACATTGTTTAAGCAACGGCAAACATTTCGAGCTTGCTCTGTTTTCTGCTTTCTTACCAGCTCGGCCTGATGGTTTGCGCTGCTACAGACATAGCCGTAGGGGTACATGAGCAGCTGGGAGTAGGAGTGGACAGAAATGAAGGCCTTGAAGTTGCCGTGGCTCTGGATCAGGTTCACCACGTTCTTCACCTCGATCTCAGAGTTAGCCGAGGGGCCGTGGTAGGAATCGGAGCAGGGGTAGCTACTGGCACCGGGGCCTGGACATATCGCAGAGAGATCATCATAGAGTAACCACTCACAAATGACAGACATATGTCAGAAGCTTTTTGTAACATCTCACTAGAATGTAAGAGGGCTTAAGGAATTTCACTGACATGTTACAAGCAGACACAAACATTCTGCAGTGAGTCATTAGGTATTCCAAAGCAATCCGGTTCATTCAACTACAACAATTCTAAAGTCTAAAAAGTAGTAAAGTAGTGTAAATGATGCTATTCAGATTCTTTTTGGTAACAAGTAAAAAAGAATGTGATTATTTACCCGGCAGGTAATTGACAAAATCATGAGATGCATTCAGTTTTTATAATACTGACCACCAAAGCCTGCATCCCAGTTCCTGTTTGGATCGACTCCACGGCACGCATAGCCAGGGTTCACAGAGCGGGTCTTGCGCCACATCCTATCCTGTGTTTCACAAAACGTCATTCAGTATGAATCATCATTTCTTTTTTTCTCTCTGATGATACTGATGGAAAACAAACACAGTTCTACTTGTTTCTGAAAATAAATGCTCAGGCGAAGATTGAAGGTTTCAACAGCTGTTTGCTATGACTAACATCTTGCTCTTCTTTCGAGTATCTACTCTATATATGCGACACATAAATAACATGATCTGAGGAGTGCCAGTGACGTACATTGGTGTGGGAGAAAACATAGCCATCAGGGTTGGCAACGATCAGCATGTAAATATCCATGGTGTTCAGGAGGGAAGTGAGGGAGGCGTCGGTACCGTAATCCGTGGCAATCTAAGCAAGGATGAAAGGTTTTGTAGAAACGTAGAAAAAAAACGACACGCTTTCACATATTACATATTTAAGATGAAGCTTTATAAACAAGGTAAACAAGGTCTGTGAGAACAGAGAAGAAGGAACTGATTAAAATAAGAAAATGATAGGAAGGAAAGTGAGGCCCAGTGCACTCAGACAATAACTCATGCTTTTTTAACATAAGCATCCAGTAATATACATAAAGGAAAAACTTAATAAGTACAGAAAATAAATTTGGTTCAAAAACACAAAGTTCTAGCAAAAAATAAGTAAATTATGATCATTTAAATTCAGTTTACTCAGTTTAATTGACATCTTGTACCTTGTTGGCGGTCCACACTCCAGTAGCCTGAGTAACCCATTCTCTGGCGTGGATACCAGTGTCAATCCAGATAGCAGGGCGATTGTTACCACCGGTGCTGAACTAAACACAAACACAGATTCAGACATGCTTTTACATTTTGCTTCTAAAGGTGCAGTCAATCATGATTAACACAAGTAGATGTATGCACAAAATAAAGCGTATCCTCTCTTTACCCCACTGTGTGAGTGACTTGATGATATTTGATACCTGATTATTTTTATTTTTATTAGACAGTTAATCTTAGCTATATTTGTCCACATTTTTATAGAGCTCAAAAGTGCAGTGCTGCTGCATTCTGTGAGGCATAACCAGAGTATCTTACCTTGAGCACATACATGGGCCTGTTCTCATAGGTCACCCCAATATGCTGCTTGGTGATCAGGTTAGGGTAATCGGCCACCAGAGTGTCAATCCAGCTGTAAATCTGCATAGAGGCAGTTCTGACATTAAAACACACATAGGTACACACAAAGTTGACTGGATCCAGTCATATTTTTTTTTCTCTAGAGCAGCATACTGTATCGAGATTATGATAGGCTCCAAAGTTTAAGCTCCTGGTGCTGCGTTCCTTCATCCGGTTCTCCTCCATCTCAGCTTTCTCTTTGTCAAGAAGTTCCTGCAAGTGACGGGCAGGAGATTAAAAATTCACTCTCTGTGCCATCTAGTCTCCCAGTGGAAATCAACTCTATGTTAATAAACAACTGTGACAGACCTGGACGTTTTCAATCATGACGGTGAAGGGAATGTTGTGGAAAGTAAGGTACTCCTTCACAGGGATCAGACTGAAGCGGGGCACTCGGATGTCCACAGGGAGCTCAGTGGAGACTGGGCCAAGCCAGAAGTCCACCTGTAAACAGATGCGCAATGAGATATCACACATGGGAATGAAAAAACATGCCGAGCAGAAGTCCTGTAAATGTTGCATCTAGCATATTCCATAATAAACTAAATAATTTAGAAGAATTCAACTTAAAATTTTTCTCCAGACAGAGTGTGGTGCTGTAAGATCCATCATCTGTAGTTGCTTCAATCTTAAAGGAGCAACAAAATATCTTAATTTAATAAATAAATAAGGGCAAGGTTAATGTGTGGGAATTTAATGCATTAAAAGGTGAAGTCCAAAATGACTGCAGGGTCAGAGAGGAGCACCTGACTTTCTGACTGTGTTAACCTTCGACCCAGCTGAACTTGATTTGCCTTTTGCGCTGCTAGAAAATTGATGAGAAATCACTTGGCACAAGCTGCCGAGAAAACACGAACATCAATTTCTGTGCTGTTTACCAAAGCTGTGCGTGTGTGTTTGCGTGTGCATACCTCCCACTCCTGCGCCGTCTCCAACGCCTGCAGGAGATGGATCTGTTCCTCTGACTTCACATTGACCCGGATAACCTGATCTCTGCACATCATAATGTTAAGTTTGTAGTTAACACTTTTAAATGTTGAAATGTGAGCTCAGCAGAAGAGAAGAACTTTATCTATTGGTTACTGATATAACAAGCAATTACTTGTGCAGCACAGGTACAGACCATCACTATATTCCTTAATGAGACTGTTGCAGAGATACAAGAACAGTGCAAGACTGCATACTGACTGCATAGCTGAAAACCTGCAGTTGGGATAACCTGCAGAGGTCTCTTGCGTGTTTTGCAGGCAAGTTAATGAACAGAAAAATACTTGAAATTTGCAGCCAAATGGAGGATTCCTCTCTTGTAATGGTTCTTTTATTTGGAAGAAGGTACAGTTAAAAAAAATGCATTCACCTTAACGACAAATAATGGTTATTCAGATTACTGTTGTTGAACTGTGCACTGTTGTTGTTATTGCTGTGCAAAAGGTTAATAAGAAGTTCCTGCCAAAGCAAAAGGGGACCAAACCCTAAAATGTTATTCTGCAATTCTATTTTAGTCACTTTAAACTCATAGTAGGAGTTCTAAAGAATGACCACATGAATTATTAATAAGTAAATCAAGTTAAGTGTGCACTTTAAACTTACCCATTGAAGACCTTCTCAGCTTTGGCCGCAGCCACAAGCACCAGCAACAACCAGAAGCCTTTCATCTCACCTGTATAGTCCTGGACTGTTCAGAGGAAGCAAGTGAAGCACCTGCTCCTCTGCTCTCCTAATATCCTGTGGATGCAGGTGGGCTGTTCTCATGCGTGTGAGTTAGGTCACTCTACTGATAATGACACAGCTCTACTGGAAAAACAGCTATTTTGAGCAAAGAACATGCTGAGTAAGCACTGATCAGTCTTTTCAGTTCTCAGAAGCAGATAGTGGAAATTTCCACCGATACAGTATGTTAGTGGCTTTGGTGATTTAGTCTGTTCTCATCATACACTCTAGTTATCATATGCCGAGTATCACTTGGAAAGCAGCCCACAGATTGAGGCACATTAACTGTCATTATCTGAATATCACTGTTCTGGATCATAGAGGTTAGTCATGAATAATAAGCCTTTATACACACAGACTGACTGAATGAAAAATGGTTCAGATTGTGTGACAGACGATGTCTTTCTGTTTTTTTTGGCCTAAAACGACGTATGCATGTTGCTAATTGCTGTTAGCAGTTAGATGTGAAAATTTCAGTCAAAAAGTAATCCTTCATTGTTACACTGTACTTTTATTTCTTGTAAGTTTTTGAAAGGTAAATACACAAAAAACAGATCCAAACTAATTATAGTGATTTGCCATATTTCCCAGTTTATTGTAATGGAAATTTCTTTATTTTATGTATTGATCACTTTAGTAATAGTAATATTACTTTGTCACTTAGTTATATACATATGGAATAGCATCACAAGTGAAGTTATGCTTATCACACTTCCACAGCGAGGCCATTGTGAGTAGGCCAGAGACATCCAGGTACCATGTGTGCAGAGGGGCTGGATTGACAGCGTGGGGCCCTCCCGCTCCTCTCTGGAAGCAGGGAGGCAACAGCTGAGTTGCCTCCCTGTCGTAATTCTCTTTTGGAAGGGAAGGTTTCACGGACGTTAAGATGTAAACACCTGATCCATGTTTACTTTTGGTCCCAAAGGCAGGACCCTAGAGAGCTCAACACAGCCAAGGTTTCTTTGGCTTAACTGGCTTAAAAAGCCCTGAAACTCCAGTTATCACAATCTTTATCAACTTTTCTGTTTCCTTTCTTCTTTAGGTTCTTTGTGGGCTCACGAGAAAATGGGCGTTTCCACACGAAGTGATCCCTGTGAGTGTCCACATGATCAGAAGATGAGGAAATAGTGATAAAAAATATAAATGATAAAGAATATAACAGTAAAATCAAACACTGTTGCAAATAAGACAAGAGACTTTTTTTTCACCAGAAAACTGAAACGAGTCATACCTTTAAGACCGTTTTGCGTAACTATTTTTAAATCCCTGCAGAACTGCAACCACATAAGCTAGCGCAATATTTGTTTTTATTGCAAATGAAACAGGAGGAGTTGTACTTACATTTTATGCCATCAGCTTGTCCTAAGTCACGGTTTCCTTCCACATATAGCTTTGCAAAAATTGCTTTAAAAGCATTTGCAGCAACAAAAACATAATATTCCAGAAACACGCTTTGCTGATCCGATCAGCGGTTACACTTCCTACGTTGGAATAGATGTCAGCGCAAACTATCGCATGTCCGCCATTACCTGTCTGAAACAGGAAGTGACGTCACAGAAACTGTAGTTTTTTTACCTTCAGGGCCTTATGATCCTGTACTGGTGTTTGACTTTATGCTTTTCTATATCGTTTCTGGGATGCTTAGAACTCAAATTGCACTGCTGGAAATAGTTTATTTTGATGCACATGCTGTTTTTTTTTAATTTTTTTGCAAATTTGCATTATAATATTTATTTTTGGTTTTACTGCAGGATATAAAAATTGGTGTATCTCAAAAATAAAACTCTGAAGACACTGAAAATAAATTTCTTGTGGTGGGAAACTATTTTGTGCAACTTTTTTGTATTTACAGTTTTGAGGGATAAACCTCTTAAATTTCTCTAACTAGAAATATATGTAAAAAAAAAAACAAACTTAAAATGATTTTCAATTTTTTTTTGTAGTTTATTGCACTTTTTTGCAATTTGTGTAGTTACTATGGACTTAATGCATACATATTATTAAAATTTGGGATATAACGGTTGTATGATGTATAGCAACTTGAAATGCTCCAAAAAATGGCACTACAGCAGGTAAAAATATAAAGATAAGCTATGGTAGGTCTGAAAGAAGACACCAGAAAAAATCTAAAATTCAAAAGACACATACTAAACACAGAGACTAGAAACTTGCACTAAACACTATGCAGGGGGACGCTGGGAAAGGGGCAAAGTTAATAAACTTGTAAACTTTTTTTCACCAAAAAACTGAAATGAGTCATATTAAACACAATTAACAAAGTTCAGCACAGACAGGCTTTGTTTGCATCAGCCGGTTTAACAAAACATGGTTTGAGATAACGGTATCACCAGAAGGTTATCAACTGTTTTTGTTTAGCTTTCTGCTTCCGGCTCTTGGGTGCTCATGAAAATGGGTGTTCTGCATTAACAAATTAATACATGCACATTCCGGTGACAATGCAGTTACAGTTTGAGCTTCACTCAGTGGGTTTTAGTAATGCACCGCTTAACAACAACACATATAAAACTATTCTCCCAGCAGAGAATCTAAATGTTGCACACCTCGAGAGTTTCATGTTTGAGTGCCTGCATACTGCTGTGTGTGTGTGTGTGTGTGTGTGTGTGTGTGTGTGTGTGTGTTGGTGGGGGGTAAACGAGAGAGTAAGTAATAAATACTTGCATATGCACAAACTAACCAGCAGATGGCAGTGCATTACTAGAATAACACAACAAGGTAAACTATCATTTATAGCTGGGGTGAGTGATGCGAGATTACTGAGGATGGAATTACCTTCAGTCTTAAATTATTCATCTCCAGCTGAGGAACTTTTTGTTTTTGTTGTTTTCACCAGTCCTCGTTGGACTTATAGCATAGTTTATAATGTGCATTAAATGAAAAGGGTGAGTAGTATTACAGAGAACTTTTAAAAAAAAACAGCAACAAAACTGGTATCCACCTTTTAAATGTGAATACTTTGCAAATATATTTTTATGACATTTTGTTTGATTTTTAAAAAATCACTGTAGTAATTGGTAGATAAACAAATTATGAAAAAATACATTAGTTGCAGACTTGAAACATCCACATCATTAAATGTAACCAGCTGAGGTTACTGAAATGAATCAAATTAAACATCTCCGAAGTACTCATGGTAGACCTGAAATGTAGGTCAGCTAATTAATTTTCAAACATAGTTTACGTGCCATCCACTGACCTATTTCAATGGCCATCTTACTCTGGTAATATTTAATAACCAACTCCTCTTTTAAGAAATCAGGCTGCGATATTGTTCCTGAGTATCTCTCCCAGCATTTCTTGAGTGGGATAAACACAATCATATTTTATTACTGTTCGCAGAGGATTTGGGGTTTGGCATTAACTTATTCATGCTGATATCCGCAGCATTGATATCAGGCTGTGCATCACACAGCCTCCCTACTCACATCAGCTGCTGTGACATCCCGCCAAACCCTCCCTGACTCTCAGAATTAATAAAAAGAGGTTTTAACATGTCACTTCCCTTCCATTTCACTCCCAAACAATCCCACGAGACAACGTGAGAGGAGGGGGTTTAATAGGTGTGGGAATTGAGCTGGGACTTTCCATCTTTCTTGTCGTGGAAATTATTTATTGCTATTCCTGCCATGTGTGTCTAAAACTTTAATGTCCCCGTGAAAAGGGGCTCTACATGCAAATGTGGGTGTAGTTTGTTTCCCCATCTTTTGTCTGCTGCCATTTGCTGCTAAAAGATATATGAACAAGCAACTCCCAGCCAGCTTGCTCTACATGAATTCCTTTACTGGGCTATAAATAGATC
This sequence comes from Oreochromis niloticus, assembly GCF_001858045.2. Lineage (NCBI taxonomy): Eukaryota > Metazoa > Chordata > Actinopteri > Cichliformes > Cichlidae > Oreochromis > Oreochromis niloticus. The sequence goes on along the minus strand of NC_031972.2, from coordinate 42,481,503 downwards.
CATTGACATTGCATCCCATGGGTAAGCAGCCTCTCAGCATTTCTGAGGTCCACCGGTAAATTGATCATTATTTATTTACTGTATTGCTCATTTGTACATCTCATTTATGAGCAGATGTCACAGAACATTTTCAAATGGTAATGAGTGATGTCTATTGTTGATGTTTACCATTTACAAAAAATACAGCATGAGAAACTTTTCTTTTTTTAAAAATTATACATCCGCATTCATGATGAGAGTTGCTTTACATTTCTGTTGGTCACACGAGTACGTCTGCCATACGACTCCTCCTTCTGTCCAGTGTGGTGGTCAGATGCCAGAGTCAAAGACTATTCGGTCAACTGTGACTTCCTTTGTTAAAGGAAAACCTTGCCTCTGCTTTTGTTCGACTGACATCACTAGATCGAGTCTGTAAATGATGTAACGTTTACAAATTTCTCTCATCTTTCTGACAACAGCAAAATAACTCTCAGTGAGATACACCGAAGGCAGGTTGAGAATAAGAATGGGGTAGATTGTCTGCAGCTCAGAATGTAGCTGAACTTTCTGATATATCTTTGTTCTGTCCTCTGAGCATCAAATTGACTTTAGAGCTTGAAAAGGAACATTTGAGATTGTTGGAGAAGAGATCACAATACTAAGAAATTTATAATCAGACTAATCCAATGTCAGTGGGGTTTTTTTTTAGATAGTCTTGAAAACTAGGGGGCAAAAAGACTACATACACTCACCAGCCGCATCATTAGGTAACCCTGTTCAACTGCTTGTTAGCATAAATATCTAAACAGCCAATCAAATGGCAGCAACTCAGTGTATGCTGGCATGTAGATACAGTCAAGATGATAGGCTAAAGTTCAAGCCGAGCATCAGAATAGAAAAGAAAGGTGATTTAAGTAACGGGCTCTTCTGAGTATTTAAGAAACTGCTGATCTGGTGTGATTTCCCACACAACCATCTCTATGGTTTACAGAGAATGGTCCGAAAAATACAAAATATACAAGTTTGTTAAAAATTCTTTTTTCATATCAGAGGTCACAGGACAAGAGTCAGATGGCTTCAAGTTGATAGGAATAGAAATTCAAGTAATCACTTGTTACAACCTAGTTATGTTCAGTCAACCAAGATGATTGTGGAAGGAGTCCGATACAATGAGTCAGTGAAACTCACTTCAGACGCTCAGGAATTTAAAGATGTGAGAATGTAATCAAACAGCTGATCAGAGGGAAAGTGTGATTTATAGGATACTCAAGCCTAACATTAGCTGGCATAATGTTAGCTTATAAATCAGCTGTTTTTGTGACTTAGCGGGATGTCAGCTATCTGATGACAAGAGGGTCACATGTCTAACCTGCTGCCAATAATTGATTAAGACAATATCAGGAATCAGTGAGCACATTTATGAATGTTTTTGCATGCATGAGCCATGACTTCAGTCCAGGAGATGAGGCTCGAGGTGAGGAGGAAGAGGGTGACGTTTTATGCCAGTTGTGTTTTCTCTTTCTTTTCCATTTTGGCTTCTTTGGTGAAGGGGAGCCTTCTCAGACGATAAAGCCAAGATAAATCAAGATGTGATCCATCTTATCTTCCCTCAGAAGGTGCAGACACAAATTAAAACTTGCCTAGAAGTTCACTCCTCCTCCACCTTCGGTGTACTACATGTGTGGTCGGTTTCTAGCCACATCTCGGCTGCTGTAGTCAAGACAACGGGACGACATGGTGGCTTACGTAGACCAGCAAGTGCGTCTATGCATTATTATTATTATTAGATAATTCTAAGCTTATGAGAATGCAGCTGTTAATTGGAAGATGTAATTACACACTATTCAATCCATAATTATGAGTACAGTATTCTTTTTTTCTATTAAATAACCTGAAAGTATAACTGACTGTACCTTTAAATCTTGTGTTTGCAGTGCCAGTGTCGGTCTGTGTTTTCTAATCTTGGTCAGCTTTTGTAGTTCTTCTGAGTGCTCTTTGTTGTCACTTCCTCTTTTACATTAGCACATAGGTTTCTTTTGTGTCTCAGTAAATTGCACTTCTTATTTTCTCAGTGTCTACAATATTTACACCTGTTCCCAACTACTGCAATGTATTTAGCCTTGTGTTTGCCACTCTATTCAACCTACTAGTGTATCCTGTGGCCTTTCCTGGGTTTCTCCTCATGTCTCTCTCATCTTTGCTTTTGCATTGCCCTTCTGATTATTATTGTCTTTCAGTTCTAGTAGATTTTTTGGACTTTCATTGGTGGATCTCTTTTCACACCACCTCCATTAGATCTTTAAAGACGCCCGTATACTTTCTACTTTCCTCATCTTACCCTAAAGCAAAATTAGTTGGCAGTTGGCAGTGAAAAAGGTTAATAGCACAAGCAATATTAAGTGGCACTTTAAAGTCCCATTTACTTATCTATTTACTTTGATACTGAGGCAGAACCAGTCAACATTTATTAAGCTGGGACCATTATTTATATTTATCTGGCACAGAAACTGATATCTATTTTTTTTTCTTTTGTTTATTTTGTTCTTTCTCTGAATAGCAAACTGTTGTAGGGAAGTAATGTTTTGTGTATGAGTGTGTATGTGGGAACAACAACACTAAAGAAATGGATCCAAAAAGTTCTGGAAACATAATAATGGATGTAACTCCAGTTCAAATGAGCTTCACAGTGGTCTGTCCCCTGCTCGCAAAGATAATCACACAAAAAAAGGCAAAAAAATCAATAATTTTTCCATCAAAAGTTCTTGTCCTAGATCTACACATTATTTTTCTGTTCAAGAATTAATGAAGGATGCATTAAGGTGCACTCGATCATGATGATTTGACAACATCTATTAATGTATTAAATATAATCAAACCTCTAAAACAGAGACGCAGCTTCTTTGTTGACAGAAATTTCCATTCACATCGACTTTGTTTTAAAAAAAAAAATGCATTCAGGCGTTTACACTGATCTGTATAAAGATTTTATAAGCTCTGAAACCGAGCCATATCTCTAGAAAATCCTCTGTGGCACTGTCACATTTATATTCTCCATTTTTGCCAATTGAGTCTTGATGGAGCTGTACATCTGTGAGACATCACAGATGCAAAGTCTGGCTCTGCTAGCTTGTTCTCACTAAATGAGGACGAACTGTGAATGTTAACTGTCCCAAGGCGCATATTTTAATGCTGAAAATCAGCATTTTTGCCCCCCCTTTTAAATGTTGTTACTTCTGCATACTCAAGGCGACATGTCTCCCCGAAGACAAACTCGTTACCTATCCCTCCCTGTCAAGCGTCTGAGCTCACAGCGAGCTGACAGACTGTCCTTTGGGCTGCTTAACTCTGTCAAGATTCCAGCACATATTAGGCTTGTTTTTCTTTTTGTTGCTTTTTTCATTTCTTTTGAAAAAAAAAAAAAAAAGCAGCTTCACTGCTGCCCAGAAATCCCCAAGATACATCCTGCATCAAAACCATTTAAAATCTATCTGCTATTGGACTTGGACTCCTCAGTCTGGATTGGATGATGGGGGACTTCACTCTGTGTCAGACTCCGCATCATTGCATCATGCCTTGAGATTGGTTCATTACATAATAGACTAAGAAAAGACCACAACATCCCAGGAAGGCCTCAGCATGTGTAAAAATAGATTGGTAGGCACAAAACAATCTGGTAATTTTTAGCAACAAACCGCCTCCTCCCCGCCTTCCCCCCACCCTCCCAACCTCCATCCAGGTCTAAGAATAGCAGCAGAGATGTTTCATATCCATACTTAGCCTCGTACTTGCCAGCACGCTTTTACCCTTGTAATTTCTGAGTCGAGTGGACAGACGCTGCATTCTGCAGGGTTGGTGTATGTTTGTGCGCTGGCTGCAGGGTTTTCTGGGTGTGTCATCAAAATTTTACGCACACTTCCTTATTCCATTACTCATCACCACCTATTTCAGCACGCAGGCATCTCGCAGTTGATAAGCTTAAAAAGGGGGAACGAGGGAAATAAAAGTGGCGAAAACGGCAGCTCAGAGACACTTGTAGCTCCGCATATTGGATCAAGTCATATTAGGCTCATGCTGAGCTTGTTCAAGGCAACTTTAGAGTCTCAGCACTCAGCGCAATCAGTCCCCATAGTGAGAAAGGCCCGGAAATGCGATTCCCTTAGAGGCGCCTATTAAAAAGTAATTTTTAGTGGGACAGATAGAAATGGGGATTCCAGTGAAACTGTGAAAACTATCTTTGGGGAAATGATTTCTTTAATTTAGGTTATAATGTCGTGAGATATTGTACTATTTAATTAGATCAGTCAAATAAGTATCCTCTAAAACACTTTGCAGCTTACTCAGACTATCAGTCTTGCCATTCTTATTACAGGAGCAATTTGACATTTGGGAAATATGCTTATTCCTGTTCCTGCTGAGGGGAAGATTTGGAAGATCAACATCCCTCTTATCCCACCCAGCAAAAACACAATGAAAAAGTGCTGAAGATGGCTGCGCCAGAGGTCTGAACAACATTTAGATTTAGTTAAAGAAGATAAAAATCATCTTCTCAGGGGAGGTTAACTACTGCTCCATCATGCAGCCCTCGCGTAATATGAGACCAACAAGTTCTGACTGTCACAACAGCTCTGCAGAGCAACTCAACATTAAGAACACGAGAGATAACTCCATAAGAAACAGAGTTTACACACAGCACTGTGGCTGTGTCACCATAACCACTCCACAGTAAAAATTCAGTCAATTAAATGTAAAAAAAAACCAACCAAACAAACAAAACAAAAACAAAACAGAGACATGCTTGAATTTATTGGAAGCAAAGGATTTCCCATTTTGCTAGAAGAAAGATTGGAGAGAAGAGACTTGCTGACGGAGTTTTCCTTTCCTTTGGCATTTTTCCATCTTGCAAGTACAAGAGGTGTGGCACACAGGTGCAATATACAAACTATATCCATGGTGAGCGTAGGACTCTTTTTATTCATGCTGTGTCAGTTATTTAAGATTTAAACTTTCAGTTTGAATGTTGGTATGTGACTTTTTTTTAAAAATCTATCCAACTGTACCACATTGAGAAGTGAATTAAAAGTAAATATAATTTGTCATGTCACCATTATACTTAGATTGTGGCAAACAGCGGTAGTTTGGCTATTTAAAAAACAAAAAACCAACATATTTGTGCCAATTGTGTCACAGGCTGACATTGCTTTAAAATCATGGCTGGAAGGCAAAGGTGTCTCATTTCATTTAACGTGCGTTCCCTCGAATTCTCTCTCTCCTCATGTAACTTTCTTGCCACCTTGTCTGCTCATGTCTCCAGTGGGTAAGGAGTCAAGGGAAGGATGTGCAATTTGGGAAATGTGAAAGGCGGGATGGGGTTATTTTAAGTCGAAGATGGGAAAAATATAAATGCATGGGGTAGCTGCTGGGGCAAAGAAGAACAGAAAAACAGCTCACACATGGCAGAACTCCAGTTCTACAGATTTACTGTGTCTTGTTGTAGTGTTGTTTTGTGATGGGCCACTTTCTTGTCTACCCATAGGTTCAGTTTGGACATACTGTATGTAGGCATCTAATGAACTTTGCTTTTTTTAAAGCCAAATTTAACCAATTTTAGCCTTGATAAATTTGGTGAAATTTGTTCCATTTACATATCTTTTAGGCCCTCGATAAAGAATAATCTTCAGTGGGTGAAGATGAATTAGTGAATGATTAGAATAATGCTGGATTCCAGTCTTTGTAAAAGCTTAAAAAAAAACTACATTTCTTCTTTTACTTTGCAACCAAATACAAATGTAAAGGGATGTCTTTTTAAATGCAGTAAGTGGCATTAAAATAGTTATGAATGGAGGTGACCAGGAGACGGATACAACAATAAATGTCTGCAGCCATCTGTAAAACATGGTGGAGGCTCTGTTGTGGTTTGGGGCTGCATTTCAGCCAGTGTTATTGGGAATCTTGTTATAAACGTACTGTCAGAATTTAGTCTACAGCAACACCAACTGGACTGACAACAGCAGAGAATTGGAAAAATGGAAAATGGAAAAAATTGGAATGTCCCTCAAAAAGCCAGGGGGACTATTCCTGAAGACTACTTAGACAAATGACGAGAAAGCTTGCCTAAGACAATTCAGGCTGTGCTGAAAAATAAAAGGTGATCATACCAAACACTGACTATTCAATTTACTGAGTTAAATCAACCCCATCATACCAAATAGTTTACGGCTCCAGCTGCTCACTGTGTTGATCTCTCAGACTCTGGCACTTACAGAGTCTGCAAACATGAAGTGAACTATGTTTGGGTCATACAATAAATATCGGTATGTTATGTAACACTTTGTGCTTTTTCTTTTTCCTGTTGTGAAGATAGCTGAGACTTATTTAAGGTTCTGCTGACCTTCCAGTTTCATTAATAACTGCTTTATAAGGTATAGATGAGGTGACACAAAACACTGAACTAACAACTAGTAACTGCCCGATTTAACCACAAATTGCAAATGAAAGAAATAGTTATAAAACCTCTATTATCCTCTATTATCCTCTATTTATTTAGACTTTCTAAAAGACACCAAAAATCATTAACAGTTCCTAAATAACTTCACCTAAATACCTCTTCAACCTGAGCCTGAGGCTGGGAAGAGTCCCACAGCTCTGGAAAACCTCCTGTGTTGTTCCAGTGCCAAAGACTTCACGCCCCAAGGACCTCAACAGCTACAGGCCGGTGGCTCTGACATCCCACCTGATGAAGACCCTGGAGCGGCTGGTCCTGGCTCAGCTTCGGCGCCTTGTGAGCTCATCACTGGACCCACTTCAGTTTGCCTACCAGCCTGGCATTGGAGCGGATGATGCCGTCATTCACCTCCTACATCGTTCCCTCGCTCACCTGGAAACCGCTGGGAGCACTGTGAGAATCACGTTCTTTGATTTCTCCAGTGCCTTTAACACTATTCTTCCCACGGTTCTGAAGGACAAGCTGGAGAACTCTGGAGTGGACCATCACCTCACTACCTGGATTTTGGACTACCTCACCGACCGACCACAGTATGTGAGGACTCAGGGCTGTGTGTCGGACAGGGTCGTCTGCAGTATGGGGGCCCCACAGGGAACGGTTCTGGCTCCGTTCCTCTTCACCATCTACACTGCAGACTTCTCCCACAACTCCACCCAGTGCTTCCTGCAGAAGTTCTCTGATGACTCTGCAATAGTCGGCCTCATCACTGATGGGGACGACAAGGAGTACAGAGGACTGACTCAAGACTTTGTGGACTGGTGCCAGCTGAACTACCTCCAGATCAATGCCAGTAAAACCAAGGAGCTGGTGGTAGACTTCCGCAGGCACAAGCATCCTCCACTGCAACCACTGAACATCCAAGGTATGGACATCGAGGCTGTGGACAGCTACAGGTACCTTGGTGTTCATCTGAACAACAAACTGGACTGGACTCATAACTCAGACGCCCTCTACAGGAAAGGGCAGAGCAGGCTGTACCTGCTGCGGAGACTCAGGTCGTTTGGAGTGGAGGGCCCACTCCTGAAGACCTTCTATGACTCTGTGGTGGCCTCAGCCATCTTTTATGGTGTGGTCTGCTGGGGGGGCAGCATCTCTGCTGGGGACAGGAAGAGACTGAACAGGCTGATCCGAAGGGCCAGCTCTGTTCTAGGATGCCCTCTGGACCCAGTGGAGGTGGTGAGTGACAGGAGAATGGCGGCTAAGCTGTCATCCCTGTTGGACAACATCTCCCACCCCATGCATCAGACTGTGACAGCACTGAGCAGCTCCTTCAGTGGGAGACTGCGGCACCCACGGTGTGGGACGGAGAGATTTCGCAGGTCTTTCCTCCCCACTGCTGTCAGACTCTACAATAAAGACTTTTGCAGCTGATCAAACACACAAACCCACACATGTGCAATAAGACTGCTATATGTGCAATTCTTCTTCTGACGAAGTTGTGTTTTTGTATTTTCCTACTCAGTTGTATATAGTATTTGTATTTCTATTTTATTCTATTGTATATATTATTCTATTCTATTTTATTCTATTGTATATAGTATTTTATTTTATTTTATTGTATTTTATTGCATTCCAGTGTTTTCTAATTTCTGCTACATAACTTTGCACTTTTGCTGTAACAAAACAAATTTCCCACCTGTGGGACTAATAAAGGCCATCTTATCTTATCTTATCTTATATAAGACTTTACAAAACAGTTAATCCATTGTCCGTTAATCCATGTTTATAAATGACATATGAAGGAGGAGTAATGCTTTATAAACAATGATTTAATTAATAACTAATACCTTACTAATCCTTAATATTGTGTATTATAAGGCATTAGCTTACTTTTTTTTTTTTTTTATCATTTACACACAATTCTAATGATATTAAAGGTGATATGTGCAAACATGACTAATATCAAGTCATATCAAATGTACTGTGATTCTAACATTCCTACAGAATTCCAGCCACTGCATTTCATTTCCTTTGTTTCGTCTATTTTACATTATTAACCTTGGAGTTAGTTAAGTTAAGTTAAGAAATGGATGGTTAGATATTAGCCTACCATGATTTTGTGTGAGAGCATCTGAAAACACCAATTAAAGTTTCTGATTATAGCCTCAAGTGGGAGGCGACCATAATAATATAATATCTCATCATGAAGTTAAAAGTAATATGCAGATAAACACAGAGAACAGATAGCGGCGGCGACTCATTAAAATCTTGGAAAGAACAGAAACAAGGAGGAGAGAAAAGTCTACTAGCTGTAATTAGCACAATGACACTTGTTACAAAGCAGCCCCCGCTCTGAGCATGGCAGATCACTTCCAAGCAGCATCAAGCGATTGTTTTGTTGCTGCTCTGAAAAGCAGCAGGAAAACAATTCCTATCCATCAAGGCTGGCGGTCTGTAACCACTGGACATTTTCAGTGGATCTGTCATGAGGCATTTGAGTGAGAGCATGGAAAAACTGGACTAGATAATAAAGCAGAAAGCCTCAGACTTATAAGAGAAACACTGCACTGTATATTTAAGACAGGAGCCTACTGCACTCTCACACAAAACACTGCCTCTGCATTTCTTGCTGGATGACCAATTCAGCAAACCACCGATTAAGTACTGTAGCACACAACATAAAACAATATTCACTGCACTGCACATTGTGCACATTGTGGAACATTAATTTAGAGGTCTGAATTCTTTCATTATGAGCAGAAAGTTCCATAATGTTTTGGTATTTCAGCTATTTAAAAAAAAGCCATGTCATTTCTTTGGTCCCTTGACGTTCCATGTTTTACTAAATAATAAATTAGAGAATCCATAAAATGGAATAGCGAAAACAAAGGTCATTGTCACAAAAATAAGAGGGCATTGATGAATCGTTATGCTGTAAATTCCATATGGGCCAACAAGAGAAGAAAAATTCCTTAGTATTTGATAGCAGGAGCGTCTGACTGCTGCCATGAGAAAACATCATTAATCCCTTTCAAAATCCTTGAGATCCAGTGTGAACGGGAAAATTTATGGGAGTCCAAATATAGTCACGTCTTATTGGTTTGCTCAGATTATCTGGTATTACTTTAAAACTGAAATCAATTTCTCTTCTTTGTCCCTCACCTAGAGATCATTATATACACTATATTGCCAAAAGTACTTCCTAGTCTGCCTTCACACACATATGAAATTGAGAGGCATCACATTCTTAATCCATAGGGTTTAATATGTTGGCCCAACCTTTGCTATAACAGTTGTAACTCTGGGAAGGCTTTCCACAAGGTTTAGGAGTGTATTTATGGGAATTTTTTTTCCCATAAATACACTGATTTTTCCTCATTTTTCCAGAAGTACATTTCTGAGTTCAGACACTGTTGGATGAGAAGGCCTGGCTCAAAGTCTCCAGACTAATTTCTATTGGGTTGCAGTTTGGACTGCAGGCCAGTCCAGTTCTTCCACACCAAACTTGCTTGATTTGTGCACTAGTGTGCCGTTGTGTTAGAACAGGAAGGAGCCATCCCCAAACTGTTCCCACAAAGTTGGGAGAATGAAGGTGTCCAAAATGTAGCATTAAAAGTTTCTTCCACTGGAACAAAGAGGCCAAGCTAAACTCCTGAAAGACACCCCCACACCCCCATAACTCTCACTCCACCAAACACTTTACACTTGACACCATGCAGTCAGACAAGTACCGTTCTCCTGGAAACCACTAAAACCAGTTTCATCCATTGGATTGTCAGATGAAGAAGTGTGATTCGTCACTCCAGAGAACATATCTCCACTACTCCAGAGTCCAGTGGCAGCATGCTTTATAACACTGCATCTGACATTTTGCATTGTGCTCATTATGCAGAAGCTCTCTGCACACTGTTCTTGAGTTAATCTGAAGACCTCATGAAGTTTGGAAGTCAGTAGCGATTGACGAAAGTTGAAGGACATTGGCGACTTCTGCACACGATGCGCCTTAGCATACCCTGACTACACTCTGCCGTATGTCTGCTATTCAAATATTTTACATACTAACTAGTTGAGATTATTTAAAACATCCTGCTGCCCATTTGTGCAAGCAGCTTATTACAACCCTCAGTTTGGTATTATTCTTGTGTGAGGTGACATCAGCTGTTTAAGTGAATGCTTTAAAAGGACATTTCATGAACTTAACTTCAGGTTTATTAACATAATTATTTGACTATGTCAACCATTTTCTGTGCTTAACCAAACATTTTCCATTTTAACTTGAAAAATCTCAATAATGAAGTCCAGGGCTCATTTAAATTACAAGTTTTAGTAAGGATTTGGGTAATACCACACATAGGGTACATAGAAAGTAATCAACTACTGTATTTGTTGCACATTGTTTGTATCCTAATGCATAGGGTTTAATATGATCTTATATTACAAAATAATACCACCCTTATCTTTCCCACAGCTGGCTGGTCCGTTATAGTTTTTACTGTAACAAGGATGCAAAGGCTACACTCATTTGTTCTCAATATTCAGGCAAAGCGTAGCATTTCTGAGCCACATTTTTTTGGACTCCTTGCAAGCATTTCAGCCTGTTATCCTGCTATAACGCATTCGATTTTAAGATGAACACTTTAAAGGTGTAATAGTGTGAATCTATTCCAGCGTGCTGGCTCTGTTTGATTTTATTGGCAACACTAACAAGGACAGGTGTCCAATAACAGAGTGAGTTTAGTAGCTTCGGTTTTGTGTTTTACAGCAGTGTAAGTGGTGTTGGGCTTACTTTTTAGGTACAGGATTTAGCATGTTTAGGAAATGTGGAAGTTTGTGAAACAGTTTGTGAAAACTTAGTTATGTAGGCATCCCAGGCTCAATCAACATTAATATGAACGCTAGTATTCAATACATTGGAAAAATGAACCAGTTGGAGAAAGATGCTAATTCTATGCAAATTAACCTTATTGGTCTTTAAGTTGATCAACGCTGGCTTCCTGAGAACTTTTGAGGAATTCTAAATTGGATTTTCAATCCAATTTTATTTTTTTTCATGCATATAGCACCACTTCACAACTGTTTGATTGAGTCAATTTATATTGCAAGGTAAAGATCTTACATTAAAGAGAAAATCTCAGAGATGATCTTCTATTAGCAGCACTTTGTGAAAGTGGTAAAGAACTCCCAGAGGACACTTCTCCCTGAACCTGAGCCTATAGCAGCATAAGTAAGCAACGGTTCAGGGTCACCTGATCCTGTACTAATTATTAACGATAAAAAATCAAAAAGGAAAGTTTTAACATGGGTTATCAGTTTCCCAAACTGGGAAGTGGTTCCACAGGAGAGGCTCCCATAGACTCTAAAACATGTAATGGGGTCTGACTATTCAAAGCTCTGTACATGAGAAGATGGGTTCTTAGCACACAAACAACAAATAAACAGAAAACAAGATTAGATATTTATTTAAAGACGTCAGTTGTTACAGAAACAGTCATTTTAATCAGTAAGTTGTTTGTGGCCTCTATGTTTCCTGTTAGAACAGTAAAACCTGTGCTGTCTTGTAACATCACTAAGCTCGAGAACTGGTTTAAAATAATTATATATCAATGGAGAAATCATATTAGATTGGCCTTGTGTGCCACTACAAGCATCATGCAAAGTTGTGAATCAGCCTTCTGAGGGCTGATGAAATAAAACGGGGCAGATGAACAGTTTCAGTATTATCTCACAGTAAATAAACATGGCTGCATGATGCCACACAGCACTATCCCAATGATTCTGTCCTCTGAGCAAGACAGTCCAGCTTTTTGTTTTTCGTCTTGTTTTGTTTTTTCTGTTTGGATCATACACCCTGTTATTCACATCACTTCAACCACTGAGTCTGAGTGAACAATGCCGAGATGAGTCTGACAGAGAAGTGGCCGTGCGTCAATGTACCGAAAGATAAAACTAAAAAAAACGAGAAGAAGAGAAAAGCAATCAGAGAAGAAGAACTGGTCTTCAAAGGAAACATCTGAAGGCATTGGACATTTCCAAGACTAATCAATTGAGATTTTTAAGGCAAAAATGTTCTCTTAAATATTCTGAAGTAACACACAAAGATGTCACAGTACAATTTTTCCTTTAACCTCACAGGTGCATGTCTGATAGAAAAAAAAAAAAGGTTGCACACATGCAGTTTTAATCCATGCTATAAAAAACATCAGGATAAAACAGGATATTCATCACAAGCATTCAGTTAAACCACTTTATCAAGATAATTTACAGCAAACAGAGTTCATGTTATTTGTGCAGATCACATGGGCGTTCACATGGCCTGGCATGCTGACATGCTACTGCTTTAGCAGAGTGACATGGATGCGACGATGAGCAGTGGGAGGCAGCGAGGTGTAAGCCTTCATTAAAGCTGGTTTGTTTACCAGTAGTGATTTTTTTTTTCTGTCCTACACAATAAATGCTTTTGATTGTTACTCCTTCACTGACACAGCCTCACAGGATCAGTGATTTCTAAAGTCTTCTTGAGGGCAAACATATGTATCCCAAAGAAACGATCTACGTAATCTCACACGGGATAGTGTTAAAGTCATTTAGTTGTAGAATGTGATATTTTAGTCTCGAGGACTTATCAGGGTTAATGGAATTCTTGAATTTAAGACACTGTTGAATGCTCACCTCCTTACGATGCATAAAACATTTTTGTCAGTAAAAACAAAAAAAAGAAAAATCAACTAACCACACTCTATAGTTGGCAGGTTTAGAGTTTCTTCCCATATTGAAGCAAGGGTGAGAGCAGCACTCTAATCTGGAGCTACTGCTATTTCAGATTGCAATACATCCTGTCACACCCATTGGCTAAGAGTTCATTTTAAAGGGTACCTATTATACTTTTACAAAGGTTGAAATAATACGTAAATGTGCAAATAACCCGTATGAGCTAAGAGCTCGGCTCTTATCCATAACATAATCAGCTATGCAGCTGTGGCTTTGAGAAGATCTGCCCGACTGTTGTTCAAAACTTGTTTTTGTGAGGTGCAGCCAGTTCGTAGAAAAATGTGTTAAAGGCATAGTTAAGTGTGCTAAAAAAAAAGAAAAAAAGTTTCTTTCTGACGGAGGATAAACAAGGTTTTTAGCTGTGACTTCGAAGCTGCTTTCACGCAAAGAAAAATCCTACTTTAATAGAGTCCAAGATTAAAATATGGACTTAATAAAACAGGTTCCCCTCTAACTAAAACTATACAAACTATATAATCCAAGCCACCAAGCAAGGCAATGTTACAGCAAGATAACAGTTTCAATTCTCTTTATATATTTATGGCCCTTTTATAAAATTGTGTAATGAAAGACAGGTCAAGTTACATTTACTTTTCACTAAAATCAGAGGCTGATTGTTTGGGACAAAAAAAAGCACTACACCTCCCATAGTTATCATTGTATATTGTGCTGTACGAGACCAGAAAGCTCAATGGGCGCACAGAGTACAAGGGTCAGAGCATAGCAAATGGTAATATCTATAAACAGATATCTACATATGAATATGCTGAATTAGCAGGCAAGAGATGAGGCATTTGGTCATTTTTCTCCCATTTGTTTAATTAGTGAAAATGTCAACCATGCTTCCCATGCTAACACTTTTAGTAGGAACCTGAGCCATTTTTAAATGATCTCTAGCTCTGCCAGATGGGCATTTTTGAGGATTTCTGCACTGATACTAAAAGAAAATAAAATTATTCTCTATCATGTGCAGGTTTTTAATTAGATTCAGATTTAGATTTTTTTTAACAGTTGCCCGCAAATTCTTGAAAAATAAAACAAAACACAAGCTGCATTTCAAAACAGAAACAAGAAGAAGGAAGAGAAGGAAACCCTTAATCTTTATACAACCCTCACTGTTATGTAAGTGTCATGCATGTTTCATACACAAATACATGTACTGGATGTACAGTATATACGAGAGAGTGAGCGTGAGATGAAGCTCACATCTTGTCTTGATAAATAAATAAAAAGGCCATGCCTTGTGTTTCAGGAAGAGAGTCACAGAGTGCCGGCAGTTTGCTGCAAGTCGACTCTCCAGAAAACGTACGTACGATATATACAGATTATACTGTATATTTACATGTACTTATAAAAAGACTGTTCCTGCCTGATCTGGTCTGATCTGGTTCAGGCTGACGTTGCTCCAGTCTTGAAACTAGTGCTACATTTTGCAATTCAACATCCCGACTGTTGTACGGGGTCCCCGCCATCCCGTCACCTCTCCCCTCCACGTGGAGGGACCCTATTCAGTCAAACTGAATAAGCTGGGATGAGATGCTACACTTAACAGTATTTCAGATTTGGCAGAAAAACGTTGCTACAGAGTGGATTTGATCATTAGCTTTTAAATGTCTTGCACACATTAAACACGCATCACTATCTAACAGTTTGCTTATAAAAAATACAGGCCTGTCGTTCATAATTTAAATATGAATAACCTACGTATAAACATTGATAAGGCCTGTTAGTCATGATTTAAATATGATTACAGGCCTCGGTATAAAATGTCATACTTAAATGAGCAGAAAGAAGCAGCATTACACATACATTATACTGACCAATACACAAAAAAGGCAGAAATTTTGTACAGTGTATAAACGTCTAAGAAACTGAATTTACAAGCAGTTCATAACATATTATATAACAGACATATTCATTAAGCATCACCAGCCAAGAAGTATATCGTTATTTTGAGGTGTGAGTTTAGAAAAAAGTGTTGTAAACCTTCTTTTATATTTATTCCTTGACTAAATATGGCCCTACCACACACATAAACTCTACACTACACATCTCAAAAGTATAAAGAAAAAAAATGCTTTTCTTTGGACATTTACATGGATTAAAAGGGACCTCCGGACAAGGTGGTTGATGCTTGTCTAATAGGACATGGTTTGTGCTTTGCTTTCTTATACCCATTAACGGGAAGGCCGAAACTTATCTGAAAGTGACAGTGCAATAACCTGAAAACTAAGCTCGATACATATAGGCTTTAGCAGTTCTGTAGCTTACTTCTTTAGAAAGGAGAGCGGCTGTGGTTAGCTTGGATTCACAGCAGTTGCAACAGATTGCAACAGTTACCTACTTGTCTGTCGAAGAGAATGTGGAAGAGAATAGATGGATGGATGGACCTACGATTAGGTAGAAAATTTTTAAAAGTCTGTCAGAATCAAACAATGCAAACAAGTGCAGTTACTATTGAGAGAATACTTGCTGTATCTAAGCCAATGGTATAGTTGGAGTTTTTAAGTAAATCAGACATTATTATTATCATTATTGTTATTATTATTATTGCAATATATAACAGCACAATTAGTTTTTGGGCATTTATTTACCAATAGAGACAAATTCTATATCCTTATTTTTTTTCTGATAAAGATAACCTAAGACTGATGAGAGGTGGAATCTATTTTAGTGTGATGTATCAAAGACACTATTTCACAGCACAGAGGGGTCCATAATGTATAAACAGGGTAAGGGGGTCACTTTCTTGTAGTGTCAATGTCTTTCTATGCGGCTAAGGTGGCTACAGCTAATATGGAGTCCAGCAAACCAAAGAAGCAGATTAAATTCCTTCTAATTTTAAGCATTTATTAGATGCCATGCCGACTGTTGTTGCTAACAACGAGTATAACAAAGAAACTTATTAGCAGCCATGTTGAAAAAGAGAGAGTGTTAATTGAAACCACTGCTGTGAATCTAAGCAAAGAGCAGCTGCTGTCACCTTTAAAGCCTTCAGGATGCGAGTATTTGATGATGAAACATGGGTTTTCTATGGAGTCTGAATTTAAGGAGATATATGGTACAAAAACTTTAGGACTTTTAGTTACAATACTGATGGACAAACATGGACCCAAACACTGGTGTTACAGTCATTACTTTGAGCCATGCAGATGGTTGTTAAAAGAAAAGCAATCTGCACTTTTACCTCTTTTCTGTGTGTTGCTACCACAAAGGTGTGAGCCATCTAATCTGATAGCAACCTAAATGCTATAATTCTCAACGTACAGTTTGGCAAACATTATGAATACGTGGTGAGAAAGGTAAAACTGTGCGACGGACCACAGACTTGCCAAATATCACTACCAACACTTGTTTTGTTTTTTTTAAACAATATTTTTTGGCAATACTGAACAATGTGAGAGGTAGAGAAATGTAAACCAAAAACCAAAACCAGAAATGCTTCTGAAGTACAGTGTTGTTTCATGAAAATAACAAGACTCTCAAACGTAACAACACAGTCAGGTTCGGTAGTGAAATGTGTGTTTTTGACTTCTGGGCTTGGAGAAATCCACGTTTCCATAACCCATTGTGCCAGTAATGTTTTCTGACAAAAAAGTAAGGCTGGTTCAAGTCCCTGTTGCATTTGATTTGACCAGACTCCCAAGGAGCACAGCTTCCTTTCGAGTCAAGGCAGGTGGATGGAGCAGACGATAGGAGCGTGGGAAGATTTCCGGTGGGTTTGTTCATGATGGAACATGGCAGCGGTGGTGGGGCGTTGTGTGGTAGGGACAAAGCCCTGAGTGCAGGACAACAGTGCATGCTTTTTTTTCCATAAACTAGCACATGCTCTATTTCTATTAAAAAAAAAAAAAAAAGATATATATGGCCCAAGTGCCATACATATATATATGGCACTGGGGCCTAAACATTTTTGTACAAAGTCAGAACCTCCTGTTTCTGTAGCTGAAAAATAGGACTCTGAAACGTATTCACATTTATTTGTATAAATTTCCTCCTGAAAAAAAAATCCACTCCATTCCTCAGTTTTGTAAACATTTATATATCAAGTGACATGATTTAGACAGAGGAAGTGGAAATGGGAACAGCTTGGATTCAGTCTGTCGAGTTTCTTTCCTGTTTACTCTTCCTGGTGCAGCACGTTGATTTCAGACCACCACCACTGCCCTTCAAAATCCCCACCGTTTTGTCCACTCTTCTAAACAGAAGGAGCATTCAGGGCTGTCTTCATCACCCTTCACGGCCAAATATTCCCAAAAGTGCAACATGCGAGATGCGGGCAAAGTTTGCCATGTGCTTAGGAGCTTCCAGTGAAGAGTGAAGCCTAAAGAGAGGACAGTAGACCCGTCTGGCCAATACTGGGGTGGAAGCCATTAAATTCGGCTTACCCTTCTCGTGAGAAGGGGGTTGATAGCTGGTGGTGGACAGGGAGTGTAAGGAGGTGGCAAGGGACCAGGTTTGATCCCCCGGGTTCTCATGTAGGACAGGAACTGGTCGGGAATTTCAGCCAGCACTTCTTTAGCCAGACGGGCCATGCTGAGGATGTGATTTCCTCGTCGGTCAATGTAGTCTCTGAAAGGAACAAACTGAGAGGGGAAGGGAGAGGAAAGGACACATGGAAAGGAGAGAACAGGAAATAAGGAAGTCAGACATAAGTAATGTAAAGAGAAATAAGAGGCGGGGAGTACAGAATAGGAAACATGGACATTGAGAATAGTAAAGAAAATGACAAAGATGAAAAGCAGAGATAAGACAAATGAAGACAAAATGAAGAGAAAGGAGGAAACAAGAAAATGAGATGATGGTAAAACAAATTAAAGGAGGAGAATAGGGAAGAAGAAAAAGGGAAAAGAGATGGCATAAAACAAAGTAAAGTAAACAAAGTAAAGATGAAAAAGAAAAAGGTGACAAAATAAGGAAAGGACAGGACAGAAAACATGTAGATTAAGAAAATATAAGACATTAGTTAAGAAAAAGGAAACAAAAGGTGAGTGGAGCAGAGGAAATAAGGAAAGGGAAAGTCAGGAATAAGGGGAGTGTAGGGAAGAGGAAACGAGAAAATAAGACAAGAAACAAGGAGATGGAGAGGAAGTGAAAAGGGAATTAAGTATGGGGAATAAGAGGAAACAAGAAAAGGGAGATGATAAACACTTGGTAGAAATTAGAGGAAGCAAGAACAGTAAACAAGCACATGGAGAAGTGAGCAAAACATACAAGCATCAAGAAAAACGGAAATATGTAGAACAAGAAATGTACAGTGAATGAAAATGAGGAGAGCAACAAGGCTCAACAAGGAAGGATAGGAAATGGGAGAGGAGTAGCAGAAACAAGAAAAGAAGAAGCCAGGTATAAGAGGGGAGTAAGAAAAAGAAAACAAGGAAAGAAGGAGACTGGGAGGAAACAAGAAAAGAGTAAAAATAAGGTAAGGCAAGGAAGAGGTAACAAGAAGGAATACAGGAAATGAGGGTGTGGAGTGGAAATGAGTGAAGAGGAGAGGAGAGGAAGCAAGGAAAGGTGAATACAGGAAATGAGATGTGGACAAAAAACAGAAAACGGTTATGCAAAATAATGAAAAAGAAAGCAAAAAACAGGAAAACAGAGAGAAGAATATTGCACGTAGAGGAAAAAATAAGGATCGAGACAGCGGAGAGAAGACAGAAAAACCAGCAGACTCAGAACAAGAGCAGAGTAGAGGGTCAAGCACAATGACCCTTTCCCATTAATCATAAATCCCACATTTCTCTCAACACCTTCTGCTGAGTGAACAGCCTCCCAGCCAGTCAGCCGTGTCTTCGGGAGTATTCTGTACCTGAACAATGTCCCTCTCCGCGTATCGTCCTTGGGATGAGATCCTCTCTTCGTCCCCATCCAGCTCAATCATTTCTGAGGAGGGAAGCGCATCAGTAACACCCCGTCAGGAGGCTTGAACAGCCACGTCAACGTTGCGGTGAGCAAACATGACACACGGTTTTTGTGTTTCAATCTGCCAAAGTCATTAGCATGCCACAGGCTTACACTTACTTAGAGTGTTGATAGCCTCAAATGAGAAGGACTACACAGAATTTGCACAGCTGAGCGTGAAGCCACGGGGCCGTGAGTTACACGTAGCTGCGCACATAAGAGGAACGTGCCCGAATACATGTAAGCACAGCCAGCAATGAGCACCACAGGGACATAAAGCGAACGCGCACTCTGACTTCATATGCGTGCTAATCCCGTTGACGTTGCAGGCTCATTGCTCCCCATGAGTGAGCTTGTTTTTCTGTTTTTTTAACAGAGGACTGCTCTGTGAATTGTAAACACAAATGTCTCAGGGAGGAAACACAGCAGAGTGATGCGGCCCTTGCGCATTTAAAATCAAGAGGAAGAAGAATGGAAAAAAAGGAGTGCTGCTGGATTGAAAAGCGAGAATTTATCATATCCCCTTTACCTCGGCTTCTGTGAAGGAGGAGAGGGAGAATTAAGGGGAGGGTAAGCGGAGGAGTGAAGAAAAGAAAAGCTGCACGAGGAAGGGCTAAACCATGTGGGAGACAAGATAGGAAGCAGAACGAGGGGTGAGGGCAAAAGATTACTGCATGCTTTTAAACACACACGTATTTGCACGCAGACACACATTCACCCTGCTTACCATCGAATTCCGCTGGTCCAACCCCAACTATTATAATTGACATGGGCAGAGACGAGGCCTGTAAAGGGTGGAAAGTGACAGAATAACCACATCAAAGTCGGCGAAGAAGCAGCGTTCATTATTTTCACCATTTGCTATCTTAAACCGTGCAGGCTGTCAGTGAAATAAACCTGCAAATTACCAACTATACATTAACTGTTACAGTCCAAGGAAAGGAAGCTCTATAGAAAAATTAAATGCCATTGTTAAGGCAGACGGGGCCTTACGTCCTTACTCTGCAGCTGGTTTTATAAAGCCCCTCGCCTGGCGAGATCTACGGTTTCTAATTTCATGCATCTACAACCTTGTCTAAATCTCTCGAAGCTTGACAGCTTAAAAATGACTCCCATTTACATCTTCCTCTGCCCTGAGCTCCAGCTGAACTCCCGGCCTGCATAGTAATATTGTTTATTAAATCTTAGTTGAGTGGGACAGCAAGTACAGTTGGAATGATGAATGGAGCTTTTTCAGTGTTTCATAACTTCCCGTGTTATTAGACGGACGCCCAAATTGCTTGAGATATGAAGGGCATGGATCCTCCACGGGCTAGTAAATAATTACTCTCAAATCTCACTTTACAATAACATTACATCACACGGGGGGCAAAGTGGAAAAAGAAGCAGGAGAGCGGATGCGCGTTGAGGCCGTGCGAAGCATTAAGCCCAAGCAGCTGAGGCTCCAAATATATGAGCTCGCCCAAAATCGTTACACACATTAACTCTGATCACTCTAATTAGAAAGCAGAGTTATTAGAGCTGAACATAGCAGCGTTGGGGGGGTGTAAGGGACGTGGTGGTGACCAGACTGACCCTCTCTTCCATTACTTCCCTCATTAGTAAAGATGAGAGACAAAGAGAGAGGGAAGAGGCAAAGATAGCAGCTGCACTGCTTTTCACTCTCTCGCTTTCATATTAGATGTTTGTTAGTTTATTAGGCCTCTATTGGGGTTTTAATCACACCTTCAGGGTTCCTTGCGAGTTTTACAGTAAATTAACTGAACGATTATAAGTACACATTTCACGGACTGCTACAGTAGATCACGTTTAGTAACCCACTGTGTGCTTACCGGTTAAAAAACATTTTAAAATATAAAATATACATAGACCAGAGGTTAAATGTGAAGTGCTACTGTACATTTACTATGGACTCCTTGGTCTGCGCCATGTCTGTGATCACGCCATCAGAGATGATGAGCAGGATGAAGTACTGTGAGCCGTCTGTCACTGCTGAGGCATACCTGGTGCGCAAAGAGATGATGTGTCAGAGGTCAGGCGATCAAAAAATGACAAAAAACTGCCCCAAAAAGCAACTTCTGGGTGGAAAAACGAAGTCGAAGTCAAAGCGCCACAAACTGCAGTTCCTATAATTTCCACATGAGGCCGTCTCCAAAAGCTCCTCTGTTAAAGTCACCAAATTCCACCATGAAACCATGATGTTTGAATCAGTCAGTCTTTTATAACAACTACATGTAACTGCATTTATTTTTTTAATACCATATAATACCATATGTTAATACTTTCCCAGCCTCACCTCTGTTAATTGTAGCCACTAACGTGGAGTCTCATAAATGGCTTGCTATGTCCTGCTTCAGTTTTGGAGAATAAACCTATACAGTTGATGGACACTGCCTCATCCAGAACCGAGCTAACTAGCATAAGCTAATAACATAGCATTTCACCATGGCATCCCAACTGTAACTGCAAGATGAAAAAGTGCACTTCCATCATTAACAAACTTTATTTCTTTATTTTTATTTCTTTATTTTTAATTTTGTTGGTATTTCATTAGCATTTTTTTTCATCTGAAGCTGATTAAAGTTTTAATATGTACTGCACTTACCAGTTTATGTGTCAGAGGGAGCAAGTTTATGGAAGATCCAATTTTATGAGAGCATAATATTAACTTGCTGGAGCAGCCCTTTAAAATCCCCCTGTCTCAAGCCCCACACATTGCCCTCAGCAATCACCTTATTAGATAAAATCTCATATTAGGTTATCACCCCTCAGAGATCAATACAATTATAATCTTATTTTATGGAAGACAAATGGACCAATTACAGCTGCGTGTAGTTGCCAGGCCCAAAAAATTACATAAAATGTGAAATAGCCATATTTGTAGGCCATGGCTACACTAATTAGTTTGAGGTTTGGGGTATTTAACACACAAAGCGCACAAAAACTGTTTAGTTGTTTTTGGAAACACAGTCTTTTCATTCAAGTACAATTTCAAACCTATTCTCAATGTAACCAGAACATTTCCAAATATTATGTTTCAATTAAAAGTATTTATTAAACTTTTATTAACATACTCACAAACAATGAGAATATATATTAAAGAATACACATTTATATCTGTATTTAATTGCATACTAAGGAGGAGTAATGCTTTATAAATGATGAAGTAAACACTAATGCCTTACTAATGCTTAATGGTATGCGTAAGTAAGTAACATGTTTCTGGCAGCATTAAAAGTTAATATAGAAACAAGATCCCAGCCAATGCTTACACAGGTTTTTGTTACATGAACCAGAACTTTTGAAGTGATGTGCCACGGCATTTTGAGACCATATATTAAAGAACACTCTTAGGTGAAAACAGTCAAGCAATTAGTGATTTGCCGTGACTTGATGCCACTGTTTCTAAGCGCCATCTTCCTGGATTTCAGTCAGATGCTCCACACAAGTGAGCAGTGAACAATGCATCTATTCTCAGGCTGAGTGGGCGGACGACGCTCACAGAGACGGGATTTGAAAGCTGATGATGAAAGGGGGGGTAAGTGCTTGTTACAGTCAATCTTGAGGATCATGAGACAAGATCTGGCAACAGGGGATGTCAGGTGGGAGTTGGAGGACACAGAACTAGGAAACAGCACATAACTTTCTATCGGTGATTATTATTGTGTGAATTGAGTAAGTGCAGCTGACAGCTTCTTTCAGTATCTGCTAAAGGTATTACTTGTTTTAAATATTTGAAAGCTTTAGAAGAGCATATTTGCTGATCCAGTGAAAAGTCAACTTGGAGCACAGGGAATTTTCTATTTATGGCTGTTGGGATGGCCGTAAAGGGATTTATCTATTGTATATCTGTGAAGCGGTAGGAGGTGTGACATTTACTGTTATCCACAGCAGTGGCGCCAGCAATCATAATCCTGCATGCACTGAGCTTATAAATGTTATTTTAAAACTATGTTCAAAATAACAGTTTAAGAACTTTAAGTCTAATCTTTGGATTCAGTAAGTGATTAAATCGATGGCTTTTTGAAAAAAGAAGGGAAACTACTCTATGTGATAAAGATTTGGCAGAAAATCTGTTATTTAAATACATTAAAAGATTTATCAGGCGATTAAAATTTGAAAAAAATAAATTAAATTCAAGCTTTCCTGTAAATTTCAATAATTCTGAATACTAATTAAAACTTTATATGCTCAAATATTTGGCTTTATATGACTTTAGAGTAAGAGCATGAATGTTTTTCTTCATCTTTACCAAATTTCAGATCCTGATTCATTTTGATGGGGACAATGACCAATCACATATTCAGGCTTTTATCTTTGATAGTTTTTGAGGTATTCATGTTCAAACATTGACGCAGATTTCAACGTGCAAAAAAATGGCCGTAAAGTGGGTCAATGAACCATTTTTCAAAAAGATATATCCAGAAAAGCATTAGAATCTAAAATTTTTACAGCACTCATTATATATGTTTAAACTTTGTACCATGTGATTTTTTAATGCAAATCAGAGACAGCTGAGTAGCAGTAGTAGTGTATGCCTGTGTTTATTTCAGAATGATGGAATGAGCTCTGTTCTAGACTTTTGACAACATGGAGATGCAGAATGAACTTCAAAGTTGATTTCAATTGTTTTTTATTTGATCATCTGGGTTTTTGATTGTATAATGTAGCAGCTTGGTTTGGTGTTATTACTACATATAGCTGATACTTTCTGTATTGCTGCTAAATAAGGGAATCCTGCTTAATGCCAACTGTTTGTATACTATGAAAACACTGAGTCACTGCCATTTCTTCAGCGGTGCATCTCAGCTGTTTTCTCTTTTTTCTTCAAATCTCATTAGCTCCTATTCTTGTTCCTCAATCCAGTCTATCAGTCACTGTGCAGGCTAGAAGCAGACTTCTGCTGAAAGCACTGTCATGATCACTTTGCATGTTCAAACCACCACAGCAGGTAATGATTCCTCTCAGGTGATGGTGCTGTTAGCACATTTATCCTCATCTTTTCCCTCCACTTAAAGATGTAACTTCACCAAGGCTGATTAATCTTTTAGGAATCTTTCCTGCTGAGCTGCGCAATTCTTGGTGACATGGTGCTTAATGACATTTACATGTGTCAGACCGCATGTTTCACATCCCTCGGTGTGTTTATAATGGACGTACCTGGCCACGTGGTTAATGACAGGGGAGAAGTGGGTGGGTCCATAAAGACGTACACTCTTGAGACTCTGGTAATAGGCCTCCATCACACCCTCAATACCAGTGCAGTATGGGTTTTGTGGATTACCATTCTGCACAAAAACACAAAGATGTGAATGAGTTAACAATAAGACATTCAGATATTTCATCTGCACAAAAGACCCTTGGAAGACTTTAGAGTCACTAATAAAAATAAAATATGCAGTTTAAGTCATCTTGTCACAGCAAAAAAGAGCCTTAAATTTCTACTTAACATATTTAAGACAGTTGGCAGTGCAGTGGATAGTGCTACTGTGTCACAGCAAGAAGATTTAGGTTTGAACCTGCCTGGGGACTGTCTGCAGGGTTTGCATGTTCTCTTTGTGGGTGCTCTCCAGATGCTCCCGTATCCTCCCACAGTCCAAAGACAGACACGTGAGGTTAATTTGTGATTCTAAATTGTGGATGAACAGGTTTCTCTCTCTCTGTATTAGCTTTCTTGCCTGACAGCAACCTGAACAGTGTGTCCCGCCTCTATGTCAATGTCAACTTTGTGTTATCCCTGTAACACAAAGTGTACTGTTTTTGATACAGGAGTCTGAGTTTTTGAGACCTCTAAACCATTAGATTTTTTCCCCCTGAAAACCTGAATAAATAAATTGCACAAAAATGCCAAATGTAGCAAAAATGATACCAATTAAAACTCATCAGGTTCTCTAAATTCTCACTTTCAGACAGTTCTTTCTACACTTAGCTCTGGATGATGTCAAAAAGTGGATTTTCTTAACATGTTAATCAAAGCAACACAACTCTGGCTGTAAGCCCCATCCACCTGATGTTTAGACCTGCCATTCAGAAAAACATTAAAGTAAGAAGGAAGGGATCTTAAAGAACTGCAATAAGGATCAAGAGTAGGAGGATAAAAAGAAAAAGAGATGCAATTTACTAGGCGAGTTGTAAACCTGTGTTTACAGTTAACATCAAATGTTAAATGTCCCTTGACAGTAATCCCCAAATTAATTACAGATTATATTGACATTGCCTGATTCAGCGTTGTGTTGCTGAGTTTGATTTCAGTTTCATGTTGATATGTTCACAGCACCACAGGCTAAAAGTTTACACATCCTGTCACCTTCATTGATTTGATCTCAGTGTTTATTCAAAGGCACTCAGTGTCTCCATTAGAATTCTGTAGCATGTATCTAACATCAGGCATTAAACTTAATGAAATTATATTGCAAAGTGTTTTGATATTTGAAGACACTGTAGCTAAAAGGAATAATAAAAACATCACCATGCTGCAGGGAAACAAAATATAAAGTTGTATTAAATTTCATCTCCCTGGACTGGGACAGAGTTATAATTAATTATCATAACGAACATGTTTGGATGCAAAGTGTCAAACGACAGGATTTCCTGTTAGCATATTGAGAGCCATGAAAAGTGGTCACCCCGGGCCAAAACATCGATAATACTCCAATATTAACACCAAGTGTAAAAGATCTTTTAAGGATGCAGAATCTCAGCTAGACTTATAAATTACATAGTTTAAGGAATACTTTAATCCTTCTTTTGCATCAGTTCGGTAAATGGTATCCTCAGGCAAGTTGGCGCTGCAGTGTTGGTTATAAAAAGATCAAACACGATGATCATTTGTATTAGAAAGACTCTGACATAAGCCCATCCTCTGGCTTCTTCCTCTGTCTCTCCCACATCTGTAATATTAAAATATTAAATCTGTGCCTGGTTGACTGCTTTTGGAGGCCCAAAAGAAAGTCGCAAAAAGGAAACAATGCATTATTTAAACTACCCATATGTTTTGGGCTTTCAATTATCTGAGTAAGAAACCATCCTCACTAACTCTGCTTGGCTACCCATGAGTACGAACAGTGCACATGAGACTCCATTGTTTTGTAAATGGAGCTTGCATAATTAACGTCAGATTCAGTGGTGGCCTTCTCCCACTGTGGCTACACAGCTGTAGCCTTCCTCTTTAAGAGCTGACTCAGTCAGATCCTCAATCGTTAACTTAATGCATATGTGCCTTTAGGGAGTAGCCGATGCTGAGCAGCTGTAATGGCTGTAAATGCCTCTGGAGGAACATCTGGAGGTGAGAGTCGACCAAGAAGAGATTATGTGCGGCTTGAGTAGTGGTCAGGATGTCTACAGCCCTAGAGCACTTGACACTGGCAGAGTGGTACAGACAAATGGATGAGTGGAATAAGGAGAGATGAACAGTCAAAAGCACAACTATTTCTACTCAATATGCACAATCTGTGATTTCAACCCTAAGTTTAAAGCTACAGTGTGTAAAATCTTCACTGCTAGATGTCAGTAGAATGCCCCCACCAGTTCGAATGCATTACCTTGTTGTCAGCTCAATGTATACCTCATCTATCAATGCTGGGTGAGAAGTGTATTTACTCAGGAAAAGGCTGTACAACTTTGTGGAAGGAGTCAGATACAGATCAATGAGTCTGAGAAGCTCACCTCTGTCCAATGACAGCAATGCTGAAATGAGTTGCTGAGAACATGTTGAAGTTTTCTGTCAGTAAGATGCTCATATGCTGTGAGAATGTAATCAAACTCTTTATCAGAGGGAAAGTGTGATTTTTAGGACACTTGACTATAAAATTAGCGAGAGCAATGTTAACTTACAACCAGCTGTTGTTGTTAAGACAGCTCTTTTGAGCTGTCCAGGTCAAATGTCTAATCTGCTGACAATATTGTGAAATAAACAAGCATGCGCATGCACGCTGACTTCAGTTCAGGAGATGAGGCTTGATGTGAGGAGGAAGAGGATAATATATTGTTAAGATACCAGTGGCATTGTCTTATTTTTTGCAATTTAATTTCTTTAGTGAGAGGGACTCCTACTTGAGAGTAAAACACAGGTATGATATTTTATATCTTTAGTCTGAAGGTGCAGGCACAAATTGAAATGTCAGCACGCAGACTCCTACAGCCTCTCTTCTCCTCTGCCTTGTTTTGTTTATGGAGTCATTCTATAGACACGTACATAAAACACAATTAGTCAGAAAGTAGAAGTTCTTCCTGCCGACTGTATTTAGACATGGTGGAGGGACATGGCAGCTTCCACAAAGTACAAACCTGCTCCAATCTATTTTTAATGAATTAATCATAGGTTTATGAGAACGTACCAATTTCCCAGACACAACTACACACAAATCTATGTATATTTATCAGAATCCTTTAAAAAAAAAAATCTCAAAAAAATTACCGACTGCACCTTCAGCGACTACAATACAAATGAGAGGGTCTGGGAAAAAAGTCCAAATGTTACATCCATCAATTCCAGGCTTGAACCTTTCCCAGCTGACACTGACAGATCATCAGTCCATCGCAGCACTAACACAGAGGCAGACACCCAGACATGTACAGTCAATAAGGAATCACCACTGAACCTAACTGGAGGAGATTCATGAGGTAATTCATGAACCAATAACCAACCAAAATCTTTATGCTGTGAACTGACAGTGCTAGTCACTGCACCACAGTTACAGTTCAAAGTCATAACGTCAATAAATTTCATAATAATGATGGTATAAAACTAAAAATGGTTCTTAGAAAGCTAACTAGACATAGTGCAAATTAACTGATTTACTGTCTTTGGTTTAGTGTGGCATATAGCTTCAGTCACCTGTTCTTTTGCATGAACATTTGTCAAAAATAAAATAAAAATGCAGCCTACAATCTGCCCATTTTAAACAGAAAAACGATTGATACAAAGAAATTAAACTACAGCTAAAATACTTTGTCACTCTTGTATGACTAACACTGGCCTTATACAAATAATAAATAAATAAACTTGGCATGTTATCACACCTAAAGTGGCTTATTTACTGCCAAAAACAACCTCACTTGGCTCATTTGGCTTGTATCTCCACAGAGTGCGCAGGCAGTTTGGATGCTGTGTACACGTTTTTGGACAGCAGCATTGACCACCCACCAATATATTTGTTCGCTGTAACACCAAGTATGTAAGAAAGTGCCTGTTTGAAAGTGTTTTTAGTTGGATTTTCAAAAAGTTTTCTTTTTTAACTTGGATGTAGTATTACGTTATGTTTTAGATGTCGCTTTAGTTTTCTTGCGGTCTCATTGTGACTGACAGACTCCAGCTGGCACCAAAGATATGAAAAGATTTGCTTTCGCAGACGTATTCAACAGCAGTTTGAGGACAGGCCAAATCTTTTATTCTGCCAGGTCTGATGATGTTCATCAAATCTGCACTGAATTTCACAAGCCCCGTCACAAAGCAAGGCTTTATTTCCTTTGGTCAAAAACATTGTTTGGTTGGAGTCTCAAATAACACAAGATTTAATTATCAGATGAATTGTGGCTTTGTGAAGGACTGAAAACATCTCCAGCGTATGCCTCACTTCTTGCCCAGTGTCAGATCCAGTAGACTCAAAAAATGACATGATTTCCAGAGGATGAAACCAGGCTCTTTGACGGTTCCTTAGTAACTGATTATCATAAAATTCACAGATGAACTGGCACTAACATAAAAGACACTGTTGCTTCCCAGCAATTTAATTTATCCTGTACTTTGATATATTACCAAATAGCAAACGTAAAAGTATATTTGTGTTAAGTGCTAATTAAGAAATGTTAGCATACTAGCATGTTACACTGTGAGGACCAAAGCAGATGCTAACATTTAGCATGACACATGCCATTTTGAACAAGCAGACATGTTAACTTTAGCTCAAACCGAGGCCATGTCTATGCACAGCTTCAAAGAGTTGGTAACAGAGGCTTAGATCCTTGCTTCACTTTATTATTTAAAGTTTCATTACTGCCTAAAGAAAGGTTTTTGCAGTGTTAAGACTAAAACCTTAAAACATCACTCAAATGGAACTTGGAATCCAATAATTTGCCATGTCACTTTTCAACTGCATAACTAAATCCTGTCTAGATGATCTCCGCCTGGTCAAAAACACAGCTGTTAGGCTGCTAACAAAAATTTATACACTTATCTGATCTTTTTAACTGTTCCGTCTTATTATTTTAATCCAAAGTCAGCAACACTTCTGAGGTTGTAGCACCTAAAGTTTGGAAGAGCCTTCTTTGTTAACGTATTTTCTCAGGTTTGTTTTATGACCTGTATGAATTTTATTTAATTTGCTTTTAATGCACAGATGAAACCAAAATGTGAATGCCTGGCCATGAAGCACAACACCACATATGGCGAAAACCAAATACCGGACACCAGCAAAAACACCTCGTATCATCTGCCAAGCACAGCAGTGGAAAAGGTGAACATCTGGAGTTGTTCTGCTGACACAGGACCTTGCCACCTTGCACTCACCGAGTCAGCCATAAACTCCCTTGTACACCGAAGTATTCTAGAGTCAAATATGAGGCCATCTGCCTAAAAGCTAAAGCTTGGCTAAAATTTCATCATGCAACAGAACAATGATCGCAAGCATAACAGTGAAACTACAACAGAATGGCTGAAAAAGAAAACAATCAAGAACAATGTTAACTAAAACATCCAGAACTCAACCTGACTGAAGTGTGGTGGAACATTAAGAGGGCTGTGCATAAACATATACTCACAAACTGAAAAAATGTTGTAAAGAAAATTGGGTCAAAATTTCAAATAGAAAATTCATTAAAATAAGTAAACAATATACTGTCAGTCAACCCTTCATCATTTTTCAACATCTTACTTGGAAGAAATAACATAAAGTTTGCATGTTTAATCCAGGTTTAGACTGTATGTGCCTATAAATAATACATAAAAAAATGGAGCAAAGCTTTTTTTTCGTGTATGTATATGGACAGATGGATGGCTGGATATGAAGAAAAAAAACCATGTCCTCACCAGGGCAAACTCATGTGAGACCCGTCCATCTGGGGGAAGCTTGGCACCAAAACCCAGCGCGGGAAACATCTTGTCGCTGTCGTAGTCCTGGATGATCTCGCCGACAGCCCGCAGTGCCATGGCATAGTCATTTAGCTGGTAAGGGCTCATGTAATGGAGTGAGGTGGGCTGGGATGGGTTGCCTGGGACCCGAATGGTTCAACAAAATAAAACACACATCAGCATCACACTGTAATTATGCCTGCTCCCCCCTGGGCTGTGAGTCATATTGAAATAAAAAGGAGGACAGTGGGTGAAAGGGGTTAAATTGCAGACAGACATTTCTGCAAGGCACAGCTGCACTGGAGGAAGAAACAATCTCAGTGGCTGCCTCACACCTCAGTGGGTCATACAAGTTCCCCAAATATTACAGGATAGATAGGCAACATGAAACGTACTGTAGTCATTTTAAACTTACAAGATATTGAGCCGATCCTTCAGCGCTTTATTCCAATTTGCACAAACTAATGAAATAAGCAAAAACTGACAATATTCTTGTGTATAAATTTCAAAAGCCACTCCTGACAATTAAATAATCAAACCAAATAATGGCAAAACTGGTATTAAATAAAGCCTATCCTAAATTGTCTCATATTTATTTAAGATACATAAAAGAAACGTTAATATAATGATGACAGCAAAGACCAAAATCATATGTTATTTGATTTTTGTTACAATGTGAAAATCAAAACCAAAAATATTTACATTTTCTCAAATTAGCTCGTAACTTATGGACCCTGGCAGGCAGTTCAGATTCATTTATTTACCACATAGATCTATTTTTAAATAGTTCAGTAATTAACTCTTAAGCTATTGGCTCTTTCAACCTGAAGCAAACATTATTGAATTTAATCGTAAGCAGCTACAAAACTGTAAGGCGAAAATGAAAAACCTCAGGCTCTATGGACTGGGTAGAATTTAACAGCCTTGAGAACAGATCACAGATATTATAAAAGAAGCAACAGCACTCAGGATAAGGATAAAGACGGTGGCCTTTCCCACCTGCACTTAAAGACCCAATTAGCAGGCAAAACAGGAAACATGAGAGCCAATCGTGTTGCTGCACTAACGCATGCACATAACATACGTTCACAAGAGTTTGTTATGCTGCTCACTATCATGGTGAAGGTTTTTGTCAGATCTTTTTTGTTTCATGGCATTTCTGGCCTTTGTATAAAAACCTTTTGTAGACATTACCAAAGTCCTGAAGCTAATCTTTATTTCAGTCATGTTCCCACTGTCACAACTACAGTCCTCCCTTATTCATTTTCTTGCGGGCTTTGAAAGAATTGTCCAAATAACTGCTTGGATGCGTTACCAAGACAGCGTATGTGACACGAGGCTTGCTGAAATTTGAAAAACTGAGAATACTGATAAATGCAAATTTAAGACTAAATAACAGCCTTGCCCCAGTGAGCCAATAATATAAATTTTGTTGAACCTGCTCTAAAAACTGGAGTGAAGACTGTACTAAAAGACCTCTTCTAGGCCCCTTTCAGCTTCAGATTAATGCACGTTGAGGTGGTTCTCCATCTAACATTTGCAACAGCAGGATGGTGTATGTGAGCATGAATCCAAATAACCAACAGTATTTGGAAGCTGTGGTGGCGAGGAGGTCACTCATACTATAAATCTTGCACCACTTACTGGACTATACGTGAAACATCTGCCAGATAATAATAATAATGATAATGATAATAACAATAATAATAATAATAAATAGACAACCAAGGGCGCTCCGTGGCCCAGACGAATATGATGTATTAGATTTGGGTCACAATAATAATATTCATTTGAAATGAGTTCAACGTTGGCTTTGGGTTTGAGAAAACTTGTAGCCTACGGCTTTGTTTGCGCAACATTATTAAAGAAATGAGACAGCTGTAACAGTCTGGAACAACCTGTTTTACAAATAGGATCAAAGAAAAACTAATGAAGATAATATGCATACATTATAAATAGATGCATCACACCACTATTATTTTATAGTGTGGGAGCTGCTTTGATGGCAGCAAAGAAACTCATTAATATCTCTTGTGGCAGAAAGAAGTCTCTAAAATTGTATAACATATATTGACTCACTAAATCATCTCTTGCTGAAATGAGAACATTACTCATCCCTGACAAAGTCATCTGTGCAGAAGAGCTAATTTTGTTTGTCTGACGTTAAGTTGTTCTGATAAATGCATTGTGGTTTTCCTGTGGGTTTTATAAACCGCCACTACATGAAGACAACAATCTAAACTGAAAATAAATTTGGGCAAAATGTGGGAGTAATGGCTTTCGTTCTCCACAGAGGCAGAAACTTTGTTACACTGTTTTGGCTAACAAGTAAAATCAAGCTGAGCTCAGAGATTTAGAGCAACAGATAGCGTTCTAATAATCATCCAGCTTTCAGATGTTCTATCTTCTTAGTTAAATTAAGGGGTGAAGAACCATCAAATGAGCGGATAAGCAGTCCCTTAAAGGTTCAAATCATATAAAGATCTGATCGTTAGCCAGCAACATTTTATCTGTTGATACACTAAAGAGATTTCAACAATATATGGGCAGAGCTTTAAAAACACTCACCATTTGATGCTGTGAAATCAATTGCCACTGTGAAATTAATCTGAGTCCTACAAGAAATAAAAGAAGAGAATAAATAAGTCACATGAGGAGAAACAAAGAGCCATCAATCGAGCCAGATTATATGATAGCATGTTTCAAAGCACGCAGCATGAGCAATTAAGCAGCAGGTTATCGGCAGCTGTCTGTCTTCATTTTGGAAGCGGGAGATAAAAGGCAGCGGCAAGTCCTCTCAGCCGACTCTCTGCTGCGTCTACACTGCTAACTGCAGGCCATTCAGAATTTAATGATGAGATTAATGTTGCTGCCTAATTGAGTACTGTATGCTATCAATTATTGTGACCTTACCCGCCTCTGATGTAGTCCAGGAAGGACAGCTCAGTGTCCACCAGGCAGGACAGCAGAGTGACCTGCAGGCAGACAAGTGCGCCAATTAGACAGGAAATACTTGTGCAGTGTGAATCTGTCACTGTAGCACCTGATTCTCTGATGAGACATTTTTACACCGCTGATCAAATGTTTCTAACATTTCTTTTTTTTAGGGCTGTGATCTTTTCTTTGTTTTGCTCCACTGTCCACTGATTTTATTTTCTTTATTCTTTTTAAACATACTTGTAGTGCAGTAAAAAATAATGCAATTTGTGGTCAACTTGAAACAAAGACAGATGTGAAATGTTAGAGTGAGGTCAGAGATCAAATGTGATATGATATTTGGATGCAAACTATAACGTGATATTTAGAGTCCACATAAACCAGTATCTTTTCCTACATGTTGCCAACAAAACAAAGTCAGCAGAATTTTAAGCGTAGTTTTAAAGATAAAAGACATTTTATGAGTTTTATAAGTCTGACCTTATTTGACCTTGAAGAAGAAAGAAAGAAGTCCAAGTAATGTGATATTTATGATTTATATATATCATTATATCATTCTTTATATGCCAATGTTTTGTCAAAACAAACAATGGCAGTAAGAAATAGTTTAAGTAACCATATATAGTATCATTATATAGACTTAGAACTTCAGATCACTCTATTGACCTTAAAGGAGACGTCAGAGGTCAAATGTGAAATATTTGAAATCTTTATCCAGTACTTTCTATATGAGAACACACTTGGAAGAATCATAGTTTCTAAATTAAAGGCTTCCGGTTAACCAATAAATCATTAAGCTGACCTTGAAGACCTTGATGGATCTAAGGATAATTTTAATGGACTGTTAACATGACATTTGCACCAATGTAAGGAAAATATGAAAAAACAAACCAAAGATTTCTGAACACTGAGGGGGATATTTGAGAAAATAACCTGAGATAAAATCCTCTATACATCAATAAAAAAATCTATTTTTGATAAGGCGCTTTAATGGTTAAGTTTAGCGATGATAACAGTAAACATCAGATGCGTCACGCACACATTTGTGAGATTTTTTCTTTTTAACTTTGTTTTTTCTTGGAATAACACCCACATCCATGATTTTTTTTAAAATTAGGATGGCACTGTTATGATATTGCAGAAGAAAAGTTTTAGGGAACATTGGAAGTACAGATTTTATATGGCATACCATCTGTTATCACTTTGCCAGTAAATGGCATGAAAGTTCAGACAACATATTAGGACAACTTGAGTAACAATAACAGCCTACCGTTCCTGAGTTTTGGTACTTTTTCTTCTTCTTCCCTTTCTTCTTTGGATTTAGCACCTGTGTAGAAATCAGTTTGAATCATCAAAACAGATTATTCAGTAAATTAAAACACATGCCCTCTTAAAAATAAACATGTCCGAATCTCCGCACACTGCAGTGGGTGTTACTGATGGAAATAGCTCTGTTTACGCTCCCTCTTCAGATTCATGTATTCCAAATGCCACAGGACACTGCTTCCAATAGAGGCATCCAATAGAGTGTACAGACTCTCCAAACATTTTTCAGAACATGTTCACACACTTCATTTTGTATTCTATTACTTGTCCTCTGGTCAAGGAACAATTGATTTTCTCTGTTTTGGAGAAAATTAAAAACTGAGCTAAGGATTGATGAAGCTGAAGACAGCACTGGTCTAAATGATTTGATAACCCCCAGTTAAATCACACGAGCGTGGAGAGAGCCCTCTGCTCTCCCTACATCTATTCTCCAGATTATGCTTCATAGTTTTACTGACTCTTAACTTTCAGTGATTTATGCTTAGCTTGAACACAGCTGATAGACCAGTCAGCAAACTGCAACGAGCACAAGAGGGAAGCGCAGCCTTTTAGGGAACTTGCTTAACAGCGTGCACTACACATATTAGTGAGTTCCATCTGGATGGCTGTATATCAGCCTGTTAATCACTGTAATTAAAGAATCCGTGTATAATCCCTGCTATAATGCTCCATTGCAGTCTTTGGAATACAAATGAACACGACAATAAAGTGAGTCTTTCACATTTTAGATTATTATGTGAGCTTCAAATAAATAACAAGAGCAATCAAAGACTATTTCTACCATTGTTGTCTTTTTACAATTTGCTCGTTCAGATATGATGCGAAATGAGCAATTTTGTCCAATCGAGCAATGCTGAAGAACTCTTGCAAAAACTGTTGGATCCAGACTAGAAATTCACTTCTAACTTGCCCTAAACCTCACCTCACCTCAAGCAGAAAGATATCCTTGAACCCTGAAACAAACCTCCTTGGGACAGGCAAAAACTGCTGAAAACTGTAGGAAGATAATATACACTCCCACTGGTGAGAAATGACACTCGAAGGTGGCTCTAGAAAATGTTGACTCGGGCAAAACTCAAACAAAACGTAAAATATGCAACTCAGAACATGTGCACCTGGTATTATAAACGACCGGATCAAGGTGATGCATCGTATACTGACAATCCACGAGCGAAAGATCAGTCAGATTCCAACCTCTGATGAATGTGTTTGTCCGGTTTTACTCATCTAGCTTTCTGGCCCCAGGGGGAAGAGAGACAAAACTTATATTCACTTTACACAGAAAAAATGACTTTTCCTGACTTTGAGCCTGTGCTCACGCTGCAGTGCGTGGGAAACACTACTGTAAATGTTCTTCTGTATGGAAGCAATGCTGTGATTAAAGATAGAAGCTAGCCTCATCCTACCCACTTCAGTCCCCACAGACCTGCAGTTCTTTATTCGAGTATTCCAGTTTTTCATGATAATGTCAATTATTTTTATTTAATGACTTGATATCATTACTTAGCTCTTTCTTTTTATTTAGTGCTTTGTAATAAATAATAATTTGTTACCCACAATCATAAGTTCAGCCTATAAAATTTTATTAGATGGAAGTATAGCATGAAAAATGTGTATTTAAATCAGTGAAAAGTGAATGATGCCAGAATCCAACAATAATTTTCTAATCTTTTGTAGACTGACCACAACACAGAAGCTTTCCAGATCACGTTCTCCTGGTATTGCTCTAATTATTGTGCAGCTTCTGTTGTATACTAACTGTTGTACACACGAGATTACGCTATAAATGCTTTGAAGTTGCACAGTGTGTCCTATATTCAAGTGAAAAACTACACGTGTTTGAATTATTTCCACTTTTTTCATTCATTCTCTTTGTTAAAAATGCCCGATCTCCTGCATGGACTAGTTAAAATGTTTGTGAGGATATTTTTTAATAACAACTTGCCTCGGGCATGTTCAATTTGAAAATGGGGCACAGCATTCTGCTGTTTCCAGGTTGAACGACATGTTTTATTTAAATATTGTGCAACGGCATGCAACAGTGGGAAACAGTCTCTGAAGCATGTTTTATTCTCGTTCAGTGGGTGTATCAGAGAGTATTACTCTTACAGTGGTGACTCGTAAGGTGTGTAAATCCCTCATATTAATAATATGTTAACACCACTCTACGAGCTCAAATAGCTGTTTGAAGGTTCATGTTTTGGTTAGATATCAGGTGACCCTCAATCCTCCCTTAGTTATGCTGCAATAGGTGTAGGCTGCTGGGGGATTCCTATGATGCACTGAGTGTTTCTTCTTCAAACACCTTTCTCACTCACTGTGTTAATAGACCGCTCTGCACTGAATCATACTTGTTATTGATCTCTGGCTCTCTTCCACAGCATGTCTTTCATCCTGTCTTGCTTCTCTCACCCCAACCGGTCGCAGCAGATGGCCCCGCCCCTCCCTGAGCCTGGTTCTGCCAGAGGTTTCTTCCTGTTAAAAGGGAGTTTTTCCTTCCCACTGTCGCCAAAGTGCTTGCTCATTGTTGGGTTTTTCTCTGTATGTATTATTGTAGGGTCTACCTTACAATATAAAGCGCCTTGAGGTGACTGTTGTTGTGATTTGGCACTGTATAAATAAAACTGAATTGAACTGAATGAGATATCGTGATGAGAGAATAATGAATAATTAATATTATGAAAGGTGTGGGAAAAGGAGTTGGATTATCACCTCATAGACGTGGAACTGTGACTGGCTTCTGGACATTTCTCTGTAGCTTGTACTGAACTCTCCAATGAAATCGTGGCTGTAAGAACACACACACAGTCACATTAGGCCATTGCTAAGGAAACACCGTAATAAAGCTGTGTCAGGAAAAGTAAAAATAATGATCATGACAAGAGGAATGGTCCAAACGCCTGCTAGAGAATAACAGATTGGATCCATTTTTTTGTGGTGTGCATAATATTTGCAAAGTCTTCTTCAAGGAGCAGGACTATCACTGAGAAGCTCATTGGTTACTGTAGGCGTGGGTGTAGCAACCATTTATATAATTTCACAGAGATAATCAGCAGAGTTGGAGTCAGGGTCAGATATTAATAGGAGCTCAGGGCAAAACGCCCTTGAAATGTCACAAACTGTGTATGAAATGAACAATGAAGGGGCAAACTGTGCCCCTGAGTACTGGGAATTCACTTGCTTCAAAAGATAAACACGATCTTTATTCCCTGCCTGACACCATGAAGGTAACCATCGAGAGCCCGTTCAGAAAATATTAATAATTAATGTGTTGTATATTTGAAGTAGAAGGGAGTGTTGTCACGTGCAGGGCTCCGCTGAGATATTTTTCCGCAGTGTCTACTCTTTAACAGTGAAAAACAAGAGTGTGTATAAGGACATCCATTTTGGAGAGTGGTCTGTTAGCAAAATCCCAAAAGCACTTCCCTACTTTGCACATATGCTCTGATGTTATCAGGGCAGCTTTTTTGGATTTTAACAACACACAATAACAGTCTCGCTGGTATCTCTCGTTTTAGAATGTAGTTTTAATACATTAAATAACGATACTGCATAAATTCATGGATCGTTGCACCACACACTGTAGCTTTAACATGCAGGAAAGCATTGCTCTCTCACCCTCCATCTCTGTCCCAGTCGTACACCTCCACCTTAATGCTCCTGTGCAGAGAAACAAGAGGATCGAGTGAAATCCCATTAAGAAAAATCAATCAGCACCACAGATTTACTATTTTTCTGTTTATAGAGCTGGCCACTGGTCTGTGGAACGCACAGGTCCTCAGCAAAGAGAGGGAAGTTCAAGACAAACTAAAGGAGTTTCTACATCTCTTTTCTAAGACTACGGTCTGGTAAGCTTTAATGTTTAAATGTATCCAGGTTTAGGTTTAGCTGTCACCTTAGAAATAGACACCTGTACAAAGAGTGCACTCTGCAACAAAATAAAATTAAAATGTTAATTACAGCTCTGTGTTGTAACTGTTTTAATGTGTCTAACGATTTCTGAAGCATTTAACTGCAACAGTATTGCATTCTACTGTTATATTTTTATGCATGCTCTTTCATGGCATGCATTTTGAATTTCTCTTTGCTATTTGGGCTGATTGGGACCTGATGAATGTAAAAACAAAGAATTACCAGATTTTTATTTTTTTACCTGATTTTTGTTTCTGACATTTGTTTTAAATTTTGATAGAACAGTGGCAGTATAATGTCCTTGTAAGTGGATATCAGGCCCTTGTAGAGCAAAATTTAGTTTTTTGGTCTAGACAACCCAAAATGTGATGTCCACATATGTGGACGCCAGGTCCTAGGAGGTTCAAAATAAATTATCCATGCAAAATCAAAGTTTGACACTCATATCTGTTGACTGTAGTTCTTTAAAACAATTGAAAGAATGGCTTATAGCTGTATCAGTCAGGACTTTCTGAAGATCCAAGTTGTCTGGTTTTATTACCGATTGTTCACATTAATGCTAACATGTCAGAACCTGGTCATTTCTGTAACTCTCCTATTGCATTTTTTTTCCATTTAACTCCTGGCCTGTAGCACTACCTGAGTTACAATGTACTAAAATTGTAAAAACCTGAGTAGCTACACTCTGTCATTAGCATGCATCATCTTTCTGCAAGCTAACAGTAAGGAAGCGCTTTACTTACTATTTATTACTAAATAATTTTAAAAAGAATCTCAAAGCTATTTGGTAAAAAAGTATCCATAACTCGAAATTTCGAGTTATGGATACTTTTTTTTTAATTTAGTGGCAGAAACGGGCTTCCATACAAAGGAGCTCCTAAACATCACCCAAACATCAAGTTTACCTAAGTCTTGTAAGTCTATGTCTATTAAGTATTCAAAGGACGATAAAGAGCTAAAAACTTGAACTTAAGACCAAAACAGAATTAGACAAACAAAAAGGAATATTAGCATATACATGAGTTATCAGCCAAATTATTATTGTAAACAAAGTTATTAAGCCAGAATTTCTCCATTTGTGCCGCAATAAGAACAAAAACAAATCCAAACATGTCTTGGCTTAAACTCTGCTTAAAAATATGTTCACCTATATTCCTGTTCCTGTTGTGTATATTCATATTCTCTCCATTTAAATGTAAACATTCATGCATCACCTTGTGTGTCCTACTATACCTGTCATAGTCACCATTACACAGCGCCCTGACGGGAATTTTAAAAGCCTGCCACACTGGATCCAGAGTATTCTTCACCACCTCTGTTTTGTGGCAGATGGTGTACCTGCGAGACATACAAAGTTAAAGGAAAAAAAACAAAAACAAAGCCCTCAGTGCTTCTTCTCGTTATTATTGAGGGAGATGCGTTTAAAATGCGTCTCAGGAAGCTTGACCCTTAGCTGAAGAAACAGCTTCCAGTTTCTGTTTCATAAGGAATCGGGACTGGCTCTTTGTACCCATGGTGTGCTGCTGTTAAACCCTGCGGCGGAACATTTAGGCTGCATCAGTAAATACC
Source organism: Oreochromis niloticus (assembly GCF_001858045.2). Classification (NCBI taxonomy): domain Eukaryota; kingdom Metazoa; phylum Chordata; class Actinopteri; order Cichliformes; family Cichlidae; genus Oreochromis; species Oreochromis niloticus. The sequence continues at coordinate 42,441,601 of NC_031972.2, read as the reverse complement.
CAGCTGCACTAAAAGAAAATGTGTTAAGTGCGAGACGCTGAAGTCGACTTGAATAAAAGCATCTGCAGGGCAAAGAAACTGCAACCTCCACATGCAGTTTTCACTTAACTCTGTCTTATCCATCCTCCCTCTCTTTATGTTTCTCATGTCAACTCTGTGCTATTATTTCCGCTCACCTCTGCATCTACGGCTTCTGAATGGAAGGCATAAGTCACACATACAACAGGGAGGATGTAACATCACACAGGCGGCTTAGCTCCTACTGTACGTCCTCCGTGTATAAGCTTTTAGTGCATTAACCGTCATGCTCGGAGTCTATATATACTTCAGAAATTTTTGCATGTGTGTTTTTATGTGTATAATAGCTGAGTGTGTAATCGCTGGATATCAATGAGAAGTCACTTGTAAACTTACGATCCGTCCTCGTTGCTGCGGTAAAACACGAGAAACGGATCCGATTTTCCGAAGAAATCCTTCTTATCCAGCTTGTTCCCACAAAACTGTAACATCACTGACTCCTAAAGAGGAAGAAAGGGACCAAAACACACATGACACACTGCCTCAGAAGTGCTATAAAGACATAAAATATGACCTGCTATTAATACAAAAAGTATTCATATTGGTCAATAGGATGGTGAAGACTTGTACCTGTGTGTTATATATATTTGTTTTGTGTTATTTTGCTTTTGATCCCATGGCTGTTTGTTCTGTTAATTCATTTAATTAATTGAATTGGTTGATTTTATTACACAGTCAACTGGCATCTCTGTCACTTTTATAATTAATTTATCTTTGCAGCATTTTGCTGCAAAATGGTTCTTTGGTTTAATAAAAGAATTGAGCCCAGAATATCAGAGAACTTCCCTCAGAAATATCTGCTTTCTATATTAACTGAATGCTTGGGTGGACAGATTCACTACTGGGAGCACAAGACGATGCCTCCAGCCCATTCAGGTTGCACATTTGCACTGTTGCAAGAAGGTCTGCTGTATCTCCCAAAACAGCCTCAAGAGTTTGGAAGAGATACTAGAAGATAGGCACAGGGAGCGCTGGACATGGCTGTACCATGCAGCAGGACCAGTGTCTGCTCTTTTGTGGGAGGAGAAACGGGAGAAGCACTGCCAGAGCCCTACAAAACCCCCTCCAGCAGACTACTCATGTGCATGTTTCTGGCTATACTGTCAGAAACAGACTACATGAGCATGGGATCAGGTCCCAGCATCATTTATTGTGCACACAGCTCAGCACCATTCAGGAGAGAGCAAAGGTCTGTGGCCACCTGCAAAACCTGCAAAAGCATTCCACTTTTATTGGGGATTTCATTTCATTAGCATCAAAAGCAGGTGAATTAACCAACAATGGATTATGTGTGTCACAGAGGGAGAGGCACAGTTTCTCATTTATACAAGTTATTGTTAAATATATGAATATATTGATGACACAAGTAACTAGCCTTTCCAACTAAGATGGGGGTATTTGACATCAAATTAAATGGGTTTTTTTTTATCCTTCCAACTCCATAGTGCAAAGTCGTGTGTAATGTTTGATTTTACCAATGTGAGTTTGGTGAAATAATCTTGTAAATGCACAGCACCCTTGTTTACTCAACAACACAGCCACATATGAGCTGCTGTCTATATTAGAATATTAGGCCAGAGCATTTATAGTTGTTTGCCGTTTATGATTCATTTGAGAGAACTTGAACATACGTGTATTCTGTGTGTGAAAACAATATTAAAATGTTGGAGAATTTTAGTTCAATCTGTGTGATTTTTACTTGAAGAAGACAAAAGAACCAGAGAGTACAGATAAATAAAGCACAGCATCTCAAAGTCTGAAAAGTCCACTTCAAAAAAGCCGACAGGTGAACCAAACAGACTCTTACCCTGCAGTTGCTCACTTCTTCTGCTCTCACTATGATAGTGCCACATTTCTTTCCTGGGATTCCACTAGAAAAAAGAAAAACAAAACAGGAAATTGGCCGCATTGATTCCAGTTTAAATGCTTTAAATGTAATGCATTCTAATCTATTTTATACTGTATATGTCTGTTCTATTACTGCATGCATACTACATTTAGTGCGTCACAGTATTATTTGTCATCTTAGTTTTATAAACAGTATATCTGTACTACTCATTACATTTTAAACTGCATTTTGTCATTATAATCTCTTGGTTGTTCATCTTCCTGTGGCATTTCTTTTCACCACAGATGGCGGTTTTGGGCCAATATTTATGATAGGAATATTTAAGGTTGTTCAGCAAAATGCTGAAAATAAGGGTATTCCGGCAGACGCTGCATCTAATTTCTCCTCTTCATGTTTTCTCTTGCAGTCACTGCCTGATTGCATTTGTAAATATCAATTAATGCTGAATGAAAACCTTCAGAAAAGAACATCAAAGTAATGCAAACCACATCCAGTGACATTTCAGCTGAAATGTTTGTTTGCATCCTGAGCAGGCGAAGCGTAATATTCAGCCAATAAAGCCAAGGGAGACTGACCACTAAAAATAGACAAAATGAATGCCACAGACCCCGGGCCTGATCCAGAGTGAGGAAGGGTAGAGATCTTTTTTTTTTGGCTAAGTAATGTCCAATAATGCCAGAGAGCGCCTTAAATAAATAAGAAAATTTAGAAATTTATGGCTGATCTAAGCAAGTTTTTGACAATTTCCCCATCACCTGAGATTCACAGGCATCTTAGGAAGAAGAGGGAAGCTTCAGTGAAATGAAGCCACTGTACATGGAGAGATTGCTCAGTAAGGGGCCAGATGGATGAAATGGTGAGACAAAGAACAAAAAAGAGATGGACAGAGCCACAGAGAGAAACAGAGGAAGAACACAGTCCCTAAATGATGGAGTACAAAACAAGAGGTTGTTGAGGTACTGTAGAGGAAGCCTGACACCATCAGTGCGTGGCATCACAAGTGTCATTGAAATGGAATTTTAGTCTGTGATACCCTTCAGTGCTCACAGTCAGTATCTTACATGTGTGTAAATTAGCCTCAATCTTATGTTCTTGGCTGATAAAGCTATATGCTAAAAAGCAACTACAGCTTAAACACCTTCACTCCTAAACAACTGATTCAATCTTGATGAAACTGGCACATAAATTACCCAGGTTAGCGAGGTTTGTAGCATCTATATGGTGATTGACTCAATATTTACTTTGAATAAAAAGCTGTGTATTTGTATATAGAAGCTGCAAAATCGAGGCTGTTTAGTGAATATATGCTGTTTTTACGAACTTAAATACATAAAGATTCAAAATGAGCTAATATTTTTCTCAAAATGGTACATGTTCTGGTTGTCACTAAGCAAATGACCCATATGCTGTGAGGGTATTGCAGAGACCTGGGTTTGTATCCGCTCCAGGCCATTTTCTCTCCATCTTCCACTTGCTCTCTCTCCCAGCTTTCCTTTTGCACTCTCAACTCTCCTATCATAATAAAGGCTAAGAAATCCCCAAAAATACTTGTTAAAAATTGTACATTTTCTCACTTCTGTTCTGTTATTAATAAAATATGGATTTATGAAATTTGCTAATCATTGCATTAGGTTTTTAAGTACAGTTTACACAGTATTTCATTTTGGAATTGGCTTTCCAAAACATCTGTGCTGAGCTTTTTCAATGATTACATTTATGTTAGCTTTAATTAGTAAGTATCTGTGCAATGCACCAATACAGTTGCTGGATGTACCTTGCTAACAAAGTAAGCTAACGTCAGCCGATAACTTTACATTCTCATCCAAATATTGTCACTTTTGGCATCCAGAAGTCCAAATCACAACAAATAAAATGCCACATTCAAGGGTTCAAAGAGGTAGTCCACAAAGTAGTTCATCATTCATATACAGTCTATGGTTTACAGTTGTTCTTCTATTATTTTTTTTTGCTGTTGCTGCTTTATTTTTATTTGTATGATCCAGAGCCATTCGACTGAGCAGGAGTGAAATGCTTTCAACTTAGGAAGGAGCACGAACAAAGTTACACACCCACACATACACACACACACACACACACCACACACAGTTGCCCAGACTTGCAAATATTCATTGCAGAATAATGACGAATATCTAAAAATATCTTCACAAATCCGAAAAAAGTTACAAATAAAAAATGTAGGTGCAAGAAAGAAAGCACAAAGACACAAATAAACACACACAATCACAAATCTGAACGACTGCGGGCAGAGATGATTACATAACTTAGTGACAGCAACACATTCTTACATCATATTTCTTGTGTATCATTCTTTAGGAGACCCATTCAGTTCCAACCCTGATTCTGACACACACAGACACACACTCACTGACAGAGAGAGACACACACTAATGGATGTAGATGCCAGTATGGCCACTTACTTCTAGCTCACTCAGTTTCTCTCTTTCGCTCACTCAAACACACACGCGCACACAAAAAGGACACCCACTGGAGGACATGGGGATCAGACCATGGTTGGACAGCTGATGGCTCACTGTCTTTGGTGGAAAATTAAAACAAGACAAGCAGGTTCTTTAGTTCTGCTCTGTGGGTTGAAGCTGCAATAATATCAGGATGCAGCTAACATCCAAAAAGAAGTCTGAAGACCTCTTGAAGAATTTACAAGAAAGCTTTCCAAGGAAACTTTGACCCATGATTTATGAAGAGCCTTTGTGCAGTAAACTTCTGTGTAATTTTAAATTGGGCTGTATTCGTGCAGTAGCCCTCTTTATTTTGAAAGTATTATTAATGAAATATTTTTAAAGGAACCTTGAACTGTTTTAGCTTTTCTAAATACCCATGAAGCATTCAAAACTCACGGAAATATATTAGCAAACTTCTGTACTTTTGACTTCCCTATTTAATTTAAGACTTACAAACCTGACCAGCAGATCAACTGTATCTAAAGGTCTGACAATCCACTGCCATGTTTTTAAAGTGTGGAGTTGACATTGTCGCAAGCTAAAACGCATTCTGCGCTTCGCTGAAGTCAAACGCGTTTGATTATTGCATTTTGTTCTTCGTGAAAAATTTAAAAAGAAGATTTGATTTGAAATGTACGGGTCCTGTATGACAAATGGAAATTGAAATACAGTCTATAAGGCAAAAATAAAGTCTAACAAGATTGAAAGTCAAGCTTTCATATCACCATCTTTATTCTTCCACACAGCCTGAACTCTCTGGGGCAAACTTGCTTGTAAATTTAAGCAGTCTTTAAACTTCTTTTTGGATGTTAGCTGCCTTCAGTTCCATTTATTCTGCTAAGACGATCCCACATTCATGTCCAAGATCCGAGGAGGCCCAATATGACTGATAGTGTTCCATTATGCACTTTTCTACCCAGGTATGCTTTTTACTGGATTGGTAGTGTGTGATAGTAGATGAGATAGTAGACAGAGCCTCCACCGTGTTTTACAGATGGCTATGGATACTCACCGTTGTACCTCTCTTCTGACCTCCACCCTACATTTTGACAAATTATTTGTATTTGAACCAAAAAATTGCTGGACTTGCTCTTTTTGTCGCTAAAGCTCCCTCTTTATTTACTTACTCTATAGTTTCCTTTATGTGCCAACCTATTAGTATTATGTGATTAATAAAAATATAAATACCTCAAGTAGCTAAAACCTTTGCATAGTTCTGTATCTTCCAAAGTTATTTTCAACTGCAATTTGAACCTATTCACAGGTTTGATCAGTTGTGTACAAATTTGTGCCTTTGAGATAAATAAACCTCAATCTGCTGATTGACTGGCGAACAATAAATCCTACTACAGCTAGTATGACTAAAAAGCTGTGAACCTTGAAAATCTGTCATTACTTCAAAATACGTTTTCAAACCAAAGTTGTCGGTACTTTTTGAAATTGTGATTGTGTAATGTCAAAACTTGTGTGATGATAATTGTAATTCTGTTCAGTATGGAAGGGATGTTGGCAGCTCGGTTCTTCCTCTGAATGTACTACTCCACTGTTTATGTTTATTTTTGTCAGTACTAGCTGATACTGGAGAGAAACTGTCAAAAATGCTAGCAGGGGACAGACTTCCTGTGCACTAGAGGATGCTTCCAAGCTAACATCAACACCCCATCGAGCATAAATTTGACATGAACTGCTACAGGTCTAATCACTGTTTTTTTTCCTGCTATAATTAGCGACTGAGAGGATGAAATCACAGATTCATTCATTTTAAAATATCTCTGACGAGATTCTTTAAATCTTTCAGTTAAGGCTTCTACAAAAAGGATGTGTGAGCTCATCACTGACACATTCACTTTGGGTGAACTGTCCTTTTTCAATATTTGATTTTTACCATCTCAGCATGTTTGCAGTCTGTCATTAGCTCTGCTGCTGTTAAAGTGTTCATCTCATTTGGCTGTTGGAGGCAGCGTAGGCTTTCATCAACATCGTTACTCATTTTCATGCCGCTGCTTCACTTCGAAGACAAACAATGGCAATCTTAAAATCACATGCTGATTTTCAGTTCACTCCGACAGGATCTAAAATTTTAACAGCTTTTTTGAGCCACCCAATGACTCCCAGATTAGAGTAATGTAATACAAATATTTTTGCCCATCACTTTAAAATGGCAAAAATCATATTCCAAGAGTGTGCTGACTGTTGGTCATTGTGCGTGCATTGTGTGGTGCGTGCCACTTACGTCAAAGGCTTTTCTAAGCGGCTTCCCAGGGAGCCGACAATTTCACCCAGTGTGCAGAAGGCCTGGCCCAGGAAGTCCTGCATTAACCAAGGGAAAAGAAGGTTTATGAGTTAAGGAGGAACATTCATTACAATTTTCTTTAGATATCTTTTACATTTGTTCCTTTTTCCTAAAAGTCCTTAAAGACTGTTTAATATTAATTCAAGACATTTAATTATTAATTTGTGATTTTATAAGCTAAAATACAACCTATTCGCTTATATTTTTTAGCTTGCCAAATCCAGTGATTTCAGTCTTTATTATAGGATTTTGTACCATTTTACCCTGCCACTTTTCATTGCAATATCTTTTTCAGCTGCAACAAACAAGGCTGAGCCGATTATGTGACTGGCTGTGGCTTCAGCATGACTGAACAAACAGCCATCATACAGAGATACCACACAGCAGGGCCACGTGGAAAAAAGAAAAAAAAGCTAAAGGTAAAACAAAATAATTAAGTAACAAAGTAAACAAAGTTGCATTTGCACCTGCATTGGAAATATAGCATTTGAAGCCGTTTCTCCAGCAGATTTAAAGTGAAGCGTAAAAAGAAACAAATTACTCAAATTAAATGTCACATCTTCCCTTCTCCATGTATGTTTATTTTGCACACTGACATCTAACCCATCGTGCAAAGAGACTAGTGTCCTTGTTGATCACTGCAGGGTGACCACATGAGAGAGATGAGGAGCCCTTGGCCAGCAAGAACAGCAAAACAGAGAGACAGAGGAGGGTGCATAAAAAGTGGTTACAAAAAGCCTGGACTGCTCATGCACTGATACTAAGGCCTCCCCTACGAGACTGAGAATGCACGCGTATAAAAGTGCTTGACAGATGAGCCGTGTTGAGTCCGGTGGGCAGAAAGCTGCTCCACAGATCTTTGCCGGTGCTCAGTATATTTCTCCCCCAGCCGAGGTCTCAAAACAAAAAGGGATGACAAAAACACTCTGGCCTTTTCTTAACATGTGTGCTACTAGTGAGGAGCCCTTGCCCTCGCTAGGGGCTAGGAGTCTAAGGCTAGGAGCTGAGGTGCTATAGATTCACTGTACAGAGAGAAAAGGTTTGAGGGGTTTCTGTAATAAAAAAAAAAAATATATATTTTTTTAATTTTATTTCCAAACCCCTTATAGTCCCACGCGTGGGATACTTTGTCCTCTGCATTTTAACCCATTCACTCAGTGAAGCAGTGGGCAGCTACCATTCCAGCGCCCGGGGAGCAGAGTGTAGAGACGTTCCTTCTTACTGATGTTGCTGTCATTCAGTATTGCTACATCTACCACTACGGCGGTCTTTTTCTGCTTGTCCATCACTACTACGTCCGGTTGGTTAGCCACCACCATTTTGCATGTCTGTATCTGGAAGTCCCACAGGGTCTTAGCTTGATCATTCTTGAGATCATTCTTGAGGGTAGAGACCCACCCTACGGGGGGGGGGGGGGGGGGGGGGGTGTCTCTCATTTTGACCTCGGGACTTCCAGGCCATACTCAGCACAGATGTTTCTGTATAGTATGCAGGCCACTTGGTTATGGCGTTCCATGTATGTCCTGCCTCCTAGTATCTTGCACCCTGCTGTTATGTGCTGGATTGTCTCAGGGGCATCTTTACACAACCTGCACCTGCAGTCCTGCCTGGTGTGATAGACGCCACCCTCTATGGATCTTGTGCTTAGAGCTTGTTCCTGTGCTGCCATGATTAGTGCCTTCAGTTCAGCTTTGTCCAGCCACTGGTAGAATTTCTGGATGTCAGCTGCTTCCTCTATCTGCCGGTGGTACATAACGTGCAGGGGCCTGTCCTTCGATGATGGTTCCTCCACTTGCTCCTCTTTCTTGGGTTTCTGCTGCCAGAGGTATTCACTGAGCACGCAATTGGTTGTGGCCATCTTCCAAGCAGTAGTAAGTAACCGTGGATGTTTGTTGTTTCATCCTGGACTGTGGTGCTGACACTCACCAGTCCGCGGCCTCCTTCCTTCTGCTTAGCGTACAGTCTCACGGTGCTGGACTTGGGGTGAAACCCTCCATGCATGGTCAGGAGCTTCCTTGTCTTGATGTCATGGCTTCTATCACCTCCTTTCGCCAACTTATTATCCCAGCAGGGTACCTGATCACGGGCAGGGTGTAGGTGTTGACAGCCTGGATCTTGTTCTTGCCATTCAGCTGACTTCTAAGGACTTGCCTGACCCTCTGCAGGTACTTGGTGGTTGCAGCTTTCCTGGTGCCCTCTTCGTCGTTCCCATTTGCCTGTGGGATCCCCAGGTACTTGTAGCTGTCCTCTATGTCTGCAATGTTGCCTTCTGTTAGTTTGATACCCTCAGTTCTGACTACCTTCCCTCTCTTTGTTACCATCCGACTACATTTCTCCAATCCGAATGACATTCCGATGTCCTTGCTGTAGATCCTGCTGTGTGGATCAGTGAATCAATGTCTTGTTCACTCTTGGCATACAGCTTGATGCCATCCATGTACAGAAGGTGGCTGACGATTGCTCCGTTCCGTAGTCAGTATCCATAGCCAGTCTTGTCAATGATCTCACTGAAGAGGTTCAGACCTACGCAGAACAGCAGTTGGGACAGAGCATCTCCTTGGTGGATCCTGCACTTGATGGCAACCTGTGCTATGGGCTTGAAGTTGGCCTCTAGTGTTGTATGCCACATCTGTGTGGTACTGAGGCAGGTTTTTGGCCAGTAGTTGGATGGGACCGCTCCCTTCTGGGGGTCCTTGGGGATCAGGACTGTCCGACCTTCCATTCTGGGTGTCTCTCACTGACTGCAGTCAGTTTGTTCAGCCATTAGGCATGAATCATATCAGGGCCTGGTGCTGTCAAATTCTTCATACTGGAGACCTTTTCTTATGTGTCTGCCACTGTGATAGTTACTGGACCCTGCTCGTGGAGATTGCTGTGGTCTGCTAGCCACTGAGCATTGCCATTATATGTGTTATATATTCTATTTGTGAGGTATTGTAGTGCAAGTGGTAAGGAAGGTGATAAGTAGAGAGCATCGGCAGACTGGTCAAATCTCTTCTTAATGTAATTTATTTTCTGGCATCTTTATTCTGATATCTTGAAAAAAAAGCCAGACTGTCAAAATCTCACTGGTTTTATACAGAATTTTAAACACACCTGAACCTCATTAGTCTCTACCAGAGAAAGAACAACCTAACCTAAGAACAGGTTAGACCAAACATCAAAATCTAAACAAAGAAACAGGAATAAGATTATTCACCTAATCTACAAACTCATTTATAGAACTAAATGGTTTGAAAAGTAAAACACTTTATACAGTACAACTCAAAAGGTTAGTTTAAAGAAAATAAACAATACTATGCAAAAAGGAAAAACCTTCTAAGGGTGCCTGTTTCAAGACAGTAAATCTTAAAACTAGAAAAAAACTAGACAATTTTCACTTGTTTCATTGGCAGATTTTTTTACTTAATACAAGATATTTTAGCTTGAAATAAGTGAAAAAATCTGCCAATGAAACAAGTGAAAATTGTCTAGTTTTTTTCTAGTGTTAAGATTTACTGTCTTAAAACAAGTTCCTTTAGCTTACTGAAATGTTGCCCTTTAGCTGATTCTGCCTTATTTTAAGTGTAATGAGATATTTTGACTAGAAATACGACAAATAGTCTTGGTAAGATTTTGAGTTTTTGCAGTGTATATATTTGTTTTTTGTTAAGTTGCCTAATAATTATGCACAGTAATAGTCACCTGCACACACAGATATCCCCCTAAAATAGCTAAAACTAAAAACAAACTAAAAACTACTTCCAAAAACATTCAGCTTTGATATTAATGAGTTTTTTGGGTTCATTGAGAACATGGTTGTTGTTCAATAATAATATTATTCCTCAAAAATACAACTTGCCTAATAATTCTGCACTCCCTGTATGTGTATATGTGTATATATATATATATATATATACATATATATATATATATATATATATATATATATATATCTTGACTATCAGTCAAGGACTGGCCTCCAGAGCCCAGACGTCAATATAACTGAAGCAGAACTGGATAATCTTGACAGAAAGCAAAACAAAACTCAATCAGGATCCAAAGAAGAGCTTTGGAATGTCCTTCAAGAAGGCTGGAGAACTGTTTCTGCACACCGCTTCAGGAAATTACGAGACAGCTTGTGAGTGTTCAGGCTGTGTGGGTGGGTGATTAACTGATTGAACACAGGAGATTAACACGGGATAGGTAACAAGTGAATAAATAGGTAAAATAGATTAAACTAATCATGCTGGAGGAGCAGAAGAAAAACAATGGAAAAATATCAAAGGAAGTAAAACTGACAGCAATAGACAAGAACCAATGATTACAAAAACTTATAACTTGAGGAAAAGAAAAAAACAATCCAAAAACTGCCCTCTCCTGTGCACCTAAATCCAGTCTTAGTTTTCAAGACAGACACACGCACTCTGTAATTTACAGATTAGGGTAAAAAACTTATTTTCTCTTTTTTTTTGCCTGCAGTCAGTAATGAATCATTCCCTAGTTACACTGCTATGGGCTCAGGCTGTTGGGGGGACTTCCCATGAGCATTACTTGTCAGCTTCCCATGTATATGTCGCTACCTCATGTCATTAATTTTGTCTTTGTCTTCCATAGTTTCTGTTTTGTCCTTGGTCACGATACTCTTCTCTTGACTTCCCCCTCAGTTCCAATTGTTCGTAGTAGATGCCTGCCCTCCTTGTATCCTGGGTCCTGTTAAACAGTTCTTCCTTCTCAACATTACCAAGTACTTGTTCATAAAAAAGTGAGAGAGGAAACACTAGAGATTCCTCTCTCAGTACCTTTCTCAAAACAACTGTTGTTGTGAATTGGTGCTATATAAATACAACTTCCTGTGCCTGCGTGGGTTTCCTCCAAGTACGCAATAATCCTCCCACATCCCTAAGAGATGCTTGTTAGGTTAAATGATGATTTGAGCCGTAGGTGTGATTATGATTACTTTCCATCTCTGTCTGGTCTGTGATGGACTGGCAGGCTATCCAGAGTGAACACAGATTCTGCTGGAATAGACTTCATCCATCCATCTAAAGAAAGTGGATGGGTATTACTGGTCCAACTAGAATTGTATATACAATGTGTACATATCATACGCACATTCTCACACATTACAAGAAACTGTTTTAGTATGGACTAAAAATTTAGCTTGAATAATATGGAAAATATGTTGAACAAGACAAAAATACACATAAAATATTAAAATCCTAAGTCTTCAGAAAACTTTAAGAGGTGTGTCATCAGCACCAAACAACACCAAAGGTAGAACAGAACTTCGTCTGAAGGACCCTTGGGCTTTAAGTCTGTTGCACTCAGTAGGTATTTCTTGCATCACACTTGTGAACAGTCTAATAAAGGAAATGCCACTATTCTTTTAAAAGCTGTTAAACAAATAACAAGATGTGATGTGCTTTTCTAACCACAAGACATTTAATAAAGGGAATAAAAGCTCCAGCAAAATCCAGCCGTCTCTCAAGCAGTCATGAGGGAACACCAGCCAGTTAACTTAATTACTGCCTGCAAACAAAAAAGCAATTTCTCCGCCTGGATTCATTTGCTTATCGTCGAGTGCTGAATAAAGACTTTGTAATGAGACCGCTGTTTGTGAGAAGCACTGGTGTATTTTTCCCCAAAAAAACACAAGTTAAATAACTGTGCGTGGTGACAAGCAGCGCTTAGGAAGAACGTCATACCCTAGCCTTACATCCAACTTTACTGTATGTCCCCTTTCTGAACTGTTTTTCCTGCAGCTATAAGTAGGTATGTGAACCATATGGCACAGGGGAAAACATCTGCTTTGATTAGAGAAGGGAGGCATCCTCTAAGGGTGCCACTGAAGCTGCCAAAAAAGATACTGTACTTGTGTGCGTTTGCGTTTTTTCTTCATTTTTAGCCACACGACTGGGAATGAACTGGACAATGGAGCCATCACTGCGTGCCAGATCTCCTATCCCACACATCCACAATGACGACAGGATGCATCCAAGCGTCCTCAGCCTTCATGCTTAGAGTGAATTGCAGCGCTCACATTGCTCACTGCTCACAGAGGAAGCCCCGGGGCACACTGAGGTTGGGGCTTAGGAAAAGAGCTCCGCCAGCAGTAATAGGAAGGGGGCTGGGTGTTGAGGTGAAGAGGGAGTTTTATACTGAACTAGTGCTGCTCAAACCTCTGTTTGAACTGAAAGGGAATGTTGTGGCTTTAAGCCAAGGATATATCAAAATCAGAAAAGTAGAATCCTTAATCAGCAGCAGCACGACAAAACAAAACCAGAAATAACAAAGCTGCTCAGAAGCTGTCCCTGATATTTATGCGTTTTATTTGATCATTTTATTGAGCTTCTTCTATTTCCTGGAGTTGCTGTCAAATGCCCAGGACAGTGTTTTTCTCCAAATTTAATCTCTTTGTTATATTAATAAACCACCTTTTGATAAAGATGACATATTCAGCATATTACATTTGAAATAAAACAATGGAACCTACATGAATGAGAACTTTAAGATATATAGCCTCTGTAGCATTGCTGCCTAAGTTTAGGGATCAGCGCAAATTGATTGATAACTATCCATTTAAACTAGTCCTCAAAGAAAGTGTAAGGAGTTCCATAAGTACTATCACAAGAAATAAAAACAACATGTATTTATTTGAAGTTAAGGCAACACTAACTCATATGAGGTGTGGCCAAAAAGTTTTGGAAATCAGCCCATAAAATAATAAAAAAGCAATACCTCATTTCAATTTGTCCAATCTCCCCTTCAAGCTCCTCTTTGTTAGCATGTCTGGCATTTATATTTTGCTTCTCAATTCACAAAAAGGTCCTATTTTGTTTCCGTGCAATAGATCTCATTCCATGGATCATTCATATTAACGCTGCTCTGATTCTCTTGACATTTGTGAAAACAAATGTGTGCTCACAATCAAACACCTGACTGATGTGCTGCCTTCAGGGACCGTCTGTTTTTATTAAGCGCTGCGGTCAATTCCCAGATGTGTCAAAACCCAGCTTCCAAAAAGCTATTTCAAATTATCAGCCGAACTGAACGTGGTCTGGAAAATGCACAAGATGACTTTAACGGCAAGACTGGTTTTCAGGAACTTTTCGATTACTCTGCATTTAACTTGTGCTATCAGACCTTCAAAATGTCTGGAAGATTATTAGAAAACCAAAGTTGTCAAAAAAGTATTATTTTGAAAGAAAGAGTATATGCAAAGTAGCACCCATAACTCAGTGTCCTGATTTATCTCTAATCAGCTGATATTTTTTGGTTTTTCTTTGTTTTTTAAACATGAACAGCATCTATGAGGTGTGAGGTTATGGTGACCTACAGACATGAGGAGACACTTTAAACCTCAGCCCTTGGTTGTTGTGTGGCTCTCAGCCTTTATTCTGGCCTTCAGTAAATGGAACAAAGTTCAATCAGACTGAGATCACTTATTTGACTTGGTCAGTCAAGAATGGTCCACCTCGTCGCCCTGAAAAGCTCTTTGGTTGCTTTGCACGTGTGTTTATGATCACTACTTTTACCCCCAACATTCAGATTCAAATCAGGCTGCTATTGTTCTGGAAGGTTAACTGTGGCTGTATAAAACTGAAATGAATGCATGACTGATTGTTGAACAGCTGAGGTGAAAGAGACACTCACGTGTCTGGAGAGGTTGTCACTCTTGCAGTCTAAATCATACCTGCAGAGAAAAAGGAAAAAGATTAAATATCCAAACATGGACAGTGGCAGCGCAAACTGACTGACAGATATGTGACTGAAAGCGGACCATAGTGTCATTTTTTTGCCTTCATTATCTAGACGCATTAATGCAAGGTACAGCAGTTCTCACTAATCACTGTAAAGAAGCTATTCATGCTTAACACAGGTTTGTGATGGCGGGACCAAAAGCTTCACTAAAACGATTTCATGCATGTGGGTACATAATTACTAGGCTCAGTACTTTTAGGTCAGGTGAAGGCTTCAGCAATTTTACCACCCAAATTTTCCAGCTTTCAATTATGACGGTTTAATAGCTTTTGGTTTGCAGTCAGTATTTATCTACAATGCCAATTAGATTATTTTAAAAACTGCACAAAATATATTTCAAAAAGAAAGAAATAACACAGAGAAATATTCAGTGAATCAACAAGAGTCAGCATGCTACATATTGTATTCATTTCAATAAACACCACTTTTATAAAACTTCACATAACTATCATCTATAGTATCTGTTTATTCTTTTTCATATATCATATATTATATGCATATGCACATACATGCACCTGCACACAGTCAGACATACACAAACACACCCGTCACAGATTAATGAATCTCAGTGGTCCATTCTTACTCATAATGAGTAATATAGTGATTAGGTGCTTAAATGCTTTTGGAGGATTTTTGCATCTGGGAATATTGTTAACTTTAAAGCACAACAAGGCCCTGCATTGCCTCAAGGTTTAGCTATTTAATTTCAGCTAAATCGCAAATCCACTGACTGAAGCAATAAGAAACTCCAATGAGATTTTACTCGAGACATGTACTCTAGAGAAAAGTCTGGGTAGGTCTGGAACCAGCCGGAGAGAGGCACCAGTCCTGCAGTTTTCATTGCTGCATCAGGTTATTGTACATGTATTAACATGATGAGCGTGTCACTCTAGGTTTATCATTTTTCCACATACAGATGTATTTTAACCCAAACCATATTCTTAACCTATAGGCAAGTGCTTCTAAGTGCCTAAACGCAACCACACAATTGATTTTGTGTCTAAATCTAAATAACAAGTAAAAATGAAAAAGTAGGTCAAAATGAAACAACTTGGACCAGGTTAACATTTACAGCAACTGTTTAATACCTTAATATTAATGAAATGGAGATTTAATGACCTCTCAAAATTCCTCTCAAAGTTTTTAACTATGGTACATATGACCATACTTACCATTACTGTTTGCAACTGTGCTATGTGAAATTGTGTACCAATTAGAAGAGTAGTAATATAGCAATTTTTAGTATTGATTTAGTATCTGAGCATCAGTTTTTTTGACAGCCCTACATGCAAGTAACAGGAAGCCCCATGGGGTAGACCTGCAACCTGCTGGGGGAAGGATGGAGGACACTCTACTTAGCCTGCTGCTTCCACCACCATACTTCAGATAAGCAGTATATGATGGATGGATGGATGGATGGATGGATGGATGGATGGAGTGCTCTTGGCAGCCAATATTGTTGTAGCTAATCTGTCAGTGCACCAACACCAAACGAGATCTTATGTATGGTAAGAGAATGCATTGGTTCCACTAGTCCCCTGGACTTTCGTAATACCTGAGAGGACGCTAACACCAGATTACAAAAACATTAACAGTGCGATTGTGACACTGCCTGTAGCACTATAAGCAACAATTCATTTTTACAGTCTGTCCAAACTGAAAATGATATAAGTTGATGTCCAATCACTAAATATTCATTCTTCCCTTAATCTGTAATGAGCTTTGACAAAGTCTGGATAAATCAGTATCCCACCAGCAGCATTCTGATAACAAACTTTTTGACTCAATGGAAAAACTGGACCAATAATTTTTGTTTTTGTTTTTTTACATTCAGTCTACTCTCATTTCGTGTCAAACCTGACGGCTACATTACTCACAACGCGAGACGACCATTTGGCTGGATATTTGGTTGTGTTACACTAGTGGCAGGAAATGTGGCCTTGAGCCATTAACCTGAAACAGAGGCCTGAAGCTTCTTTCTAACTCCCTCAGTTTTCACCTTTTATTCAGACCCAAAAGACACCAACTCAAATGTAATCACTTTAGGCAGCTTAACAAGCTTCACTTGGCTCCTTCTGGCGCTGTTGAAGGTTTTACTAAAAACTTACAGGCTTTCTCTTGAGGCATGCGGTGTTAATTTTCTAGTGCCCACCGAGCTTACAGTTGTCAAATGAAAAAATAAATGTGTCAGATCCTGCAGATTTATGACTTCCATCTGTGATCGCCGCTTCCCAACAAACACTCGTAAAGGATTCAGAAATGAGCAATTCCTGTATTTGTCCATCCTAACATTTGTCCAAAACCAAACGCAGCAGCTATGTTGTGCATGCCATCTAATCTACTTGGCTCCCCACAGAGCAATTTATCCAGCTTTATTTATTTCCTGCACCACGGAACCTCCTTCGGTGTGTCAGGTGTGTGTCAATATGCGAGTGTGGTGTATGTGCAGCAGTGTGCAGCCGAGTGTGTAAATGGAAGAGCCTGAGCGTTTCTTTCTACAGACAGCATGCCATGTACGATAAGGCGCCTGCTGACAAAACGGGGAGATGCCGTGTGTCACTACAGGATGTGGAAGAGAGCTCGAGTACAGTGCCGTTACTAATATATTTCCATAAGCGCAAGGAAGACACGCTAGTGTTATGCAACACGCTGCCAGCAAAATGCACAGGTGCGCTTCATGTTCTATTCGCCCCTTGCCTCTGTCACTCCCAAAGGTTCATAAATGATTCATTTAATTTTATTTAATTATAAGAGACCCAAAGAGAGCAAGAGATAAAAAAGAGAGGGAGCACGAGAGGGAGAGCGGGGGAAAAAAAGATGTATGTATGATGATTTGGCTGCACATGTTCACCCGCACATACACACAAACACACACAAGAGTGCTAGAGTAGATGTCCCATGGCGTCTCGTGAGTGCACATTTGCTGTGTATGACTGGACGTGCGTGCGTGAATGTTTATGTAGATGACGTCACTCTGCATCGGCACTGGGCCAGACAGGATTTCTCTCGGTCCTGCGCTGTCTGTCTTTGGGTGGGAAGGGGGCGGGGGGGGGTTGCTGCTCAGAGCTCTGTTTGAACTGAGCAACGATGACTAATGACAGCGCACAAATAAATGGGGCCGAAGAGGCAGGCAAACAACAGGCAACGGCTCACTGACACTTGAGCGTTGTTTCCTAACAGCTTCATAAACCACTGAAAAGCTTTCAGGCTGACTGACACAAGATATCACACAAATATTTTATTAGCGGCCTCTACATTCACATGATCAAGGTGATGTTTTACCAAAAATACTGCTATAAAAGGAAGGGAAAAAACATCCGACCTTCAGCTCATGTAGTCCAAGGCCATTTAAAAGGCTCTTATTAAGTTAATCTCCAACAATTTTCTGATATTTTTATTTTTGGATTGTATTAGAGTAAGCTTTTCATGACTCGTAGCTCAAAATAATCTCTATTCGTCTTTTACTGGGCCTTGATGCAGCCAAGGCAGTTCTTCCGCTATCTGAAACAGTTTTATCTTTCTCCCCTTTTGCTTTCAGACAGCTTTCTTCTGATTGGCTGCCCCTCACAAACAAAAGCTCTGAAAAAGCAGGTGGGTGGAGCTGCAGAGTTATGTGTCTGCCATGACGACATTAAGGATATACCCTCTCACTGAGATCATACCAAACCAAGAGTTTCAAGAGATTCAACACTGACCTCATTATTTGACACTGACCGTGTTGCTTTAGAGAAAGGTATGGTGGCTCTGAGAGGTCAAACAAACTTAAATATCTGCAAACAAAAAAAAATGGGACACAATAACGTGATGGAACAACTGCAGAAGTAAAAGAGCAAAAAACTTGTAAAGGATTACATTTAAAAGTACAATACTGTAGACAAGTTTGCTACTGTTAGCAAACGTCTATCTACTGTTAGCTTATCATTTCTGTTGTGCTTTGCTAGGTTTGTACTTTTGCAACATTTTTCTATTTGCTGTTGTTTCTACTGTTGCTAGTGTTTTTACTGTCAGCTTATGTGCACATTGTCACTAGTCACCATTTTTTCCTTCTAAAATGCATGTAACAATATTTTTATGATTAAGAATATTCACATGCATGTTATATTTACCAAAAATAACAAATTTTGGATACAAAAGTTCGCATCCCAGTGCAGCACTGTGGCATGGTTAGCACTGTTGCCTCACAGCATGAAGGACCTTTGTTCGACTCCACCCCCTGGGCGGGGCGTTTCTGTGTGGAGTTGCATGTCCGTGTTCGTGTGGGTTCTCTCCGGGTTCTCTGGCTTCCTCCCACAGTTCAAAGACATGCAGTTAGTTGGGTTATGTTAATTGTTACTGTGCTCCTATGTTAATGTGATGTGTGAGTGTGAATGGTTGTCTGTCCCTCTATGTTAACCACTGGCGATTTGTCCAGGGTGTACACTGCATCTTGCCCTATGGTAGCTGGGATAGGCTTCAGACCTTCTGCAACTCTGTTAAGGATAAACAGGAGAGAATAAAACAGACTATAATCAATTCTTCTCATACTCTGTTGTTCGATTCCTTGTGTACATACACAGGGAATATTGTTTTGTTTGTTCATCTTGGATTGTGTGTATGTTAGTTTTCAGCCTGCTTTTTGTCCCAATCACATCTTGTCTATATTTTAAATCTCAATGTTTCCTGTTGTTTTCACCGTATTTTAATGTTAACATTCTGGATTACAGCAATAATGCAGTATTTATATTACCACAGTGAAAGAGAGGCTTCCTCTAATGCACAAACTTTTACATTTATATATAAAGCTGTGTGTCTTTCACACCGTGTGGTAATTTATTTTATTTTTCAGTTCAAATTCAGTCAATATTTATTGTTTTTTTTTCTTCCCCCAAAATGGAAAAGAAACATGAAATGCATTCTTCATGGTGAATTTCTTCTTCTGCTCTGTAAAGGCCTTTGTTTTGCAGGAGATATTCCACGTTAATGTATTTAAATTAATCTGACCTTGAAATTGGTTCCACTCTTTTACTCTTGATTACCTTAAATATTTTTATATAGCTATATCTTTATTGTATTCCCTTTTTTGGTTGGCATTTCACTTCATTTTTTGAGGTCTGATCCAATTTGCCACAGTTGATTAGACCACCATCCACCCAGGGGTAGCATCTCAAACCATCAAATAAATAAATAAAGTAGGGGAGCATTCGGCATGTCCAGCATCTATAAGGGCAGTTTATGGGGGCTTAGTGCTAGCTGGCTATATGGGTCTATTGAAGGGATTTGAAGCTTTATAAAGAAGATGGAGGTAAGGAAGGAGTGTAGGAGCAGCACTGAAATGAGTTTCAGACCTCAGGACAAAGCAGGAGGCGAGTGCAGTTACTGGTCCTGTAATGAGAAAGAACCTGTGTGTGTACATGCATGTTAAAGCTCAACATGAGTGCAAAAGACTGCTTGAGCAATAAAGTGTATGCATGTATGTGTGTGTGTATATATGCGCGCGCATGTGTGTGTGTATCTGGACATTTGCCTTGGTTTGAGGGCAGGCAGTGTGTGTGGGCGTAGCCATGTCCTAGCTGCGAGTGATCACAGGACCATCAGCCCAGAAGACAGTAACAAGGGCCTGATGCTCACCCACTCACAAGAAGCCCCACAGGGAGTCGGCTAGACGGCACACACACACACACACACACACACACACACATCCCATCACCCACTCTTCACTACTTGTCAGCTTTTAACATCTTGTATGATATTCTGGCAAAGTCTGCACTACATTCCTCTGGTCCACAGGGATATACACACAAACGTTAAAGCACATGCACAGAAACGCATGAGTTATTTATACTTTTACACACAGAGACATTCAAAAACACATTCTCTGTGGCTGGATGATATAGATGAACATCATCTCTCCTTATTTTTATTGCGAGATTGTGCAGTACAGAATATTTAGGTCAGTATTTTCTGTGAGAAATATTACGAGCACTTCTTTTAAAACAGACTGGTGTGTCAAATGAGAACCATTTCTTTATGTCATTTGATTCATACAGTAGAGGTGTGAAGTGAGGTTGAGAGGTGATCATCAACAGTCAGTATTTTACAACTCAAATACAATGCAATATATTGTTTAGTTTCATATCATAACTCAATGCATCTGGGCATGTCGACATGTGTTTGAACACGAAACAGTTGTTGGTGCCAGATAGGCAAATGTGAGTACTTCAGATAGATGCTGATCTACTCTGGGATTTTTTCCACAAAAAATCTTGAGGATTTATAGAGAAATAGACTGAAAAAGAGAAAGTATCCAATGAGCAGCAGTTCTCTGGTGAAAATGCCCTTTTGATGCCAGAGGTCAGAGGAGAACGTGTGACAGGATATGTAAGAGAAGATGCATCCTGTTTTGTATCAATGGTTGGGGGTACTGGCTGTACATAATGGTTTGGGGATATTTTCCAAGTGCCCCCTTAGTACCAACTGAGCATAATTTAAATCCCACAGGCTAACACAGTACTGTTGCTGACCACGTCTCTTTATAACCACAGCATACCCATTTTCTAATGTTTGATACTACCAGAATAAGCTTAGATCATCTCAAAATATCTTTCTGAACAAAACACTGTACAGTGTTGAGCATAGTTCACTGTACTCAAACGGCCTCCGCAGTCACCAGATCTCAATCCGATACAGCACCTTTGGGGTGTGTTGTAATGAGAGAGCACCAACTGTGTGACACTATCATGTCAATAAGGACCAAGAAGGTCACACAAAGGGAGGCTCCTCTGTCAGTTAAAAATGACTGTTTTAGTCAAGACAGGCTGCACATAAAGTGCTTAAAACATGTTTAAATCAGAGTATAGCATCAAGTCAATTAAACTTGTGGGATATTGATTAAATACCAGAGGAGGTTGTTAATCAGTTTCAGCTGCTTTGGTGTTAATGAAATTAACAACAACACATGCACTAGTGTGTCACTGCTGCTACATATATATATATATATATATTGCACAGGTAGTCCAGCTCCTCCAGTATGGCACATCAACACCTGCCATTTCTAGAAGGTTTCCTGTGTCTTCCAGCACAGTCTGAAGAGCATGGAGGAGATTCCAGTAGACAGCCAGTTACACTAGGAGAGCTGGACAGGGCTGTAGAAGGTCCATAACCCATCAGCAAGACTGGTATCTGTTCGTCTGTACAAGGAGGGACAGGATGAGCACTGCCAGAGCTACAACTTAACCAGCAGGTCACTGGTGTGAATGTCTCTGAACAAACAATAAGAACCAGTTTTCACGAGGGTGGCCTGAAGGCCCAAATGAGGTTGGCCAGAGGGTAAATGCCAATCAGGCACTGTGGGGCCTGACTGGCATTTGCCATAGAATACCAGAACTGGCAGATCCATCACCACTACTCTCACAGATAAGAGCAGGTTTACCCTGAACACATGTGACAGCTGTGAAAGGGTCTGGAGAAGCCACGGAGAACATTATACTGCCTGTAACATCGTTCAGCATGACTGGTTTGGTGGTGGCTCAGTGATGGTCGGGGGAGGCATATCTCTGGAGGGATGCACAGACCTCTATAGGCAAGGCAGCGGCACCCTGACTGCCTGCCATGAGGTATCTGGATGATCCTACACTAGTACAGTGGGTCTAGTGTGCACAACAAGGCCCAGCCTCATGTGTCTAGAGTATGCAGGCAGTTCCTGGAGGATGAAGGAATTGATACCATTGACTGTCCCCCACACTTGCCTGACCTAAATTCAATAGAACATATCTGAGACATTATGCTTTAGTCCATCATTTTTCATTTTTATTTTTGGGTGTTTTTGAATTCAGCCCCCCGTAGGCTGATCATTTTCATTTCTACCAAACCGTTACCCACTCCATGTCAGTATAGATATCCAGAATGATATTTGTTTACTTTGTGATCTGATGTCTTTACAAAGTGTTACTTTAATTTTGTTTAGCAGTAAATATCTATAACAAGAATAAAAGAGCTATACATCGCCCAGCCCCAACATATATTCTTAACATGCACCCTTTAAAAAAAACACTAATGCACACATATAAATACTTACACCTCAAACAAAGTGG
The DNA here is from genome assembly GCF_001858045.2 of Oreochromis niloticus. Classification (NCBI taxonomy): domain Eukaryota; kingdom Metazoa; phylum Chordata; class Actinopteri; order Cichliformes; family Cichlidae; genus Oreochromis; species Oreochromis niloticus. The sequence goes on along the minus strand of NC_031972.2, from coordinate 42,419,089 downwards.
AACACAGTGCATATCTACATGGCTAAATGTATTCAAACAATCCAGAGTGTCTGACACAAACCATTAACCAACCTAAAATACAATACACTACCTGCACAAGCACTTTGCATCTACACACAAACACACACCCAGAATCCCTCCTTGACCTTAACTATAACCTCCCACAGCTTGTGAGCAGCATGTGGCCGTACTGACAGGCCAACAAGTGAACAAACAAAAGAGCCATTCCATATTTCATGAGCTACCACGAAAATACAATGACAATGTGTGAGGCTTGAACACAATAGGAAAAAAATGCACTGCAGTCTTGCTTTGACAGTTTGTCTATTAATGCCTTTTCTCTGTTTATTTTCATACACCACGACTGGAGATGCATACAGTATGTATCTTGTGTGGATGACAGAGCATGTACATGTTATAACATTAGCTACAATAAGCAGCTTAGATTTGTCAGGCACCTAATTCATAAGAAAATCTGTCAGTGTCGATATGCCTCATGAACCAACTAGGACAACTTTCACACTGTTGCACAGGCTTCATAGCCAATAATGCAAATAAGCCTAGCTGCCAATATTCCACCAGCTATTTTACTAAGCTGAAATAACTTTATGGAAAAAGGGGGGGGCCTATAAAGTTTATCAGCAGGTTTATCTTTAATGTTACTCCCACTTTGCCATATGTACTAGCTATATTTTATATTTTCCTTGTGTTGTTTTGTGTATCTTATGCCAGATACTGTGGTACCAAACCAATTTTCAAAAGCCATGTGCATTTATAAATGCATAAATATATATACAGAGTTGTACTATAAGTGTCATGTTTGACAACTGTTTCAGTGATGGTAAAACCCAAACCCCTACGTTACCATTTTAAAGCACAATTAAGTGAAAGAAAAAGGGACCAGAACCAGACCAAATCTGGCCCTCCTCGTTTTCGGAGAGTGGTAGTCTGAGTCCGAACCATCAGTTTTACAGCCTACCACTGACAAAGATAAAACCGCATTAAAGTAAAGTGGCTAAGCCGAGATCTGTAAATGTCTGTTTTGGACTTACAGCAATAGAAATGGAGAAGTGAAAAGACTGAGAAAAAAAGGACCGAGCTCTCTTTTTTCTAGAAACATCTCAGGCTGTTCATCTGGGTACTTTTTTTAAACTTCATTAAATGCAAATGTTTCAAAATGTACTTGTAATTCTTTGCACTAAAAAGCAAGTCAAAATTTCAGAGGTGTTTTCAATTAGTCATTCTGCAGCGGTTTTACTGGTCAGCCCACTAGATCCAATCGAGCTCTCTGCGGTTGACAAAATGAAATGATTCGACACCCTGATTTAATGGCTTTGTCCTCTGCCTACACTCGACCTCTCCGTCAAGTTTTGTTAAATTTAGCTTGGTGGTTTTCTCTAATCTTGCTGACAGGAAGTCAGGGGCACTCTGAAAGTGCAGATCTCCACTAGAGCCAATACCCAGCCTGCACAACAAAGAAAAATGATCCAGAGCCACATCGCACTGAAGAGGGTTCTTTCTTTGGCTGCAGTAGTTTGATGAAACTCAGCCTGGTACTTTTTCACAAAAGTTCTGTTGACAAAGAAACAAACCTGACACAAGGCTCTCAGTGTAAACACAGCCTCAGCAGGGATAAATACGTTGAATTAAATGTTTGGGTTTTTTATATTTAGTTTCACAATTTTTAATCTTTAAAGAGATGATCTGCTTAAGCCATGTGATTCATGCATCGCAATCACAGTTATTCATCAGCTTCTTGGCTACCAGCAGACTAGCAATGCCTACTCATAGCCAGTCACATGCGCACAAGCACAGCCTTTGGATTAAACTTATTAAACTTTAAATGGCTTATTGTGGTCCACCCGCACCAATGCAGTGTGTCAATGCAGATCAGTCCACCACCACCACAACTCACTCCTCTGGGGTCAGCTTTTTCCCACTGGTAATTTATTATTACATATTGTGGTGTGTATTTATAAAAGGTTTATAGAAGGTTTAGTGTGATCTCTATAGTCAGCACGTCAAAAATACAGCATGGCCTCAAAGTGTTGCCACAAAGTGAGCCGATGTTTTTAGATCAAAACTCTGGATTAAAAAAATATTAATGTATTCGTCAAATTTGTGCTGCCTGTTGTGACACAAACTCATACACCAGGAAATATTCTGAATTTTAATGAGCGTACAAATTATGTCTGCAAAGAGTGCAAAATTACATGCAGGAAAGGCGGGGAGGGGGAAAGAACAGGAGGGGGTCTTGAGGGAAGGTGTCGGTTGTTTTCTGATGTGGCAGATGAAAAATCAGCTCCTTTAGCATAACAACTTCTATGTGAGCGCCAGGAAACTCTGCACTGACCCAGAGATACCCGCCCAGTGCTTAAGGCAGTCAATTAAAATTGTATGATCAACTGTGTCAAACGATGCACTTAGGTCTAAAAGGATTAAGACCGAGCAATCTTTTGCATCTGCTGTTAAAAAGAGGTCATTTGTTACTTTCATAAGGGCTTTTATGTACACCACACAGCACTTCACATTTAGAAAAATAAGGCTGGGGGTAAAAAAGAAAAAAAAAGGCAGATGTGGTATGTTGATGCTCTTAAAATATCTCTATGACAAACTTGTCTTTTTAATAGAACCCAAGATGAAATAACCAACAACAAGCGAATCATAGACATCAAAAAAACGTGTGATTCACCGCGGCCATCTGGCCCTATTTTGTCACAAAGCAACGAACAAATGGGATGAGTTCAGAATGGAAACGCTGGTGAAAAAGTGGCACGAAAACTTGTCTTTTATTTAGAAGAGAGAAGACGTACATCTCCCTCAGCGCAAGCCATGAATATTTCAGTCCTAACTCAACTTCGCCCCACACAGAGCAGCACCCGTGCCTGCGCAACACACGCTAGTACACAATAACAAACACACGGGCGCGCACACATTAACACGGATAAGTCAGCTGTTAACTTACAGGTCAAAGCGTAGATTCTGTCTCTCCTCGAAGAAATAGTCAAGGATGAATTTGCGGACAAAGTCGGGGTTGAGGGTGTTGTCGATGACTTCTGTCCTACCAAACTAGAAGGGAAATGACACAGGTGATATTTTATTACTGGGAGCAACAAGGGAGTGGGACACAATGACACTGACAATCTGAATCATATAGCATACAAGCACACCAGCTTCATGTCAGTCACATGGTCACATGAGATATTGTGTGTGCTATTTGACTTGGGATAAGAAGATGTTTTGTGAATGGAATCAAATGAGTGTTTCCCAAAACTGTGCCTTTTCTCCTTAACTGTCACGGGAATATGTCAATGCAATGATGGAGCGCAGCAACATAAAGTTACAAATCCCACGTCTGAAAACATGTCTCATATTTATAGTCTCATCTTATAGCAGCAAAGACAATTTTACGACCCACGCGCAAGTAATTCAGCCATCGTGGGCTGAATGTCGACCCGACATGTAGTTACATTTCTCGGGAAGTGCGTGTCAAGTTACGTGGAAAGTTACAGCATAGATTTATTGCATTAGTCCAAATCAGGCCATGGTCTCACTGACACCTGAGAGAGGGCCTGTAAGGATCTCTAGCTCACATAGCACTCGCTAAGCTAGTTTAATTACACAAATGGATAAATATGGATGCACACCAAATGACAGCAACATAATTAAACATTTTCATGCTTTCCAAAAAGAAATGTCTGCACATAACTGTTAAGATTCTATCATTAACACAAGAAAACGCAAGAACAGAGTGAGCTTGGTTAAATTTGGTCAATTCAAACTAACACAACTGTCCCAAAAACACCATTACTAGCAATTGTTTCATCATTCAACAAATGGCCCAAAGGCAAACTTGGAAAAAAAAGGATTTAAACAGCTTTAGCGTGACTCACTGAAAAGCTGCACTGCTGCCATTTATACACAATGCCTTCACAATCCCATCGCTGTACTCACCTCTCTCCATTCCCTGTTGGCTATTCCTTGAGTGTACAGGACACAAACTGTTGAATTAGAAGCAGGGAAGGGAAAAGAGACAGGAGACGGTCAGATTGACTGAAGGGTATTTAACAGTGAACAAAACAATGCTAAGATGTCAGCTGAGAGCTAGTCCGCCCCTCTGGACCCCAGCATGAGAGGAAAACTCCCTAATTAAATGTCACTCGAACTTTTGCCTTGTAGCATGGTGATATTTCAGAGAGGAGAAGAGGAAGGAGGGAAGAGGAGGATGAGGATGATGGTGCTGGGAGCGGTGAGTGTGTGAATGCAGGAAGGTCCTCCTTATTGACATTTGAGTATCTTCATCCAAAGGAGTCTTGGGTATTTTTTGATGAGTGACCACTTGTGGGAAGAGAGTGAGGCAATCGGGTAGCAATAACATGACATATCATTTGGATTCGAGCAGCCGATACTGTACTTACACCCACCTGTCGTCTACCAGCGCGTAAAAACTCGGTAAACCTCTGAGCTCACACACTTGTAAATTTGTTTGAAGAGTGAATAGTTGAATGGTGGAAAACTAATGCTGACAAAGCACTTAAGCTATGGATACGTTTTCAATTCCAACAGCAAAGCTATGAAACAGAAAATGAGGTCATACCTCAGCAACTGTTCTGTGTACTGACACGGCGATGAAGTTGAGCAAGTAATGGAGCATTACCACAGAATTTTAAAAATGCAGACTGTATATAAAAAGTTGGATGTTGTGTCCGGGTCTGAAAAATGAAGCCGATGTGAAAGTGCCATTAACTGGCATTCCTTCTAACGGCCAGCAGGGGGAAGCTTCTCTGTTTGACTTTTGGTTGCACAGAAGTCGTTAAACCACCCTCAGTTGCTTTTTGACCTCAGTAAATGCTTTTCTAATGATGTGAGCTCAATCGCTACTTAAAATTTTTAAAAACATCACTTTGAAAATATAACGTATTTTCTCCATTAGATTCAAAGAGAACAACGAAACAGTTTATGCATTAAGCTAGGCCTAGCTTCTGGCAAGTCACCAATTGGTATGTCACAAAACCAACACCAACACAGAATTAATTTAATTTATTTTATTTAATATGCCTTCAGCTGACACACAACTCTACACAGTACTGCTGCAGACGGGCAGGGACACAGCCCCTCCCCTCACTAGCAGCTGAACACATAAACAGCAGCGCAACAAACTCGGCAAAGCATGTTAAAGACTGATGCCCCAGTTTTTATGAGGAATTCATTGAGGGCCACTACAACTCCCGTTTTATTGTTAGTGGTTTAACTATTAGCAATATTGTATACTGGCTAATAATTAAACAAAAACATTAATGTTAGAGAAAGATGGAGTTCTGCCCAACTGTAATATTAACAGAAAGTCTCTATTTAACAAGATAACATGATTATTTGTGTCTAAAAAAGTTTTTCTTGACTCTGACAAAAGTCAACCAACAACTAGGCAGAAACAGTGGCACTCTAACGACTCTGTGTAATCAAGAATGAAAATAAGGAGTCAAGTCACCAGAAGCTCAGGAAACAAACAGGATTGGCACAGACCAGTATTATTGTAATCCTCATTTTAAAAAAGATATGCCTCTTACTTTCATTTTTTTCCCACATGGAAAATGATAGGGAGTATGCAGTCGGCCCTCTCATCACTGCTTACAGCTACATTTCCTCATCTCATTTCATGTGCTGAGTCAGGTCTCTCTTGCAAATGAGAGCTTGGTGTCAGTGAGATTACCTACCTAAGTAAAGCATATATCAGCTATATAAACTCTGTAAGAGGTTCACTTGCACCAACAGCTCTTAGATTCAAAGGTTCATAATACAGATAAGATAAAATACAGTAAAATAAACAGTTATTCATATATATAATGAAAGTATACATATTTATTAATTTGCAGTTTCTGATACTTTCTTGATATCATCAAGCATTAAGGGTGAAGATGGAAATAAATACGTCTAAAGGACTGAGGCTTCTATTTATAAAAGATTAAAAACAAAAAGGTCCTATCAGAAAAAAAAATAACTGAAAAAAAGCGCAATCAGACAGACCAGAGACTTATTTTTGTGACATCTGATTATTAAAGCAACACCTTCCACTGAGACGGCTTGCGTTATAATTAACTATAGCATTAATTAATTGTAAATTTATGCCTAAGTGAATGCATGAGCTGTCATCAACTGATGATATCACATGACTAGTGCAATCATGTATTCATTAGCATTCGTGGCCGTTAGTGAACATCTTTGTTTTGTTAGCTTCAAATGAAGATTTAGAAATCTTCCTGCGACATCAGGTTAGGTTGATTTGCTGATAAAGTCCCACCCACCACAAAACTGACATTTTATCATTTAGAATGGAATTGAGTCAAGATCAAGATAAACTATTAATAATAAAGTTTTGTAAATTTTATGGGTTTTTTCTCCACCTCACAAATTTCACACTGAATTTGAGTGCAAACTTCAAAAAAACATGTCCTAATTTATTCCCACCTCCTGTGTGGCTGCAGAAGTGTTCAAACTTGCTGTGTTTTGGCAGTCTGTCAGTCTGTAGGCTGTATAAGTTGCATAGTGTACAGAGTGCAGTGAGCTAGGGCTCAGCTGGTTGAATATACAGTCATCCTTTAATCTTGCTATGAAGCACCGGATGACACATGGTCTCCATGTGAATGTGCAGAGAAAAAAAGCCATTGATCATATACCCGTAACAATACGTCCTCGCCATCAGTACTTTTAACTCTTCCTTAATTAAGGGGGGGAAGAGATAAGATAAGAGACAAAGGCACCACAGATGCTGCCTTTTTTTAAAGTAAACAGTTTGATAATGTTCCCGTCTTCTTAATGGGTTTTTCCCAATTGTCGAAACAGTGTGATCAAAGCACATCCACATTCACGCACCATGGGAACAATTGCTAAAACACAAACACACATAAAAGCACACAAGCATGCACCAAAGAGAAACACTGGACTGTTGTTCAGTTTTATGAGCTAATATGAATATGGTACGTGAGCTTGCCCGAGGCGCTGGATGTGTGCGCTTTTGTGTGTGCATGTGAGTGTGAGCGTGGCTCTGCCGATGCGGTCTAATGCTGTGTGACTGGGGCCAGTGCTGTCAGCAGAGCAGAGACATGGACGCAGCACAAGTGCCTCCTTGCATAAACGCAGGGATGCTCATCCTCCTTTCGCACTATCTGACATTTAAAGGTCCAATCCGCAATTCTGGAAGCTCATCAATTATGGGTTCACACACCACCAACCAAGGCGAAACGCTAGTACTTGCTGTGCAGCGCTCAGGTGCTAAAGTGCTAATATTTAGGAAATTCAGCTAAAGAAAAGGAGGATAAACAAACCACGGATGATCAGAGGTTAAAAAACTATTTTAACTTTTAAGATTTCATGTAAATGTGGAGTATTTTTTTCCCCCAATCGTGGTTATTTTTAGCGGGCTGTTAACAGGCATGAGTGTCACAGTTTGCTAGTGAAAACAAAGTAGGAATGACAGATGAAAACAACAAGGAAATGCATTACAATCCCTAAGCCTGTCTGGGCACGTGTGTCTGTCTATGAGAGGATCTGTTCACAGTGTTTAGGACAAACAAAGCTATAGAGTTTGTCAGATATTGTTTAGAATCACATATTGTCAATTCTTTCCATTATGGACCATCATAACAATCATCAACAAGTCATTGCCATCTGCATTTGATGATTTGTAAATGTCATCAAATGCATATTTGGTAATCCAACTGTCAGTCAAAGCAGAAATGCCTTAAATCATACTCTGCTTTGTTGTGTATTTGATTTTAAAATTAGACATAATTTAAAAAACAAACGTTATATTTAAGGAGACTTGGAACTAGTGAATGAGATCATCAAGCTTTGACTGAGATCAAGGGAACCAAACTGTGGTCTGTTCCTTGGACTTCTATGCAATCTGACTTCTTTTTGAAACCAGAGGTGTCACCTCTAGCTAGCCGTTACAAAGAATCCAAGTTTAAGGCACTTCCTCTTTGGCTTCACTTTTCACAGCAATAAGCTACATCTGTCCCCTATCAAGGATGTCACAATACAAGAATTTCAAACTTGATATTAGTGCCAGTTGATACAGAGGAAAATTGATACTTGAGGAGAAAAAATAAAAAAGTAAGAGAAATCTTTTTTTTTTAAATTTTTTAGAGCAAGATTGGAACAATAGCCAAGCAGCCGTGACTAAGGAAAGTATGAAGTAGGTTCCAGGGTCCTTCTATGCCACAAACGATTAAGCTTGTGGTTAATATTTACATTTTAACCACCTAGCTTAATCGTCTCTTATGTTTTCCCGTCATTATTTTCATATTGGCTTAACATAAAATATTCCCCGCTGCTGGTACTGCAGTTTGCTGCAGCTTCTGCATGCCGGTGGGCCACAATACTGGGTTGTGCTGGGGGTTGCCGACTGGTCTCTAACCCTGTGGCCTCTAACCCTATGTAGACAAGCTTATTGAAGGGTCAAACCAGTATTTGCTCATATCTTCCTTTTGTTTGTTTTCTTTATATTTTACAGGAATTGCTTTAAACCTTTTGACATAACAATAGTCCTAGCCACCCACCAAACCTCAAAATAGGAAGATGCAATTGTACCAACATTGCTCGTCTTTTCTAAATAACAAAAATGCACTGCAGTACTTGTTTAAGAAAAGCAAGCCTTTGTTGTTCCCCCAATTAAAAATTCTATAGGTACATCTGAAGATGACGCCTGTATTCCTGCTATTCACTAATATTATAAATGCAGCATAGAAGGACTCTGGGTTCAAATGCGACAGTGTACGAGATATGAAGAACAAATACCACCAACATTAATTTCCATTTTTGAAGCAGCGTGTCTGTTTGGTTATCTTGTTTTCACTGGTGTTAATGTGAAAATTCATTTCAGTCAGTAACAGAAAAGAACGAAGTTCTGATAGAGAGCCTGTGTGTTAACAATTTGCCTAAACATAAAACCCTTCTTTGAAATGAGAAATCCATTTGTTAAAAAATATTTTTTTTAAAACTTCAATCCTGCTCTTAATGTCCGTCTACTGAGGCAAATCGCTGTTGGATTGCACACTGGGCCTTTAAAAACCACTGGACCAGTTGCCAAATTGAACCCCTGCTATCAAGTGAGTGAGGAGTGTGTATGTGTGCCGTTTAATCTGTAGGAGGGAAGCGGGTGGTTTGTGTGTGAAGATGATCTGGTTCCCCTCACTCACATTGGGAGCAGAGAACAGTGACGAATACGACCCCTGACATATGCAAATGTCTACTGATTCACACAGGCGAGGCAGAGTGTGTGTGTCCATGTGTAGTGCATTCAAGCTGTGTTTGTACAGTACCAAATCTGCCTGCATGTGGTGGATGTTTGTCTGCGGTTGTGTCTGTTTGCCTGTAGAATTTCAAATCCACCCGCACACGTGCATGAGAGAGTGCGTATATATGTGTCTGTGGATTTGTGTTAGGTCTGCTGGGAGCTGTTGCACTGATCTGTTTGTGTGCACATGTGTGTCACAGAGAGAGTGATAAGAGACAAGCTTACTTGGATCTGACTTGGAGAACGTGTCTCTATCCAGCAGGTTCCTAAAGAAAAGAGAAAGACAGAGAGAGAAAGAAAACAAAGACTTCCATTAACGTAAAAATTAATTACACAGCTGTCCTACTTCAACAAATAAAGAGCAACTACAAATTTATTACATCATTAAATTTTCCTTAATTAGCTCCCATTCTGACCCCGACAACTTGTTTCTCAGAATCCTCTGACGACTTGATTAACAAAAGCCATTTCACCCGGTCACACTGCAGCGGTAAAAATCAAGCTTGAAGTGGAGCCCATTTATATTTTAAACATACAGGAAAAACGGCAGAAAAGAAGATGCATTTTTCACTTTTTGCACTCTCTCGGAGTGCCAGAAGCAACTGTGGAAGCTGCCATCAAATTTACATGACATTCCCGGCACTACACGGGCACGGATAAATGCACCGAAGAGCTCCATCACAGAGCAGATGCTCGGCGCTTCTGAGATATCCCACAGTAAGACAGCTCTGAAGGAATTAAATATTCAAATGAAGATGACAAGTTGCAGATGCCTAAGACTTGTGTATAAGGAAATCAAGAAGCAGCTCGAGCTCAGAATAAGGATAGGGAGACCTGGCGTGTTACGTCAGCAGAGGTGGGGCATTTGTGGTTTTAACTGTGTGTCAGTTGCTTCACAGTGTCCTGAGGTCTCAGGAGGAGGTAGTCAGAAGTCCAACAACAACCCAAGGGGCTAAAACAAACCCTTCGCTTATTCCCTCAGCTTGTACTCCTGCCAAATGTTACATTAGAACTTCATAAAGCTTTCATTGAGCAAACCAGAAAGGCTAAATAGTACGAGTAGCCTGGTCAACAGTATTTTACACCACCACCCAGTTTCCAGCGTCTTGCACAAAATGTAACTCAGATTCTTGATAATGCGTAAGCTTACTTGGCTTTTTATGAATAATACTTTTAGAATAAAGTCAAGTCAAGTTATTATGCTAAATTCCTTGTGTAGAGCTCTCTTACTGCGTGTTGTGATACAACATACGGCATCTTTACTGCATGAGGCTGTAATCGTCGCATCATTGCATTTCTCACTTTGCCCAAAAGAGAAATATTTCCTTATTACTAAAATCAAATTTGAAGTATTTTGTAGCATTTCATAGAGAGCATAACAGCCGTGGGAACAACAACTTGACCCCCACATTTCAACTTTTTGGTATATTGAATTTATTTGCAGAAAAACCTTTTGAGTTTAATCTCAAAATTTTGACTCTATTCTCAAACTAGACAATTTTTTGCATAATGCGGGCTCAATTCTTGCATGATCAGAAGAAGATCTAAAACCAAGAATCAGTGTACCAAAGAGACAGACAGATTAACGCTTTTGTCTATAGCAAACAACCGGGTTTGTTGGATGGGATTGTGTTATCTGCATTTTAAAAGAAAAACATTGTTTAAAAAGTCAATAACAGCTTTTAATTAGCAGAGAATTAGAGCAATGAAATACTACACATTTCTAAAGTGTGGGGAGTGGCAAATATACAATAAGAGACACTATAAAAATAAATACAAAACATGTCACACCTACACAGCAATCCCTGCATCATCTGACAGATTCAAAAGGACGATGAGCTCAAGTGTTTGCGCTGTCTCAGGTAGTGAAAAAAAAAAAGAAATGAAGTTTTTAACAGGCTTCTGATCCACTATAAAATGGTCATCACTGAAATCTATTATTACTGGCATGAATTAAAGCTGAACTGAGTCATAGCATGATTGCTGAGGTCAACTGTAACGTGTACGTAAGAAACAAAAATCAGATTTAGACTCTTTATAAGAAGGCCGTTGTGCGGTGTATGAATTTAAACTGCGATAATCACAGCAGCACGACTTTGTCCATATTGTGCACGGCTCACAGGGAACAAAAGTTGAAGGGGAAGAACTGGGAGAGAGCCCGCTGCTATCAAGCTAGCTGCAGGGTGAGCACTCTGTCGCCCATCCTGTCCTGTGTGACAAGCAGCGAGTGACTTGAAGCCATTGATGGCTAGTGATGTATCTAGATCAGGCACTCGTGTTGTGCTGATCCCACTGTTACCCAGATGGTAAAGCGCTACGCTCTGCTGCTTCTCTGTCAGGGCACGCCCACTGGCCCTCTGAGAGCTTTGAGATGTTAAATAAATGATAATAAGCGATGGAACTGAGCCTAGTCATATCGGGGATGTATTTTATGACTGGCAGATAGTCTGGAAGATTGCGTAGGAGTGAGAAGTGGGCAACTTCACCTGCCAAATGAGATAAATGTCCAATAAAGAGAATAGTGTACCCGATTGTCTCCCAGAGGAGTGCGCGTGGAGGCAGGAAACAAGATGCAGTGAAGAAAAAAAGCAGTAGGAAAAAAACAGTGTCTCAAGAGTCTAAGAAAGACAGCACCAAGTTGTGTGTGTGTGTGTGTGTGTGTGTGGAGGCAGACATACACACACTTCTATGGACACGGTAACCTCCCTATGATTCATACACACCCGAGGGCTTCCACCTGCCCCTCAGAGAGATGGGGGACTCTTTAAAAAGCCCTTTCCTGCACAGGCAGCCTTGCAAACGTCTGGGTGGTCAGAACAGAGTGCCTCGAAGTTCATCAAACATTTACGCTAGCAGTCCCTCCTCAACACCAGAATTACATTTGAAATCCCGCCAGTTACGTAACAGGCACCTAAACATGGCAGCTGGAGCTTTAAATACCTGCATGTGCGGGTGGGATGGGGGACTTCCATCTTTTGAGAGCATCTGGGAAGAAATTTTCCTTCAGCAGTGAGAGTGCTAGCCTGGAGAAATCAGCCAGTATTCTTTTTCTAATGGCACACGTGCATTTCTAACCAGAAATGATGTTGGGGTTTTTTTAAAGCAAAGTAAACATTTTCTACCATATTTAAAGCGTATAAAATGGTGAAAGTGTTCACAAGGCAATGTGGAAAACCTTCCTCTCCTCAGGAAAAGCCCGTTCCCACAAATTCTGATAGTTTATCTGCTTATTAATCATCTTCAGATGATGGTTAGTTTCAACAAGGTTCTGGGGGTTAATGTTAAGGATGCAGATGTTAAACAGATACAGTAAAAAGAAAAACTTGGTCAAATTCAGTCGAAAAGCGCACGTAGAGTTTGAGGGACCACAGGGCTGTCACAACATGAGATTTTCACTATAACACACGCTGTAGAATCTTTTATGATATGGATACAAAATAATCAATATTTATTTGGGGGAAATTTTACAGTCAAAGTCTGTTTATTTCTGTCTTACCATGCCTTTTGAAAGATCTGTATAATTAGCTAATAACTGCGTAAACACTTCATTACCACGCTTTCAGATTTCATTTCATCTGCAGTTGCCCATAAATTTTCTTATCACTTGACAGACGTGATCAAAAATTAGTTGCTGTAAATACATTCTGAAAAACAGAAAATAAGAATACATATTAAGGATCAATTTTATGACCACTATTGCAATTCATCCAAAGGTAATTACAAATGATCAGTCTGGAGCGCGGGTTACTAGAATGAATGATATTTATCAGTCGGTGACTTAAAAGCTTTGTAAATGCCCCAATTCACATTAAAAAAGTAACTTATCACACAGTCATGACATGAAAAATATTTACTATTTGGAAAATCCTTTTGAATGGCAAGAATAAAGACTATTAACATGATATTACGGATTCTGTATTGTGCATAAGATTTAAAATACGTCCACGCTTCTTTAGCAGTATCCTACCAGGCTACTTCCTCTTAACTGTGGACCTGTTATGAGACGAATGTGAGTGCATACATTTTGAGGTTATGGTTCCCCAGTGTGACTGAAAGTATTACTCCTGGTGGAGTTGGCACCAACCACCCCCAACTCGGCTTCATATGAGCCAAAGTAGCAAGAAATCTTCCTGGCATTCTCTTAAAGTCAGATACCATGCAACTGCGGAGTGGGCGGTTACTTTTGTAGCGTAACCTCACGTAAGCACTCGAGCTTGCCATCTGCCTTCCAGGAGTGTGGAGTGTTGTTTAGAGCAGCAGCAGTTGTCTGCAGAGCCGTAACATCAGTTAATGAAGAGGTTCCCACGAAAGATGCTGTAACCAACAGCACAAGCTGCTAGGAGGATAACTCCAGATCAATACAGTCAATTGAAGCTACAGCGATTACTCAGCTGGTTTGATCAGTTTAGCCTTGAAACACCTGAGAAACTCTCTTAACTATGAACGATTTTCTCAGATTCTGAGAGGGAGGGTTTTTGTATCTTCAAGGGAAACTGATGTTCACCCAATAATGAACCACAAGATTCCTGCTTTACGAAAAGAAGCCACAATTTGAGTAGTCTGTGTTAGTTTGATAACATAATTACAATAATAGGTGTTAAAGAAATGATGTAAAATGTAAAATTGTAACTATGGTGTTGCATTGTTACAGTTTAAATATTTATGTAAACTACACAGTTCCATCCATCCTCTTCTTTTTCTGCATCTTTTGGCATTAATTGTCTAAAGATGTTAAATCATATAAGAGGAAAATTCCCCTCAGGTGAACATACTTTATGAACAATGAACATATTTAAAGTAAACAAGAGATTATCATAGTTATTATATAGTAATAAGGTAATAAATGAAGTAAATTCTTCTTGAGCTACCACTAAAGTCTCCCAAAACTTTCACTTTAAGCTCCTCTTGTTACAGAAGGAGATTTTTAATGGCTATTATAAAGCAAGCAAAGCCTATTTTGCTTGCTACGAATGATAAATCCTCTATAATGATCATCCTTAAGGATCCCAGAGTTTGTTTGCACAACCTATGGGCCATAGCTACACTTGACTGTGGTGGATCATAGAAGGAGCAAAATGAAAGGTGAAATTTTTATAGAGCTTCAGTGTAGGCAGAATGTCAGGCTACACAGGTGGGTAAGGAAAACATGGAGTTTAATATGGACCCAGACTTTTCAAACAAACTATTTTCTCTCTCTTCAAAAACAATGACATGGTTCGAATTGATCCAGTATTAAACAAGAGTGTTATAGATGATAGATGGAAGATACAATTAACCTATGACTTATGAGGCTGAAGAACATGGTCAATGCTCTTATTAATGTCTTTTAGTGAAAGTACAGTTTCTCTAATGGTGAGAAACTGATTTTTTTTTGGGGGGGGGGGTCAAAGATAACAGTCTTTTTAATGCAATTAGAAGGCGGCATTTATATCTCCAATGAGGCTGCTTCAAACCAGCTTCAGTCCAGTAATAATGCAGGAATGTTGCTACCTCAGTCCAATACATGTACATTCCTGCTATGGACCTTTGTAAGCTGAACTATGCATTTGAACTGGTTCCCTTGTCATTTATGACAAGAGATAATAGAATAGCTGCTGCCATGACAGCACCCTACTTTAAAAAGATGGTTACATTTTTGATCAAAGTCCTGGTAAATTTCCTTCAAGTGAAGGTCAGAACCTATGTGGCAGGTACTACAAAGATTTATGCCTTCAGTTTCTTGTGAATCTGCTGTGAAATGTCAGGTTTTATGTCCTCTCAGGTACGATTTGTACTTTTGTTTTTGTGTTTTTAAAGCCCAAAGATTCCAGCAGTTTAATCAGGAGCTAAACATTAATCTGAGGTTATATGTTAATTGTACTGACATTTTTTATAGGCTGCACCAGAACCTCTAAATGTCATTTGCATAATTACATTACACACATGCTACATTATATTCTATTTTTAGCCCATATATTTTTGATAATGGCTTATGATGGATCTGCCAAAGAATCTGTATTCAAGAGGCTGAATCGGGTCATTCGGTGCACTTAGCAACACTTGTTTCTAAGACCGGTCGAGAAAGAGTATTCGTTTTTGTCAAGAGCTCCACCAATTTGTTGAATAACCATTGAGACAATCAACAGAATATTAATGTGCAATCATTTTAAGGATTATAGTTAAGTTTTAAGCAAAAATGCCAAAACATTCAGACCCAGCTGAGGATGCCACTGTGAGGAATGATTTTCGGTTTTCCTGTTTCACAGTAAACTGAAACCTTTTCAGGTTTTTTGATAGACTTTTTGACAAAAATAAAATAAATACAATAATTGATAAATAACTGATATATGCAACTACACTGATCAGTTTTTTTTATCCGATTCTTTATTATTTTCCTAAGTGTGACCTGCCAACACCAATTTTCTTCCGAGAAACTACAACTGACAGAATATACAAGCAAAAATAAACTTTTCTATGCAAAATGCAAAATTTCGTTTTCATAATAAAAGAAATGAAACTTTACAGTTTTCTTTCTCTGAAAATAAACTGCTCTGCTAGAAATAATTACAAATAGAAATAATTAAATGAAAATGACTTGCTGCTCACCTTTACTTGATATTTTTAACTAAAACAGGCTCGTGCTTATATAACAAAACAAATTTCAGTGTTACTAACATGATTTTCCATTGCTTTTATTGCTTCCCCAGATAACACGACATCGACCCTTTTCTCCACAATGTTTCCTCATATAAGCTTTTTGATCTTTTTCATACCCAAACTCTCGTCTTGCGGCTGGCTCTGAGTTCTGGACAGCTTTAGCTTTAGTCTGTTTGCATTTATTAGCCCTGTTCAGCAGGGCGAGGGCGACATAAGTGTCTGATTAGGTTTGTTATTATAAAGTTTTTGTGATGGCTCTCCTGCAAATGCCGTGTCTTCACTTACAATGAGGAACTTCCATGATAACCACATGTTAGCTTGTGGCGATAACCGTTTGTGCGACTGCATGTCACACAAACATGAAAGGGTCCAAGTAATTAGACATATGTGAGGTTGGCCAATCGGTCATAGAGCCATCAGGGAATGCTGAAAATCCAACAATTCCAGTCCCTGGCCAGTTAATCGCCACATCTTTAGTTTTTTGTCTTATTTGGTCTGTGATCATCGATCTGGTCATCCTCTTCGTCATTGCTATAATCTTTTTATCATCTAAGAACAAAGAGACAGTCATACACGCACTTTAACAACACAGCCCATGTAGATACAGGTGCATATCTGTATATTATCTGAAGAGGACTTTTAATGGATTTTACTAATAAATACTATATAATGTATTTAATATTTACAGTCTGGAAGTAATGCTTCTTAGAACTTAGATTACTGCATAAATCTGCATAAAAATCCTCTATTGCGCTCAGTAGAAAGGCATCAAATACTGGACACTAATCAACATGATGTCTTCAAATCTGTCCACAGCAATCACGCAGATGCAGGAAAGTGGCTGTGGAAAAGATGAAAGCAGAGGAACAAAGGTGGGGGGGGGATGGTTAGTAATGTGATGGAGGCATGTCGGCTCTCAGAGGTAACCAGCTTTACCTGGTTACCTCTAGGAGACGACAGCTGTCTGGTGCCTTCATTAGACCAAATGACTGCTTCAAAAAACTCATTAATGCAGCCACTCAGCATGACCCTTCCTGCAGTTAGGACTCGCCACCTGAGACCAACTTGATCTGTTGGCTTTGTGCTCTTTGCTCCCTAAATCCTTCACAATTTAGGTGGAACAGAGCAAAGAAACAAGGTAAGGCAGGATGAAGTGAAGCAGAGGGGAAACATGACATTAGCTTAGCCGGATTTCATTTCATTTAGCTTCATTAGAGTTTTATTTGAGCTAGAGATTTAATAGTAATTCTTTAGAGCTAACTAGCAATCAGTGGATCTAAGCGGCAATTAAGAGGAAACAACAGTAGTGGAAATGTATGCAATAACGGGTACTGAAACAAAAAGTACAAAACATGATCAATTACATAAACTGTAACAGGAGGAATTTTAACACCTCATTATACAGTAAGAGTGTGCACAGCCACAAAGAGCTTTGCTGCTCTGAAAATACTCCCCCTCATGACAACACTTTCTTTGTTGTTTTTAATCATTTTAGCCCGGTGATTAGATTGTGAAACAACGTGCGAATAACCTGTGAGAGTTGGAGATCCTGCTACTGTGTGCAGTTCTTTTATAACGGAAAAAGCTTTATTGGTTATACAAAAAAGCAAAAAAAACAAAACAAAACATATTGATCTTTCTACTTCTTTTTTAGCCTGTATTTGAATCAGTTTTTTTGGACTTTGAAAACTATAATTACTGTATAGTAAACACATTCCATTTGATCTGATGTTATTTGAAATGGGCAAGATATAATTTTATGCAACTTTTCATTGTTAAGTAAAATAAATGGTGATTATACAAAGTAGAAAACAGTGTAGTCACACCACTGACATTTAGATATCTTGTTCTATGAGATTCTGTGTGCAACATATGATATTTCCTGGGTAAATAAACACTATAATGCACAACTAAACAAGGAAGACCAGCGCTTCTCTTTTCTCTGGTAGCTTTTCCCAGTTTGTGACAACCACAGAACATTCATATCCTAGCAGGCAGCTGAAGCCCCTATTGATCTTCAGCAGCAATGTGACTGCTATTTTGTACTTTGTGGCTACCATGTACCTTTTTGGCAGTATTTTATTTTCCTGTCACGTTGAAAGATGGTATATTGTTACAATATAAATTGTCCTTTTCCATTTTGTGTATGTCAAGGTCAGATTATACATTTTTTTTATCTTATGTAATTGAAATGTTTTAATATCTCAAAATGTCTAAATAATACTTCAGCATGTTGTATGTTAGCTCTAATCATTAGCCACACCTGGTTAACAGGTAATTCGCAGTCAAACCAATCAGCTTTATTTCTACTGGACCAAATGATTTTAATTTATCCTCGTCTAATTTCTTTAACCAGCCCCAATCAGCTGTGCTACACAAAGATCAAGCTCCGCTGTTTCCAGACAAATAAACGTGTCATCTTTTAGTTTACTAAATGAGCCTCACCACAGCCATGCTTTTTTTTCTTGTAATTACAGAGGAGTTTAAATTGTTGGCAGAACACAGCACCAGTTGGAGATCTCTGCAGACTCCACAGCGAGAGCACCAACCACAATTTATCTTCAGAGACTGTACCATTCTGAGCCTTCCGGTGAAGGAGTCATTATCTAGCTTTAAAGCCTCAATGTGTAAAATGTTGGTGTGATTACATGTTTATGTATGTGGAAAATGAGACAGTGGTACTGAAGAAAAATAGCGCAGCGTGTTCTTTGCTTTCACATCATTCTTCTCAGGCTCCTGGGGTGAGAGTGGCAGTGAAAGCTACTGTTATTTTCAGTACCAGTACCAGAAATTGCTTTTTTTTTTAAAGCATACACAGAGGCTTTAAAGGGGACCTACTTTACTTTTCTCTGTTTTCTGTCATAAAAATACTGTTACTATGGTGGATGTTGATATTAAATACAACATTTGAAATAATGGATTCAGCATACAAGAAATCCCTGTAAGCCAAAAGTTTAAGTTTCAAACTGTTTCACACATTTTGTTCTATTGTTGCCTCTTTATGATGTCGGTGACACTGGAAATTCCTAATATGGTCATTTCAGACACAGAGCTCTTGCTGTAAGCAGAGAAGCTCCACCTTCCTGCTATTTCAAACCTGTTTGCGAGGGGCAGCCAATCAGATGATTGCTGGCTTAAATTAACTTTGCACTTTTATCAGACTTTTATCAGGCGCTGAGTAATCTTGAACTGTGCTTCCAAATGACATTTAATCCACTGGAGAAAAAAAACAACGCTATTTCAATTCTCATAAAAGCCAGAGAAACCTAGTTATTTTTTGTTTAGCCATTTGTATTTAGAACTAAAACAAAAGAAATCTAAGAAACCTGCACGCTATAGTTTCCTTCCCTGCTCCACTAACTCTTTCTGTCTCTTTCTTCACCTTCCTCGTGGAAAGTGCAACATCAGCTGTGACACATCGACCAGCCTCCCAGCAGGTCGGCGTCCGGCTTCAATACAGCTACACCAGAGCACGTCAATTCTTCAAAGGGATACACTTCCTACCTTTTGTGCCCAAAGGTCATGGCTATCTCTCCGCTGTGGACCACTCAGATCACAAGACAGCCAAGCTGACGCGAACACCAACATCATTCCGTACAAACACTTCCCAAATGCCCAAATGTCTGCAAAGTTCATTTGCCTGTGCAGCTCTACAGACTCACCACGCTCACTGTCTACTGTCCACGCACAGAGCTAAACTCCACTGACTTGTGTTTGTGTCATCAAGGCCTTGTGATCATGAGTGAGGAAACTCAGGCAAATGGCTGTGCGGGGGTTTTCTTCTCACTAACACACCATATTTGTCTTGAGTTAATCAATCTGTCACTTCTGCTGCTTCACTGCACATGTGACGGGTCCGAGGACGGTTTGGATTTATTGAGTGAGGGAGCTTTCACTCAGCGACGGACTCTATCTGGGCTGAATGCTTCAGTGGCTTCGTCAACACAAAAGTGGGAAAATCACACTCTCCACAAGCTGAGGACTGGTAAATTTTGTTTTGGTGTGGCTATTAATGGTTTCACCTCGGGCAGATAAAAAAGCTAAAGCATGTTTGTTCTGTCAAAAAAAATGAACTAGTACAGTGAATTATTGGACTAGATTTTCACATGAAAGATGCATTTAACAACCAATATCCACTTAACCAAAAAACAAACAAAAGCAGTAAAACAATATTAAGCTATAATCTGATTCAGATAGGTGTTCTGTTCTTGATTTCTGCCACAGTCCAATATAAGGCAGCTGCTCAGAGAACCAGACATAAAACTTGTGCTTTCATCCAAGGAATCTGTCTCTGTAGGTTTTTTTCCCCGTTTTTAAATCAACATACATGATAACCAAGCTACAACTATGTCAAAATGATGTAGTATATCAAACTTTGGTGAAAAAAACGCCAGGACTGCCAGTTTGGTATACAACAGTAAAGCAGTGAAGTAATCCTGCAATGCAGGACTTGGCTCTTTTCTTTGCCACATACGACAGTAAAACTGAATCTATCTTTGATTTTGGTCGTCAGTCCTAAAAATCCATTTAACGCTCCTATGAGACAGTGGTTACATTTTGCAATTAGGAAAAAACATAACAGCAAATGCCTACATCAAACTGCAAGTGTTGTTAGTGCCCCGAACCAAAGGTGGTGCAGTTTAATGCGTCACCATTGCACAGCTTTTTTATCAGGATAATTTTTTTTGTGCTGGCTGTGAACTGCAAAGCTTGTACATCCCAACACTATACACGACTGGCTCCCCGGAAGCTTTACTCAGCTTTGTCAAAGGTGACTTGTGTATTTTGTCTATCACTTGGCTCCACAAGCTGAACAAAGATCGAGATGCTTTCAAGTGAGAGCTGAGAGAAACAATGCATTACTTAATGCCTCTGTGACTCAAAGTGCCTTTACAAGCATTAAAGAAATGTCACTGCAGTTTGTCCATTTTCCATCCATGCCATTCTCTATAACTGTTCGTTCCTTTTCACGGTCAGGAATATGCATAAGGCAAAGCACATAAATTATGTTTGCATGAATAAAAAGAGCTTTTTATAAGAATACAGAGATGAGTCATAATTTGCGGGAGCCTTTCTTTTATGATGCCATTTTTCCCCTTAAAAAACAAACAAACAAACAAACACATACATAATCATTTTTTCGAGATGGTGGCTCTTCCTCATTTTGAACAAACACAAAATATCTTCACAAGTTCAGATCTCAAACTCATGACGTTCATTACTAAGCTGACTTGCTGTGCCAAGCTTTTATCTTAGAACTAAAACAGCAACAGAAGCTCCATCTACATAAACAGCTGGCAGATTTGAGGTCAGTGGAAATGTAAATGATAATAAAGTCTTTGTTCTTCTGTTCATTAAAAGTCTCAAATGAGGTTTACAAGACTTAAGTTTTGCAGTGAAATAAAGATTTAAAGACTACATAATCTCAGACCTGAACGACTGACTAAATCAAATAAAATGTTTTATGATATCCCCTGAATTCCTTGTCACTTATCATATACTTATACAGCATTATGATATTGAAAAGTTGTTTAGGGTGTGACTGCCTCTTCAGTTTAGGGGCAAACAAACCAGGATAACTAAAAATCCCAGATTGTGTCAAAACACGTTACTGATTTTACACATTCAGGCGACAAACTGAAGAAAAGAAAATGGATGCACCTTCCCCCCCCACACACCTGAAAAGTTACTAAATGAACCTTTGATCACAACAAAAAGAAATTAAACAATCAGCTTCAATTCAGCACTGATTGCGTTGAGAAGGTGAAACCTTGATTCTTTTTCATTCATGCTTCAAAGAAGGCTTAAACGATTTAGCGCTTATGCAGATTGTTTTATTATGTAAATCTTCCGTCACATTCTGCTCCATTTTAAAGATTCTGTGATGTGTGAATCATAAGCTTTGCTTTGATTGGACACTTTACACGGTGGGCTTTACCATCCACTGCAATAGCACACTGTACTGTAGATCTTTGTAGTTCACTAAACATTCAATTCTATCAACATAAAATGACTCACTGGTTAATATTTCAATAAATAAGTTTTGTCATTAAAGAGGACATGCTGCTTTTCTTGGCTTTTTTAAAAAAAATCCAAGAGTTCAAAACCCATGATGACACCTTACTTTCCCAACTTTAACATTTTATTAAATCTAAAATTAATCCTAATCTGCTCAACAGTCCTGACAGGCCTGCTGAGAGACCCCGGGTGATGCATCGAGAGGAGAAATGACTGGATGGATAGAATGACAGATATAGAATATTTCATATCATTACAAGCAGCAAATCCTCCCACGTAAGAAACAGCAGCCTGAAAATGGTCGGTGTCTTTTTAAAAGCTGACTGGATGTGTCCACTGTAGTAAAACTGCCACAGTGCGAATCAAACAGCCTGCTCCAGCATCCTCCACCCGTCCTCCCTGCAGGAAATTCCCACATTAAATAAATATCTCTTAAGGATGATGACGTGCTGAAGTGGTCACTTTGCCTCGGCGCAAACATAAATTCCTGCAGCTCTGCGTGTGGCAGCTACACCGGAGCTCGGAAACGTGACAGCAGTGTAAAGACATGTCAACTCTGACCTCCATCCGGCGCTCATCCACAGGAAAACTACTGGGAACAGACGCGCAAGAAAATGTAGCCGTGCGCCCTTTGCCTCCCTGCGCAAATCCAATACATAAACGTTCACCTGCCACTGCTCTCGTATAAAGAGAAAAGTGGCATGACTCCACACGGCACTGTGTAATCATATCACATTTTTAAAATGAGCGCAAGGCGAGTTTGTGCTGGGTTTACTCCCCACTATGCAGCCTGCACGGAAGTCCCGGGCAGATATCACAGTAAAATGAATATTTATTGTGCGTGTTTTGTACATCTCACCGCAGTGAAGCAAAAGTGATCTGCACTCACCTACACGAGACCGTCAGTTCAACTTTGGTGGCAGGTATCGAAGCGGTGAAGGGGTCCGCGTCCCCAATAAACGCCATATTCATCGCTGCTTGGTCGGTCACAGTGCGTCCCCTACCCCCAGCGCTTTAACGGCGGCATGTGAAAAAGCGGTGTAAAAGAAATAGAAGGGGGGAAAACCTCGCAATGGATGCTCAGTGAGCCGTTTGCTTCCTGGAAGAGCCAAACACCAGAGAGCGAGAGAGAGAAAAGCACACGGACGCAGACCTGCAGCGTGCCACAGTCGGGTCTCTGTGCGCCTCTGTGCTCCGGAGGAGAGAGGACAGTGTGAAGGGGCGGGAAGACACACATATACAAACACACCATACACACACAGAAAGGCATACACACAAAGTGGGAGTCCACAGCTATTTGTGAGGACCATAGATAGAAGGATAGTTTCTATTTAGAGGTGAGTCCAGGGTTATGTGTAAAGCTCTGTTTTGGTTTGAAATTGCAGTACTCAGGAAACTATCATCTTTAAAGGTCTGAAATCGATAAAACATGTTAAATAAAATCAGTTACACCCAAGACAGTCAGGACTTCAGCACAGCATAGCCTCAATGTGTGCATCTTGCTCAGAATAACAAAAAAATGGGTCACAGAGAGGCAGCCATCAGATTCTATAAAAGATAACCAATCACTGATGTCAAGTTAGTTCAGGCTGGCTGGTTATGGCAAATTTGGGTTATAGGTGGAGGCTTGTTTGTGTTTGTGTGTGGACAGCACAGGGAAAGAAATCCAGCTCTCAGAGGGCCAGACCTGTTCAGTTTTTGGTCCATGGTAACAAGCCTAATTTACTTTGAGGCATATAGGAGTTTAATGGAAGCTAAGTTCTGTACCAGTGGACAAAGAGGGCGTGAACTACACCAGTTAGACATCTCTTACCTCAGCAGTAGCCTGACAATTTTTTGTTTGGTAATGCCTATATGAGTTACTGTTAGATACTCAAGTAATCATTTGACCAATACAAAATCATGCAAAATTCAGTTTTCCAGATTTATATTTAGGGACTAATGAATTCTAAAAAATGGCAAAAAAGAAAAGAAAACATTTAAATTGGCAGCATTCCCACTGAATTATTAAGGATTATTCATAAGACTACAAAAGTGATTTATCCCCATGAGTGGGAGAAAATGTCAGGGTTTGAGTTGGATTAAAAAGTAATGGAAAGAAATGTGACTTAAATACTGCAATAACTTATTCAAACTTTGAAATGCTCACAGCAGGCATCAGCCAGACATAAAGAAACGAGTAATTATGGAATAATCAGGCCATGCCTGGGTTATTTTTCTTTTTACCTTTAAGTTGTACAACATCCTCTAATCTATGGCTACGTGGAGTGAGCTGCTACCTTCAACAACAGTCAAATTAAAGAAAGGCTTAGTAGACTGTGATTGGGCAGTGTTAAAAGGTGGCATACTGAAAGCCGGATGACTAAAACCACCTGAGCACAACAAACTCAATTAACCAGCCCAGCATGAACCTTGGAGCTAAAAATGGGCATATATGTCAGCTCCAATTAGTCTGAAGAAGCAGACAGAAAGTTCATGCAGCCATTTAAACACCTTTTAATTTCCCCAAATAAAGAGCCAGGAGTTTGGATTGGGTCGGAATCTCTCTAACACAGATGTTACAGCTCCCCTAAGTAGGCTTTAATCAGTAAAATGCTTATACTTATATTCCTTATACTAATGTTCCACGACTCTAGTGCAGTTAGGTGTACGTAAATGCGCCGCTATAGGCTAACAAATGCAGGTCACTGATAACGAGGCCGGGACTCATAAGCCCGCATACTGTATATGGTCTCATTAGACATTTAGACATTTTTTTGCACACAATAAAATATGTTGTACTGTAACAAAATCCAAAAGGGAAATAATTAACACTGCAATATTCTTTAAACTACTATTGATGGTTGTTGTTTCATTTGTCTAAGTGTAAGAGTATTATGATAATTGTGTGTTCACAAAAACCATGATATATGAAAATTGTCAAGTGTCAGTATTCTGTCCATGATGCATTTATGATAATATCAAAAATAAGTGAGCACAGTTTTAGTTACTGCTAATTTATTTAATTTGCCTGAAGTCAAAATATTGTGACGGTCCTTTATAACGCATTTACACCAAATAGGGAACACAGCCTCATTGCTTTTAGGCTACAATGAGTGCTCACACTTACACAGCTGGTCTTCACCAATGCTGATGTCAGAGTGGCTACCTCTGTCTTGTATACATATTTATTATGTCCCTTGTAGCCCCATTTATATTCTGTTTTTACTTCTGGGTTTTGTAATATTATTTAGTTTTGCGATTCCTTTGTTTCGCACAGTCAGACCCCAAATCTCTGATCTGTGTATTGTCTCTTTGATCCCTGTGTCAAGTCAGCATGTCCTAGTCACAGTCTTATGTTGTGTTTCCTGTTTTATTATGATAGTCCCTGGTCTAGTGTCTGTTGTGTCGAGTCTAAGTTCCCTTTTCTCTCTATTCATGATGTCGCCCCTTGAGTGAACTGCTCAGTTCCCCTGTCTTGGTTCTCAAGGGTTTGTCAAGGGTTTGTCTAGTTTAGTTAGTTTTGTGCTTGTTTCTTGCTGGATTTGTATTTTGCCTATTGCTAGTTTGCTCATCAGCTCAATAAAGGGCTTGCTTTTTGCTAACTTTCGCCTGCTTTCCTGTGTATGCATTTGCATTCAACCAGTCACTGGTGTTCCTGCTGTGGGGGAGTTTGTAACTGTTCTTGTAATGACAGTTTTTGTAACTGTCATTTTTTTTAAAAAACGTTTTCCCTCAGAGTTATATTTCTTAAAGCCTAAAATAACCATTTATTTACTCTGCCGGGTTGAAATTTGTACAAACTATCCCATACACCCCGAGTGATAATTTTAAACTTAATCACAAAAGTTTTTCTCTCCTTGCAGCTCTGACTCTGTGTAGGGTTATCATCTTTATTATAAGTTATTGCATTCTCCTTTAGTATTTATTGATTTATTTTGGGGGTAAACTTGGTTTTTTCATTGCAAAAAAGACCAATAAACAAACAAACAGCTGTTTTAACTAATTTAACTTTATTTATATAGCACCAAATCTCAATGGTTGTCTCAAGGTGCTATATATTGTAAGGTAAATAACCTACAACAATACAGAGAAAACCCAACATTCATATGATCCAGTATGAGCAACTTTTTTCATATGAACTGACAGGTCTAGGTGAGACAGAATAAACTAAAGTCGCTGTAATTGCACAATGGGAATCATCCATTACCGCTCCTAGATGAGATATAACAGGCTTCATTCTGCCTTTAATGTTTTCAGTATCAGCTAAATCCCAATCTCTCTGCATGTTAGTTTTTCACCTGTGTCACATTTGTGTGAAAGAAGTGAATGTGACTTCCAAAATCTTTCTAATTATCTGGCCTGAGTTATCTCTAGTTGCTCTACAGCCTGCTCATCTCCATCTGCAGCCAGCACCTGACATTTTGTAGAACATATACATGACCAAAAGATGATCTTACACCCATTGTCCATGACATTAAAAAATAACTGAGTGAGAAATTGCCTTTTTTTTTAATTGTGAGCTAGTCATACTTAGATTGTTGTCCTGTGGTTACATCACAGACTCCCTTATCCAGACTCTATCCAGGTAAAGCATCGAGAGTGTTGGAAGCACCTTGCCTCAAACAATTGATGCACCTGCTGATTCTGCTTCCAGCCAGGAATAGAATAAACATTCAAAATCCTAATCAAGTGCGAAGTCTCAGCTTCGCACATTTAATGACTGTTTTTGCAGATTGCACTTGCTGACAGGTACACTGAGTTCTGGATGAGGTCTTGCAATGATCAGTGTATACCTTCTATTTGTAATATTTCTAAACATTTAAGCACAGCTGCTTTGGCTCTGTACAAAGTGCCAACCTAGAGAAAGAGCCAACATTGTTAATGGATGGATGAGCCCCTCTTGAAACCAGCTCTTTGCCATATTGGGGTTTTGAAATCAAATGTTACGAATCAGCGTTGGGTCTGACTATGAAACTGAGGACACTACAAACTAATGGTAGTTGTAGTGACCTGTCAGTCAAACGAAGCCACGCCCTGACACACACACCCTGCCCTGTCATCCATTTTCCTCTAAACTGGAGCAACATAAAAACAATCATCATGCTGTATTAAATAAGACGTGTGATAGAGACCATCAATTCATTGCAAAAATGTTAATTGAGGTTGTAAATCAAGTGAGCAGTAGATTCAGCTCATTGCAGTTCATTTTCTCCGGGATTTTTATACAGTCACACATCCATTTGCAAACAGTGATCTCCCCCTATTCATCATTTATGCTATTTTCTATTTTAAAATCAGGAAATTTCCCTTTCCAAGCCTTGTCCGTATACCTCAGAGTCCGACCGGTCGTGACAGATTGCCTCCACTTCCCGAGCCGAGTTCTACTGAATGTTTCTTCCTGTTAAAAGATAGAACTGCAGAGGTGCTAACTTAGCTGAAGACTCTGAAGTCTTGTTTTAGGCAGTTTCCAGGAGCCATGATGTGGGGTCGTGCAGAATGAAGGGTCTAATTCATCATCAGCCTTTGTTCAGTTCGAGTGCAATATCAGCTTTATACAGTCGCCAAGGGTGTGATCCATGAAGTGGTGAAGTTTGAATTAAAAAAAAAGAGGATGGTGATTTAGAGAGTGCTATTTCAAACTCCTCGCCGTAGCTGCATGACAAATGAGCTTTATTATTGGGGAACTTTTTTATCATCTCTTGAATCTCCTCTGAATTAATTTTAGATCTTGTTCTCCATTTTTTATATTAAGTCTTTGGAAATTAAAATTGGTCGTAAAATCTGAACTGAATTTGAATCTAAATGCTTCAGAGAAGCTTTCGGGAATGCAAAATGTTGCGTTCTGAGATTCCTGGTTTACCTTAATCAAACTACTTGTATTACACAGTTTTGCTTTGAATCCTTAAAGCTGCAAGTGGTTTTTTTTGTGATTTTTTTTTTTTTTTTTGCTTGAAGTTGTCAGTGGATCTGGTTCTACAGAATTGCATTATACTCGTGCCTTGTGCCACAAATAGAGCTGAAATTACCAGAGTGTGAAGAAGCCTTGGCTGCTCCCTAATTACTGTCTCCTCATTCTCCCTTTCTCTTAATTTGCCAGAGTCTTGCTGCGGTAGCTGCACAAGCCTCCTCACACCTCTGTTCAACCTGCAGAACGTTATTTTAAACTCAAGCACACAGCCCAAACTCTCAAACAGCCTAAAAATCAAACACTTGTCCGTAAAATGAAGTTATGAGTAGGGATAATTTTAGAATTCAGGGTTAATGGTTCAACTAAGAAGTTCTCATTTCCCAATTTTTTTTGCCAGAGAAACAAATAATTCATTATTTGGATAACTCCTTGAACATTTGATGTGATGTAACAGATACAAACCAGCCAATAGCATTGTTAAATGTCATCTTATGTGCCGATAGACTGATGGCTGTCCACACGACAGATATCGAAATTACTCATCCCACTCTTTGTAATGCCACATGGCTCTGTTTGGATGCTTAGAAAACTCTTTAATTCCCCCTCGACACATTCAAACAGACATGATAGTGGCATAAACAATGTTTAGAGGAGTCGTTTAAAAAATTGATATAAAAATTTTGCAGAAGTTTGTCAAAAGTCTCGCCCTAATAGTCAGGGGTCTCCTTGTCCTTTTCCTAAATGGAGATTCAAAGGGGCTACCCACCAGAGAAAACATCAATGGATGATGGTTTTTATCCAGATGAATGATTTAATACTCTATACGTGTAGCTGGTGATTGCCTTAAACAGGATAAAGTCTTTGACACCTAACCCCAGCTACAGCCACACACACACTCAGCTCTGACATTCACATCAGGTGCTTGCTGATTGGTGCTGCCTGTCAGACAGTGCTGCAGATGTGTTATGATTTGATATGTTAGGCGCTGGTTCAGATTGATGTTAGCTAAGTCACCTTTATTTAAACAGTCCAAATGTAGGGTTTTCCAGTTATGTTATCCAGTGTCCTACAGCCTCATCTATGTAGTATCAGAGTGTATTTGTACTTTCATAGTGGTGGAAGCTATTATTCATTCATCATGTTACAGTTACAAGAGTAAAAGGCTGTTGGGAGGTGAGTAATTCTTGTTTTTATTTAGTGTTATTTCCCCGGGTACCTCGGTGCTTCCCACCGTCGGGCCCCTCCACAGTCATGTGCAAACATTTGAGTTTGATGGATGGATGGATGGATGGATGGATGGATGGATGGATGGATGGATGGATGGATGGATGGATGGATGGATGGATGGATGGAAGGAAGAAAGAACGAACATGTATATTTTTCCTGGCTAAGCATTTCAAAGTGAGCACTAGAAATTATAGCTGGAATATTATGAAATTCCAGCCACAGGTCACTGAAGATGTTCATGACCGTGCAAAGCTTACACACAAACTGCAGGGACCACAGGGTACAGGATGGGATGGGCAGAGCACAGTCATAAGCTCTTCTTCAGGACTGTTAATTTAACATCAACACTTATTAAAATAATAAATTTCAATTTTCAGTCATTAGTCAAAAAAAAACAATCTGGCAGAAAATGAGTTTTACAGATGTCTGCAGTTTCGAACATTCAGTTACATAATAAGTCTGTTATCACTTTGTCTAAAATTAGACTCATCTGTACAAACTGTCACTTTTTTTAAAATGATCATCAACAATGAGCAAAAACTAATTAGCAGTACTTGCTTGTTACTACAGGCTCAGGTTTTTCTCTGAATCCTAATTCAACAACAACACAAGCATAAACACACCAAACAGCTGTTTGCTGTAAAACATTTGCAGGTAGAAACTGAAATCTGCCCGAGGAAGGAGCAGCTTACTTGCTACACAAAGATAATCAAATTAATAATGCTCCAAGTGATAATCAAGTAATTACTGTTGTAGTAGTAATAATAAAAACGCATATGCAGGAGAAAATTGTTAATTATTAGTACATTGTTAGTGCACTGAAAATGTAGGACTCACCTCAGAGGCAACAGTATAATAAAAAATGTATTTTAAAGAAGTCTCCCTCAGTTTTTATAAAGTACAGAGGCCGATTTTAAACTAAACCTTCCATCCGTTTTCTTATATTTACGGTGAAATGATCTGTTGTCTGATGTTTTCCCCCTCTGGTTGTTTTTGTCATGATCTCAGCAGTGGTACTGAATTAAATGAAAACTCTAAAATATGAAGGATTTATAATGCTGAAATGCAGTAAAACAAGATGAAGGTGTACTGAAACTAAAGAGGACAATTACATCTACATGGTGTAAAGGATCAGTTTTAATTGAAACCATACAGGGATATACAGGGACCTGGTTTGACCAAGTAGGACAATGTGGAATATTAGACAACTGCCTCGGAGTTTCATAGGCTGCATCTGTGGAGGCAGAGGATCATTGTAGTTCTTAGATTGACTGTCACTGTTCAGTCTTGCATGTGTTACCCACTACTGCCATCTTGTGCCCAGTTTTCACCAGTTTAATTTCTGAAAGCAGTCAGACGGCCATCCGCTCTGTAGCTGTACAGTGTGCAGAAAGAAAAAAAACATTTATAGAAAGTTTGGAAAGATCATCTTAGGAGGAACCTTAAATGTCTAACTTGAAGATTTGGGGAAAGATTAACATTTGTGAGAGCTGCAAAACAGCAATAAATGCACAAAAAAGAAAATGTATTGCAAATAAGATTGTTAAAGTTGGCTTTAAAGTCCACAACACGGGTTTAGTTTCTGATTAAAACCACTTAACAACTAAATAAAAGTGTAAATAATAAGAGTGTTATGTGAAGGAAAGGGAGAGAGGGAGGTCGAGTACGAGGGAGCTGAGGAAGAAATGACTATAAATAGTAAATAAAGGGACCCTTAAGGTGAAGTGCTGCCAAATCAATAAGATGGAGAACTCTGTTTCCTCCTGGAGGAGTCTGCAGGTGTCTGCAGGTAAGGAGGGTTGTTAGGCTACCGTGGGCACACCAGTGTACACCTGCAGAGATCTCAGATAGTCTTCCACCTCAGATCAACTCCTTCTGGTTTGCTACGTCATTTGTTACTCAGAGGATGAAGCAAACTTAGCAACAATGGCATCCTAACCTTTATTCTTCTCCCCAATTTATCACTGGCTATGAACTATTGCCCTCTTGTAGCCAAATGTCATATCGTACCCTCGTTCCAACAGGCCAGCTCATAGCCTGAACACAGCAATGAAGCAGGTTAGCGTTCCACTTTTTAAGAAGATGAAAAATTAAGGATAGCCAGGAGAAAAATAAAAATATAAAAATTGAGTCATCGAACTTATTTGTAAAAACCAAAGACATTTAGAGGTAGTTTGTTTGCATGAATAAATTAGCCTACAGATATATTAATAGTAAAAAATAATATATATTAGTATACATAACCAAGAAAATCACACACAGATGGTTGTTTTTGACAGATGGCATTTATTCTGACCAGGCATCTGACATTAGAATCGCTACAGAGTCAGCCATTGGGGAACGGCTCCTAAAACAGGAGGGGGGCGCGCCATGGGTACATGGAAGAAGAAGGGCATAACAAACAAAACAAAGAAAAGAAACTAACCAAAGGCCACTAAACGTAACCTGCCACCTGTCTGAAGGAAAAGCTCAGTCCAAAGCATTACTGATGTACTCGTCAGTCTTTGTGTCATTCACGGTCCTCTGGGCTCTAGTGTGAGACTACGTTCAGATCGGTGGTCCCACAAAACTAACATTCAGTCAGATTAGTTTTTTGTTTTAAACAGACATTGTTTACATACATTTTATATGTAGTTGAATAATTCCTACAGCTGCTGTTTCACCAAACATTCATAAATGACAGCACACAATCGTGACAGGCAGGTCAGTTAAACTGCAGAGACCACGAGTGCCTCCAGGAAGGCCCCACAAAGATCAGAACTGAGAGACAGATGTTGAGTCAATAGTCAGGAAAATAACACTGGTTGCGTCAGAAGGCCTCTCCTCTCAACAACAAAGAGATAGCATTACACTTATATACACACATACACAACTACGGTACTGAGTGGACCTCACCTGGAGCCCACGACAAGAAGCCCTCTTATAGGGTTGAGAAGGTGAACGTGTCTTAGCAGCATGGGAATTAGACCACAACTTAGCAGTGTAGGTTTAGTGAGTGTTACCAGCATGTGTGAAGAGTGAAGATATATTGGTACACACAATGAAACATGGACAACAAGTGCAGACTTTCATCGGTGCTCAACCTGCTCACATTTAAGAAGGATTAAGTGAATCTCAGAGACTAATTGTGTTGATTTTTGTTTTTTTAACATGTGCTCAGCGGTTAA
Organism: Oreochromis niloticus; assembly: GCF_001858045.2. Classification (NCBI taxonomy): domain Eukaryota; kingdom Metazoa; phylum Chordata; class Actinopteri; order Cichliformes; family Cichlidae; genus Oreochromis; species Oreochromis niloticus. Next base: position 42,386,856 of record NC_031972.2, on the reverse strand, counting down.
AGGTATATGAAATCCTATGATAAAGTTCCACCCATTAAAAAACAAAAACTGCATCGGATAAAATCTTCATCAACTAATTTTCTCACATTTCTGCCTTTGGAAAATTTAGAATCCCGATTTCATTCATGGTGCGTGTCTTTAAGCTGTGGGAGGATGCAGAAACCAGAAACAATCCACAGAGGAACAGGGACACAGTGGCCTCCGTCAGCTACCAGATTCACACCAGGACCTGCTTCCTGTGAGGGGCCTGTGTTAACCACTGCAGCACTTACCAGATAAATTCAAGATTTTTACTACATTTGCTCAATTGCCCCTCATAGGTCTTCAAATGGCTGTCATTATTATAAAACCTTTCCTGACCACTTGCACACCTGTGATGCACTGCCTCCACTATGTCAAAATGTTAGCATTATAAGTTTTAAACCTTGTGACTATGGAGTTGTTGAGTTGGTGAGCAAAGATTCTTTAAGTTTGGTTCGTTTCTACTCGATCTTGTTCCTCAGACCCTCCAGGATGTACAGCCTGACCCCCAGAAGATGAATTCTTGGAGCGCTCAACCCAGTGAATGCAGAAGAAAGTTACCCTACAGGCTTCCAGTAGATGCACCTATTGTATAAATTTCAAAATCCTTGGCAACTTCTTTCATGACAAGATTTTTAAAAACTCTGGATTTCAACTCATCTGAGATTTTTAGTAGCTACACCTATGGTATCAATTTGAAATCCTATGTCATCTTGTCCATGGTGCACTCTGGCAGGGTGACAACAGTACCCCATCCGCCTTTTATGACTGAAGGGTAATGATGATCATGCTTCTTGACTTGACACTGAAGACTCCTTCACTAAGCTGCCATTCAAGCTCTGGGTTGTACCTGAAAACCCAGGACCCTTCTCCTGCCTCTCAGCAGAAGGGTCCTGGGTTTGAATCCAGGTACTCTGGATTCCTCCCACAGTCAAAAGACATGCAGTGTCGAAAGCAAGTGAGCTTATTTCCCTAAACGTCTAACTTTAGCTACTGTAAAGTGTGTTCTGTTTACAAGTGCAGTTGAGGACAGCAATAACAACACGTTACACATTTTTGGTCACTGATCTAAAGCTGCTGCAGAAACTGAAGGGAGCACAGAAGCAAGAGTAGGATGTTAAGGGGTAGAGTGATTTGTCTTTCTCACACACAGCCACTTTTCTTGCTCTTGGAAACAGGAGTGACGGAATAACACTTGTGTTTCAAGTGCAGAGAAACAATCTCAACAAAGTGGAGAAGTGGGTTGTGAAGACCAGCTACCAACCCATTAGCTCTGCCGCACGTATGTATTTCTGTACTCTTACAACAAAACACCACATCCTTTTTTGGCAGGGTTGCATGTCTTGTATCGTTGCACTGTGCTGCATGTAAGCCGAGCTGCACTGATAGTGTCTACTGTGTGTTCACCACATCCTATAGTATCTTGTGAATATAAGTTCTTATAATGATGACAATAATGACGAACCGTCTACAGTGCAAGAAGAGAGAAATAGAAGTCATTAACAATACAGTTAACTAAATCCTGATTAGTAAAACCCTCTAAGCATACAGAGTCAAAGAAAAGAACTAATGTGTTAGCTTCCACTGTGATGAGATTACTACCGTTTCCTGTCGGCTCAGTCATGAACGTCACATGATATGGAAGGTGTGTCGTTTAGGCTTGAAAAGTTAAGGGGTCAAAGTGCAGGGCAGGAGTGCCTTTACGTCCTTCTAGAGTCAAACCAGGCAAGTGGTACCGTGTTCAGTTACTTGCAACCTCGTCTACACTGTCAACCACTTCCAAGGTGCCGTCCAGTCCACCACGTGCACGCCAGATCTTCACAGTCCGATCACTGCAAGACACAAAGACACACACACAAAAGTCATAATCTATTCCATATCCTCTTAATGTCTTTACATTTTCACTGATTTGAAGACTTTTTACTTGGAATTTACGTATAAAATTACCTATATGTATATGTAATTTGCTGATTACATACATAAATACATGTAGAGAGGTGCCAAATTAAATTGGAAAGCCAATATAAGGTGTTTCAGTGAACTCTTGATCCATTATGAGCTACTAGAAAGGCTCACTGAAACTCTACTGGTTGGATGGAAATCTGTCATCTAGGAAAAGAACACTCCGATCAGAAAGAAATGTTTCATCAGACGACAAAAGAGATCGCCCAGAAGAGAAAATGTGTGTGAATTAACAGCAACCCTTTCCTAAAGCCATCTCTCTCACAGCGTGGAACAGGAGCTGGAGGTGTTTGTAACATTTGTGTGGCTCACAAGTGATAACTAAAGATAGTATGACAAAACTGTAGTGCAATGATTTAGCAGAACAAAGACCAAGGAAGCATTTCTCTCCAGTTTGACTTCTGTTCTTGGTATCTTAGCAGACCAGACCAAACCTAACACGAACCAATACAGCCAAGAAGAAGAAATGTAACAGCCAATTCACTGATGGTAAAGAAAAAAAAAAAGAGCAAAATAAGGGTTATCACCAACATAAAGCCTCATGTCCCTACCAGCAGGTTATTATTTCTCGATCTCAAAACAATAAGGGTACGTGACATTTGTATTCTCTATACACCTATGACAGCAGTTCAACCCACAACAACAATCTCATCATCAAGTTTGCTGATGACACCACGGTAGTCGGACTCATCTCAAAGGGAGACGAGGCAGCCTACAGAGAGGAAGTCCTGAAGTTGGCAGCCTGGTGTTCAGAAAACAACCTGGCACTGAACACTAAGAAAACCAAAGAGGTCAATGTCAACTTCAGGAGGCACAGCACTGACTTAGCCCCCCTTTACATCAACGGGAAGCGTGTGGAGAGGATCCACACCTTCCGGTTCCTTGGTGTCCTCATCTCTGCTGACATCTCCTGGACAGACAACATCTCAGCGGTCGTCAAGAAGGACCAACAGCAGCTGCACTTCCTGAGAGTCCTCAGGAAGTACAAGCTGAACTTCAACCTGCTGACCTTCTACCACTCATCCATTGAGAGCCAGACTTTGTCTGGTTTGGGAATTCATGCATGTTTGCACTGAGTAGGAGATGCTCTGTATCTCATTGTACAACTGTATAGTGACAATAAAGGCATTCTATTCTATTCTCTCTATTCATTTTTTTTCTTGGATTCTTGTAAATCCTGCTGACTCCCTAAACTGTCACTCAGTCATCAAAACTCTGGGAAACCCTGCTTTATAAGGACAAGTGGATCTAAACTATGCCGGCAGAATGTCGCTCGCAGTGTAACGGACCTAATGGAACCCAGTCACCATAGGGTCAACGCTCATATTTTTACTTTAATTTGTTACCCATGTGTATACGAGCCTCAGGTGAAGTTGTTTTCCTCATATCCAGAGAGACACAAACAAACAGTTGTTTGTCTCCCTCTCTGGAGACAAACAGAAAGCCTAAGCATGTGTGTCAGTGTGTGTGGAAAACTCACTCGGAGGCGGTGAACAGGTGGCTGCTGTTGGCAGAGATGCTGTTGATGGGGCTCTCGTGACCCTTGAGCTCTCCCAGTGTCCCTAGAGTGTCTGTGTGCCACAGCTTGAGCACCCCGCCTCTGCATCCACTCAGCAGGGCTGGTGATCCAGGGACGACACCAAGTGCACAAACCCAGTCACGGTGAGCATTTGGGACTTGCTGAGCACAAAGATGCATAGCAGTATGGTTAATAGTGAGAATGTCATGAATGGTTGATGTTTCTGTAACTTACTGAAAGATTATGATCATAATGATGCGAGTGCTACAGTAACTTGAGGGTATCATGTGGAAAGACTTCTTTTTCTTAATGTAAAGTCACGTGAAAAACTGTACTTTTCCTTTACTATTGGCCATTATGTGACAGAATGTGACAGCAAGAGTTTTCTGCACATTGTTTTACAGCAGGTTTTCCAGGAGGAAATCTCTGGAAAGACAATGGTTATAAAAAAAAAAAAAAAGGAAATAAAAATATTTTAGGCTACTTCTGATAGTTATGAAATCAAAATGAAAAAACAAAACAAAAAAAACTATATCGCATTAAATGGATCAAACATCTGAATGTCTCCTACCCATATTTCTTTTTGCATTTATCATCCAGTACCTGCAGTAGGTCTTTACGGTTAAGGTCCCACTTTTTGATGCCATTGTCTCGGGAGCCGCTGAAGAAAATGTCCCCTTGGATTACCAGAGACTCGATACCGTCATAATGTGGCGGTTCAAAGTTGTGTGTAGGGCTGATGCTTCCCAGAGAGCCTTCAGTCACGTCAAATAGCTGCAACAGCAAAAACAATACATGTTAAAAGGGGTGATATGCATCTGAACGTAAGGTTTATTACAATCAAAGAAAATCAGTTAAACATGGGTTATGTAGCATGTCTAACCTAAGCTGTCCTTATATTGCATTACTGGATGACTCAGCTGCACAAAGAATCTCACTTTATCATCTGCCTCAAGAAAGAAGAGAACATCAGAGATGTGAAGAGCAGGAGTTTGAAAGCCCGAAACACACCTTAATGTAATGGTCCTTGGAGCCAGTGATAACCAGGTCTTGGTTGTTTCCAGACTGATCCACAGTCAAGCACATAACTGGACCAAGGTGACCAGTAAGCTTTCCAGTAGAGGCAAACCTAATGCAGGAAAAAGAAATGTTAATGAGTATTTTGTTAAACTGTCAAGCCAAAACCACAGGGGAAGTGCCAAAATAAACCTTAAATACATGTATCAAATCAAAGTACAAAGAGAAGATATTAATAAAGTAATGATATACTTAATATATCACTCATGAAAATATGTAAAAATGAGGTTTGCTGAGTTCTGTCTCAGAGAAAATGGGACCGTTCTTACACAGAATATTGATTCACAGTTAGTTTAATCATCCAAAGTACCACTTACTGACTGTTACGTTCCTAAGATGAACAAAGAGGCAATTCATCACAGCTAATACCAGGCGGCTGTCAGAAAGGCGTGACAGCTTTGGAATGGATGCTTGTCAGGTTTTCATACTGAATTAAGTTACAAGGCAACACAATGAAATTGGACTTTGTATTATCTAATGAAGTGTGTATGTCATGCATCTGAAAATATCAGGGGAAATCATAAGCACACTGACAGTATTATTGATGTGCATGTGTTTATCAATACTTCCATACAACACAAGCTTTAGAAAAAAAAAATAAAGAAAAAGGTTTTGATCAAACTTTCATCTACGCCTATAAAAAGTAAATCCCAGACGTAAATTTGACGTCCTCCGTTTAAACCTCTACACTTCTTCAAATGCTCAGCTGGGTCACATCTCCCTCTCAAAACCTTTTCTCCTCAACAATCTTCAGTTTGCCTAAAATTTTTACATGCATACAAACTGCTGTTAAATGTTACCTTTTTAAGGAAATACTTTAAAGACCATTTATCTGAAAAATGGTCTGTTGACCCACTTCCACCATGTTGTTTTGCATTTTGAAATCAAGACCAGATACATCCAAACATTTTTTTAGTCTTGGCTAGTTAAAATATGAAAACAAATTAAGGCATTGCCCATTTTTGATCAAAGGTTTTTTGATTTTTTTTTAACAAAATAAACCACATACTGAGGAACTTTCTGCATCTACTGAAATGTCTTTTTGTTATACGTTTAACTTGTTACTGTAATGCACATAGTTTATAATAATTCATTAAGTCAACCTTGAAGACGTTGGTGGATGTAAGACATATTTTAACAGAGGTTGTAGGGGTGTAGAGTGGGGTTTTAACTTTTATCAGTATTCATTTAAAACTTTTCAAGCTTTTGAGTGATGTTATATTTACAGACAGAATGACACGCACAATAAGGTTACTAAAAACAACCGTGTTGGCAGAGGAAACTAAAAACAAAGTGTCACAATAATCTGTACCAAACTCCAAACAATCCACCCAAAAAGTACGATATTTCACTTAAGAAAAATCACTCAGATTGTTAAATCAGACTGACTGCCACCCAGCTATCCCACTGTCTGGAAATTACTTTTGCATTCATTTTGAGTATCTCTGCTTACCTTCTCAGGTCCCAGACCCTGACAGAGTTTCCAGCAGCAGCGTACAGGACTGTGCCGTTGGGGTTGAGCGCAATCTGGTTGATCTGGTTCTCTCCTGCAGGGATGGTGACTGTCCGGCTGGTGTTGGACGCACAGGCATCCCCAACATTAACTTGACCAGAAGACCTGAAGATATATGAATAAAATATGTACAATTACGCAACAAGTAATTAGGCATAATTAGCATTACAGGAGGTGTAACTTTAAAACAGGAGTGTCCAACTCCAGGCCTCAAGGGCCGGTGTCCTGCAGGTTTTAGATGTGTCCTTGATCCAACTCAGCTGATTTAAATGGCAATTACCACCTCAAGATGTATTGAAGTTCTCCGGAGGCCTGGTAATGAACTAATCGTGGCTCAAGAGTTGGCAGTTTGTCTTGTAATCGGAAGGTTGCTGGTTCGAGCCCCGGCTCGGACAGTCTCGGTCGTTGTGTCCTTGGGCAAGAAACTTCACCTACCGCCTACTGGTGTTGGCCAGAGGGGCCGATGGCGCGATATGGCAGCCTCGCTTCTGTCAGTCTGCCCAGGGCAGCTGTGGCTACAACTGTAGCTTGCCTCCACCAGTGTGTGAATGTGAGAGTGAATGAATAGTGGAATTGTAAAGCGCTTTGAGGGTCTTGAAAAGCGCTATATAAATGCAATCCATTATTAGTAGTATTATTATTATTATTAATCATTTGATTCAGGTGTGCTGGCCCAGGGTGAGATCTAAATCCTGCAGGACACCGGCACTTGAGGCCTGGAGTTGGACATCCCTGCTTTAAAGGGGTAATTTTAATTTTAACTCAAATTGATGTTTATTTTCTTTAAAGCTAAAGAAATACTGCTAAAACAATAACAAATCCATAGACTGTATAACTTAATATTTTCACTGATTTGGAAAGAAAAATATTTGGGAAACAAGAAAAAAGAAGTGTGAAAACTAAAGTGTTTATTATTTTATCCATATTAAGTACATAAAGCTTAACTATACCAACTGACGGGGTTGTAAGTTTGCTATATAGAAACTATACAGAAAGTGTGTGCCAGGGAAGTGAACATAATGTTCAGCAGTCCATAATAAATAGTCTTACTCACGTTAGTGTGCGGATGCATTTGGCGGAGTCCCGAATGTCCCAGACTTTGATGTAGGAGGTAGAGACAGTAAAGACCAAACTAGAGCTATAACGGACTGACACCACATTGTTGGGGTGACCTGCTAGAGACATTATCTCCTGACCCGTCACCAGATTCCACACCTTACAGGTCCGGTCTGCAAATTAAAACACCATCTTGTCATTTTCACCGTGATTTATGACAATATTAAAATACCGAGAACATTTCTGAGAACGAGATGTCAAAACTGAAGAGCGCAACAACAAAACTGATGGGATAAAATTCATCATGGCGCAAGGGATACAAAACAAAATCCATTTTAACTGACAGCAAAACTAAACAGAGCTGGACGGCACCTTCTTGCACTTGGAATGCACAATTAATCCTGCTGGGATTAATTGGCACTCTAGCTGATTTCCTGCACATTTAAATGCATTTGTTATGCTTAAAAGCTCCATCACAATAACAATGTTGTGGCTTGGACAATGTCATTTATGTTCCATCACCTCACTTATCCACCATATGACAATCCTAATTAATCCTTATTGGCTTTTATATGTGGTGTTATACTGTTATATAACAGCACAACACCATGTCCAAGTGTAATAAATTACCATAGCTGTAACAAGAAGGCATTTGAAGAATACTGATTAGAGGTGTAAGATTAGAGTCAGGAGGTGAAAGAAGGAAGGAAGGAGGGAGGATTGTGAGCATTAACCTTTGGATCCTGTGAACAGCAGGTCGTCAGTGCAGTCAACACATAAAACAGCTTTACTGTGTCCCTCCGCCACGTGAACACACTGTAATGTCGACGACCGGCTGCTCTTGGTGGGTGGGACCGGGTTAATGACGCCCCTGGAAAACAAACAAACCACCATCATAAAGGGCAGCATCACACATGGCAAAGTAAAAAAAAGAAGAAAAAAAACCCCAACAAATTCACACAACAGACTCATGCAACTCTCTCAGTGATGCAAACCAAAAATAGAAAGAGATGGAAAATAAGAGAAAAATGATGAGACAGCTGTGAACAGAGTCACCCTTGTGTTGAAAGAAAGGAGAGACAAGCCAAGAACCTATAAATAATCGAGATGATTCCTTTTGCAGCCTATAATTGATTGAAACACCCAAAGAGCCAAAGACAGGTGATCACTGGAAACCCGTGGAGCCTTCTCATCAGGGACTAAGAATTCTGCAGCATCTCAGGAAGCCTGGTTGATCACTAATTGGCTGGCTGTGATAGTGTAATTGTAAAATTTCATAATCAGCGAATCTGCAGCATGAGCTATCCAAAAAGTGACACTTATCATTAGTAGGTTTTTGTTCTTCAGGTCTGAAGCATGAAAAACTTCACAGATGTGAGAAAAAAAAATGGCAGGAGAGGACTGCAGAGGGTTAAGGTTCAATACCAACAATGCACTAAACACAGTGACGCTGTTTGGCTTTGTTGCAATTATCTCATGATCTTAGAGAAGACATCCATTCATTGATTTTAATCATGTTTTAACATGTTTGTTTTTTTTTCTGGGTAACTCTCGCACAAAGTTGCCAAAGCAGTGGGGGAGGAAACCCCAGAGAGAACAAAACCAAAGAACGGCCCTGCAGCCTGCAACAGACTGGCGTGCTCCAGGAATAAGCTCCAGCCCGACTCACCCACCATGAACTGGCTAAGGGGAAGAAAACAGATGGATGGATAGGTATGGCAAATCAACAACAGCCCAAAAATAAATAAATAAAGTACTCATACTTGTTTGGATCAGAGAGTTGAGTGAAGCTACAGTAGGAGGAAGCTGGAGGACAGGTGGAGGCATCCCTGAGGGGATGATATTCTGATATTCCTGGGGGCTGATTAGCTACTGATTATAAAACTAACTGCTTCCTATTCCTGAGTTCCTGAGTTGTTAGCTGCAGTGCAGCCTCGACAAAAACATAACACATGGGAGGAATACATTTTAGTGTAATATATTGAGCATATACATTTTCCATACCCATCAATTACTTCTGCCTTCCATAAAGCGATTGGTAAAATCTGTATAATTCCAGTAATAATTTTCCAGTTTTTACCTCCAAACTGATAAATTATGTCTGCACATATATAATGAAGTTGCACACACACTGAGAATGTACTTTCCATTAAGCAGAGTGTAGCAGCTAATATAACATGACTTACATGTACACTTATGGATTGTGGATGGAGAAGTAGGAGTGCTTTTTAGAATTTGTAAGTGCTTCATTAGTTTGTTAGAGGAGCTGCAACTTTGATTAATAGGTGTGACAACTGTGGCTGAAAGGCCTCTTCTCTGCCTCATCTCAGCTAACTGAAGTCACTGAAGTGGATCTCTCAGAGGAATCAGATGACAAACATTTTCTGTTTGGTATCGATATGGTCTGAGAAGCTTGTGCATTTTGAGTCCTGCTTTGAACCCTCAACCTGAGTGTTTCCATCACAGCCATCTGGTTGAAAAAAGCTTGATGTGATGAGATGGTGCAGTTCTGACTCTAAAACTTGCTAATGACTTGTGAGTGACAAGCTGTCCAATGAGCATGTGGTTTTAATACCACAGATAAACCTCTCTTTGGAAACAGACTTTAATTCGATATGACACTAAATTAGTGACTGAGCCTATAAACTCAACAGGACAGTGTTTACAGAGGTCAAATCAAAGCCATTTTCCCTTTCAGCGTACAGATTTAAGGTATTTTCACACTGGCTTCTTTTTTCCACCACAGAAGCCATGACCATGTTTTATACCATGTATTTTAAGCATTCGCACTAATTGATAGATGTCAATGTCTCTGAGCTACAAACATTGCTGGACTAAAAGGCTAAGTTTGAGCTTTTAAAATACAAAATCTGAAACTAAATAGATGTCACAGTGGCTACCCTATATCTTTTCTGCAGTCTTTTAGCCAAAGAATCAAAAACAATATGGTCTTAAATGTTTCTGGACACATATAGGCTCCACTTTACAATGGTACAATATGCTTTTATAAACTCTGAATGTCTAACATTGTCTTTTATTATGTTTATGTACAAAATCCACATGTATTAACCCAAACATCATTGCAGTTACTTGGGACAGAGTAAGCATTTGGCCAGCATTTGACAAAATAACATTTCAGACAGCCCATCTGATCCTGCACAACATTTGCAGTATGCCTTAGGTAACCTGTCATACAGCTTAAGTGGTTATTGAGAAAAGCAGTAGGGGAGAGACAGGAAATGGCAGGCAGCTCTTCAGGTTTCTGAAGGTAGGCAGAATCACTTCCAATTAAGCTACTGCATAATTAAACTGTGGACTAAGCTGTTAAAACACTGCTGGCAGGAGTGTGGCAGGACTGCATGAAGACAGCAGATGCACATGCTGCATTTATGTCATCGAAGCCACCAGCAGGATGGTTTTGGCAGTAAAGCGTTGTCACTTGTTCACACTCATCTGAAGCTATTAAGGATTACTGAAATGTTTGCTGCTCAGTCTGGTTTCTTAAGATTACCAGTTGGTTGACAGTGTAAGCAACTATCATTCTGTCAACAAATCATCATGCCACTAAAGTTCCTGTTTTAGAGCAACAATTTATTCTCTTTTTACACAAAAGCCTGGCAGACCTCAGGCATTTATTACCCTTGTTTCACTGAAAACCTTATTTAGATGTAGTCCCAAATCCCCCAGTTCAACAGGTTTTACCATCTTCCCAGCATACACGACAATTTTACCCCCCCCCAATCCGTCTTTAATGAGGTCAAATTAGAGCTTTGGGAGAAAAACCTGAACACTGTAATTTTTAGAATATATTTAAAGAAAAATGATTCATCTTGTGTCAAAACATCTTTTAATGACTGCTTAAATCTAACAATAGCTGAGCATGTGGGTGACTAGACTGCACACCAGAAAGAAATTGGTGGATGAAAAAAAGAAGAAGAGAAAAATGAGGCGACTCGTTTTAACAAAAATGTCATGTTTAGCCTGAGGGTGGTGGCAGAGTAAATGCCATGCTGTAGCCTAGAGAGTTTATCCTGTTGGGTGTCCTAGCCTAATGGTCAAAACACAAACAATTTAAATGCAGCAACCCAGGATGCTTCCCATACAAGGCGGCTTGTTGCTGGCATTTTCCTGCCATGTCATAAAAACACATACATAAACTTGTAAAAGATCACAAACAGCTCTTTCAAACTATATATGACCATTTAATATTTGTACATGTATATTTTTATCTCTCTTCTTCATTTCCACCTTATCCTCCTCACCTCAAAAGGTTCACCTCCTGAATGATATCAGGGCTCTAATAAACAAAAATGTCCATAAACATGTTTAATTATTTTTGATATTGTCACAATTACTTATTGTCAGCAGATTAGACAAACAACACCCTCGTCTCTAAACACCTTACAAGCCGGCTAAACAACAACTGCCGGTTGTAAGCTAACATTATTCCAACTAATGTTGGACTCAAATGTTTTAAAAAAGATAAAATAAAAAAATAAAAATCGCACTTTCCCTCGCAGTTTATTTGCCAAGTGTCCGAGTCCAACAACGTTACAGCAACTGCAAAGACATTTTCAGTGACACCAGCTAAGAGCAGCTAAGTGCAACAAAATCCACTAAAACTCAACAACTAACCTCAGTATTGTCATTAGACATCAGTGAGCTTCACCGATTCATAAACTCGTATCAGACTCAGAAGTTTTACAGCCTCCTCCAGATTAAAAGGATGTGAACAACCAGCATACCGCTGAGGTAAACGGCAGATTGGCAGTCTACACTCGACGGCCAGAATTGTTTGTCCTTAACCGACCACTGTATCTAGGATTAGGTGCTTAAAATTGGGAAGGGTAAGAATAGAATTCAGTTGACTGCAATCTACTGACATCTAGTCATGAGCTTTTATACACTACCTTTAAGCAGAAACCCTCAAAACCAATGCAATCAAGACTTTTGGGTATAATTACAGATACTGAGATAATGCTCACATGTAATAATTATGACTCCTAAATAGTTAATGCAATGTTATTTTTCATTATTTTGACAAACCTCTTAGATTTAATCTTCAAGTCTGTACTACAAATAAATCTTGATCACTTTCACAGCACTAATATTTTTGAAGTTGCTCATAAACTAAAACAGGACGACAGGCAATGAAGAAGTATTTTTAAGATATAATCAAAGACTGCTGTCAGTATTTTTCAGTTGATGCACAGCCACTTTTATAATAACCGTTCACTCACTGTTCAATCTTTCTATTTGAATCTTACGCTGGAAAACTTACTGGTGAGATAAAGAAAAGTAAAGAGAGCGATCTCTGAACAGGACGTCAGAAGCAAGCGGATCAATTAGTAAGCAAACAATGAACTGGATCCCAAACTATCAAAAATACAGTAATCACCAGCTTTCAACATTAGAGCTCAGAGAAGATATGTGTTATTTAAGTTAGGCTGGGAAAAAATTGCTTCAAATGAAGCATAGAACTTGGCATGTGAACGGTCATCAAACAAGATGCAGAGCATTATGTAGGTGACACCACATGCTTTTCCAAACCAGGAAACCAGAAGGAGGAGTATTAGTAGGGTCAAAGTGAAGTGGTTTTGTCTTTAAGCTTTGTAGCCACGATGATGGCATCAAGCTCTTACTGTTTAATGTCCTTGACCTTTGCCCTTTCAGCCGCTGCTTGTGCCTTGTCATAGGTCTTCCTGCGCGAGAGCGGGGAAGGCTCAGGAGCTCGCTTTTCCACGCCTGGCAGATTTCTGGAGCCAGAACTGAATGTTCAGTTTTACCGATTTATCCACAAACAACACAGATAGTATAAAAAAAAAGATTTTTAAAACAAATGGAAATGAAACCAACACAAAATAATGGCAACAATGACGAGATGAGCATGCAGTACACGCAGAAATGCAGTTACCTGATGTTACAGTTCCAAAACAGTGATGGTTCTTCGTCAAGCTCATGTTTAACAATGAGTGCAGTGTGTGCTGCACATCCACAAATATAATTCTAACTGTATCATTTCTGATGGATTATTATCAGCTAAGGTTTATTCTTACATAAAGCAACTGGCTCCATTTTAAAGCACTGCTTGTCACAAGACATTTAATGCAGCCTGGTTAGTGTTTCTTTTATTAGTGTGCAACTGACCTGGAATAAGGAATGGCAAGGGAGACTTTTGCAGGGCACAGTAATAATCAAGCAATACAAAATATTTGCTGGTCTCTACATGCTTTTCTCAAATAGATTCATCAATTGCTGTAAAGTATAGCAAAATGTGAAGGTGCTTGTGAACAATATATAACCAAATAAAGCAAAGAAGCGCAGCAACAACATGCAGGAAAAAGAGAAGGAGGAATTAATCTGTTAGTAAGAGTGCAGGGCCTGAACTTACATGCTGCCCATTTTAGAGGAAAAGCCAGGGGAGAGAGCTGCGTAGTCCCTGACTGAGCCTGACAAGTCCATGTCTCCGCCCGCATCTGGTGTTTCAGCTAACGGCAACATCGGACTAGAAAAGTCGACAGTAGGTGCGTCAGGTGCAGAGTCACTGTTAGCGTAGAGCAACTCCATCTGAGTGGTTGTCCTCCTGCGAGCCTGTACAGCACAGATAAGTGAATAATTAAAAATACAGAATTGGTTTTAGGATAAGGCATCAAACATGTGCAATAAACTCTACAATACCTTATTCCTTGTTTTGGTCTCTCCACAAAGTTTCATGAAATCTGTAGCCAGAGTGCTGGAGGAAATACAGACAATCATGCAAACAATCATTAAAGAATGTGCTTGGACTACACTGCTCCTCCCTGCTTTACTGTTTTGCAGTATAATTAAACAATACTTCATATAATTAACAATTATAAGAATAATATAAACATTAATATAAACATAAAAGACAAAATGCAATTTCATTACAAGAAGCAATAAAACATCATATATGTATATAATGCAATAATATAACAATTCATGAACTACCAAAGCAACTTAACATAAACGTGACAAAATATGCCACAAGATAATATTTTAAATCTACAAATACATTGTTATAGTACTTTATAAGAACTATAACAGACTTACTTTCCCTCTGCAGAGGGGCTCTGGGCCGATTCATCACTGCTGCTATCGTCCCCGTTTTCTGTCAGATGAGATCCGTGAATAGAGAATATTAGATGGAGAGATTAAACTGAGATGACTGGTCAGCTAAAATGGTTCTTAGTAAGTATACCTTGCTAGAGACTTAAATAATTTAACTTCTTTATTTTAACCTTTGCGATTTTGATTTCTTTTGTATAACATGTAGAAAAATGAACAGATGAAGCAGATGAGGGGTGATGTCAGCACAGCGCCATGCTGTTTAATTGATAAACCTGGCCCTCGCCGAGCTCATTAATACCAGATGGCTCAAAAACAGATGAGGTTCAAAGTCAGAGAGAGGTCATATTGGGAAGATTTTAAAGAGACATGTAAGGGAGCTGAGATGAATGTAAAAGAACCAACATGAGATAACAGGGTGGAGGAGTGCGAGAAATCATTAGTCTGCTGGTCCTGATGGGTCAGCTGACCTACAAGGTCTAACAGAGCAAAATATCCACGTTATATGGTTCCTGTAGAAGAGTCTGGGGTTAGCAGGTGCTAAAGCATGGAGGCTGTAGCACATGTGAGCTGCAAGGAGGAGGAGGGGGAGGACAGGGGGTAGGAGGAGTGTATCCAGATAAGGAGAGGGGAAAGCTTCAGCCAACACATGGAGGGAAGCCTGGTTGCACTGCACCTCATGCACCTGTTTATGTTATGTTCAGTTAGTTCTCAAAGTGCAAAGGGAAGGAACCATGCATTCATAACCGATTAGAGTCCAATAGGGTTTCACTTACCAGGCGGGATGTTACCTAGCTCTGTAAACACATAAGAAAACAAAAGAAGGGAAAAGAAAAGATGGGGGAACAGAAAAAGGCAATGCACAAATCAAAAACCATCCCCCGAAATTCAAAAATAAATAAATAAATAAATCGATAAATTAAAAAAAGATATAAAAATAAAATAAAATGCACCAACTGTCAGAGCATCCTACCGAACAGACGCTGGCAAATCCAATATCAAAATAAAAAGAAGAAATCAGCTTTAATAACAAACATGTAAATAGAAACCGTATTATACTAATGTGATCGTATATACTTGTATACACAGCACCAAAATGTAACCATGGAATTAACTGTCGGTTATACAACAGGGACGCCAGCTTCTATTCGGCAGAAGGCAACAAGCAATAGCACCTCAAAAGGCCCAATCATGCAACTGACCAGTTACCCAGTGCACCTCCTGACAGCAAAATCATTTCTAACAAGAGTATGAAAGCAACATTTATGCTGCTAAATTTAAACACATACACTCAGGGAGAGAAATAGATCTACAACATTCCAGAATTAAATTCTAATCTCAGCTTTACCTAGCATGATATCAGTGACACTTTCAGTGGGTGGGCGGGGCCTGGTCCAAACTGGATACGTTTTTATTTTATTGTATCTTTTTATTATTTTTTTCTACCTTGCAAAGCATTCCCCAGCAGCGCGTCCAGCTCTGGGTTAAACTCTGCTTTCTCCTTCAGCATGTGAAAGAGCAGCTGGTTCTGTGTGGCGCTGGTAATCTCAGTCTGCTTCAATCTGCCCTCCATCACCTTCACCTGAGACTCCCTCTGAGCTGCCTGCAGGCCCTGAAGAGGTCAGACCACAGTGTCAGGCCATTTCATCTGCACTTCATTTTTTGGTTAGAGTTGGAAGTTTCTGAGTTAATGCATGGAACAGATGCTACAACTTAATATCATGCACATATGCAAATGCACTTGCATGTCATATTGCTGATACTTGGGCTGTATGACTACTGTACAGCAGTGGCTCTCAAGTATTTAGCCCCAATACAGATGTGGCAATTTTTATCAGTTGTTAACAATAAAAAATGATCCAAGTTGAATTTTGGTTAAATAAAAGATCAACAGTGAAGGAACAACAAACATCTTCTCCACTGGTCACTTACAACCCACCTACAGTCAACTGGTGTCCTACAGTTTCTGTTACTATACAACTGCATTTCTTTCTACATACAGAGGTTTCTATTATTTTGCAAAATAAAAGACACGTAAGCTAAATAACATCTATGTATATTCATGTTTGTTGTATGTTATTCATAAGGAGAGAAAATGGTGATGTTTTCACTGAACAGGTGTGATTTCTCTTTCTGAAGGAGGGTACCTTGTTAATTGCCATTGACATGAAGTGATCAAGGAGAAAACGAGCCTCTGTCAGAGTACAGGAACCAATCACAGCAGAGACGTCCACAGTGTCACCTTCCTCCTGGGAGAAAGAAAAAGTAAAATTTGAAGACCATAGTTAACAGAAATGAAAATCAAATTTCCAACCTTGTTAACATGCCCATATGTCATTTATTATGTGCTACAATGCATATTTTTAGCAAAATAATAAGAGTGCCACTTTTTCTCTTGGAACTGGAGTCCATGGTGCTTCAGACACTGTGTTTATTATGACTGCGTCCCGTCCTTAAACTAGGTTCTCTTCCTTAGCACATAAAAACCGCCGGTGACACACACTCCGTCACCGCCCCTTTACACATTGAGGAAAGTTACTGTTACAGTTTCAGTATTGACTCTCCCATAGTTTTCCTGACAGTAAAAATGTGTATGGGCTCTCCTGAGTTAGAGTAAAACACCATTTATACAACTTAAAAAAGAAGAAATACAAAAGAAAAATTAAACTATATTAATTCAAAGATATATTCTCTCAAATCCTTTACTCTTCAGTCAGCAAGTGCTAAGAACGCTGAATTTTAGCTGATTGTGACATAATTAAGGTCATTCACGTTCCACAGTCTATCCATTTCTTTTATATAGATGGTATCTGGCGACCTCCCCTCTGCCCAAGTTTTTACACCTCACTATATGACTAACATAGATGTGATTTGACGACCATGTGAACAGGTTCCAGGTTTTTCCGAGGGTAGTCCTATTAAGCTGTATAGGCAGAGATCACCATCACTAACTGCTGATTCACACCTGGTCATTTTATTCTGGAAGCAGGCCTGAAAACTTCTCAGTTCAGAAAAAAAGGGGGTTAAAACAAGCTAAACAACCCGTCTGACGTTTTCAATATCTGGCTGCCTATTTCCAGAATCAGCAGGCTCTCTCACCTTGGTTTCCTCCATCTGCATGATGTTGGCCTGACAATCTGCAATACTGTCATTAATATAGTCAATGTTGGCTGTCAATGCTTCCACTTCCTCATTGATGGGAAGAACAGTCTTCTCTGCCTCTGGCCCCTCTCTGAGCAGCCGGTCCCTCTTCCTGAGGACCTTCTCCTTGCGCTTGGTGAGCTCCTCCCTTTGCTGTGTGTTAAAAATTAAACAACTTCTTATAGATTTTCAATCACTGAGTCATTTCTGAATATGGGAAAAGTCACAGAAGATGATTAAATCAACCTAAAGCCATGACATGTTCTTTGAAGCTCATTGATAAGGAAACACACAAGGAGCAGAGCAATATTAAATGAAACAACTGTTTGTGCTGCATTAAGCTTAACAACAGCCACAAGGGTCCTAGAATATTTCAAAATTTCACTACTGAAGATAAAAGAACAATTTAATGCCTTCCAGGCATCTAGCAAGATATCTTTTTGGTCTTTCTCCTGATCTGCTAACATTCAAAATCTATAACTGTCCTGCTTTAGGTTTTTACCTTGAGAAGGCGGTTCATGTCGGTTTCCATATTAGAGATGGTCATCCTCTGCATGATGACATCAGAGATCCGCCGCTCCAGGGACTGCCATTTGTTACGAGCCATTCTGGTGCTGTAAACACTTCCTGTGCGCCTGTAAGAAGACCTGCACATGCAGCATCACTCATCAGTAAGCTGTTTGATTAATACAGCCACTTATTTAACACCTAAATGTACAAATCCAGGGAGAATGTAGAAAGTGATGATCACATGAGAGGCCCACTAAAGAAACCCTCCATCGACAACAACTCAAATGTTCACATGGTGTGCATTTTAAAGTGGATTTACTATTTCAACTCCTCCACTTATCTTACATGCTAGTAAATTTAGTTGCCATTTAGGATATTTAATTAGTACACATTTTAAGAGTTTATCAAACATGTTGATTTGTTTATTTATTCTGACAGTTAAAAGTTTTACATAATAGCCATCCATCTGTTAATACTTTTCAACTGCTAACCGTATGTTTTACCTAATAACATTCATCTGTTTATCTTTCATTTCATGCAGTCAGCTTATACTTGTAACCGTCTATCCATACTTTTATCCTCGAACTCAACTCTAAAGCTATACTGTTAATAAGAATTTCAACTGCCAGCCACAGTTTTGCTTAGATTTTATTGCAGCACGGTGGTGCCATCCAGTGACATTTTTGAAGTTTAAATCTTAAAGTCTTGTTTAGATTAGATGATCTTTCCCTGCAGAAATCTCCTGGGGTACTAATCACAGATGCATATAACTGCAGAAGAGATTTAGGTTTCACTTTATGAAATGAGGCAGGTAGAGTGTTCACCGTTTCCTGAAAATTTCTGCAGTGTCTCAGAGCCTTCCTTCCAGCCGGCCTCTTTAAAAAAGTAAAAAATTATACACCCAAGCAAACATTTGCGTGCACACAGACTCACCAAGTGCCATTGGGAGCACTGGTGCTGGAGGAGTACATGCGTCCAGACGGGGGTCTGTGTGAGGAGTCCTGGACTGGTTCTGGAAGATTGACCTTTCGGATCACCTTACCCGAGGTAGGCCTGACCTGCCTCCTCAGAGCTGTCACCTGACACACAGAGCTTACTTGTCACACCAAAAAGTGTGTAAACACAACATATACCGGACATATGCTCGCATCTACAGTATCACGAGTACAATTAAAAAAGTTCAATCTGCTTCCTCTGTCAGAAATATTTTTTGATGCCTCTCACCTCCTCAGTCTTCCTCCTCAGAATAAGCTCCTGCTGTCTTTTCTGAGCCTCCAGCAACTTCAGCTGATGCTGAGGAGGAAACATGAATATAGTATCATCAAAGAAAGTAATGAAACTCGTGGCACAGACCGTGATATAACTGCAGAAGTTTATAAACAGACTGTTACTAACCTCCTGCTTGCGCTGGTCCTTCTTCAAAGAAGCTATTTCTCGGTTTCTGCGAGATTCGTTCATCCTGTTCTTCTCCTGTTGCTCCTTCATCTGCTTCATAAGACGGACCTGGACAGATCATATTAAACAATATTAGGCCCAGTAACAGCACACATGTAAACTAGAGAGCCCGTATCTCCAGTTTACATGAGTGTCATATCTGGTACAGGTAAATCTCCTTAGTCCATACCTTAGTCCTCTTCATTTCTGCCACATCCATCTGAAGCTTCTTCAGCTGTTTCTCGTACTGTGATTGGTTCTTGAGTAGGCGGGCATGCTCCTTCTGGGCTGACTGGAGCTTTTGAAGCTCCTTGTTCATGATGCTCAGCTTCTTCTCATATTCAGCCTTGATTTTGCGAGCCTTGTCCTCTGTACCAGTTTCTACCGAACCTGAAAATATTTAGAAAAAACTAATAATACTATAACATTTTTTAAATCCAACACTGCTGTGGGACAAGCTCTCCCAGCTGTGTGTGCCTGACTATCTGCAGGTGGACTAACTGAAATCTCAACAGTAGGCTACCCAAAAATAAAAATAAATAAATACAAGTACAAAATAGGTTTACACAAATCAAAACCTATCTGGAGAAAGTGTTTGTGAACAGAATCACACTTTCACTTTGCAGACAACATGTTTTACACACAGTTGGTCAACTAGTCTGCTCTGTGTATGTGTGTGTGTGTGTGTGTGTGTGTGTGTGTGTGTGTGTGCGTGCGTGCGTGCGTGCGTGCGTGCGTGCGTGCGTTTGTTTAACAAAACTAATAATTCTGGCTTTAAAATCCATTCTTTTAAAATCCGTCTCAGACAAACTTTGGTGTATTAACTATCCCTGTCTGCCAGCACACATTCATAAACAGGTTTTTCATTATTGAAGAAAAACAAAGGCTCAGATCAAATAAGTAGGCTATAACATGAATTCTTCCAAGCTTAAGCAGAAATACCAAATATACTCTCTGTTTGAGAAATAAGCTGATCAGAGGCAGAGACATGATGAACCAAACCCACAAGTGCCTCCTGGTGGATGATTTTATCCAAACTGTCAGAGCACATGTAAATAAATTATGTCTCACACTGCAGTGCTCTCCCCTCTGACTGATATGTGACCTCCCACTTCCCTCGTCGTCTTACTCATGTTTTGGAGGACGCGGTCCCTCTCCAGCTGGGTGTCTCGGATCTTGCACTGCAGCATCATCAGCTTCTGTTCGTACTGCTGTTTCAGTGTGTGTAGACGACGCTGGCTGTTCTCCAGTTCGTCAATCAGCTTCTGTTTAATGGCAATCTCACAGGTGATGTTGGCCAGATCTGCCTGGTAATTCTCTGTGAGACACCGATGAGCTGATTAAGTATCGACAGCCACAGTTACAGGCATAAATCTCAAGTAGTTCATGTATTTTGTTGTTAGAGGATCCATTCAAATAATCTCGGAGTACACATAGTCAAGTTTCATTTGTTTAGTCCCATGTTCAACTTGAAAACTGAAAAGAAATTAAAGAAAATTAATTTGTACTATTTCAATATTTTATCTTAAAAAAGGTGTTTTTGCCCACCTAAAAACACAAAATGCTAAACCTAAAAAAGTTTTAGGCAGAGCCTAAAGACTATCACAAGCAATGCCATCAAATTATGTTTTTGTAAACCAGTTTTGTTAATTGAGTAATTGGGTCTTAATTTATGTAAGCAGACATTTTTGTTTTGCTCATCGCCCTTCTTCAAGGTCAATATATTCTATAATGAGCCAGGTAAAACCCAGAAAAACAGGACATAACCAGGAGTCTGTACTTGAATTTATACACAGTCTAATATTACAATTCATATCTGTTTGGAAGCCTAAAAACCAAAAATGCTCCTTACAAGAAGCACTGTGAGCACAAACCCCCACCAAGGCAGCTCATTGTCCACACAATATTTACTTTTAAGGGAATAGCGTTGTATTTTCTTTATATTCAATTTGTTTTCTTTGTTCTTTTAAACATAGATTAAAAATTTTGCAATTGTTTTTACTGCACTACAAAGTACAGCCTTTTTAAAATGTATTTGTCCTGTTGAAGCTCACTTTAATAAACCTGATATAATTCATTGTCTTAGAAATACTTTCTTCAACTTGAAAGAAAGGCAGATGTGCAATGTAAAAGTGAGGTCAGAGGTCAAATGTGATATGATATTTGGATACAAACTATAACACGACATTTAAAATTCCCAAATAATCTTCCCAATATTCCTTTATGTTGTCAATACAAACAATGGCAGTACGAAACAGTTTTAGACAGCTCTATGTAGCATTATTATCACTATGATTTTTAAATAAATGATTGACCTTGAAAGAGAGGTCAGAGGTGAAATGTGGCATGATATTTTAAATCTTTGTATGTTCACTATACACATCACGCCTGTAAGAAACACAGTTTGTAAGGCTTTTGTCAGTTTTGACCAATAAATCATTAAGCTGACCTTAAAGACCTCAGTGGATGTAAGGCAAGTTTCAGTGGATAGTTAACATGACCCTACTCTATCCCAACAAAGTTTGATCAAAATTCATTCAAATCCTTGAGCTACTGTGTGTATAGACACATGCAAATGCTACCAAAAAGGTCACTTTCTTGGTAGAGGTAATAAGCACCTGAATCAGAATGAACAGACTGAAAGAAAATTCTCAGGTCACTCAGAAGAAAACTATCACATGAACAGCGGGTTCTCAAAGGTTTAATGATTTAGATGGCCGGCCTATGAGTGTGGGTCACAAGTATAAAGCACACTTCAAACACATTTAAACAGGGTTCATAACATGTCTGTTTTCAGTTGCTAATATACTGAATTTAAATGAGATCTCATGTAACCAGCTGGCCCAAACTCTCCATCTGAATGGGAAAAAAGGGTCGCAGCTAACAAGTGACACTTTAAAGACAGTTTCATTAAATCCATAAAAAGAAAGAAAGATTCATGCAGGATACCTTTTTCATCTGACTCTGAGTCAGAGTCATCAGAGCTCTCCTCTACATCCATCTCTTCCTCCTCCTCTTCTTCCTCTTCCTCTCCTTCTCCCTCCTCATGGTCACTGCCCTCCTGGACCTCCTACAGCATAAAACAAATAACTTTTTATCTAAAAGCACTATTCAGTATACTGTATATACGAGGTTATATAAATAATGGCGAAACATAATGGAGTCCGTCATACCATTTCCGTGTCCTCACTGGCCCTCTCTGTCATTTCCTTCTCTGTACCCTTTTCTTGCTCATTGTCAGGAACTTCTTCTTTGTTGACGCTGAAAGATTTAAAAGACGTTGTAATCCAATCAGTTTTCCATTTGTAATGTAAGAAGAGCACTTGGAAGCTTTTTCTGCAGGAAGTGAATTGCAGGTTAATCTGCTGGCAATAAAGAAACTTGCATTTTCTGGATAAACGCAGTAGTAAGTAACATATCTGTGCATGGCATCTTTAACATCAGGGAGGTTACACTGTCTTTTTGGCAAAGAAGCGTTTTGACTGGTTTCACCACAATGCAAGGTTTAGTTTCCAATGACTCAATCTCTGCAGGCACTCTTCTCTGTGAGAAAACATAAACAAGTCTTACACAGTGAGACTTGGGTAAGACCACAGAATATAAGTTCGGATTGCTCCAATTTTATAAGCTTGATTGTGCAAAAGACAGTATTTTTAAACAAAAGAAGGGAGGCATCTCATCAGGCTGAACAAAACTGGCAAAGTAAAGAAGCATGGAAGGAAAATGCAGTACGAAAAATAAATGTTTTAACTAAATCCATAAAGCAGATCTGTTGGATAAACATTTTATCCAAACGCGGAGGGTTAGCAATGCTAAGGTAGCATTTCACACAAAAACCACCTGGATAAAGTGACCAAAAAGAAAATAAAAGATTAATACACTGAAAAGAAAAGGGGAATTTTGTCATCCAGCCTTAGATTGTTTGAAAATAGGAGATTAAAGCTTATTAAGTGGCAAAACGGTGTTTCAGGGAGGTGATGTGCTTTGACAGTAGTATGTTTCACTTCAGACCTGCCCAAACAAACAATAAAATTAAAATAAAGTGCTGAATTATGGGGAAGCATGGGAATGGCAACAGGAGGGTGGAAGCTCTGACAAACCTGGCATCCTCAACCTCTTCCACCACCACCTCCTCCCTTTCCTCCCTCTCTCTCTCCTCCAACAGCAGCTGGAGTCTTCAGGGAGGGTCAAAGGGTCAAACGAGAGAAGGAAGCAAGAGATGAACAAAGGAAGAATGGAGGGAAGAATGGTCAGAGGAAGCTCTGCACTGAAAACCACACCTTTAATCCACCTTTCAGCCCCCCAAAGTGCCCCCCGGGGCAACTCTGAGTTAAAAAAAACACATAAATAAATAAAACCTGAGCCTGCGATCAGTCTGCTGTGTTTGCACTGAAATTTATAGTGCAGCGACAGTACAGCACTACCAGAGAACTAACGACAGAAAACATAAAGCTGATGTGTTTATGTGTATAAATGAAGTCAAATGCTTATAAATTATTCAATAAGTTATTTGTGGCTTTTAAGTATCCTCGTTCCAATATACAAAGACGAACCTTTGAAACAAGTCAAACTGACCTCTGGGTAAAGCAATCATGCCTTTGGAAAATTATGAATGGTTTAGGATAAATAAAAATGCCATTCCAGTATGAAACTCACTCAAATATATGCACAACTGTAATAAAACATTCAACAGAGCCAATCCTGAAAATCATTTAAAAACAACAGGAACTTCGCTCTGTTTACTGTCACAGTTACCTTTTCTTCTTCTTCTTTTCTCGTTTCTTCAGTTTCTCCAGATCTTTCTTAGCGAGTTCGATGATGTCAGCAGTCTCCTTCTCGGGGGCCAGAAGAGTGGAGGAAAAGGAGCTGGACCCTCCATAGAATGACTGACGGTTGGAGGCACGGGACAGATTCTTCCTCAAATTCTCACTGACAGCCTCGCTCTCCAGGAGTTTTGCCCTGAGGACAGCATCAATACACCAACAGATTGTAATACAGAGCCTTCACTGTGGCAAATCTCCAAACTTGGTCCCTCACAAATAAATTTCATCTGTAACATAAATGAACCTTAAGGGTTAAAACAAGGCTTGTATTTAACACTGTAGACATTCAACCCCACTGTGGTGCCCCCTAAAGAGAGCAGCCGAAATAACAATGTTCAGGCTCATTGCCAATTATGAAAGTCCACTAAAACACTTCATATTTCATGTCATCTAAACAGGCTGAATCTATGGCATTAATTTGTTTAGTATTTTTTATCACCATTTAAATCAATGAACAGAATGATTTTATTACAGCTTTGTGCACCGTTTGTGTACTACTGCAGTTTCAGACAACATTGCTCTCCCCTCTGAAGATCCTGTGTCACCAGTGTGGCTAATTATATTTTTTCCAGCCTGCTATTTATAACATCATTACAAAATATTTCAATAAAAACTTCTCTTCTCCCATACTAACCTCATCTCTACCTTTTCATTTTATCCGTGTCTACTGTATTTTAGTTTTCAGTCTAAATGTTTGAACCATCCCAAATCTGTTTTTGTTTTGGGGTTTGGTTCGCACTGAGATCCTGGGAAGGTTTTACAAGTGTTATATTGACTGGGATCAAAAGTCCAGACCAAAACACTTGAACTGTGATCTCACATGTCATCAAACATTTCAGGGTAGTGACTGTTAAAAGAATGAGGTAGGCTTAATGTTTATGAGTACAGGAGGCTAAAACATACAGGAAAAGGTGAAAAAAATGAACAAGGGAATAAATCGGAATTCATTTACCGAAGGTCTTCAATCTCTTTAATGTAACTCTGAATCATGTTTCCAATTTCCTCTGTGCCTCCTTCACCTGCAAAAGAAACATGATAAGGGTCATGCAGGAAAAAAACAAAAAGGGGGACATCATGTGACTGGAGCGGCACAATACAAAAAAAAAAAATTTCATAAGTTTGATGCATACCTGCACGGGCGAGGGTCTGGTTGGCCTGGTCACTGAGCAGTTGGGTGAGTCGTGCCCGCTGAGCATCGATGGTCTCCTGCATGGCCTTCACCCTCACCCTCAGATTGCTGTTCTCCGTCTGCAGCATGGAGTTTTCGTGGAACATGTCACTCAAGCTTTCCACACCGTCCTCACCCACCAAACGCTTACCCTGCAGAGGGGCAAAAACGATATAGTTTGTTGTAAAAAGTTTTTAAATTTTTTGACATGCCACGTGGGTTTTTTCTTCTTCCATTTTTCATAAGGCTCATCCCTGTCCTTTAAATTCCTCCCGTCTCCTCACCGTCTTATACTCCATGAGCTCCATCTGCAGTCGAGCTATTTCCGTCCTCAGAGCGCTGATCTGCTGGCTGGCCTTGTCTTGGTTCACCATCACCTTGTTCTTGATGTTCCGGGCTCTGTTCGCATATTTTAATGTGTTCAAAGTTTCCATGAAGTCACGGTCAGATGGACTGATGCATGCAATCATCACCGTTTGGCTGAGAAAGAAGAAAGAGACATTTCATAAATTATTTTCACACATGATCTCCACACAGTATTGGAATTATGACACTGTGGGACACTGCACCTAGGAGTTATTTCTTACATTAACATAAGAGATAAAATGGTTGAGATGTTCTCACTAATGGAAATTGTTTGGTGAGGTCAGAGCAGGAAATTATGTAGAAAAATCACATCTAGTGTGTGGGTATCCACAGCCAGGCATCTCCCACAGTTAACACAGTTTTATATCATCTAATTAGCTGGGGTGTTGTTGTTTTTCATTTTGACTTTTCATCTTCAATTCAATTTAGTTTTAGTTTCCATGGTGGATTATCTTGTTTTAGTTTAGTTTTTATTAGTTTCAGTGTTAGTTTGTAGTGGCTTTAATTATCATTGCATGCACACGTTCATCACTGACTCATCAGGCAAGCTATAAGAATTTTTTTTTTCCAAACTAACAAACACTAAAACTAAGGGTATTTCCTCTATATGTTTATTTTTATTTCCAAGTTCACAAAATTGTTCCAGGTAGTTTCAATTCTTTTAAACAAGTCTCTTTTATTTTAATTACTTTTCCCCGACGTCTAGTTTTAGTTTTTAGTTCAGTTTGAATTAAATAAACCTGCAATGGTTCTCATCATCTTATACGGTTGTTTGATGATATTCGGATAAAATTGTTGCCGTATCAGAATGAAACCAGTCAAGACAAAATGTTTTTATGAGGAAAAAGCTCAAATCTGTGGTCCTCTGACCTGTTTCCTCCTAATGAGTCCTGCAGGAGTCGGGTGAGTTTGGAGTCTCTGTAAGGCACGTGTGAGGCCCGCTTGCCCCGGTCACCCAGAGCGCTGATTACATTCCCCAGAGCGAGCTGGTCATAAAGACAGGAGACAAAGGCAGAAAGGATTTCATAGAGAGGCAACAATTTGCTATCAGTCCATTTGTAGAGTTACAGTTAACACTTTTAGCACTACTTTTGTTAGTTGCGATTTGGGTGGCCACATCCCAGAAACAGCATGTTTGCGTGGAACAATGTGGGATCCCTGGTCGCTCTAACTGTGCTGACTTTGTTCAGCTGAAAATACCATTAAAAATACTGCATCATTCATTCATTTTTGATTTTAAGTATATTTGTAAAGTCTGCCACCAGATGGCAGTATATCATTAGACTTTGAAGTCTTTGCTGCCTCACAAATCCTGGTGCAAGAACAGGCAGACTCACCAGTCCACAGTTAATGGAGATGCCCTCTTTGGCTCGATCACCCGTTGCTCCAGTTCTTTTCAGCCGCTCCGAACCGGCCAAGTCCACAAAGTGAAACTTGGCCGTCAGTGTCTCATACTCGTCCATCTCAGAGTTACCGTTGGTGACTCGATTATCAGTGTCATTTTCTTGCTGTGTAAAAATCATGCGTGTAAATACACTCAGTGACAGCAGCATGCACACATACAGTTTTTTCCCCCCAACAATCATTGATACTAAAAAGGAGGAAAAAAAGGAAAGAAATGATATAATTGATATGATCTAACAGACATGATTTGCGGTTATTTATAGACGTACATTGTCAGAGGCACAGACGCGGACTTGGCACAGGTGGATGGTGAAGATGGCATGAGATCGGGAGCTTTGGACGTTCATCTGAGTGCTGGCTGTGGTGCGAGACAGAGCCCCCAGTTTCAGGCACTGCATCATCTACCGAGTCAGACAGAGTATTAAATATTAATACAATGGTTGAACCCACTTTGAAACATTTGGTGCAAAAAACAACAGCAAACTCTCAAAAGCAAAGTGCAGTGCTAAAATATTTTTATACTGAATATATGAAGCTTTACTCCAGTAATGATTGTGGCAGTACAAAGGTTTAGATCCAAGAGTACTGAGTAAATCTTTGATACCAACCTACACACATGTCTTGGGGATTTTTTGTTTTAGAATAAACTGATGCTTAAAGGGAAATCACTGATGTCGTGCTGAACACCTACATTAACAGTGAAACACATAATCTGCGTTACCTCAGCCTCGGAGGACACCGTCCGTGTGGTCACTCCCACTGTGTAGATTCCTCCGTTGGCATCTTCATGGATCTTAATGTGAGATTTCTGTTTCATGTCTCGAGTTGAGTCAAACAGGTCCAGAACTTCCTCGTTGTAAAGCTGCAGGAAGACGCAAGAAAATATTTCAAACTAGCAGGAACAAAAGATTATTCTGTGATTGCTGTGTCGTTTCTGTCTACTACCTATATTATTATCAATGTTTGCTGTTCTCAGATCTCTTGAAGAGATTCTGAGATCAAGCATCTCATTATGTAAAAATCAGAACGGAAAAGTTGAATAACTTACAAATTGCAAAAATGCCAGTGGGTGGTATGTCTTTCATACTGTGTACAGGCCAAACAATAAGTTACAGCAGCGTGTACAGTAAACAGCCCTGAGAGGTGAAAGCAATGAGTGTACGGTGAAAGACTCACTGCTCATTAAGGTCACTGCTTTTAGCACACTATGATAACTGAAGGTGACTCAAATGACAGAATCAGCTATTTGAAATCAACTCAGCTCTTCTCATTTTGACTATGGCAGCAGAACTGAGAGCTTTTGATTAGCTACACATTAAAGCGTTTTTAGAAAATATCTCTTGAGCCACTAAATAACTGAGAAAAAAAAAGCAGTATACGTTTCACAATATTGGGTCTTAATGATATATAGGCATCTCATCCACTGCCAAACAGCTTGGAGCTTTCACTCTCTCTCGCTCTTTTTAAATTTAAAGCAGCTACCAGTAGTTTTAAGGTAATCTGCCCATCTAGTAACTTTTGAAGGCTTAGATCTAAAACGACGTCTTATTTGCCATGTGTGAAAATTCTTTTTCATCATTATACTGCCTCCCCAGCTCAGGATGAGCCCGATGGGCTAGCACAACTGTCAAGTCACATCATCCCTATTAACTCTCTCTGTCCAGAGACAGACCTATCATCACCCCCAACCTGCCCCATAACACCTCCTAATCCCACCAACGACAGCTGCTGCAGTGGCAGTGTGGGCATTTTCAAATGACTGAGCACCATGTCAAAGCCTGTTAAACCAGTGGTGTCAACAATATTAGCCTGACCCATGACACTGGAAAGCCTAAGAAATTTGTGTTTTCATTTACTGGGTTAAAATTTGACAACAACAACAACAACAACAACAAAAAGCTGTAAAGTGGGTGCATACCTCGAGGAACTGTGCGTTGATTTTAAACTCTGGTACAGGACGTCCCTGCTCCTGGGCGGTCCGCCGGCGCTCTTCAATGCCCTTGAAGAGGTGGTGGACAGCACGGGGGATGATACCCAGCTCTTCGTCTACTATGTTGACATCGAAGCCAGTCCCCATGGTGTATGTCTTCCCTGAACCAGTCTGGATGGAAAGGCAAGAATAAATATAATAACCGCACACTATATTCTCTAACCAAATGAAATCTAAATACCTCAGAGGCATGGCATTCAGACTGGCCTTCCTGATGGCCATGGAAAGCTTTCAAACTTCAACATTTGCAGAACCTTTAGTTCTGAAAAACATTTTTACTTGACTGATTTATCGCTTTTATTGTATTACAGCGTGTCCTGTTTTAAAACTTGAAAAGCTGTCACCTGTGATCAGTTTCATTTTCCTTCTGTAGTGGTAGTAGTAGTAGTAGTAGTGGTAGTGGTAGTAACGTATTATGTTGTGTGATAAAAAGCTGTTACTACTTTGTTGTTACTTGATAAAGCAGACGTAAAGTATCTCCAATAACTGTTTAACTGTTAACTTCACATATCTGTTTAGCAGTTTTTACTTTGAACTCACAGAGCACTTTGGCTGATTTCTTTAAACAGTAGGGA
The DNA here is from genome assembly GCF_001858045.2 of Oreochromis niloticus. Lineage (NCBI taxonomy): Eukaryota > Metazoa > Chordata > Actinopteri > Cichliformes > Cichlidae > Oreochromis > Oreochromis niloticus. Next base: position 42,357,211 of record NC_031972.2, on the reverse strand, counting down.
GCTTTTTTGTGCACATGTCATGTTTTCCACTGGTGTTTCCTTTTTCTGGAGATTTACCAGAATGCTGAAATTAACATTAAATATTCAAGTGTGAGCATCAATAATGGATGAGACTAATGAAAAAAAACAACAACCCTGAAAAAAAAAACAAAAAAGAAATGAAATCTTGCTCCTTTCATATTTTTAAACATCTGAGGACCAAATCATCATAAGTGGTAACCAATGTTGAGGATGACCCTCAAAAAAATAATGTATTCCACATTACTCAGTTCTTTATTTAAAGTTACAAGTTACCTTTGTGCCTTTGCATTAGCATGGTGCCTCTGCAGATGCTTGCAAAGATTCAGTGTCAGCAGAGCTCAGTTTGCACAGTGTCTGTTAACTAATTCTGAAAGTACTGGAAAAAATCCATTACGTTTTACACTACAAAATGAGCAGTGTATTTACATTAGAGCTATAAATGAAGCAGCTTGTAGTCCAGGTAAACTTTGCAACTCTGAAAACTGCCATTTTGTTGCTGCATTCACTCAGTGAGTTTTACAATCCTACTGACAAAAACATAAAACATTCGGCTGTATTTCACACAGTTTCTTAAAACTAAGCCAGGGCATTGAAGATTCAAGAGTGCTTTAAATATCACTGATTTATTCTCTTTCCTCAACATCAATGCCGTCTGTTTATTTCTGCAACCCAGTCTAGCTGAGTTCTTGTGATGCAGCCGAGTGGGTCGGTCTAAATCTAGATTAGTGCCTCTAAAGCCTCAGAGGCAAGCAGATCTGATCCGGGACAAACCAACCGCTGTGTGCGCTTAATGTGTGGATGTGCTTTGAGAAGTAGGCCAACACTGAGAGAAGCTGTTACTAGGGAGATCCAGGTTAATATGGGCACATGTTAAAGATGTATATCTGTCTAAAAGGTGTGTGCGCTTCACTTCTCTACTGAATCGTACGCAGCAGGAGCTCTGCTGCTAAAGAAACCCGAGTTGTAGGGGGGATGTGGGGGGGCAGAAACTACAGGTTATTTCCATGTAATGGAAGTGCTGAAAAAGGAAAAACATTTTTAAAAGGCTGGAACTCATTTTTAGTATCAATTAAACATGATATTGAAAATGAGTGAAAGTGAAAACTACTTACTTCAGGTAAAATTAAAAAAAATTGTTTTTAAAACAGTGAAAATTAAAAAAACAATTTCACAAAGCCCAGCATGTTAAAATAAAAAGTCCAACAACAATCTAATATCTGAAAGGTTTTGAGGTAGACAACAAATATTTGGCACAAAGTTAAAAATGATTGTGCTTTATGTAACAGTTCAAAAAGACAGGGAAAAAAACAACATCAAAACATCAAGCTTTGTCTACAAAATTCCAATTTATTGTGCATAAAACTTCCTTTGTTAAAAGATAACTAGCCAAATTGTGGGGTTTGGGGTTAGATTTCTTGGTACTTTGTGGATGGATTTAACGACAAGAATACATAACCATCACCACTAATTTTTTTTCAGTGTTTGATTTTACAGCTGACGATGCTACTGATAGCCATCAGTGCTACCCCTCAGCCTCCTAGCACATATACCCATGGTATCAATTTCAGAATCCTTCGTCACCATGTTCTCATTTTATTGCATTCACAAGATTTTCAGAAAACTTGATATTTGACCTTGTTGTCAAGGCCACTGGGATTTAACCTTATCCAACACTTTTAGTAGATCCCCCTATGGTATCAATTTCAAAATCGCATATTGGCAGATTCTCCAGTTATTGCACATTGCAATAACTTGGGTGTCCCCCCCCCACCCCGCCTGCCAGCGGGGTGACAACAATACTCCATCAGCCTTTTATGGCTAAGGAATAAAACAAAGTTTTCAATACCTTACAAAGCTTTATAATGGCAGTATCACTGGCAGTGATGATGTAAATATCAGTGGCAAATACTCAATGCAATGGAAATATTCTGCTTTTCTTTTTCTTAGTTTATCATTTGTGATAGATGTAAACAGTAAACATGGCCAAATCTTTAAATAAAAAGACCAATGGAAAAATGTCTATTTTACTGCACTTTTTCCAGTTATGATGGGGATGCACAAATGAGCACAATTCAGTTTTTGAGCAGTGGAAACAGGCCTTTTTTTCCCCTGAGTATCAACTTGCAGGATTATAAGTCAAAGAGAGTCGGAGGAGCTCACATGAGTTCAAATGCAAATTTTCACAGCCAAATAAATGAGTTAAAGAGAGTATTGTGCATAAAAGACCATAGGATGATGCTTTAAAACAGCAACAGTGCTGCAGGTGTGACACCAAGGACAAAGACTTGCCTGTCCATATGCAAACACAGTGGCATTGTAGCCCTCGAAACAGCCTTCGATCAGCTTCTCTGTGCAGGTACCGTAGATGGTCTCCTGCTGCGAGTCCATATCAAACACAAAGTCGTATGTGAAGGCCTTGTCTTTCCCCAGAATCACCTGGGGCTCTCCAGGCATCACATACGTACAGATGTGACATCCCTCAATCTTCTCCCTGGCCAGCTGAGGACGAATCCTGCAGAAAATCCAGAAACAGTGATTAGGCTCTGCCAGGTGTCTTTGTTTCTGTGTACAATAGTGCTAAAAGTTATATATGGCTCAGGCAAAATGCTCCTTTCAGTTAATACAAAGAAAAAAGAAAAAAAAAGCCATCTGAAATATGAAAGGGATACATTACATCGTCACACAAATTCTGACCCTTCTAGGCCAGGATTCTTTCAGCACCATGTCCCTCTCATGTCTCACCTGGCTTGCAGGTCACTGAAATATGACCAATTAGAAAAACATTCATCACAAATCTCCAGAAGGAGAGACGTCTCCAGAAAACCCTCTCTCCTTTATGCAGAACCAGCCTCAGGGCAGCCATCTGCCAAGACCAGTTGAGGTTGAAGAGAGTAATTAGTTCTAACTGCACTTCTTTATAGGTTAGCACAATCATGCTACACAAGAAAGTAAACAGAAGATCAAAGTGCTGTACAGGAATATTATGGCACCTTCTCATTAACAACACACACATCTGCAAAAAGACATGCAAAAGTCATGGTTCACACTGTTTATCTTTACCAAAATTCATCTTAAATCTGTCTACAAGCCACACTTTGTTCTTTTTCAATAGGCAGATCACAGGGACATGGTGGATTAAACATAATCACATCAGCGATAGATGTGTGGATCTGCAGAGACAGGGTCAACACTCTGGATCCTACTGTGACCCAGTATTTTGATCTGTAAAATATGCCAGCTGGGTGAATCTGTGCTTTAGTGTGTCTGTGTGCGTGCAAGACAGAACTGCTGCGATTTTGGCCAACTGAAATCTGGCAGGGATTAACTAGAGTAATGTGAATGTGGAGGAGTAAGACAAGGTAGAGACAGTAGCTCTGTGTGTGCTCTTTGTGTATTTAAAAAGAGCATTTCTTTCTTTGTTGAAAGAACAGTACAGCACACACACCACATATCCACAGAGGGCGTGAATTCAAGGACAAACACAAACAGCAGCACTTATTAAATGGTTGGTCAGTCAGTCGGTCGTTTGGTATGTAGGCAGGCAGGTCGGTTGATTGATAACAGGGCGCTGTTAAAATGCTAAGTAAAGAAGCTATACCGAATAACAGCAACATCAAGAAGAACGAACAGGAGAAGCTCAAGAAATGTCAAGGGCTGAGAGAAGAACTCAAGATGTGGAAGGTGAAGGCAACAGTGGTCCAAGCGGGTCCTCCACTGCGCCGAGGCAAGTGGCAGTTCTAGGAATAGCAAAGATACTGCACAGGACCCTCAAGCTCCGAGGCCTCTGGGTAGAGGACCCGAGCTTGAAGGATAAAAACCACCTCGCAGGGCAAGAGGGGAATTTTTCTTTTAAACCATCGTAGTGGGAAACTGTTACTTACAGCCCAACATAGAATAAGTATTGATCTTGACCATCTAGTCTTAGAGAAACTTTCTTCCATTGGTTGAGACAATTCTAAGAAATAGGGCTATTTTACTGAAAAAATAACTTTAATTATGAATTAAAAACAACAACAACAACAACAACAACAAAGCTTTATTCGTCACATACACAAGGATTACACACACATACAACATGCAGTGAAATGTTTCTTGTCCGAGCTGTGGACAGGCTGCAGATGTAGCCACGCCATTCCAGGGTTTGGTTTTTAACATGGGGGTCTAGCCAGGACCCTTACTGGATACTGGGTGGGACTTGAACTGCGACTCCCGCCCCAAAGGTGTGTAGTCTTACCACTACACTATCCAGCTGCTGAAATAGCTGGATAATACACTAGCTAAAAATTAGATCAAAATAGGATTAAAGACAGAACCCTCCAAATGTGATCCCTAAATCTGATATGTTTGCCTTTTTTCCATTTCAGACACAAAAAATTTTTTTTTAAATGGCTGATAATAAAAATGTGGAAGAAGAAGAAGAAAAGAAGGTTTAAGGGAAATGCTCTTCAACTGCAAGAGTAAATAAGTAAATGAGAAATGAAACTTGAAATGTTAGGCAAACCTGTTTATGTTTCATATATGCATGTTTCACATTATATGAGTAAGGCTCTACCAGAGGTCTTCTTTTAACATGCTCATATTTTTCACTAAATAATTTCTAGGCTTATCAGTCAGGATGTGATGTTCTTATGTAAGGTTTCAGCTTCTAAAACATGAAAAAAATGAGTAATTTCAGTCTATGTTCTGCGCATGTTCAATATGGACCAAAAGAGAGACTTTTTCCAAGCGGTTCTTTAGACAAATTCTTTTCATGGGTTCAGCTCACGAACAAGCTTGGGAGAAAAGCACCTGACAGCAGGCTTGCCAGTCCTGAGTGGATAAGGGCCTTATTGTGCCTCTGAGTTCGGGGGAAAACAATACTGTAAAGGGACTACAGGGCAACCATTGTGTCCGCCTGTGTGACAGTGGATCCCAGCACTGACACCAACGCCACGGCTGCGGGATTACACGGCCGGATGGAGGCGAGGGAGGAGAGGTAATGTCCTGTAAGAAGGTCATGCCATGTTGGTGAATAACGAGCAAAATGGTCACAGATGTGTACACAGGCAAAAGATACTTAGCTTGATGGAACGCTTTTTCATTTGACTGTTTTGATTAAAGCTTCTCAGGTCTGTGTTAAAGGATTTGTTACTACATCAGTGTTCAAACGACTAATTTTGTTTGTAGCCACAGAATTTTTTTGAGATCCTAGTGCTACGTTATCAGTGCATAGCACTGAAATATATGGAAAAAAGACTTTAAAAAAAATCTGGGAGTACTCTGAATTTCAGTAAGCTGCATGAAAAATGCTCCTTCTACAAACCACAGGCCAAACAGCAGTTTTCAGTGCAAGAGTCCACAACAGTCAAGCCTGAGTGTGGTGCCTCAGATCAGTGTCACATTCACCGTTTTGTGACACGTGCCATTGTGTGTCTGCTGAGAGTGCACTGACGTGCAGAGGTATTTTGGGAACACCAAAAAAGCCTCAGCAGACAGTTTTGGCTGCACTTTGTCTTCTCCTCTGGTCACCATTTGACGCAGTAGAGGAGGATCCATTGTACATCACAAACCCAAGCGGTTAAAACAGAACTGTCATGGATCATTCCACATAGCAGGAGCAGCCGGAGCAGTGTGTGGCTTCAGGAGATTATGAGGTTTTGCTTTAATTGCACAGTTTGTCTCAACAGTACAGTAGAAAGTAACTGAAACGTAGCCTGAAGGTTGCAAATCCTATTTACTCTACAGATATGTAATTGTCCCAGTTAGCCTAAGTGTAAATATTTTTTTTTAAATCTGCCTCAAAAGAACAACTGAGATACAGAAGCTGGTGTTGCTGCATGTCATCCATGCTCAAAATACAAACCCTGTGTAAGCAAGAGTGCACCAGCCCATGCTACCTTTCAGGGTTAAAGCTTGTGCTCTATTGTATGCATGTCATGTTGCTGTCTTAATGCACAATATGTAATCCTAGTCAGAAAATCGATTAAATTCCGTGTCGAATTTACCGTATTTAACCAATTACATGTTTCCAAGGCCACACGGGGTGGGTGGGGGGTATCTTTGTTGCAGAAAATTTAACTCACTAATTGGGTGTGTAATCCTGTCTCTCTGAATACCCTGCAGCACTGTCTCACACCTGGGAATCTGATGACATTTCCTAAATTAACTCTGCATTTCATCTGCGCCATCAGGATTTCAGCATTAATATCATACACAGTTAAGTTTAAATATTTTTTTTCAGAATTATATTCAAATTTCTGTATTAGAACAAATAACTAGACACCATCTTAGCAATAACGGTTAATTAAAACAAAAAAAAAAAAGCTTTTTTGTTGTTTTACTGCTTATAGTCCCAGATATACAGTATATTACTGTGATTGTGTTATTTTTGTGTAGGTGAATTTGACATTAAGAACTTATTAACCTTACTGCTTCAATAGGAGTTAAGAGGGTAGCTCTAGATTAAACGCACTTAATCAAGAGATCAGCAAATGTGACCTCTTCTGTGAAAGCAGATGTTTTGGCAGTTTGCTTGTGTGGAGCACTCAGTTGTATGTTATCACAAGACACCAGCAATGATCTTAAAGATGTTTCTGTTGCTGCCCATCACCCTGGGAATAGTTATAAAGCCATTTCCACCAATCTAAAGTCTATTATTCTGCAGCAAGAAAGAGGATTTAAAAGCGGTAAATATTCAGGAGAGCTGTCAACCTTTACAGGACGTCCCAGGAAAATCATCATAAGCTCAGTGCTCACAGAAATGACCAAAAACCCAAGAGCGCCAGATCAGATTCTTCAGACTTCAGTTAACATTTAAAATGTTAAAGTTTGAGAGAGTACAATTTGCGAAAGACTGAACAAGTATTGCTTTTTTGGAAATATTGCTTGGAGAAAGTCAGCTTCAGTTTGCAAAGTTGCACCTTAAACCCCAAGACTTCAGGAAATTTGTCCTTTGGACAAAAGACATCAAAGTGGAGATGTTTGACCATAATGCACAGCAGGACATTTAGAGAAAACCAAACACAGCACATCAGCACAAACACCCCATACCCACCAACATATCAAGCACAGTGGTAGAAGGGTGATGATTTGAACTCATTTTGTAGTCACATGTCCCACAATCGTTGCAGTGACCACCAAGGTTTTTCAAAGGTCCAATCAAAAACCCAACTAAAGTACTATAGACCTTGAGAGCTGTGCATAAAAGAATGCCTTCAGCTCTCTAGGAACTGAGATCTGAAGATATAAAGATGAGTGGCCCAAAAGGCCTCCACAGATAACAGACTGATATAGTCTTACAGCAATTTACATCATATTATTGCTGCTAAAGGTCCTGCAAGCTACTGAATCACAGTGTGTACTTAGTTTTTCACACCATGCTTCTGCATTAATTTCTGAGGATATTTAATAGAAAAAGAAATGTTGGACTAGTAAATATACACTAAGCACTGATTACACATTTATCCATTAAAAATATGCAGGAGCAGGCAGTGGTTTGTGGAAGGCGCCATGTCGCCCACTTAGACCACTGTCGTGAATACAGTGGTCAGGATGGGGACCGTCATTTTACCTAATCATGTTTTATGTATGTGGCTTGAGATCAGCCACATGTGCAGTATGCCTTATAAGTTATTCTAATTCAAGGATCACATACAAATCACACTCTCTCTGGCAAACAGTTTGATTAAATTCTTAGATCATATGAGTTTATTTGGCAAGTATCAGACTTCAATATGACAGTTGGATCCGCCTGAAAGACAGCTTCACTAACTTATGTATATTGACATGACTGAACTGTATCACTGAATGATTAATATTCACACGCTGCCAGCATTGAGCTATGAATACTGGATCACACCCAAACCTGCTACCACACCCCCAATCCCTGAAACTGCCACCAAATCACATTTTCACTGCTACTTAATAAATCATTAAAGGTGCTGCATATCACCTTTCTTTAAATGGAGGGATGGAGTGCATAAATGTGTAATTGTCTGCCTGTGTAGGACTCCACTAAGTCATTTCACTTTCACCAAAAGCTTAAGTTTTAATTTTGGCTGTCTGAAAAAAAGTGTAAATGAGATAAATGGTATTAAATTCATGCAATTCCTGCACAACTTTATGCAAGGATCAGTGGTCATTTTTAAATGGTCCCATTTCCTTTTGGTAATCTTATTTCTTAAATGCACACTCCATCTTAGTTTTTGAGGAAAAACACATTAGAGTAATCCTTAGTAATTCAAACACAGACAAAGGTCAAAGCTAAAATAAAACTAAAACACCCTCACAATGGTTGGTGCAGATGGGTGAGTGAACAGGCCAGAATTTTATATGGAGATTTGCTGAGGACAGCAGTGTAGCTGCTTCAAATGATGTCACCTGCAACTGGGCTCGTCAAAGCTTCCATGTCCTTCACAGAGGAGACAATTATGCCTTTGTGAATGGCTGGGAAAAGCAGGATGTGCAGAGGACAAAAGTGGTAGCAGGAGGCTTGCATCAAGCCGCTGCAGGCTGGTGGCTACATGCCTTCTTGTGGTTGTAAACAAAGTAAGGAAGCACTGGTTGGTTTAGCATTGATTGGCTTTGAGACAGTTCGGTTTCATTAGCTTCCTTTATCAGCTGTGAAAAATCACTCCTGCACCACCAGGGTGGGGTTCACCTTCTCTAAGCAAGTTCAGAACTAGCCAGGCAAGTTGCAAATTACAGGAACACAAATTGAATTCTTTTGAAGCTCTTTGCTGTCATTTGGAAATACACTTGTATGTGTGCAGCTTCAGAATAGGCCTTTCTATGACAATAGCAAAAATTACCTGAACCCAAAGATGTAAAGCAAACCAGGAAATTCTCAAAATCTGCAAATACACTACCTTTCATGCATTATATTGCTTTATGTGGAGATGTGTGTAAAGCTCTTTGTTTTGTGCTTGTACAGATTTATGTTACTTTCCTTTTCCCCCTAAATTCTACTCTATAGAAAAGGCTGTCATGGTGAAGCTCTTACCAAACCAGATATTTTGTACAATTCAAAAAGCCTACCAGCAATTTTAACCTCCTAGGACCTGCCGTCCACATATGTGGACATCACATTTTTGGTTATTTTGACTAAAATACTCAATTTTGCTCTACATGGGCCTGATATCCACTTACGGGGACATTATACTGCTACTGTTCTATCAAAATTTTAAATGAATATCCTCATTTGTGGCCCTTATTTTTCTTAAAAACAAAAATAAGGTAAAAAAAAAAAAAAAAAAAATCTGGAAATTCTTTGTTTTTACATTCACCGGGCCCCAATGTGCCCAAATATCAAAGAGAAATTAAAAATTCATGTCGTGGAAGAGTTCGGGTCTTAGGAGGTTAAAGTTCATCAGTTAACCGTTTCTATATTGTGTGTAAACTAAGAGATGATGATGCTGAAAACCTGTGTAGGCCTAATTTTTTGCACATGGACAGCTAAACAAATGAACCAATCCACAATGACATTGTCATCAATTAAATCTTACCATTTGAGTTAGCTACAAGCATTTTCTCCATGTAAACACGATGCATGCTGGCAGAGGTTGCATATTATTACACTTACATGCAAGTAATCAACTCTGCGGTACTGAGATTAAAGCTAAAGCTCTGCTGGTTTGTGCAGGGAAATTGAGAGGCTGACTACACATTTAAAGATATTTTTAACGCAGCAGGAGCAGCAATTATATCTGGGCTTCACCAAAATTAAAAACCTGCAAGAGAGACTTCACTGTGCAGAAATGAGACATTGGTAGGCAGCAGTGGATGTTACATTCCAGCTTTTTCACTATGCCTGCTGCAGGCATGTTGGCTTACCATCTCAAACCAAACAAAGCATTTAAAGAAAACTATCGTACCAATGCACGATAAATGCTTGAAAAAGGTCCTGAGCAGCTTCTATTTGGAGAATCATTTTAAAGAGTCCCACAGTACAATGAGAAAGTGCATTTTTACCATCAAAAAAACTCCAGAAGTGGTTTCATGCTCTGCCCATTCAGCCTGACGGGACCACCTACAGCACCAGACAAAGAGCTGAGAGCAGCATCTACTTTAGACATGACACTAGACCAGAGAGGAGGAGGGGGGGGGGGGGGGGGAGTGTATATATATATATTTTTTTTTTTAAAGGATAAGCATACACACGCAACGTGTTACAGCAAAACACAAATCCATCACTAGCAATGCTTATATATATATATATATATATATATATATATATATATATATATACACACACAGATTATATTTGTGTGTGCTAAAACACTCTGGACTATGCATGACAAGAAAGGGGTGGTGGGGGTTGCCATGGTGACCAGTAATAGAGGCAAAGAATTAAAGTCATAATCCGATCACAGCAGGATATAATGCTGGTCTGGTCGACCGAAAGATGCCAGGAGGAGGGGCAACAGAAAGAGACTCAGCATCTCGTGGCAGTCATCAAAGACTTGAGGATGAGGTTAAATCGCTACCAACCCAAGAAATTAGGCAACAATATTTTCTCCGTCTACAGTGCTCAAGAAATTTATTAGGCCACCACCAAATATAAGGTTTATGACACAACTGCCCTAATTTAACAGTACTGTTAATTAAAAAAAAAAAAAAAAAACCCACTTCCTGTAAAAGTTAATCCACCAGTATATGCAAGCTCTTTAAATGAAATTATATTTTTCATACTAAAATATACATTTTTGTCTTTAATGCTACCAAGTACATTTTAAAATGCACTGTTATACTGAAAAAGGTAAAACTAGAAAAGTAAAATATTATTTTTAGTAAGATATTAAGAAATTACAAATTGGTACATTTGAGTTTTCTTGATTTTGTGACACATTTGTTAAGTCCTGTTCATCCTCACCACTGTAGCCCAAGCATGAGAAATACCAGTTTACAGACCACTGGGATAATTTTCCCTATTTCAACTTTTAAAACTCAGCCAAGCCCAAAGTAAGGAAGCATTAATTCCACAAAGAGTTGCTGATGGCAAATTAAGCTTATTTTTTTATATGATGTGATGCATGAATTAGCCCGAAGCTAAGCTGAGACAAAGCTTTTGTTTAAATTTACTGGCCGGACTCCTACATTTTATCTAAATATGTTTATGAGGATAAAAACAGAAAATAATAAAATAAGGAATTTTCATTTTTCAAAAAAATGTTACAATCATCGTACTCCTGTAGTTCTCCCACAACCATCCACAATGGTGGAGGACTCCCTTGTCCTCAACCATTTTTCCAGAGTCATACCCACACATAATATACAGACATACTATAAAAAGGCACAACTATTTCCAATACAATCCAGTGTGATGGAGTTCAGACAGGTAAAGTACTACCAGGTTTATCTTAGTACCATGTGCTTCATTGATACTTGCACACACAAAAAATATTTACAAACTCTACATAAATGTATTCTTATACAAACCAGTTACATCAGTCAGAGCAAATGAACATTCAAAATAACAATTTGAAACAAGTTTTTCACACCTCTACGTACATCTTTTCTAGATTCAGTTTAAGGACTAATAACTCTGGTAATCAGTAAAACACATTTCTCTATCAGGCCCTCAATTTAGGAAAGGAAGGAATTTTTACAGATAAATCAAACTTGTCATCACAATAAAATCAGGCATAAGAAACACTTGCAGAAGAAAGATTAAATCACAATGTAAGACAATTTTAACAAACGCCAAACACTCAGTATGCGAGCTTTTGATCTCTTCTAATTAAAACAAATTAGTTTCTTCATTTCATTATTTGGTTATTTAGGATCATGGATGTATTCAAAGACAAGAAAGACATGCTAATATGCGCACATCTCAATATTTGTTTGATACTGAAATGATCATATGAATTCCAATAAATAGTAAGTGCACATCAAACTTTTTTGACATTGTAAATTTAGAGGTAGGGCTGCACAAACCCTAAAGGAAGGGCAGAGTTCTCACAACCCGTGGAAAAGCCCATAATTTTTTCCTAATCACTTCAACATAAACAAAGCTTATTTTGGCAACAGACTTCTCACCTCATGGTGCGACTTAATCCTGGAACAGGTAAAAGCTCATCCCACTAAGAGACTGGGCATGAGAATGATCACACCCCAGCTTCCAGCTTCACAAATCCTTTGCACAAATGCGAAAAACTTTAATAAAAGGATAGAATTGGATTGATCCTGGACTGAAATTATAGATAAATGGGATACACAAATGCTTTTGGTACCAACTGCTTCAAATGCCATCTTCGGACTATGAGGAATAAAACGGCACCAATAGGCGATAAAATATAAAGCTCTTTGCCATAGTTATTCACAAAACATACAACTGATCTAATTTTGAAAAGTGTACGATACTTATAATGAAGGACTGGGTTGTGTCGATACACTTTTAAGCGTGCTGCAAAGCAAGACAGAGCAAATTCACCACATACTTTTGCACAAGGTCAGCACTTGCAAAAACAAGGCACACACCCATGCCTCTGTCGGGGCACATTGACTGGTTTACAGTCTGTGTGACGTGTGAAATCTGACCTTGCCCTGCTCCCAATTTGCCCTTATTATCATGATTCCTCTAATAAGGTTTTGGATATGTGTTGATATCCCACTCATTTTTCAGAAACCGTGCTTATGAAAACATATGAGGGCATGCCAAATCCCTGTGGCACGCTGATAACGACTTTGCTGCTTCCTGCAGGTCAAGGGTCAGACAGCAGACTGCCACATCATAACCAGAGTAGGGAAAGGTTAGGAAACAGAAGGCCTCAGCTAGGGATCATATGAAGTTGTCAACATGGAAGGAAAAAGTGGTACAGAGACCAGAGTTACTTTTGGAGAAATGCTGGCCAAATAAGTGGTCCTTTGCTTTAACAGCTTATCTAGGTGTTAAACAAGCACTGAGCAGCACTTGTGGGTTGTTGCTGTTGTTTTTGTTTGTTTGTTTTTTTAAAATTGCAATGTGTAAATATACTGTAAAGTAATTTAACTCTCAGTTCCATCTAACAACCTTTAGACTAATTTCAGTGAATTTCCAGCAAATGTTCCAGCATCAGCAGCAGGCAAAGCTATTGTGAGCCAAAGATTATAGAGAATTATGTTATACACATCACTGGCATCTAGCATAACACATATTTTCCAAAAACTAATCACTGGTCCAAGAGCCAAGGCACAAAATCTTCAGTCACCTCTCCTCTCTGCTGATACTTTTTAATTGCTCCGTTCACACCTGCCTCAACAGATCTCACTGAAGTGCAAAATGTGTCAAACTTTATGTGGTGAGAGCACAGCCAAAGAAATGTTCCCTTTTAATTACTGCTTTAATTTAAAAAAAAAATAAAATAAAAAATGATGGCACAGGAGTATTTTCAAGCCTCTTCTAATCTGGTTGTCAGGCCTTATTTGTAGATATTCCAGTGTTGCTTTGAATGAGGCATCCTTTTCAGGACTGGAAACACTGACACAACAGACATACTGAATCTAATACGAGAGGTGTCTAATTCAATGTGGATCATCACACACAGCAAATAAACTCTGACATCATTAATGTGGGTCTGGTTAAGTAATGACCGCAAACATCTCATAACAGATTCTAAAAAAGATAACTTAGAATCAGAAGACGGAATTACGCTAATTAAATATTAAATATGGAATCTAATGTCCATGCTCCAGAATTCAGGCCCATGTTATTGTTGTCATTGTTTGTACTGACAACATATCAGCATACAGGGAAAGCAGACAAGGATTCTACATATCACGTTGTTTTATTACGAGTCCGTTAAAACTGGCTTAAACACACAATTTTTGTGCACTTTTTGTTAAACAAACACTTGTGATCAAAATTTTTAACCCCGCCCCCCCAAATCAAAAAAATTAAAAGAACTCAAACATTGAAATGAACACTACCCATGTATTAGAGCCACATAAATAAATAAAAAAAACAATGATAACTGCACTCATAATTATGTCAAATATATTAAATGCGTTTCAACAGGGAAAATAACAAAAGCATGTACTTTACACTTGTTTTTACTGCACTGCAATTAAATATGCATAAAAATAAATAAAAACAAAATGAATATATAAAAAAAATACAATATAATTCACTTAAAAGTAAATACTGCCCTGAGAGTGAGCTACCTTGGTGAAAGTTTGTGATCACAAAGTGCTTCTTCTTTTTAAATGTATGTGTTTTCTGCCCAGTGTTTGCCCCCTTTTTATGTGGCTGCAGGTCTATTTCTTAGTTTTCCTATATGCAACTCACAAACAACAACAACAAAAAATAAATACTGCCAACATTGTTAAAAGCCTTTATGAAAACTGCTTTGTCTTTTTTTGCAGTGCATAGAAGAAGAAAAAAAGATGTGATTTCTTCCAATTAACTAACAAAATAAGGAGAACTGTGAGGTAACACTCCTCTGTGATAGAGGCAGAGTAAGGCCTAGACTGCAGTGTCACTGAACCATGTGCTGTTGACATAGGAATCTCATTTCTGTGTCAAACATGGGTCAGCAACACAAAGGCTAGCCCTAAAAACTGTGTGTGTTACAGCCAGCCACCATCTGCAGTTTTCAGGCCAGATAGAAGATAACAGGTTAGGTAAACACACCATTCAAGACAGAGTGGAAGGCACTTTGACTCTGCACTTAACTATTTGCATCTCTCAAATACAAGACTTTATTTCTCAGTGGGCGACCAATCAACACAGAAAGATTTAACAAAGGCATTGTCCACGTTTAGTGTTTAAATCTGCAGCAAAAAAAGTGAAAGACTAACACCTCATGAATATGCAGACTGAGTCAAACAGCTGCCGTATGATGCCAGCAGGTGGTGGAACTTCATTTGCACTTTGGTGCCTTCAGCAGGATTTAATCCAAGGCTGCATTTTAGGTGCAAGACGTCCAAACACAGGAGGGTGTTTGACAAGCAAAGAAGCTGTTTTATTGTTCAAGTAACTGCCTGCTACTCCTCATCCAAATTGAAGATGTGATGCAGAGAGGAGCCACTACTCCAGCAATTAGATATCATAATGACATCCTCAAAGGATTTAGTGAAAATGTATAAAGCCAACAGTTATTTTTCAACAAATACTCATTTGAGTATCATGTATTTTGCTTCAAAGGCAACTATTTGTGGTATGTACTGGCATAGCTGAAGACAGTTTGTTATCAAAATTGCTTCCAGTGAAAATAAAGACCAATCCAAAACTGAACAAGGATTGATAATGTACCTGATGAACTTTGGACCATTGCAACACCCTTATTCATTTCTTTTTCAGCGATTCGGTTGCTCTTTGTGTGGGATCACTGTCCTGTTGCATGACCCAATTCTCATCAATAACTGTCAGTAGTTATAGGTATAAAGCAGAGTTCAGAGTCTAAGTGTTCATGTCTTGTGGCTCCAAAACGAGACCAAATTACCACTCCTTCACCACAGATGGTATAAGGTCTTTGATAAGCTAATATGTGCCATGTTTGGCTTTCACCAAATGTGGTACACGTACTTTAAGGGCAAATAACCCTATCTTCAGTTGCAGTGCTGTAACCAAAGAAAACACTGCGACCCAAATTCAATGCCATCACATTACTGTGGTGGAATACACAAACCTGACTTTGGTTTAGGTAAAAAAAATAAAAAGGAAAAAAAAACCCAACACCCCTACTAAGTTGACCTGCAAAGTAAAGTAAAACTGAAAATCACCATCCATAATGTCTCTATAACTATAATATTAAAACATGCGTCACACTTTTTAGATTAGAGAAAAAAAAATATCAAACATGAAGTTAAGTGCTAGATAAATGGATTCCACAGTGCTAACATAGTCATGGGTCCCTAACATGGTAACTGCAAGCTAAACATGCATCTTCCATATCAGCACAGCAACATCTAATACATTTCAATATAACCTTAAAACAAAATCTGATTCATAAATAAAAACAGATCACTTCATAGAAAAAACATCTGTCCCCATTAACTATAGAGAGAGTCTCTTGACATAAATAAGGTGGCAGCTTGCTATGCAAACAGAGCTATTTGTGACCATCTGAGTCCTATTTGTGATTATGCAGGCAGTTAGATGATAGAAGTTAAGTTACATCCACATCCTATTTGTGGCTTCTGTTCTACATTTAGACTTCATTCATTTTTGGCTAAGTCCTTAACTGGACAGATATGTACAGTGAACAGGAAAAGGCATACATATCAAGCAGTGGTACACTGCTGGTAAAATTAAAGGACTGAGAAAGAAAAGTACCTAGGGGGAAAAAAAAGGAGCAATGCAAAGTGCGCCAGAGCAAGACAGTGCCAACAACTGAGCCAATAACATTTTTCTAAGGGTGTGGTTTGCATGTAAGCTACTCTATGATTACATCCAATTTATTCTGTGTAACCATCTAATTTTTATGCTGTATAATGGAGGAGGAGAAGGAGAATTTGGGAAATCCGGTTCTTGTTAAAAAAAACCCAAAAAAACATGTTGACATGTGGTGCATGCAGACTCCACAGCAAAAGGCTCTTTGCATTGGTGCAGATGCATCTGGTAATAAATGTGCTGACTCCTGAGGTTGTGATATAGATAACTGAGGTCTTCCAGGAGTGCTGTGGCCAGTCAGGAATCTATTTTGAGGCAAGTTGAGCTTAAGTGTAGGCTATGCTTAGCATAGTCTTGGAATGGAAGAGCCTTCTGTCTAGAAGGAGGTCATGATGGCCAAACACTGGAAGTGTTATCTGGGCTACACTCAAATTACTGTGATACGGGGCAGGCCGTCACCACGACAAAGTCAGTTACTAAAGATAATTTGACTACCTGATATTGTGGTCCTGCTGCAGTGAGTATGTAAGGCCTGCTGTGGAACTTTTCCTAACAAATACATAGAGCTATGTATTTTAAGTAAAATGTGCCTTAAAATCTAAGTTTATGTCTTCAAACTGCTCGTTTTCTCCAACCAAAATCCTAAGATATTCAATTTACAAACTTGCAATACATAGCAATTACTGACATTTGTGAAGCTAAAATACTCAAATAGGTTTTTGACACAGCATACCAAATATATCACTTCTAGTTCAGAACTTGCAGAGGGCATTTTGTCATCATTTTGTGGCCTTTTCAGGTACTAACCAAGGACTATAATCTTAGTGAAATGCAGCACTTTCAACAGTCTGTTATCACAGCACTTTTTCACACAGGATTAAGTGCTTTGTGATAACCTAAATGGCACCACTAAATGGCACCACTATAAAGTCATGCAGGCTGTAAGCTTGAGTAATTTTTATACAGTAAGATCATGAAGTACAAATGATGAAGGTCACTTATGTTACATGATAATGAATTGAGTCTATTCAAAGCTTGCCTCTGTCGAGCTCCAGCACTCTTGTTAGGATCGCATACCTCTTCCCATCTAATGCTGCAGGCCAAGTAGGTGTTATTCATAGCTTCCGTCTGGGTAACTTGGCTAGTATTTACACATTTTGGCTACTGCTTAAAAAGACAAGAGGCATGTGCAGAGATGTAATACAGTCCTATGAAAGCCTCCATCAAGCCCTTTCTTTAATAAAAGCGTTTAAATAGCATGAGAATGAAAAGGTGTGTGGAATCCACACAAGGCAAAAGAAGAACTCATTGATCTAGACAGAGCCAAAAAAGTCAACCAGATCCTCCAGACTGATATTAATCTCCTACAGTTGTTAATCTCAGCAATAAACACTATTCTTCCCTTGTTTGTGAAATACTGTGTAAATAGCAAATTGAATCACATCACTGTACCAAGAAATACTGTTTTCTATGACATGTGCCTGTTGTAAATGTTACTACATTTTGTATTTTGTTAAATCAAGTAATATGAAAAGCTTCTTGCTGTATTCCGTTTTCAGTTGAAAGTCGGAAATCCCGAGTTCTGAGTCGGAATCTTCCACTGGAATGCCTCCTCAACTCGGATTACCCACCAGACCCCAACTTCACATTCCAACATGGCAGCAGTGCACATAAACAATAGTAAAGCTTTAAATCTTGTAAGCTGTAACACCACTGTTGTGTATTTACTAATTACTAAAATATACAAAGAGCACTGACCAGTGGATGTGCTGCAGCTGTGTTTAAGTGAAGGGGGGGAAAAAAGTGATGGATGAATTTCTCCCTAGCAAGCCTGTTTTGGGGGAGGGGGGCTTTTCCAACTAATAATACTATTACTCCAACACGGTCACTTCAGGAGTGATGTCACTTGTATCTCCAACATCCAACTTCTGATGTAAAAGGAATGCAGCAATAAGTGTGCATTAGGACTGCTTCATTCAGTGATACAGATCAATATTTGGCTCGCAATGGTTATTCAGCAACAGTAAAATATTGAGGCAAACTTTCATTTTGTCACCATTCTCAGTTTCTCAGTCTGCTGAATAAGTTGTTCAGTAAATTCATTTTTAACATTTTTGAAAATTGAAAAAGAAAAAAAAAAACACAAAAAAAAAACCCCACAAAAAATGGCCATGAATAAATATTTCCCTCATACTTCCCTGAAGCCTGAAGCAGTGGCTTCGAATTGCTTTCTCTTTCTGAGTCAGTCTATTAATGCACAAGACAAATATACTGCCACTTTTGCTTAAAGATAACCTAAGCTAATATTATAGTAATAGCAGAGGATCAATTCTAGTTTTACATGTATTACGGTTGATACCCTTTTATGATCTTACAAATGGGAGAAATGTGGGTGATACTTTTGGTTTAAAACTTTAATAAACACATTGTCTCACGCAAACTGTGTTTTAATCATCTGCAGAATAAAATAAATTTAATTTCAAGATGAAATTAAAATGGTCATACAGGCTTCCTCATAAATTTTAAGGTTCAATTTAAATTTTAGGTAACAGCTTTCAGAGCTCATCATGGTCAGATGGTTTCCTATTTTTTTTTTAACTTTTAAATCCATATGTAATTACTGTCTCTCTGAGGTCAACTGATTAATGCTGTTCATAGAACCTCAGTCCAGGTTAGAGACAGAAGGAAATTGTGCTTTTGAGACTGTAGCTCAAAAGCTATAAAACTCGCTTCCATTGGACTTTAGATCCTCGCTGATCACCCAGTCCCAGGGTCAACATTTGAAATTTTACCAGCAGTGATGGGTTAAAAAAAAAAATTCCACTGGACAAATATTTACTAGAATGGGAGGAAAAAGAACACAGGTAAAGACCAACACACTCTTAAACCCACACACAGACACATCTAAACGACTGTGGGTCAACAGCTACATCCTGACAGACCCTCACAGTTCAGTGGATGTGAACAAAGCGCGAGGTCTGCAGAGGCTTTAGACTGAGGGGCTGTGTTTAGTTGGTGCTGCCATGGGCGATGAACACGAATCTAAATGTCCCGAGCTCCAACTGGTCCTGTGCCAGTAACCTACTGGCCCTGCCCTTGTTACAGTGTCCAAAAAACTGTTAAAACTTCATTCAAAAAATTCTTCATGTCTTTGCACTTCAACTATAAACTTTTGGACAGATAAACTTTTAGCTTTTACGTAGTATACAAAAACATGAGTTGCCTTTAAACACAGAAAATAGGTATGTTAAGGCTAGCCAACTAATGCTTCAGCTAACTGTTTAACAACAGACACAAATTAATATTTTACATGTAGCTACATGCTTTTTCCCCCCTTTGTTTTTTTTTTTTTTACAATTTTTCAACTGGGCCCTTTTTTCCCCCCTCTCCGATGAAAGACACTAATCTCTATTTGCATTGTAAACCTCAGCTCACACAGCTATTGTCAGCTGAGCTGAAGCCCACTCTGGTCAATAATAGAAGATATCTGCTCTAATCATGCAGCTCATTTTAACAAGATTGTTCCACCACAGTTAGTCCTGTCTCTACAGCTGGCTTGTGAGCCACAACCTGGGGCTTAGCCGTACCCACTTATACCAGTTGCTGCATGCCTACACTTGATTACATTAAAGCATGGCTGTAACTTAAGTCTTAAGAGGTTTAGGGACCCATTTAATTTCATTATCGTCATTGTTATGGCCTTCAGCTGAGCATCAGAAACAACAAGTCTTTACAGGGGAAAGGAGTAGGTAAATTTCAAGGTGAGATGTGGCGTGGCTTTTTATTTTGCAAGCTCCTCCACTTCATGTTATTAAGTGGTTAATGCACAAGCTAAGCTCTTACAGCAGATATAAACAAAGTCAAAGATACTTCCCTCTCACTTTGATCCCCAGTGCTAAGCTGTCAGCACATTAAAAACAATGATTCTGCTGCATACACTGTAATAACAACCACAGCAGGCAGGTTCAGCAAGTCCTCACTTCAAGCATTTCAGCCCCTCCCATCAATGTACACCTACCATTTAAAACAGACTGTTATGACATAATGAGCTGTTCAAATAAACCAGGTACAGTACAATTAATATAATGTAGTCAGGGAGGGATACGACTGTGCAACTGTTTCACAATACACCCTCAACTGCCACCCTTTTTCTGCACAAGTAAACACCGACAAGCAAATGTTCTCAGCTTTGAGTTCTTTTGTAGAAGTCTGACAGAGCAAGATGGCCTTTTTTATATAAACATAAAGTTTTGGCCTTAAACTGTTAAATTACCTTAAGAAGTCCTTTTAGTCCTTAAAACCAACCGTGTATAAAACAGCATCATGAAAACTGTTGGTCTGTGAGATGAGCTCAGCTATTTTTCCATGATGTCTACATATGAGGCGTTTTTGTTGACACACACCTAACCAAATATCCATAGGCTTGTTGGGTTTAGCAGAGAGAAAAAACAAAAACAAAACCGTCATACCCAATTTGAAGCGTCTATGCACATGCAAGGTAGATACTCGACAAATTTCACTTAAAATTTGTCACTAGAAAACCCATTACAGATGAAAACTGATCTTCAGTAAAACTCTGTGGTAACAGAATTAGATTTAGAGGCATCATTATGAGAAAGCTCAACTATGCTTTTCAGGGTACATTTACCAAATAACCAGTCTCACATATGGCAAACTGAAGTACGGTTTACTAAGATCAGAGCTGTAATTTTAGTTGGTGGAACCACAACACAAAACATCCACCTCTTCCTAAGTGAATGGTTGTCTACACTTTCACTGCAATTTGCATGCTCCTACAGCGACTCTCTCTGACAATGCAAATCATTTTAAAAATACACTTGCATCCATTTTGGACAGGCATGTGTTTTACCTTTCATATGAAACTGGCATATCATAATTCTGCTACCTTACACTCATGTATGAGATGTGAATCAATTTGAATTATTACATTAGACAGGTAATTTTTTGTAATCCGGTTCACTGACTTCATGTGTACGCTAATAGGGCAAAGGGTTTTCTATTCTATGTAGACCACCTCCATTTCATCTTGTGAGGCAATTTATTGTCATCATCAAAGTAGATTATGGTTAGGATAACTATTTGGCAAAAAAACAGTCGCTACTTTATGATTTGTGGTGGTTCTTATTAACTGAAAGAGTGTAGGGTGAACAGAAGTTAACCAACT
Source organism: Oreochromis niloticus (assembly GCF_001858045.2). Classification (NCBI taxonomy): domain Eukaryota; kingdom Metazoa; phylum Chordata; class Actinopteri; order Cichliformes; family Cichlidae; genus Oreochromis; species Oreochromis niloticus. The sequence continues at coordinate 42,335,717 of NC_031972.2, read as the reverse complement.
TGCAGAGAAGAAAAAAAAAAAAACACTCTTAAGAGGTAAAATAGTGTACAGTGGAAAAAAGCTAATCAGATTTAAAAGAATTGCATTATTAAAATTGATTAATGATGACCATTACCTCCACTGACCTTTGACCTAACTGACGCACACACAACTGACACCACAGTTCATTCATTCCTAGATGCATATTTCGGACTTTTGATTTCTTCAGGACTGTTTGGATATTGCATCACACAGTCTCACAACGTATCACTGTATAACCATACTGTCATTATAGTGGTAGCATTGTAGGAGCTGCTCCATTCCTAACCTTACATCCCTGTAAAACGCATCAAAGGTAATCAAAACATTTCTAAAAATCTTAACATTATATTACTTAGTGCAACCAACTGTGCAGCCCCAGAGGGACAAACAGGAAAGCCCCAGCAGAGTAGACTCCAGGTGGGGAGAGACAACTGACCGCATTACAGGCTCCACAGGGGAGAAGTGGCACTCGATCCACTTAGACTGGGATGGCAACATGCTGCTTGTTCTGGGAACTGTTTTGTAATTAACTGGGCAGGTTCAGGCAGTTGCCTGTTTTGCTTCCATCCTTGCATTAAAACCACTAAATGTCTATCTTTGCAAAGGCAAATTTTTCAGGGAGTTATTTGGCAACAAATAACTGGCGGTACAAAAAATCTCTAGAATCACTAGTTTCTGTTGGAAAATGTCCTACCATAAAAACTGTGTTCAAAACCAACACTTGAGACCAATTCAACCCCTGTTACTGGGGAATGGTATCCATAAGCTCAGCACAAACATAATCATCACAAACAATGACAAGGCACTTGTGTGTCTTTAAGGTTGAACAAGGAACATAGGCGAGCAGCTGAAGATGAGGATACTAAAAAAAACAAAAAGAAAAAACATATGAGAAACTATACTGCCATTATGAGTCATTTTTATAATTACTATGGATACAGACAGACTGGAGGAGAGAAAGAGATTGGTTTCCCCATTATGTCACTGTCAGTGCCACTTCACCATCTGGGTGTGAGCGGCCTTCTTCAGCATGAATACAGCCGCCCACATCAAGTGCATGAAATTAGAGGTGAAGCAGCCTGTCCGTTTGGTGAATTGATTGGAACAGTACTGAATCACTGAGAGCCGTGACTGAGCTGTCCACTGAATGTCTACAAACAAAGAGCAGACTTGACAGCGTTATAGGCCCACTGCCCTTTTCCTTGGAACCTGACAGTCAGTGAAGCTCTTCTTTCATCGATCCACTGTCTCTGCAGGAGGCTTTGATGAGAGGCCAGACCGTTGGACGAAGACAGGCCGACTGGCTCTCTCCCACTTTCTCCATCTGTCTCCTTTTCTATGATAGAGAGAGCCGCTGCAAAAAGATATCGTCACTCCTCCCAGCATGCATGCTACAGAGGATGGCCCGTGAATGTGTGCGCGCGTGCGCGTACCTGTGCAATGGGCGTGATGCTTTATGTTTGTGATATAGCCCCCAACACAAAACCTGCTCATTCGAACTGAGGTGAGAAACAATTGCGCCGCAAATATGTCCTGAAAGCCGGTAACAGCAGCGTCACGACGCCAAAATATAACGAGGCGGAATATTTTCCAGGTCAAAGAGTGTTTGGCGAACACAAGATGATGCTGATGACCTGCAGGTGTTTGCTAGGCCCGCGGCACTGACTGACAGGTGGCACCGGGCAATTAATGTTGCTACGCATTTGGGAGTTAATGGAAACATTTAAATAGTCTTTAGCGCCTTACCTCAATGCCACACGGACAGAGCTTTCATCCTGTCCCGTTGTCATGATTCCTTATGCAATAGCAGGTAGAAGAAGAAGAAAAAATAATAATAGAGCGGATTTATCTGCGTTGACTACTAGCCCCAGCAAAAAAAAAAAAAAAAAAAAAAAACGAGAAAGGAGTGCGCACTATACTCCCGCTGGCGAGCGGATCACCTCGATTTCAGCGCCGCCATTAAAAAAATAAATAAAACCCACAACAACCTATCTTAACGGTGTTTTAACCATGATATCGGGGAAGAGCCGCGGTGGTGTGCCCGCATGTTGCGTCTACGTACGCTGCATCTCTGCGCAGCTGGGCCCGGATGCTCCGACTCGAGCCCGTCTGCACACTGCCACTCCGGCTGCCGGTGAGCCAATGGCGCGCGCGTACGCGTTCATTGGTTCAAACACACTCGTACATGTGCGCGCGCCCCTCCGTGTCTCGCCGTTCTTCTCTCCGCTCCGTTTAGACACTGGGAGGGATCCGCAATGCGTCAGCAAGCCACGCCCTCTCCGGGGAGTGAGGTGATAGTAAGAATCATTGTATTATTTTTTTTTCCCCAGTATATTGGAGAACTACCAAAATCTGCATTTCCACATTAATAAAAAGCGCTCGTGACATAGTCCAGAAAGAATCTGCAGCCCAAAATGTACATTTTCCAGACAGTTATCATCGTTTTATGATAGAAAGTGTTGGGACAATATTAATTTAATTTTAAAACATTTTTCTGGGCGTCTTAGGGAAATCACAGCACCATGAACCGCTTTACAGCATCAGCCATTTGGCTTTCAGGCATGAAGTCAAGTCAGCAACGGCAGAGAATCTACCAGCAGCCTTCTGATAGCAGTATCCTTGGACTACCACAAGCTTCTTTTACACAAATGAAAGTTTCGATAGCTTAGCAGGTAGATGGTTGGACTTTTATGTGACTATAAAAGATGGGCAAACACGAGTCTCTATAAGAAATCCTAAATGACGTCAGTACATATTTTGAATTCAATTTAATACCATATCAACAAAAGCTAATAATCCTTTCATTGCTAAATGTAACCTGTAGCGTTTGTTGTAAGTAATTTTACAACATCATTTAAATTACCAAATAAATAAATGACAATATTCTATTGTTTATTATTTAATGTACTCTGTAATTGTCCCACTTAAAAGAATAGCAATCATTTAGTTTGCAGATAACAAATATATGAATCCATGTTCCCAGTAGCAATAAAGAAAAAAAGTCACTAAAATTGCACTGGCAGATATTCTATTTTTTAAGCTCACATATAAAATAAAGGGTTTTTTGTTTTATTTAGTTTTTCTTTTGCTCCCTGCTAATGTTCGTAGTGAGTATTTATTCTCTTTAGTTGTTTTTTACTGCCATCTTGTGGATTGGATAATCACAATGCCATACGAAGGAACTGTAGGGGCCAACACTGCATTTATATTTTTTTTAGAAAGAGTGGAACACATCTGGTCACAATGGAAATTAAATCCTATGACTGCACAGATATAACTGACCTGATGTGTAATTTACACCCCTTCTGCAATATAAACATAACCTGACGTCTACAGAGGCAAAACTGTGACTCAGCAAACCTTAAGACCAGGTCAGGATTAGATATCCCGAGGCTGCATTGTTAGATTTTGGATCATATGCAAGTCTTTTTTTCATACATCTTTATTTTTTCTAAAGTGTCAGATTGTTTACAAAAACTCATCCTAATGAAAATAATGCCACCTTCCCACCCCACAAACACCTGTAAAAGTATTATATAGTTACTCTATTACATATTTTATATTTACATATTTACAAATTCTTTAATTGAAATAAACTTTCCATGTTAGTGACCACTGATTTTTTCCATCAACTCAACATTTACCTGCAGTTTCAAGATCAGGGTCTCCTTGTGACCAAAAACACCATCCCAACTTGGCATTAAGTATTTCACTTAAAAATGGGCTAGAAATCAACCACTGTAATTGTGTTAAAAATCAGATGTGATTCTCCTTTGCCAATACTAAAGTGGCCTGAGATTTAAAGCGGGGGTGCACCCACACTTTAAAACTGACTGTAGGTGCCGGTTTAGTTCACTGGGATGAGCAGGGGACCATATGCCATAATGCAACATGTACACTAATGTCAAATGGACTCTGAACAGTGCAAAGATCACTCGCAACAGTAATAAAAACCATAAACTATATAAAACTGTACAAGAAACACATAAAAAGACCAAAGCAGCATTTCCCCACTCTCCCAAATTGCACAGAGCACATTCTTGTGGACATGGACAGTCAGAAGGATCTTTTATATTATTAGCTTTAAATATGTAGGTCCTCTAGAGTAGGTAGGGGGCATACAATGTTCCCTCTAATTTTTCACGTGTCTGAGCGAACACACAAACTCCCTGAGCGATCCCTTGGACCACTGTGAGCGACATCAGACGTGTGCACTGTGGTTATGCCAGCATCTAATCCATCCAAGTTACATGGTTTATTAAAATAATCAAATTACAGCATTTACATTTATGTTAGACTGCTTTTAATTAACTGCTTTAGCCCACTTACAATGAAAATGTAAAAAAAATCTAGTCATTGACTTGTGTAGTATGTTAACACTATTGGAAGTAAAAATAACTTGAACTCCAATTTTGAAAACACAACTTTCTTTATTTTTTTTAAAAAAGCTCTGACTTGTATTATGACTCTGTGGTCTGGGAGAGAGTCCTGTAACTCTGTCTGCAAAATACAGTATATAATGACCAATGCTGGGCAATTAATTATATAGTTACTTCTTCAAAAAAAGTAACTCAGTTTGGCAAACAACAAAGATTTTTGCAGCTATTTTTTTTAAATGCAGCGGTTGCAGAGAGGTGTGACGAGCTCTGGTGGATGGGGGAGGGAAGGGCTACTGAATCAAACCTGTTAAACAACTGGTTCAATCTGTTAGCCAGAACCTGGTCTCCAGACTCTGGACCCCCTCCGCTCACAGTGCTCCGTCCAGTGATGGTGTTCAGTCCTCTCCACATACCTCTGGTGTTGCTCTATGAACAGTAACTCTGGAGCTCTGTGGAGTGTGCAGATGATCTCGACTGTCTAAAAATGGATAACAAAACCGAAGGAGTGCTGAATCATTGACAAATACAGAGTAACAGGTGTGCAGCATGGCTAACTAGGTAGCAACAAGCCTCTAACACAGCGTGTATGCTAGCGGCTAATCTAGCGAAGAAATGAACAGAGTGCTTTTAGGTGTTGTAGAAGGACTCTAAGATGATAAGCTGTGTGTGTTTTTCAGAATGACCTGCTTGTATTTACCTTCATTGATGAGTGGGACTAGGTAGGTGTGCTGAAACGAGGCAAAAAAGCCGAAGTTGAAGAGCGTGGTGTAAACATAGTGGCGCCGCCAGCAGGTTTCCGAGCAGGAAAGCTGATTCCGGGTAGCAGGAAGGCTTTGTCTTGGTAAGCCGTCCAACATTGGCAGTCCCATTTAGTGAATGGCAATGGAAAAATTGCTGGGTTTCCATGTGTAATTTGTGTGGAAGAATATTGCAGAAGAAAGTTAATAGGTCATTTAGAGAGCCCGCCCTGCCCCGGCCCGCCCCGCCCCAAAGAACAAGTGTTAAAGAACAGAAGATAAAAGTCCTTTTTTCCCCCCTATTTTCCATGCCGGCAGTGTGGCGTAAGACGTGTGACGGAGCGCTCTGGAGCAGAGCGTCCCGAGTTCGACTCCCTCACGGACTCGCTGCCACGGCCCGGACTTGGGGGACGGGGAGGCGACAAGTCGCCTCTCCTTTTTCCTTTTCCCTGCTCTCGCCAAATACTCCGCCTGCACTACTACATCTCTCTTATTACCCTTTATTCACCCAAAATACCCGTGCTTGGCACCTCTTCATTCCTCAACTATTTGCTCGCTTATTACTCCACCTTGGACAACCTGCACTTTCTCTCTTCAGGCTAACAACTCTGCCTTCATTTTTTCATACTGTCTCCCACACTTTTACAGCAAATTATTAGCACCTAATAAGCACAGCCTTGTCCTCAATATTCACATCATTAATAGAAAGTACATGCACACACTCAAGCTTTTTTTAAAAGAAAAAGACAATCTTTAATGCATTATTTACATCCCGTCATTTGGCCTTTTCTTTCTACATTTTGTCTCAATTGACTTCAAATTCGTATCATGTGCCAACAAATGTCTAAACCATCACTGCTGCTCCTCACACTGAGCAGGATTTGCAGTTAAGCTCCTCTAAGGAGCCATAATGCCTTTTCACATTGTAAAGTCACACACACATACAAGTACAATAAGTACAACCTGAATATTTTTTTTTTTTATCTTCATTTTTTTTTAGTTGCTTCTACTTGGCTTGCTCTATCATCATAATTTCAGGATGTATTTTGCATCATATAACACAAGGCTCTTCAATTGGGCTAAAACCTCATCTTTACAGCTTTGACTGGCAGCTGCAGTCACGGAGAAACTTGCTCATCTCTGTTCGGGAATGGCAGATAGAGCGGGACTCCACTATTTACTCCACTGCCAGACCTAAAGAAGAGTTGGCAGTTTTGGCACGCGACGCTGAGAAGGCATTGGACCAGATCGAATGGCCCTATTTGTTTGAAATATTAGAAAGATTTAAATTGGGTTAAAAAAAGTATGGCTTATGAGAAGCTCACTTATCTGGGCATTCAGGTTACAAAAAGCTATTCCTCTCTATTAAAATCTAACTTTTCTCCCTTAATATCTGAGCTTCAGTCAAGTAAACAGTTCTGGAATACGCTTCCTAAATCACTCATTGAGTTAATCATATAAAGATGAGAATTTTGCCTAAGTGGTTGTACTTTTTTCAAAATCTCCTTGTGTTCCTTCCTAAAACATTTTTTAAAAACCTAAATTCACTCATCTTACCTTTTTCATGGGGCAATAAAACACATGGAATTGCTGGGAAAAATCTTTGCAAGTCTAAAACAGAGGGTGGATAATATATGAGTAGAAAAACCTAAAGAATAAGCCATTCCAGATGAAAATAACATAGCTCAGGTTTTAGCTCAGGTTTTCTGCAACTGCATTTCAGAAAGTGAAAAACATTGTTCTCATCAAAGGAAGCATTACATTTAGAAAGTTTGGGGTCCTGAGCAATGACTCTTTGGGTTCAAAGGGATGAAAAGCTGCTGGAGTGTGTGCTAATGTCTATAGAAAAAGGTTTTTATGCAACTGGACGTGTCACTCTCTTTTCAGGAAAGTGCAAATTTGATCTAATCATATTAGAAACGTTGTGTTTCAGACACAGATGTTGCTAGATTTACTAATTTTGGAGCGAGTATAATATTTTGTATAAGGATGAGGGTGTTTATGTAAGAAACTGGAACAAAAAGTGAAGATTTCTTACACCGTGACGTGTCACTCCCTACAAACAAAAGTGCAAACTGGGTCCAGTTATGTCTTGATGCATGCTCAATCATCTAGGTAACTAAATCCCAAAAGGTTCATTCTGTTAGATAAGATAAGATAAGATAAGATAAGATAAGATAAGATAAGATTTTATTGATCCCACGGCGGGGAAATTTTTGCGTTTCCTCAGCAGAGGTACAGATAGCAGAAGGAAAATACAAATAAAATACAAACAAATATAAAACATAGAATAGAATAGAATAAACCTTTATAATCCCACGGATCAGAAATTTCTAACCCTTACAGCAAGGGAAAATAAAATATCAAAGGAAGACACAGGGTGGTCCTATGAACGTAAGCAACCGAAGTTCGTATATACAGGTAACAATGTACAGAATATGTATAGAAAAATTGTACGGCGATATGTATAAAATGTAGAGTAAACTAACAAGCTGCTGAGTAAGATGACCAAAGGAATGTTAAGCTGCATTATAGAGTCTGACAGCTGCTGGTAAGAATGACCTGCGGTAGCGCTCCTTCCTACACTGTGGGCGTAAAGTCCACTGCTGAAGGAGCTGCTCAGTGCTCGTACAGTCTCATGCAGGGGGTGGGAGGTGTTGTCCATGATGGATGTTAGCTTAGACAACATCCTCTCCTCCCCAACCTGCTCGATGGACTTCAGCGGACAGTCCAGGACAGAGCTGGCCTCCTGACCAGCTTGTTGAGTTCCCCTGTCCCTCTCTGCCATTCCACCACGCCAGCAGACCACAGCATAGAAAATAGCCGACGCCACCACAGTGTCATAAAATGTCCTTAGGAGTGTCCTGTTCACCCCCAAAGACCTCAGCCGCCGTAGCAGGTGGAGACGACTTAGACCCAGTAGAGTGGTTGAAGGAGAAGGAAAAAGTGGGACAGGTGAGGTGCATTTCATGTCCCCGGTGCTATGGGGGGCTGCAGAGAGGTGTGACGAGCTCTGGTGGATGGGGGAGGGAAGGGCTACTGAATCAAACCTGTTAAACAACTGGTTCAATCTGTTAGCCAGAACCTGGTCTCCAGACTCTGGACCCCCTCCGCTCACAGTGCTCCGTCCAGTGATGATGTTCAGTCCTCTCCACATACCTCTGGTGTTGCTCTATGAACAGTAACTCTGGAGCTCTGTGGAGTGTGCAGATGATCTCATGACTGTCTAAAAATGGATAACAAAACCGAAGGAGTGCTGAATCATTGACAAATACAGAGTAACAGGTGTGCAGCATGGCTAACTAGGTAGCAACAAGCCTCTAACACAGCGTGTATGCTAGCGGCTAATCTAGCGAAGAAATGAACAGAGTGCTTTTAGGTGTTGTAGAAGGACTCTAAGATGATAAGCTGTGTGTGTTTTTCAGAATGACCTGCTTGTATTTACCTTCATTGATGAGTGGGACTAGGTAGGTGTGCTGAAACGAGGCAAAAAAGCCGAAGTTGAAGAGCGTGGTGTAACATAGTGGCGCCGCCAGCAGGTTTCCGAGCAGGAAAGCTGATTCCGGGTAGCAGGAAGGCTTTGTCTTGGTAAGCCGTCCAACATTGGCAGTCCCATTTAGTGAATGGCAATGGAAAAATTGCTGGGTTTCCATGTGTAATTTGTGTGGAAGAATATTGCAGAAGAAAGTTAATAGGTCATTTAGAGAGCCCGCCCTGCCCCAGCCCGGCCTGCCCCGCCCCCCCAAAGAACAAGTGTTAAAGAACAGAAGATAAAGTCCTTTTTCCTCCCTGTTTTCCATGCCGGCAGTGTGGCGTAAGACGTGTGACGAGCGCTCTGGAGCAGAGCGTCCCGAGTTCGACTCCCTCACGGACTCGCTGCCACGGCCCGGACTTGGGGACGGGAGCGACAAGTCGCCTCTCCTTTTTCCTTTTCCCTGCTCTCGCCAAATACTCCGCCTGCACTACTACATCTCTCTTATTACCCTTTATTCACCCAAAATACCCGTGCTTGGCACCTCTTCATTCCTCAACTATTTGCTCGCTTATTACTCCACCTTGGACACCTGCACTTTCTCTCTTCAGCTAACAACTCTGCCTTCATTTTTCATACTGTCTCCCACACTTTTACAGCAAATTATTAGCACCTAATAAGCACAGCCTTGTCCTCAATATTCACATCATTAATAGAAAGTACATGCACACACTCAAGCTTTTTTTAAAAGAAAAAGACAATCTTTAATGCATTATTTACATCCCGTCATTTGGCCTTTTCTTTCTACATTTGTCTCAATTGACTTCAATTCGCATCAGCCACTCATGTGCCAACAAATGTCTAAACCATCACTGCTGCTCCTCACACTGAGCAGGATTTGCAGTTAAGCTCCTCTAAGGAGCCATAATGCCTTTTCACATTGTAAAGTCACACATACATACAAGTACAATAAGTACAACCTGAATATTTTTTTTTTATCTCATTTTTTTTAGTTGCTTCTACTTGGCTTGCTCTATCATCATAATTTCAGGATGTATTTGCATCATATAACACAAGGCTGTTCAATTGGGCTAAAACCTCATCTTTACAGCTTGACTGGCAGCTGCAGTCACGGAGAAACTTGCTCATCTCTGTTCGGGAATGGCAGATAGAGCGGGACTCCACTATTTACTCCACTGCCAGACCTAAAGAAGAGTTGGCAGTTTTGGCACGCGACGCTGAGAAGGCATTGGACCAGATCGAATGGCCCTATTTGTTTGAAATATTAGAAAGATTTAAATTGGGTTAAAAAAGTATGGCTTATGAGAAGCTCACTTATCTGGGCATTCAGGTTACAAAAGCTATTCCTCTCTATTAAATCTAACTTTCTCCCTTAATATCTGAGCTTCAGTCAAGTAAACAGTTCTGGAATACGCTTCCTAAATCACTCATTGAGTTAATCATATAAAGATGAGAATTTGCCTAAGTGGTTGTACTTTTTCAAAATCTCCTTGTGTTCCTTCCTAAAACATTTTTTAAAAACCTAAATTCACTCATCTTACCTTTTTCATGGGGCAATAAAACACATGGAATTGCTGGGAAAAATCTTTGCAAGTCTAAAACAGAGGGTGGATAATATATGAGTAGAAAAACCTAAAGAATAAGCCATTCCAGATGAAATAACATAGCTCAGGTTTAGCTCAGGTTTCTGCAACTGCATTTCAGAAAGTGAAAAACATTGTTCTCATCAAAGGAAGCATTACATTAGAAAGTTTGGGGTCCTGAGCAATGACTCTTTGGGTTCAAAGGGATGAAAAGCTGCTGGAGTGTGTGCTAATGTCTATAGAAAAAGGTTTTTATGCAACTGGACGTGTCACTCTCTTTTCAGGAAAGTGCAAATTTGATCTAATCATATAGAAACGTTGTGTTCAGACACAGATGTTGCTAGATTTACTAATTTGGAGCGAGTATAATTTTGTATAAGGATGAGGGTGTTTATGTAAGAAACTGGAACAAAAGTGAAGATTCTTACACCGTGACGTGTCACTCCCTACAAACAAAAGTGCAAACTGGGTCCAGTTATGTCTTGATGCATGCTCAATCATCTAGGTAACTAAATCCCAAAAGGTTCATTCTGTTAGATAAGATAAGATAGATAAGATAAGATTTTATGATCCCACGGCGGGAAATTTTGCGTTTCCTCAGCAGAGGTACAGATAGCAGAAGGAAATACAAATAAAATACAAACAAATATAAAACATAGAATAGAATAGAATAAACCTTTATAATCCACGGATCAGAAATTTCTAACCCTTACAGCAAGGGAAAATAAAATATCAAAGGAAGACACAGGGTGGTCCTAGAACGTAAGCAACCGAAGTTCGTATATACAGGTAACAATGTACAGAATATGTATAGAAAAATTGTACGGCGATATGTATAAAATGTAGAGTAAACTAACAAGCTGCTGAGTAAGATGACCAAAGGAATGTTAAGCTGCATTATAGAGTCTGACAGCTGCTGGTAAGAATGACCTGCGGTAGCGCTCCTTCCTACACTGTGGGCGTAAAAGTCCACTGCTGAAGGAGCTGCTCAGTGCTCGTACGGTCTCGATGGACTTCAGCGGACAGTCCAGGACAGAGCTGGCCCTCCTGACCAGCTGTTGAGTTTCCCCCTGTCCCTCTGCCATTCCACCACGCCAGCAGACCACAGCATAGAAAATAGCCGACGCCACCACAGTGTCATAAATGTCCTTAGAGTGTCCTGTTCACCCCCAAAGGACCTCAGCCGCCGTAGCAGGTGGAGAGACTTAGACCAGTAGAGTGTTGAAGGAGAAGGAAAAAGTGGACAGGTGAGGTGCATTTCATGTCCCCGGTGCTATGGGGGCTGCAGAGAGGTGTGACGAGCTCTGGTGGATGGGGAGGGAAGGGCTACTGAATCAAACCTGTTAAACAACTGGTTCAATTGTTAGCCAGAACCTGGTCTCCAGACTCTGGACCCCCTCCGCTCACAGTGCTCCGTCCAGTGATGATGTTCAGTCCTCTCCACATACTCTGTGTTGCTCTATGAACAGTAACTCTGGAGCTCTGTGGAGTGTGCAGATGATCTCATGACTGTCTAAAAATGGATAACAAACGAAGGAGTGCTGAATCATTGACAAATACAGAGTAACAGGTGTGCAGCATGGCTAACTAGTAGCAACAAGCCTCTAACACAGCGTGTATGCAGGCTAATCTAGCGAAGAAATGAACAGAGTGCTTTAGGTTTGTAGAAGGACTCTAAGATGATAAGCTGTGTGTGTTTTTCAGAATGACCTGCTTGTATTACCTTCATTGATGAGGGACTAGGTAGGTGTGCTGAAACGAGGCAAAAAAGCCGAAGTTGAAGGCGTGGTGTAAACATAGTGGCGCCGCCAGCAGGTTTCCGAGCAGGAAAGCTGATTCCGGGTAGCAGGAAGGCTTTTCTGGTAAGCCGTCCAACATTGGCAGTCCCATTTAGTGAATGGCAATGGAAAAATTGCTGGGTTTCCATGTGTAATTTGTGTGAAGAATATGCAGAAGAAAGTTAATAGGTCATTTAGAGAGCCCGCCCTGCCCCGGCCCGGCCTGCCCCGGCCCGCCCCGCCCCAAAGAACAAGTGTTAAAGAACAGAAGATAAAAGTCCTTTTTTTCCCCCCTATTTTCCATGCCGGCAGTGTGCGTAAGACGTGACGGAGCGCTCGGAGCAGAGCGTCCCGAGTTCGACTCCCTCACGACTCGCTGCCACGGCCCGGACTTGGGGACGGGAGGCGACAAGTCGCCTCTCCTTTTTCCTTTCCCTGCTCTCGCCAATACTCCGCTGCACTACTACATCTCTCTTATACCCTTATTCACCCAAAATACCCGTGCTTGGCACCTCTTCATTCCTCAACTATTTGCTCGCTATTACTCACCTTGGACAACCTGCACTTCTCTCTTCAGGCTAACAACTCTGCCTTCATTTTCATACGTCTCCCACACTTTTACAGCAAATTATTAGCACTAATAAGCACAGCCTTGTCCTCAATTCACATCATTAATAGAAAGACATGCACACACTCAAGCTTTTTTTAAAAGAAAAAGACATCTTTAATGCATTATTTACATCCGTCATTTGGCCTTTTCTTTCTACATTTTGTCTCAATTGACTTCAAATTCGCATCAGCCACTCATGTGCCAACAAATGTCTAAACCATCACTGCTGCTCCTCACACTGAGCAGATTTGCAGTTAAGCTCCTCTAAGGAGCCATAATGCTTTTCACATTGTAAAGTCACACATACATACAAGTACAATAAGTACAACCTGAATATTTTTTTTTTATCTTCATTTTTTTAGTTGTTTCTTCTACTTGGCTTGCTCTATCATCATAATTTCAGGATGTATTTGCATCATATAACACAAGGTGTTCAATTGGGCTAAAACCTCATCTTTACAGCTTTGACTGCAGCTGCAGTCACGGAGAAACTTGCTCATCTCTGTTCGGGAATGGCAATAGAGCGGGACTCCACTATTTACTCCACTGCCAACCTAAAGAAGAGTTGCAGTTTTGGCACGCGACGCTGAGAAGCATTGACCAGATCGAATGGCCCTATTTGTTTGAAATATTAGAAAGATTTAAATTGGGTTAAAAAAAGTATGGCTATGAGAAGCTCACTTATCTGGCATTCAGTTACAAAAAGCTATTCCTCTCTATAAAATCTAACTTTCTCCCTTAATATCTGAGCTTCAGTCAAGTAAACACTTCTGGAATACGCTTCCTAATCACTCATGAGTTAATCATATAAAGATGAGAATTTTGCCTAATGGTTGTACTTTTTCAAATCTCCTTGTGTTCCTTCCTAAAACATTTTTTAAAAACCTAAATTCACTCATCTTACCTTTTCATGGGGCAATAAAACACATGGAATTGCTGGGAAAATCTTTGCAAGTCTAAACAGAGGTGGAAAATATATGAGTAGAAAAACCTAAAGAATAAGCCATTCCAGATGAAAATAACATAGCTCAGGTTTTAGCTCAGTTTTCTTGCAACTGCATTTCAGAAAGTGAAAACATTGTTCTCATCAAAGGAAGCATACATTTAGAAAGTTGGGGTCCTGAGCAATGACTCTTGGGTTCAAAGGGATGAAAAGCTGCTGGAGTGTGTGCTAAGTCTATAGAAAAGGTTTTTATGCAACTGGACGTGTCACTCTCTTTTCAGGAAAGTGCAAATTTGATCTAATCATATTAGAAACGTTGTGTTTCAGACACAGATGTTGCTAGATTTACTAATTTTGGAGCGAGTATAATATTTTGTATAAGGATGAGGGTGTTTATGTAAGAAACTGGAACAAAAAGTGAAGATTTCTTACACCGTGACGTGTCACTCCCTACAAACAAAAGTGCAAACTGGGTCCAGTTATGTCTTGATGCATGCTCAATCATCTAGGTAACTAAATCCCAAAAGGTTCATTCTGTTAGATAAGATAAGATAAGATAAGATAAGATAAGATTTTATTGATCCCACGGCGGGGAAATTTTTGCGTTTCCTCAGCAGAGGTACAGATAGCAGAAGGAAAATACAAATAAAATACAAACAAATATAAAACATAGAATAGAATAGAATAAACCTTTATAATCCCACGGATCAGAAATTTCTAACCCTTACAGCAAGGGAAAATAAAATATCAAAGGAAGACACAGGGTGGTCCTATGAACGTAAGCAACCGAAGTTCGTATATACAGGTAACAATGTACAGAATATGTATAGAAAAATTGTACGGCGATATGTATAAAATGTAGAGTAAACTAACAAGCTGCTGAGTAAGATGACCAAAGGAATGTTAAGCTGCATTATAGAGTCTGACAGCTGCTGGTAAGAATGACCTGCGGTAGCGCTCCTTCCTACACTGTGGGCGTAAAAGTCCACTGCTGAAGGAGCTGCTCAGTGCTCGTACAGTCTCGATGGACTTCAGCGGACAGTCCAGGACAGAGCTGGCCCTCCTGACCAGCTTGTTGAGTTTCCCCCTGTCCCTCTCTGCCATTCCACCACGCCAGCAGACCACAGCATAGAAAATAGCCGACGCCACCACAGTGTCATAAAATGTCCTTAGGAGTGTCCTGTTCACCCCCAAAGGACCTCAGCCGCCGTAGCAGGTGGAGACGACTTAGACCCAGTAGAGTGGTTGAAGGAGAAGGAAAAAGTGGACAGGTGAGGTGCATTTCATGTCCCCGGTGCTATGGGGGGCTGCAGAGAGGTGTGACGAGCTCTGGTGGATGGGGGAGGGAAGGGCTACTGAATCAAACCTGTTAAACAACTGGTTCAATCTGTTAGCCAGAACCTGGTCTCCAGACTCTGGACCCCCTCCGCTCACAGTGCTCCGTCCAGTGATGATGTTCAGTCCTCTCCACATACCTCTGGTGTTGCTCTATGAACAGTAACTCTGGAGCTCTGTGGAGTGTGCAGATGATCTCATGACTGTCTAAAAATGGATAACAAAACCGAAGGAGTGCTGAATCATTGACAAATACAGAGTAACAGGTGTGCAGCATGGCTAACTAGGTAGCAACAAGCCTCTAACACAGCGTGTATGCTAGCGGCTAATCTAGCGAAGAAATGAACAGAGTGCTTTTAGGTGTTGTAGAAGGATAAGATGATAAGCTGTGTGTGTTTTTCAGAATGACCTGCTTGTATTTACCTTCATTGATGAGTGGGACTAGGTAGGTGTGCTGAAACGAGGCAAAAAAGCCGAAGTTGAAGAGCGTGGTGTAAACATAGTGGCGCCGCCAGCAGGTTTCGAGCAGGAAAGCTGATTCCGGGTAGCAGGAAGGCTTTGTCTTGGTAAGCCGTCCAACATTGGCAGTCCCATTTAGTGAATGGCAATGGAAAAATTGCTGGGTTTCCATGTGTAATTTGTGTGGAAGAATATTGCAGAAGAAAGTTAATAGGTCATTTAGAGAGCCCGCCCTGCCCCGGCCCGGCCTGCCCCGCCCCCGCCCCAAAGAACAAGTGTTAAAGAACAGAAGATAAAAGTCCTTTTTTCCCCCTATTTTCCATGCCGGCAGTGTGGCGTAAGACGTGTGACGGAGCGCTCTGAGCAGAGCGTCCCGAGTTCGACTCCCTCACGGACTCGCTGCCACGGCCCGGACTTGGGGACGGGGAGGCGACAAGTCGCCTCTCCTTTTCCTTTTCCCTGCTCTCGCCAAATACTCCGCCTGCACTACTACATCTCTCTTATTACCCTTTATTCACCCAAAATACCCGTGCTTGGCACCTCTTCATTCCTCAACTATTTGCTCGCTTATTACTCCACCTTGGACAACCTGCACTTTCTCTCTTCAGGCTAACAACTCTGCCTTCATTTTTTCATACTGTCTCCCACACTTTTACAGCAAATTATTAGCACCTAATAAGCACAGCCTTGTCCTCAATATTCACATCATTAATAGAAAGTACATGCACACACTCAAGCTTTTTTTAAAGAAAAAGACAATCTTTAATGCATTATTTACATCCCGTCATTTGGCCTTTTCTTTCTACATTTTGTCTCAATTGACTTCAAATTCGCATCAGCCACTCATGTGCCAACAAATGTCTAAACCATCACTGCTGCTCCTCACACTGAGCAGGATTTGCAGTTAAGCTCCTCTAAGGAGCCATAATGCCTTTTCACATTGTAAAGTCACACATACATACAAGTACAATAAGTACAACCTGAATATTTTTTTTTTTATCTTCATTTTTTTTTAGTTGCTTCTACTTGGCTTGCTCTATCATCATAATTTCAGGATGTATTTTGCATCATAACACAAGGCTGTTCAATTGGGCTAAAACCTCATCTTTACAGCTTTGACTGGCAGCTGCAGTCACGGAGAAACTTGCTCATCTCTGTTCGGGAATGGCAGATAGAGCGGGACTCCACTATTTACTCCACTGCCAGACCTAAAGAAGAGTTGGCAGTTTTGGCACGCGACGCTGAGAAGCATTGGACCAGATCGAATGGCCCTATTTGTTTGAAATATTAGAAAGATTTAAATTGGGTTAAAAAAAGTATGGCTTATGAGAGCTCACTTATCTGGGCATTCAGGTTACAAAAAGCATTCCTCTCTATTAAAATCTAACTTTTCTCCCTTAATATCTG